>NC_091769.1:87380496-88005496 GCF_029378745.1 Bos indicus | reverse complement strand
ATCCACGTCCCTGGAAGTAACTTCAGAAAGCACAGGACCCCCCGGGCATAGTCAAGACTCTGCAGGTGCGAGAATGGGGTCCTGGCTTCTGATATCTTTCTGGGGCCATTCCAGGTTGAGATCTCGGCTCCAAGGGCCTACAGGGAAGCCCCTGGAGTGACTTCCCCAGCTTTGACTTGGAGCAGCGACGCGCTGTAAGCCAGGGGCTTTGGGAGAAGACTGACTGGGCATCTGAAGGCCAGGTCAGAGGAGTCAGGACTGAGCCCAGCAGGTCCAGAGAGGGATGCTCAGTTGTGAGGCTGATCTCCAGGAGGGGAGGGAGGGGTGGGCACACTCTGACTCCTCCCCAGGCCTCTCCCAGAGCTCTCTGTCCTCAAGGCTACAGAGGGCTCCTGCAGCACAGGTCAGGGAAGAGGAGGGGAAGACGTGGAGAAGTAGGTAGGGGCAGCTCTGTCTTCTCTCTCTCCTTCCCCTGTTAAGTCCTGCTCGTCTTTCAAGGCACAGTTCTAATTTCACCTCCTCCAGATAGGCTTCCCTTATTACCCAGATGAAAACCAACCCATCATTTCCTCATAGGACTTCCCCAAGGATTTCCTTGGGATTCACTCTGTATACTTAACTCATCAAACTTAGATTGGGAAATGACTCTGAAGCTAGTCCACTCTCCTCTACTTTGGGCAGGCCTCCGTGTATACATCTCATGCATGTGTACCACTCAGCCTGAGGTCAGAGCCCCCCACATTTGGGGCCACCTGCAGGTACAGGAGCTCGGTTCCTTTGGCCACATCGTTCCTCTGCAGCGGGGGCAGGGCCTGGAAGATTGGGAGCACGGTCTCCTTGGGCCCTCTGGCCCCAGGCCAGGACTCTGTCTTTGAGGACTTTTCCTGGGAGAACCAGGGGAAGGTTTGGCCCATCCAGAGTGACTGGACACTTCAACCAGGAAACCTGCTGTGTGACTCTGGGCAACCAGCCCTCTTTGTGGATATGTAGGGCGGATACCAACCAGGGTTCTTGGCCTTCTCCATGAACAGAAATTGACTAGAAGCCAGAGAAGAAATTTAGGCGAGGCTTACTGGGGATCCTGTACCAGGTATAGGACAGAGGAATAACAAGTAACAGGTTCCCTTGCTGGCTCCCTGCGGTAGGGGTGAGCCCTGGGGTGAGGGTAGGGGGTGTCCCGGGGGTTGGGCGTGAGGGGTGGCTTAGGTGGTTTGCCCATCCCTTTGTGGTGTTGAGTGTTAGGGGGGCTTGCCCAGCACCCTGCTTTTGCTCCCAACACCGTTTTTTTTTGCCTCCTGGCTCTTAAGAAATGGCAGTTGTCTGTGTTTGTGTGTGTATATGAATTTTTTGTATCTTTTTGGTCCAGTATTTGCCCCTAACTGTGCATGCACACGGTTATTTTTAGTCCCATATAGTTTCTTTGTATTTTTGAAGCTGGAGGAGAGGTGTGTTTGCAGCTCTCATTGAACGGTCCCAGGTCCAGCCTGGAGGGTTTCCCTGGGTCTCATTGCCAGACCAGGGAAGGATCAAGGAGCTTCTTCCCCTCACATGGAATATAAGAAAAGCCCCATCCAAAAACAAGCAAAGAAGCCCAGTGAAGGTTCTGAATTTCTCCAGTCTGACCTTTTCATTTTTTTAAATATCACATTTGAAATGTTTTTTCTTGCTTTTTTGGGTGTCTTGCTTTGCTGGTGACCTCAGCAGTACATGTTATTTTGTGTGCTGGGAAATCCAGCTTTTGGTGTTGTGTGTGGGTACAGATTTCTACGTATGGATTACATTAATATATGCACGCAGCCTATATGCACACACACACACAAATCACATCACACCGTGTTGAATCAGTGGTTCTCAGGCCTGCCTAGGAAGTAACAAAAATCCCAGCGTTGCAGTTAAAATAAATCAGAACAAGGAGTAGGGACCAGGTGTCAGTAGTTTGCAAATCTCCCCAGGTGATTCCCTCTGTGCCATCACAGCTAAGAAGCTCTGATACAGGTGGCAGCTTCCTGACAGAGTGCCTTTATTGAACAGTTAACAAGAGTGAGCGTTAAGACTCTGAAATTAAGGGACGACACTTGGAAAGAAGCAGATGGCAAAAAGGCTTGGCCTGGATGCAGTGTTCTCACCTTGGAACAAGACCATCTCTGCGGTCCCACCCAAATCTTAAAAAATGCTTTGGCTGCAATGGATATGCTCAAAGAGGAGAGGAAGGCCTCCTGGGAGAGCCCAGACCCCTTCTCTAGAGGCTCACAGATCCTGGAGTCCTGAGTATCCATAGCTGCTTCCTTTTTTAAACCAGGGGGTATAAACCAAGGGGACTCCTGTGCACCTCCCACAGGAGCAGACAGCAGCCGGTCTGAGCTGCTGGGGAGCCAGGATTAGGGAGAGATTAGTGAGTGTGGTTTAGAGGGGCTCTGGAGCCTTGCAGCCAGCTCAGAGGCCTTCGGTCCAAAGATAGCAAACAGGAGAGGATGAGACAGCATGTGGAAGGGAGGGGGCAATGAGGGAGAGGGCACAGTTGGCAAGCTGATGCTTGGCCCATGAAAAAATCATTTATTAGCTCCTGTTTTTAAAACAGTTTTGATTACAAAGCTAAGATATGTTTGTAAAAACATGGACAATATTGAAGCATACAGATGAAAAATGAAAAGTTCTTTTTCACCTTCAATTTCCTCCTGAATTCTACTTTCCACTATCATCATTTTGGCATATGTGCTTTCAGACCATTTTCTATATATATGTGTTTTCTATATACATTATTTTTATTGCTTTTAAAAAAACGGATTATTCTCTACATATTATTTTGCAACTTGTGTTTTAAATACTACACCACAGACATGTTCTGTGCCTGTTCCTAAGTCAGAGTTACTTTATTCCTTTTGACAGCTGCCTAGAATTCCAGAGCCTGCTATGATTTATGGGACCACTACGGTCAGCATACTTGTTCAACGGTTCTGTCAGATGCCTTCCTAAAAGTGGAATGGCTAGTTCTGAAGCCTGTGCTTCTCTAAATGGAATGGATTTTGTCCAGCCATCTCCCCCAGATCCTTTGCAGACCCACCGATGTTATCCGTAGACCCACTATGTTATCCTCCTCATAACCTCATCTGCATTGGGTATTACCAATTTCTTATACGTTTCCCAATGTAAACGGAGGAGTGTTAACAAAGCTTAAACAAAATGCAGTCCCATGAGGCTTAGCCTCCAGTTTCCTGTCTTCCAGATGGGGAGGGCGAGGGAAGTGGTATCTGTCAGCTGCCTGCTGGGAGGAGCAAGAGACTCTGGTGGGGTTGCTGCCCTCCCCAGAGCCCTCGCTGGAGCCCTTGAGGTGTTTGTGTGAGGGGCTCCGTGACAAAGGACCCAACAGCCCCACCCAGGGGGTCACAAAGGTGGGGAAATGCCTTGTGTCAGGATGGGTCACCTGAAGCCAAATGGTCTCAGCTCAAGTGCCAGCCCGCTCTGCCCTTCCCAGCAGCTCCTTTCAGCCTCTCTCCCCATCTATTAAGCGGAGGTGATGGAGGTGCTCCTAGGATGAGGATTAAGCAAACGGATATTTGTGCAGAACAGCACCTGGCAAGAAAATGTTAGAGTGGGGTGAGTTCCCAGTTGATAAGGCATTCCCCACGGCACACACACCCCCACCCTACCCTGCTCCCCGGCACACACAGGGTCCAGCTTCTCTCCTTGGGGGTAACCACTGTTAACAGTTCGGTGCCTATCATTCCAGACTTCTAGGAAATCTAGACACGCGACTTTCACGTGCGTGCAGGTACGTGTGACAATTATAAAACTGTCCCGTGGGCACACTCTTTCCCTTACGAGTCTTCTTTTTAAATTTTTTAAAACTAACTTTATTTTCTGAACAGGTATTACATACACATGGTATAAAATTCAAAAAGTAAGGAGGTAGAGAGTGAAAAATTAGCATTCTTCTCTCCTCAGTGTTCTCACTATTTAAGTTCTTATTGTTATCAATTTCTTGAGTATACTTCAAGAGATACTTCAAGCATTTTAAGAAACATATTCGCTCAGACTTTTATTTTTTCTCACACAAATGGTAGTACACTTGACAGAATCTTCTCCACCCTTTTTTTTACCTAATGAAATATCTTGAAATACCTATATCTTTTTATTTCACCACATGTATAGTTTTAAAAAAATTTTTGGCTGCATAGAATTTCACCGTTAGAAGTTATCATCACTTCTTTAATCTGTTTTTAAGGAAACTGAGATTTTAAAGTATTTGGTTTATTAATAGACTATAATAAATATTCTTAAAAGAAGTCATATTTATAAAGCCAAAGAAAACCTAGCTAAAATTGACTTAAACTGATAAACAGTTTGAAGACTCAGTAACTGCACACTGACTTCTGTTTAGCCCCTTAGTCTCCCTGTAGACCTGGCTCTCTGACTCTTTTCTGTCCTTTGATATGTGGACTTTCTCTTTAGGCTCCATTCACCTCCACTGACTTCACCTTCACCAACTCCAGGGTCTTCCTGGGTGGAACAAAAAGGCTGTACCAGACCTCCCTCCTCAGATCACACCATCCAAGGCAAGGCAGAATGTGTCCCCTGTATCTTCTACAGGAGAGAAAGGAAGTAACTTGTCCCCAGAAACCCTGCAAACCACAAGCATCTGCTACATTCTCCTATCACTCGCACTTTTCATTTTAATAGTCTATCAGGAACGTTGTTCCTATAGATACATCTATTTCTCTCTTTTTAAAGTGATTTCACGTTCTTAATTGTGTGGAGTTACCATGGCTCCTTTGCTCGCTTTCTCTCTGATAGACATTTAGGCATTTCTGTTTAAAAAAAAGCAGAACAACTTACAATGTTGAAATGAATGTCTGTACTAGCTAGGATGCAGTTCTTTAACAAAGACCCACAGTAACAGGTGCTTAAACACAGGAGTTCTCTCTTCAGCTTCAGCAGGTGTTTAAGCATTCATGGTGGACAGGGTGGCTCTGCTTTAGTCGGGGATGCAAATCACCTTTATCTTGATGCCCTTGTCTATGAGATTGAAGAAAACTCAACACCACACTTTCTGGGTCCATATTCCAGCCACTGGAAGTGGAAGAGAGGAAAAATGGAAGGTCACTTCCCCCCAAGCACACCACCCACAAGGTACACATCACTTTGCTCACACCCACTTTTGCCAGAACTTGGTCATGGGGCCACACCCAACTGGAAATGGAATCACATTCCAGTAGGATGTGCCCCACAAAAAGTTGGGGGTTCTATTGCTAAAAGAAGAGGAGGAGAAAATAAATTATGGAATAATTAGCTACCTCTGCTACAACATCCTTACACTTTTTTCTATCAGCAGCCCTGTATTTTGGGGGGATTGAATTCTTTTTATTTATTTGGCTGTGTTGGGTCTTAGCACATGGGATCCTTGTTGCATCATGTGGGATCTTTCATGCAGTACAAGGATTCTCTAGTTGTGGTTGGCGGGCTTCAGGAGTGGGTGTAGTTGCTCTGTGGCATGTGAGATCTTAGTTCTCCGACCAGGGATCGAACCCACGTCCCCTGAAATGCAAGGTGGATTCTTAACCACTTGACCACCAGGGATGTCCTGGATTGAATTCTTTTTGATACCCGCCGCCAAATATTTCTACCACTGTATGCTCCCACTGACCGCTCTCGGACTGATGGTTTGCCACCCCCCAAAACTGTAGGAGCAGCCACCACCACCACAACTGCAAGCTTACCCCAGTCCATTGCTGGCTGTGCCCATGGCATGGGCTGGTGACTCTGTCCATGCGCCAATCTCGAGTTCTGTGACTGCCCTCAGTCTCCTGACTGTCCTCACTCTCTGTGACTGTTATCAAATTAAGACACTTAACTCTAGTCTGGGTCTGAGAGAATCTCAGCTTCTCTTTCAGTCTTGGAGTTAGATCTGTGATGGAGGGAGTGTACCCCGAGAGGGGCAGCTTTGCATAAAATGACATTTAAACAGAGGGAGGTGATGGCCCTACCCTGCACACTGGCAGAATGTAGCCAGTGGGCCATGTTCAGATGATGCTAAGAGCCAACAAAACTGTACTGTGGTCACAAGAGAGCTACCCATGGCAGAAAGAGGCCTGAGAACAGAGGAAGAAACGAATGCAGAGCAGTGGGAGTGTTTAATCTAGGGAACAGGGGGCTGAGTGTGGCTGGTGAATACTTCTTGGACCGACTCTGGAATGGGAGGGGGCAAGGCCCTGTTCCGAGAAGGCAATGGCACCCCACTCCAGTACTCCTCCACTCCAGTACACCCCACTCCAGTACTCCTCCACTCCAGTACACCCCACTCCAGTACTCCTCCACTCCAGTACACCCCACTCCAGTACACCCCACTCCAGTACTCCTCCACTCCAGTACACCCCACTCCAGTACACCCCACTCCAGTACTCCTCCACTCCAGTACACCCCACTCCAGTACTCTTGCCTGGAAAATCCCATGGACGGAGGAGCCTGGTGGGCTGCAGTCCATGGGGTCGCTGAGGGTCGGACATGACTGAGCGACTTCACTTTCACTTTTCACTTTCCTGCATTGGAGAAGGAAATGGCAACCCACTCCAGTGTTCTTGCCTGGAGAATCCCAGGGACAGGGGAGCCTGGTGGGCTGCCGTCTATGGGGTCGCACAGAGTTGGACACGACTGAAGTGACTTAGCAGCAGCAGCAGGGCCCTGTTAGGTTCCACGTGGCCCCCAGGGGTGGGCATAAAATGAGAAAGACTCTCTTAAGAAATGTAAAGCTATTTCCATGACACTTTACCAGAAGGTGAAGAGGATATCTGGGGCCCACCAGGCCCCCCACTGAGCTGACCTAACCTCAGACGGCTCGCCTCTCTCCCTGCTGCTCTCCAACCTCGAAACCAAAACTGCTCTCTGCCACCACCACCACCGAAACTGCTCTCACTGTCAACACATCCCTCCAACTCAAGGAAGCTTTGCTGGCCTCATCTTCCTGCCCCCGCAGCAACAGGCCACACCCAGACCACATCCCTCCCCTGGAAGCTTCGGGTTTCCTCCAAGCCACCCTGAGCTGTCCACCTCCCCTCTTGGCTCTCCCTTGATGGTCCTTTGCTGGTGGCGTGTCATCCTCCTGCAGTGACTTCTCTACTGTAGACCTTCACTCCTGCTCACACTGCACCTCACCCTGTCTTCCATTACCATCATGGGTGGGTGGCAGTGCCAATCTAGAACTCTGCCCCTGTTCAGGGGTACAGAGCAAGTAGCCAAAAGCTCAGTGTGCCACAGGCATGTAAAATTCAACTTGTCCAGAAGGACTTTGTCATCCACCCCCTCAGTTCAGTTCAGTTGCTCAGTCGTGTCCAACTTTGCGACCCCATGGACGACAGCATGCCAGGCCTCCCTGTCCATCACCAACTCCCGGAGTTTACTCAAACTCACGTCCACCACGTCAGTGATGCCATCCAACCAACTCATCCTGTCATCCCCTTCTCCTCCCACCTTCAACCTTTCCCAGCATCAGGGTCTTTTCCAGTGAGTCAGCTGTTCTCATCAGGTGGCCAAGGCATGGGAGCTTTAGCTTCAGCATCAGTCCTTCCAATGAATATTCAGGGCTGATCTCCTTTAGGATGGACTGGTTGGATCTCATTGTGTTGTAGCCACGCGTTGCGGGAAACAAACTCACTCAGAAGGACAATGCAGATAGTGGAGTGCAGTTTACTACACTGGCGGGCCCAAGGCAGAGTCGCCTCTTAGCCAAGGACCCCGACCAGCATTTGTGAAAATCTTTTATACCCCACGTGTACGTGTCTGAACCCACCACTCCAAATTCCTTGAGACTTACATCAACCAAGGAAAATACAATCCCAATAACCCATCATTCACGTGCTATGTGCTCATGTGCTCAAACAGTCAAACAATTAGCCAATAATCAGTAAACCTGAGGTTACACTCCGATAGACACAGAAAAATTTATGGCCTGTCTGGAGGAAGGGGTGATTAGTGTTTGGTTTCTCTTAGGCGATCAGTAACCTAGATACAATCTTCAAGGTTCCCCTGTCTGGAGGGGGTCTTATCCTTCTGTTGTTGTTTTCATAGGCACTAAAAACAGAGTTCAGAGTCCATTGGAAAGGTGGCCAAGCATGATCAGCATGAACAGGCCTAAGATGGAGTCCTATGAATTCCTTCTTCACTTGTAGTCCAGGAGACTCTCAAGAGTCTTCTCCAACACCACAGTTCAAAAGCACCAGTTCTTCGGTGCTCAGCTTTCTTTATCGTCCAGCTCTCACATCCATACATGAGTACTGGAAAAACCATAGTCTTGACTATACGGACCTTTGTATCCACCCACTACCCTGCCACCCATCTCTTCTTCTGGTAGGGAACAGAGAGGACCACCGTTTAAGCAAGAACTCTGGGTCACCCCTGCCTGCTTCCTTTCCCTAACCTCCGTATCTAATAGATTCTGCCTTCTCAGTATCTCTCAGGTCCATTCACTTCCTCCCATTGCAACTACCACCTCCTGACTCATATCTCAGTGTTCAGTCTTGTCCTCTAACCCATGGATGCGGTTATGTCCCTCTGACTTAAGACCTTCCCAGGGCTCCCCATCACCTTCAGGACAGAATCCAAATGGCTTAGCAAGCTTTCAAGGTTCTTTTAGATCTCCCTTCTTCCTGCCTTTGGGGACCCAAGTTCCTTACGCTGCTCCCCTCTCGATGGGCTCCAGCCACCTCACCAAAGATGGTACCACTCATAGGCAGCTCCTTTGGCTTGGAATTACGCCTCTCTTTCTTCCTCTGGCTAACAGCCAATTCCAAGGCCTTCAGGCCTCAGTGCAGACTTCTCCCTGCCTCCAGGGAGCCCTCCCTGGCTGCCCCAGGATGGCTTAGCTGTCCCCTCTCCGTGGCCTCCCTCGCACCATGGATCAAGCCACAGAGCCTTTGTGCACTGTTTCTACTTGCTTGATTGTGTCTCTGTGTCATCAGGCTTCTAGAAGCTGGGTGTGCAGAACCTTGCCCAGGTCCCTAGTATGGATCACTTGAAGCCTGGGACAGAATGCATTGGATAAATATTTGTGGACAGGTGTTGAATCAAATACCTTACTAACTGGGTGCAGCTCAGGGCTTCAGCAGCGGCCCTCACGTTGAGAAAACGGCCAGGGCACCAGGGTTAAGAAGCAGATGGAGAGTGAGAGCGACTAGAAAGTGAAAGTAAAGCTGAGTCGGGAGGAAAGCGCCCAGAGGGTGCAGACTGGGGAGGAGGGGCCGGCCAAGAGTTCATTCAACCCAGTCTAGCGAGGGAGTCGTCGGCTTGTGCGGGGGTGGCGCTGTGGGCGGGGAAGCAAGCAAGCGAAATGAAACAGAGAGAAAAATGTGTTTTGTAATTAGTCATTGCCCCCTGGGGTGATGCTGGGAGTTTTCACCGGAGGTGGGTAGACCAGATTTGCAAAATGACAAACAGGGGCTAACCACCAGCTGGGGCCACAGTGGGGCTTCCGGCCCTGGTGGCAGAAGTCGAGCTTTCTAGTTTTTTCTCTGTCCCGCCCCACTATGTTCAAGATTCTGCCAAATTATGGAAATGGGAAGGGAAGGCATCTGAGCAAAGGCTTTCCCAGGGGCCAAACCTGTGTTTCCTGACTTCCATGGAGGCTGGCCTTGGCCTCTCTGCAGGATCTTAGGACGAGGGACGGGACAGGTTGGTACTCCCCACAGGGAAGGCTCTGAAACAACCTTGTATCCAAAGACCTTGATTACTTTGCCCAGTGGAGGTTCTTCAGTTCAATTCAGTTCAGTCGCTCAGTCGTGTCCGACTCTTTGCCACCCCGTGGACTGTAACACTCCAGGCCTCTGTCCATCACCAACTCCCAAAGCTTATTCAAACTAATGTCTATCGAGTCAGTGATGCCATCCAACCATCTCGTCCTCTGAAAGGCAAAGTGGAGGTTCTTGGGAAACAGGAAAACATTCCAGAGGTGGGGATTCCAGAACTAGTATCCCCAGCCCTCCCCTCCTGCTGAGGAAAGCAGCGAGAATGAGCATGGCGAGGTATAAAGGGGAAACGTCCTGTGCTTAGGAAAGTGGGTGTCCACTGCTCCCCACAGACCCTCCTGGGGAGGCTGGAACCAAATGTCAGGACCAAGAGACCCCTGACCCTCATATGCAAATAGGGCGCCCTGTGAGATTCATGCCTTTATATCCAGAGCTAAGTCTTCCAAACTTAAAATCAACATCCTCAGTGAGAAATGCATTTCGCATGAGTGTTTACATACCCTGAAACAAGCTGTAGGAAACTATAGGTAAGTGTTAGTTGCTCAGTCGTATCCAACTCTTTGCAACCCCATGGACTACAGCCCACCAGGCTCCTCTATTCATGGGATTCTTCTCCAGGCAAGAATACTGGAGTGGGTTGCCATTTATTTCCTCCTCCAGGGGATCTTCCAGACCCAGGGATCGAACCCGAGTCTCATGTATTGCAGGTAGATTCTTTATCATCTGACCCTCTTTTCTTTTTATCATATGTAACCCATGCTCATGTTTTTCCTTTCTATTTCTTTTTTTAAAAAATTCTGAATGCAATCCACTGAACTGATTTCTTGATCCACTAGTGGGTTTCAATCCGGTTGCACTGGGGATGTTGGTTCTTCACTGTGCAGGGTCTTCAACCCTTGACAACTGGAATTTGTTTCTGCTGAGTTCCTTTCTCCATGGTCTACTTACTAACACACCTTCCACCAGATCTGCAGTCCTCGAAGTCACCACCTTCATCAGGATATCTCATCTGTTCATCTGATCCCAGGACCTTCAGGATAGGCAGGGAGCCGTGTTACCGGCAGATTATGCGAGATAAGAATAACACAGGAAGCCCACCAGGTTTATATTGGGTGGTCAGGTGAGGGTGGGGGATGGGCCACTCTGGGTTGCAAGATTATTGCAAAAATAAAATACTTAAGCAACAGTAAGGGGTTGGCTGATGAAATCACACACCAGGAAACCTAGAGCTAGGTGGTTCCAGAGTTGGTTAAGCGATCACTTGGCTTTTTGGGGGTTTTTTTGCCTTTGGTTGTCATCTGCCAACCTTTGGAAATGTTTCTCCTTACCTTAGTCTCTGAGACTGCTATGTGAAGGGGCTTTGTGGGTGGCAGGAGAAGGGAAGGGTGGGGCCTAGGTTTCAGCTGGCAGGGTAAGTGAGTGAGTCACTGGGTGGCTGGGCCCCTTCAGCCCCATGTAAGGACAGGCTGCAGCCGCCCACTGCCCGCCTGAACTGTGTCTGGACAGAAATGGGCATGTCTGCTTTGCAAAAGGCCCCACCTCATGCTTGGATAACCCTGTGAATCAGGACGGCCAGAGATGCATATCATCCCTTTTCTCCCCATGAGTCCCAGGCCCCCAAAGCGGAAATGACTCCTGGCCTCACCTAGAAATCCAGGCCTGAGCTGAGAAGAGAACTAGTGTCCTGTCTCCAGTGTGGTACTAGAGTTCCTGGAGCAAGAAGGGCCAATCAGGATACAGAGAAGCTTTCCGGTGCCCCTTTCTCCTTTAGGCTTGTTTCTAAGTCCCATCTCCAGGCAACCAGACGCCTGGTTGTGTCACCTGCCCACATGGCCCATTGTCTGCTGGTTTCCCCGGGAGAGGTAGAGGCAGGGCTAGGGCAGAGCGTGGTGGCCGTGGAGTGCCTGGGGGTGTCTAGGTCTTTGGTAGCATCTGATGGTATTGACTTAGCTACAATGGAGGTCTGGTAGCCTTTGGGACTGTGTGTGAGCGGGGAGCACCCTATCTTAGCCACTGGACCACCAGGGAAGTCCCAAGAAAGTCTACTTTTAACAAAGGAGGGCAGGAATTGGGCCTGGGAGGAATTTGCTATAGGAGCTGGTGCTAGAGAGTGTGGTGCCAGCATATGTGGGTGCCTGTGGGTGGGGGTGGAGGGCCATCTGAAGTCTAAGCTGGTGTATGTGTGTGTGTGCAGGAAGAGGGCAGATGGTGTAGACATTCAGGACTGGGAACTGGAACACCATGGTTCTTTCCGCCACGTCAGCCCTGTGATCTTGGAACTTAACCTCCTAGAGTCTCAGTTTTCCTAGCTGCAAAATGGGGATGCTAGGAATCTCCTTCACAGGGTTGTTAAGAAGATCTAGACAAATGGATGTGAGGGTGCTCCCAGGAACACAGAGGGAGGGCTCCTCTGGGGGCGGGCTGGGGGAGGAGTTCTGCTCCTCCCCTTAGGCCCTCTCTGGAGCTGGGGTGTCAGGTAGCACTCAGTTTGAAGATTAGGGCAGGGCAGCTCCAAGCTCCTGGACTTTGGTTTCCTCCCTCGCTTCCTTGACTGCCCCAGGCAGTAGTAAATCAGGTCACCACTTGTCTTTCCTCGCTTTAGCTGTCATGCACATGGCTCCTGCCCAGCTCCCAATCCAGGTCACCATCTTCCACGCCTCTCCCTTCCCCAGTGGCCAAAGAGATGGCCTCACAGTGCTTTTGTTCTTGAGTGCTTGCTGTTCATTAGACCCTGGCTGTGTGCCTGACACTGGGCCAATTGCTTTAGGAAGAAATAGCAGCTACCCTTTGCAGCATGCGATCTGCCAGGCTCCATCATGAGATGGGCTTCCCTGGTGGCTCAGACAGTAAGGAATTGCAGAAGAGGCCCATAATTCAGGAGACCCAGGTTTCATCCCTGGGTTGGGAAGATCCCCTGGAAAAGGGCATGGCAACCCACTCCAGTATTCTTGCCTGGAGAATTCCATGGACAGCCTGGTGAGCTACACAGTTTATGGGGTTGCAAAGAGTCAGTAACTGAGCGACTAACACTTTCACTTTTATCATGAGATTATCTCTTTTAGGGAGATATGATCACGTCTGCTGTATGAGTGAGGAGACGGAGGCTCAGGAAAGGTAAGGATCTCAATCAAGGTCAAGCGACAGAGCCAAGGCTGAAACCGAGATCTGTCTGATTCCAGAGCTTGTGTTTTTAATCCCCGAGGTCCTGTGTTTAGAGGACAGTGGACAGAGGGTGCAGGTGGGAGATGGGGCTGCAGGCACCAGGGGAGGTCAGGTAAGGGTCATTCTGGGAGTCAGGGAGCGGTCTGGCGGGAGGATGCTGGGCCTGAAGGAAAGAGGAGGGGAAAGGCCTGCAGTGTGATAGGGAAGTCCACACACACTCACCTAGACGCCCACACGGTATACGACACCCAGACACACACACACAGGGCAGAGTCCCACATACCCCGCCAGACACGTACAAGGACCTCGGCACAGGTGGCGCTAGTGGTAAAGAGCCTGCCTGCAATGCAGGAGATGTAAGAGACATTGGTTCGACCCCTGGGTTGGGAAGATCCCCTGGAGGAGGAAATGGCAACCCACTCCAGTATTCTTGCCTGGAGAGACCCATGGACAGAGGAGACTGCGGGCTACAGTCCATGGAGTTGAAAAGAGTCGGACACGACTGAGCACACATGCACTCAACAAGACACACACACACACATACGCACATGCACCTAGAAGACGCACACAGACCCAGAGGTGCACGCGCACATTGACACACCTCAGACATCCACAGACCCAGTGACACACAGACTCACGCACACAGGCATAGAGAGGGAGACTCCCACGCGCACACATGTCCTGGAGGGAAGGGAAGGAGCAGCCAGGGCCGCCTCATTTCCCGGCCTCCTCCTCTAAGGTGAAAGGAAAGCCTTCCCCAGAAACGCTGAGTCAGCAGCGGGTGACAAATGAGCCCGGGGCAGCGGGTTCGGGCGGGAGCGCTTAGCATGCGGACTGCGTCGTGCCAGCGCCAGCCCCAGTGGGCGAGGGGGCAGGGAGCGCCGGCTGCCCGCGGAGGGGGAGGCCCCAGGGAGGAAGTGACTCACTTTGACTTTGCAAACACCGGACCTGCCGCTCAAGGTCAAGCAGCAGGACTGCCAGCCGGCTTCCTGCAGGGAGGAGGGGTGGGCCCAGCTAGTGTGGGAGGGTGGGGCTGGATGCAGGTGGGGAGGCAGACAGGGGCCTGGCCCTCCCCGCTGTGGCGGGGCTCTACCACAGTGGAGGCCGGGACGGTGCACGGGGGAGACCCCTGAGTGCTGAGGTTCGGCTCAGGAATGGCCAGGGCTGGCTGGGGGAAGGGGCACTGATCCTCCGGTCCTTCTCCAGTCTCTAACACTGCCCCACCCACCCCACCCCGCTGCCCAGTGGAATCCAGTGCGAGGGCACATCACAGCAGCCTGAGCGGCCGCAGCCACGCCTGGCCGGGCCGTTCTGGCCTCTTGCCCCCTGAGATCTGGCCCCACTATGCCCCAGTGAGATCTTTTCAAGACATCAATCACATGAGTTCCTCCAACAGCTTCCCGCTGCACCAATAATAAATGCAACCGCTGGTGAGGAGCATCTTCCAAGTGGGTCGCTCTTGACAGTGAAATTAAATTTCACTATTAAAAAAACGACACCAGGACAACGTGCATGAATGGGGGTTGTTCCGGGCAGGCAGCCCTGCTTTGGGCTTGTTCGAACCTCAGAGACTTTGTCCTCGCCCCACCTTTGCCCGGCTGCCCCAGCCTCTGGGTAAATGTCTGTCGCCTCCTCAGACAGCCTGTCCCTTACTGTCCTGCTGCCAGTCACGCTCCACGCACATCCTCTACTTTATTTCCTTCATGGCATCTACTGCTACCTGGATTTATCTTTTTGTTCGTCCATTTACTTCTTTCTTGTCTGTCTACTCCTCCCTCCTTTATGGAGCTTTTATAGCTCCTTATAGATACATATGGCTTCCCAGATTGCTCAGTGGTAAAGAATCCACCTGCCAATGTAGGAGACACAAGAGACGAGGGTTCGATCCCTGGGTGGGGAAGATCCTCTGGAGAAGGACATGGCAACCCACTCCAGTATTCTTGGCTGGAGAATCCCATGGACAGAGGAGCCTGGCGGGCTACAGTCCACGGGGTCACAGAGAGTCGGACACAAGTGAGCACACACACGTATATACATAGGCCGAACCACATGGCTTACAGTATCTTCCCCCACCAGGGACTGAACCCAGATCACCAAGTGAAAGCCTGGAATCCTAACCAGTAGACAACCAGGTTACTGGTCACCATAAAAGCTTCTTGACAGCAAAGACCTTTTCTGTTTTGTGTGACCCTCCCTGTGTCCCCAGTCCCTAGAACAGTGTCTGGGACAAGTGGTTCTTAGTAACAATTAATCCATGAGTGTGCAGATGAGGGGAGGCCTAAAAGGGAACACAAGACCTCAAAGGGCGGGCGTGCAGAGACTGCGTCAGGTACAGGGGCAGGCCTATGGGTGTGAGCTACCAGGGTAGACCCAGCCCAAGAGCAGCAGGACGGCTCTGGAGTAATCCAGACCCGGCAGAGAACTTTTCCTCTCTCTGTGCCTTTAGCTCAGTTGGTAAAGAATCTGCCTGCAATGCAGGAGACCCCGGTTGGATTCCTGGGTCAGAAAGATCCACTGGAGAAGGGATAGGCTACCCACTCCAGTATTCTTGGGCTTCCCTGGTGGCTCAGCTGGTAAAGAATCCACCTGCAATGTGGGAGACCCTGGTTCGACCCCTGGGTTGGGAAGATTCCCTGGAAGAGGGAAAAGCTATCCACTCGAGTGTTTTGGCCTGGAGAATTCCATGGACTGTATAGTCCATAGGGTCACAAAGAGTCGGACACAACTGAGCGACTTTCACTTTCAGAAAATAAGAATGAGTACACTTTCTCTTCTGTGTTATTGATGACTCTGGGTCCCCCACTACCCAGATGTCACTTCCTCTCTTGAGACACACCTGGCCTGCCTGGGAATCCAGAAGTGGAGAACTCCTTTCTGTAAGGAGCCTCTGGGAGGTGCCAACCCCATTTCCATTCCAGGTCCTGCCAGGCCACAAGCCTCAGTTTCCTCTGAGGCCAACAGGGCCTGAGCAGGGCTCCCTGTTCAGAGGCTGACCACTGGTTACAGTGAGGTCAGTCCATCAGTTCAGTCGCTCAGTTGTGTCCGACTCTTTGTGACCCCGTGGACTGTAGCACGCCAGGCCTCCCTGTCCATCACCAACTCTCCGTTTTTACTCAAACTCATGCCCATTGAGTCTGTGATGCCATCCAACCATCTCATCCTGTCATCCCCTTCTCCTGCCTTCGATCTTTCCCAGCATCAAGGTCTTTTCCAATGAGTCAGTTCTTTGCATCAGGTGGCCAAAGTATTGGAGTTTCAGCTTCAGCATCAGTCCTTCCAATGAATATTCGGGACTGCTTTCCTTTAGGATGGACTGGTTGGATCTCCTTGCAGTCCAGAAACTAGACAAAGTGTTCATGTCCTGGCTGTGTGGCTGTGGTGTCACCTCTGAGCCCAGAGGATGTTTCCTGCTTCTGACTTGTCAGTCCTGTCTTCTCCATCCCCCCGCCCCAGACTGTGGGTCCAGTAAGATAAGGATCATGACTTATCAGTGCTTTGGAAAGGATTCCTGTCAAAGGAGGCCCATAAGGGAATATCCTTAGTGGAGATTTACTCCCAGGGGTACACCCGGGGCACAGGAAGCTGCTAAGTCCTCTTTCTCCCCCAGGACCAGTCTTTCTGCTCCCCTAGCCCTCACTCCATCTCCATGAGCTGGTCCCGAGGCTCTGGCCTGGCCCTTCCAGCTTCGGGGTGGGGAAAATAGAAAGTGAAAGTGGCCCTGGGAAGGAGGTCACCCCAGGGAGCACGCAGCCTGCCAGCTGCCTGCAGAGGGACCCCAGTAAGGGAGGGCAGCTCCTGGCCCCCAGGCCCCCTGCCCTGGGGGACCTGCACAGCTCTCAGCCTGGCCCGGGCCTGGGGCTCCTTCCTGCGGCAGCCCCGGGCAAAGCAGGATGACTGAGCAGTGAGAGGGTGGCCTGAGGCCACTGCTTCAGAGTCTTTTGTCCTGACTCAACCTCCTGCGTGGGGGAGAGAAGGGGAGGGAGGCCCTGGCAGCAGGGGTTTGTCCTGTGGGGTGGGTCAGGAGCCAGAGTGGCCGGCTTGGCTCCCGAGTCGGGTCAGGATGCTGTCTGTCTCAGCCCAGGCGGCTCTCTGCAGGGCCCCCTTCAAAAGGGAGCCCCAAGGTGTGGGTGGGGGCAGAGGAAAGTGACAGCAACAAGACAATAGTCTCAGTCAGCTTCCAGCCAACCACAAGCTGGCCCGCGCCAGCCAGGTGCCTCACGAGATCGCAGCCTGGAAATAACACCTGGGCCACTGGCCCATCCTCGTTGTTCTTCTGTTTGTTCAAGAAAAAATTTTGAGTGTTCTTTGTGCACAAGACGCTGTTCTAGACACAGGGGGCAAGCCATGGAAACAGACATATGAAAAAATCCCTGCCTTCATGGAGCTTACATTCTAGTGGAGGGGAAAACAGCCAACAATCAAAGAAAAATAGTACAGTAAGTAAAATATTAACATAATAAAGTAAAATAACTGAAACAGTACATAAGCTGGTGATAGATGCTGGAGAAAAATAAAGAAGGGAAAGAGGAAAGGGGTGCTGAGGTGGGGACAGGTTTGTAATTTTAAGTGGAGAGGGTACCTTGCTGAGAAGGGGACATTGATTCTGATTCAGTGTCTCTTTAATTTGTGTGAAAAATCAAGGATGCAGATATGATTATCATCATCCCCCTGAAGGTGAAGGAAATCAAACCCAAGGACGAGTCCAAGGTCAAATGTCTGGGAGGTGGAAGAACTAAAGTTTGAGCCGAGGCTGTGTCTGTGTCTGTAACCACCACGTGCTCTTGGGCAAACTGACAAAGAGAGGACAGAATGGAAGGGAAGAGGGAAATAAAGGCCGTATGGGGGCCTCGCAATGGTGGCCATCTGTTTTCCAAACTGAAAATCAGAACACGATCTGAAAAGATTTTCCTGTTGCTCATAATGAGAGTGGCTGCCTGGGAGAGGTGGTTTGGATGCTAGCCTGAGTGGTGGGATTTCTGAGACATTCCAGTGGCTTGTGGGGCCCACGAGGCAGTCCAGGGGTAGGGCATTGCCATGGCAACCCCAGCCTAGCCTCAGGGCCAAGAGCCTGGTGCGGGGCCACATGGCAGAGAAGCCACACTGGGCATGGACCCGAGACTCTGCGGGCCCAGGGCAGCCAACACTGAGCAGACAGTGGAAAGTGGGGAAGGGGATGGCCCACAGCCCATGTTCTGGGCCAGTTGGGAGGATGGGCTGGCAGGTTCCAGAAAGCCCCCTGGCAGGCATCTGAGAGGCATGTGGGGCAAGAACCTAGGCTTTCCTGTTGGACAAGTCTGGCTTGGAATCCTCCAGCTCTCTGGCCCTGAACAAGTCACACAACTTTGATGAGCTTTTCTCTCCATCTGTGAAATGGGGATGTTCACTCGCCCCCAGATAGTTGCAAAGATCATCACATTTTGAGATACTGCATGAGTTGTACACCAGGCTGCAGACCTCAGACGTGGTTCCTGCTGTTTGCCTCCACCCCGTGGGGCACTGGGGACCTGCCAAGGTGGTGAGCGGGTGAAAGGGGAAGAACTGTGGGGCTTGGGAAACGGATGGCCCGGTCAACCAGGGCATGGCAGGTCCCAGCCAAGCCCTGCACGTGGGCTGGGGCTTAGTCAGCAACCAAAGAACAATGTCCGCCCCAAACAGCCAGGCCCGCAGTGCGAGCCCTTCCCCCAGCTCCCACCACTGTGTAACCGTAGTGCCCTGGTCCATAGGCCTCTCCACGTGCTCACACCTGCTCTGGCATCCTGGGGGCTCCAAGGCCCACCATGCCCTCTGCTCAGGTGAGCAGCAAGGTGCCCCAAGGTGGAAGAAGGCCACGCCCATTGCTCCTGCGGGTGTTGCTTTCCTTTCTGCCAGGGTGCCTGAACTTCCCAGTAAACTCCTGGCTGCCCCCGCTACTGCTTCTGGAAGATTGTCCTTGAAGAAGGGAAAGAACAAGGGACTTAAAGGCTTTTGCATCCCTCCCATTTCCATGGGCTGAGGTGCACCTGCTCTGGCCACAGCGATGGCAGAGTTGAGGGCAGCTGGAATCCAGCCCAGTTTTTACCAACAATTCATTGTGTGACCTTGCGCATCCTTTCTAGGCCTCCTTTCCTTCGTCTGTAAAGTGAGGGGGTTAGACTAGATCGTCTCTCAAGTCTACCTGTAACATCTAAATGATGGTGAAACTGTTTACCTCAGATTGGGACTCGAACCCATATGGCTGGGACTTGAACTCAGCCAAAACCCTGCTTGGGACTTGAACCCATGTGGCTAGGACTTGAACCCAGCCAAAACCCACAGTACCTGGTTCCAGGACATAATGAAGCTCAGGTTCTTGATGTCTCATCACAGAAAGAATTCAGTGAGAGACAAAGTGATAGGTAAGTGGATTTATTCAGATACAGAGAGACGCACACTCCACAGACAGAGTGTGGGCCACTGCAGAGGGTGAATGCAGCCGTGAAATTTGGTATGGTTAGTTTTTATAGGCTGGGTAATTTCATATGCTAATAAGTGGGAGGATTATTCCAACTATTTTGGGGAAGGGGTGGAGATTTCCAGGATTTGGGCCACCGCCCACTCCTTGGTCTTTTAGCTGTGGAACTGTCCTGGTGTGTTGATTGAGGATTAAGGTCTAGTCTTGTCTGCCATCTTGGTCCCATTTGATTCTAATCGGTTTTTGTTGTGTCCTCGGGCTATATCATTCTTTCAAAAGTTGTGCCTTGCCCCTTTCCCTCCTGTTACAATGGCATGCGCTGAATTTCATCCATTTGTTCGTTCCTGGCACTTATCACTGTATTTTGTTTGTTTGCTAGTTGTCTGCCTTACTCCACGCCAGTTACACGAGGGAAGGGGTTTTGTTTGCTTTGTTCACTGCCGTATTTCTGCCACCTCCAAGAGGGCATGATGGAGGGTGGGAGCTTGCATTTGACTGAGTCATGGCAGGAAACCGATGGCTGCAGGCTCGAACGGGGACCCCTCAGAGAAGCCACCCCTCAGAGACAAGGCAAGGAGGACTGAAGAGTACCCAGGGCTCACCACAGGGTAGGGGGTGGGCCTAAGGAAGTGTGGCCAAGCTGCGCTGTAGGAGGGGACAATGGGGGGACAAGAGCTGAGGCCTGTGGCTGGAGGAAACAGCAGCGTCATCCTATGTCCCAACAGGGAAGTGAGTGGGGAGTAGAGACCCCTACTCTTTCTCCTCCTGCTTCTAACCTCGGGCCACAGTATCCTCTTGGCTGAATCCAAGCAGAAGCTAGAGAGCAAGAGAGCTCCCTGGCACAGTCCTTAGAGGTCAGGATCCTGGGCACAGACAGGGTGGGGAAGGGCAGACTTGGATCTGGAGGGGGATATATGGCGGCCATTCACTGTGCGTGTGATAAACATTGGCTGAGCACTTGCTCCATGTCAGAGTTTGCACACTGGAGACAAAAATGTGATGCGAACGTTGGCAGAGCAAGGGCTCTGTCTGCCCTGAAGGCAGCTCGAACATCCCTCGCCTGGTTCTGGAAAGAGCCCCCCCCCCCCCCAACCCCGCCACCACGACACACACACACACCCTTCCCTCTGCCAGAGGGCCTCCCTTCACTATCTGATTTGGGGGCAGCAAGTAGGTAAATCAGTCTGATTTACAAATTACATTGACAAATGGAAATGAGGGCGAACTGTTGAAGGAGGGGGAGGGGCTCAGGAAGGCAGGGTGTGTAGGGGCTTGGAGTCGGGGGAGGGTGTGGGGGTGCGCTGGGTGATGGGAACTGGTGGCCTGAGTCATGAATCAGCCCACAAGAAGGTGACCCTGGAGTTGTGGTTCAGGCTCCAGAGTTTGAAGGGTTCTAATCCCACTCCATCAGTCTTTTGATCTTGGGCCTTGGTTCGGTTTCATCACCGCCGAAAATGGGTGAAGGGGTGGATATATAGGGTGTAGGAATTTGGGGAGGATTAAAGGAGAATCTGCAAAAGGTCTAGCCCGGTGTCTCTGGGGACACCAAGAACACTATTATTATAATTAGAAACAAGGGCTACCATCGCTCCTCCCCACCACTCCCCGCCCCCACCCGAGCACTATTCCATTTCTCTCTGGCAAGCTATCGCCACCCCCTCTCCAGCTCCATTTAGTTCTGAATGTTTTAGGTCATTCTATGCCTGGCGTTCTGCCAAGGCTCTGACAAAGACAGGAGTTTCTGCTCATTCATCCTAATGCAAGTTTCTGCGTTTAGGACAATAGGGGGAAAAAAAATGCATGAAAGGGCTCGCTGCCTGTGGAGGGGAAATCTGCTTAGAATTGAAAATCTGAGTTCTTCCTTGGCCCAGCTCTCTCCTCCCAGCGCTTTGGCAAAGGCTGGCTGGGAGAGGAAGAGGAGGGGGAGGAAGGAGGGGTGCGGGGGAAGACCCAGCCTAGGACCAACGAAGGGCGGGCTGGGGGTGGGGGGCAGGGGCGAGGCCCCGGCTCGCTCGGGTGAATGGGTTTCGGGTGGCTGAGGAAGCCTGCCAAAAAGGCAGAGGGAAAAGGCTAGGCCCCGGGTGGCGCTGCCGCGGCACAGTTTCCATGGCAACACCAGTTGCGGCTGGGGCCAGGCTCCTGGCCGCCTCCACTCAGCTCGCAGAGGAGGACGCATCTGACAGGTCGCCTTGGCCCCGTGCGTCACCAGCCGGTGCCACCCTGTTCTAGGCACCAGTGCTGCCGCTCCCTGGGGGAGATGGGGTCCAGGAAGTTGCCCTACAAGCCTCTGGATAATGCCCAGGCTTTATTCAGGCTGGGATGGAGACACGGCTCGCCATGGAGCCAGACAGGCGGAGCTGGGGATGGGGCCATGGACGCGGACAAACCAGGCCCTCCCCAGCCCCTCCCCGCCCCTCCCCCCGCACCCCGGAGGCCGGTGGGCCTTCAGGAGACAGGGCCAGGCCAGATGTGTTTGTTAAAGATGCCTCTGGAGGGCCCTGGAGGATGGATGAGGTTGGTGGAGGTGAGAGGTTTGGTTAGGGTTGGATGGATGAGAGGTTAAGGAGAGGTTACAGGGAAATCCAGCAGAGGGACAATGGCCTGACCTAGGGCACCAGCAGGAGCCGGGGGAGATGAGAGCTCTTTAAGAAGTGACTGTATCTGGTGCTTGGATGCAAAGGGTGATGAACTGGAGGAGCCCAGCACATCTCCCAGAGCGGCAGGTAGGTGGGGCTGTCTCCGTGTCTCCAACATGGAGAATGGGGAGAGGAACCCTTTCAGAAGAGGACTCCTTCATACCATTCTTATCTAGCTTCTCCCTCGGCCTCTGAGCCCACCAAGAACTAGATCACAGCACAGTTGTTTACATTTGACAAAAGGGGAAGAGATAAGAAAGTGGGGGAAACAAAATATACAAGGGCGCTCCACTCTGATTGTTTCCGACCAGGGTTCCTGGCTTCCTTAACCAGTGGAAATTGACCACAGAGGCCAGACATGAAATTTACACAAGGTTTTACTGGGGCTCTTGCCTCAGCAGAGGGAGCGCGAACAAACAGGTTCCCTTGCTTTCTTGCTCCTGGAGAGGAGGGAAAGCTGGTTCCCTTTTTGGGGTGAGGGTAGGGATGTGTCCAGGGGTCAGGCCTGAGGGGTGGCTTAGGTTATTTGCCCACCGCTTAGGTGGTATCGTGTGCAGGGGCATGCACATGTGCAGTACAAACTGCTTTTGCTCCTTAGGTTA
Organism: Bos indicus; assembly: GCF_029378745.1. Taxonomy (NCBI): domain Eukaryota; kingdom Metazoa; phylum Chordata; class Mammalia; order Artiodactyla; family Bovidae; genus Bos; species Bos indicus. The sequence continues at coordinate 87,982,935 of NC_091769.1, read as the reverse complement.
TTTGCCCACCGCTTAGGTGGTATCGTGTGCAGGGGCATGCACATGTGCAGTATAAACTGCTTTTGCTCCTTAGGTTATTTGCCCACCGCTTAGGTGGTATCGTGTGCAGGGGCATGCACATGTGCAGTACAAACTGCTTTTGCTCCTTAGGTTATTTGCCCACCGCTTAGACGGTATCGTGTGCAGGGCATGCACATGTGCAGTATAAACTGCTTTTGCTCCTTAGGTTATTTGCCCACCGCTTAGGTGGTATCGTGTGCAGGGCATGCACATGTGCAGTATAAACTGCTTTTGCTCCTTAGGTTATTTGCCCACCGCTTAGGTGGTATCATGTGCAGGGCATGCACATGTGCAGTATAAACTGCTTTTGCTCCTTAGGTTATTTGCCCACCGCTTAGGTGGTATCGTGTGCAGGGCATGCACATGTGCAGTATAAACTGCTTTTGCTCCTTAGGTTATTTGCCCACCGCTTAGGTGGTATCGTGTGCAGGGGCATGCACATGCGCAGTACAAACTGCTTTTGCTCCTGACTCCCTTGTTTTTGCTCCAGGTTCCTCAAACCTGGCAGATGGTTTCTTGGTCTCCTTGTATCTTTTGTCCAGAGTTTGTCTGCGACTGCCCAAGCAGATAGTTATTTTCAGTCCCATATGGTTTCTTTGTATTTTGTTGCTGGAGGAGAGGTGTGTCCAGGTGCAAGCATTGCAGCTCTGCAGCAAAGCGACCCATGTCCCAGCCTGTCTCAAAAGACACACTGTCCCCTGGATGCGTGCAACCTGAAGGAGCCGGTGCTCAGACCAAGCGGTGCTGGCCCCTCAAATGCAGATGGGTATCTGGTGGAATTTTGTCACCACTTTGTCACCAAACAAGTGCAGTCTTTCTGTTTTGTCTTGCTTTGGTCATCTTGGTATCCAAATCATTTGTTACGGTTCTATTTTATTTTTACTCCCTGCGGAATTCCTTTCACAAACCTTGTGTCAGGGTGGAACCCTGTTTCCTGTGCCCTGAGACAGGTCTACCTGTGAGAGTATCTGTTTGCAGCCCCCTCCCTTGTTCTAAGTAAGTGGATGGGGCAAGTGGGCATTGAACACGGAGGACCTGGCTGTGCTGACCTTGGGCTCTACAGGAGGAATCTCTGCCACTTTCCTTTATGCAACAGACCCCTGTGTCTAAAGGGCTCAGTGGATACAGAACTTCCCAGGGACACAGCTACCTATGTCGTTTTTATGGGGACCCAGCTAGCCAAGGGTGCACTTCATTGGCTCCCTCCCACCTACTCTTGTCTTTCTACTCATAACTCCTTGGTTCTTGGTGAGAAAATGGTGGCGGATAAGGGGGAGTTTGGGTTATCCAGGGCAGCTCTGTGTTCCCAGCTCTCAGACCTCCCTGATCACCTTCTCTAATATCCTACCTCCCTCTAACTCTACTCCCAAGACCTAGTTTCTGCTTTTGCTGTATTCTCACCACCTTCTGTAATTATTTTGTTGTTAACGTGATTATTATCAAAGGTTTATGGTGTGAGTGTACGGTCCTTGAAGCAGGGACTTTGTCAGTATGGTTCACCACTAAAGTTTCAATCCCTTAGAATGGTTTCTGGCCATCAGAAAGTGCTCAGTTTTTGTGAAGGAAGAATTACTAAGTGAATGAGTGGACAGACAAACCCAAGAGAACCGGCCAGTTTTTCTTCAATGCATTCCTTCTCTGATGGAGTTCAGGAGGCCCTTGGGTGATTTTTTTCCCATTTTCATCTCTCTGTTTCCAAGGAGGGCTGGACTCCAGATATTCCTGTGTATTTGGCAAGGGTATTATTTATCATCCAACACACATTTGTTGTGTGCCCATGGGTGCCAGGCCCACCGTGAAATGCAGCAAGTTCAGCAACGGAGCAAGACAAACAGGGTTCCCGCTCTCGTGAAGCTGATACGTTAGTGTGGCAGCCAGACAATAACACGAATGAGTGACTAAATACATTGTGACACAGATGAAATGAAAAAAGCCCTGTAATGGAGGATCTAATAAAAGCAGGGTAGTCACAGAAGGTCTTTCTGAGAAGGTAATGCTCTAGCTGAGACCTGAAGGTTTGGAAGGAGCCAGGCCTGTGAAGAGATAACGGAGTGATGATGTTCCAGGGCGCGAGGCCAGCAAGTGCAAAGGCCCTGAGGCGGGAAGAGATTTGGTGTGCTCCAGAAGGCCGGTGGTCAGGGAGATGGGGCAGAACCTGGTGTTGAAGGGCCTTATAGCTTATGGTGAGAAGTTTGGTTTTTTAACTGAGGTATATTGGCAACCAGACTTCCTTAGTGGCTCAGTGGTAAAGACTGTTGTTGTTTAGTCGCTAAGTTGGGTCCAACTCTTTTGCAACCCCATGGACTGTAGCCCGCCAGGCTTCTCTCTCCATGGGGTTTCCCAGGCCAGAATACTGGGGTGGGTTGCTGTTTCCTTCTCCAGGGGATCTTCCCAATCCAGGGATCAAACCCACTTCTCTCGCACTGACAGATGGATTCTTATGCAGGAGAAGCAGGTTTTATTCTAGGGTCAGAAAGATTCCGTGGAGAAGGAAATAGCAGCCCACTCCAGTATTCTTGCCTGGGAAATCTCATGGACAAAGGAGGCTGGCGGGCTGCGGTCCATGGGGTTGCGGAAGAGTTGGACACCACTTAGCGACAACACAACAACACACTGACAACCACTGTCAGGTTTTCCCAGGTGAACGATGGGTTCTGACTCACGCTTTGGCTTCTGGATAGAGAGTGATTTGGGGGTGGGGTGGAAAGCAGGATCTGGAAGTGGAGAGAGGAAGTGAGTGGCAACTTCGGTTAGGGTGCTGGCCACAAGCAAAGTGGGTGGAAAAGAGACCAGGCAGGGTTTGGGGGTGGGGGTGGGAACTGAGGGGACCTGTCAGGGTGGAGACGGGGAGGGAATGAGATGCGTCTCCACGATGCCCAGCTCTCTGGCCTGAGGAATCCAATCAATCTGGTGAGCAACACAGGGCTCAGCTGCTGTCAGAGAAAGACCTGGTGTCCCTCCAGAGTCTACTAGGGCTGGGCAGGAAAAGACTCCACTTCTGCTACATAAAGAGCCCCCCGTGTGCATGGCACGACGTGGGGGTCACGAGCAGAGTTGTTAAGTGTTGGTGTTATCCACCGTGCTGCATGGCTTTGAATCATCTAATTCTTTCCCCCGTTCTGGCGTTTGAAAGCATGCCTGGACCCAGTAGTTTGGAGATAGAGTGCTCTACCTCTCAAGGGCCTTTCTGCTGAAGGGGAGCAGCTTCAGGCTCCAGAGGGCAGAACCAGATGGTGGGAGGCACAAGGATGTGGATTCTAGCTCAACAGAGCAAGGAAGAGATGGCTGATAACCAGAGAGCTTTCACAGGGATGAGCCTCCCATCTCTGGGTGTATTCAAGCAGAGCCTGTCAACCCAGGAGCCCAGTCAACAAGGAGACTGGGTTCCTGTGGTTGTGAACACCCCTTTCCTCTAGCCCACCACCCCCCGCCCTGCAACCCACATTTCAGGAGTTCAGCAGCTGCCGCCTCCCATGGTGGGCACAAAAACCCCTCTGCCGGTTAGCTAAGACTAAGCAGCTAAGTCACAGCTAAGCCTGCCCTGCTTGCTCTGGGTTTAACAATCTCTGCTTTCTCCCTGCCTGTCGTGGCCAGGGGAAGAGCAATCCCCAGCGTGGGTGGAGCGGTGGGGCCCGGCTGATGCCTTGCAGGCCTGTCCGAGGCCTCTCCGCTTTTCAGGAAAGGGTGTCCTCCGTCTGCAGGGCTACTGCAGCCGGGCGTGCTCGCCAGACTCCTGCGGGGGCATTCCAGGGGCCTCGTGGATATGAGGAGGGGGCTCTCCTGCCCTAAGGGATGGGGGGCAACCTCAGCTCCCCGACCTCTCCCATCAGCACCCCTAGATGGACAGAACTCTACCCGGCAAGTCCTGGGGGCCTGGGACCTGCACAGGCGGAGAGACTACAGGCCGTCTGGTCCCAGCTGCGGCGGAGGGTGGGTTAACACTTCCAGCAGGCTCTGAACTCTGCCAGGCGTGACTGCTTGGCTCCAGGGCCAGTCTCAGCTGCTGCAGTGAATCCCTTTGAGCTTCCAGATGGAAGAGAGTTGGCACGTAGTGCCCCCCTCCGGGGAGGGCCATGGTGTCCTGCTTGTAGGGGGACCAGGATCCTTGGTGTGAAGGAGCTGTCCTTCAGGGACAGGACTGCAAACTCCTCTTCTGTCAAAGCGCTGATGATGGTAATGAAAGGAATAATGCCAGGCAGGAGGGAGGGTATGAGTGGCCCTGCTGGAGGAGCTGCCATGGGGAGGGGAGGGGGTCACCTAGCTGGGGTGGGCTTCCCCTTCCCTTGGCTGTGGCCCCACACTTGGGGGCCAGTGTGGAAACAGCAGATGAGCATTCCTGACTTCTCAGATTGGAGGCCCAGTTGAGAGCAGACGGGTTGTAGGTGGGTGGGTGGGGGTGCTGGCTGGGGCCGCCCTGCAGGGTGGGGTGGCAGTGGGGCCTCCAGGTTGTCCTGGCCAGCTGACCCTGTTATTTTTAGCTCTGGAATGCTCCTCCCAAGCCCCCTTCTGTTCTGTTTATCTTGCTTTTGTGTCTGTGTTCCTCTCCAGGAAACCAGTGCAGCAGGAGTGGGATAAAGGGAGGGAAGCGGGGAGGAGATTGGGGAGGGGGGCTGATGGAATGGGAGAGTTTGGTGAGGGCCTGGGCTGGAGGAAGAGGTGGGTGCAGCTCCAGCCCGCCCCTTCCCCTCGCCCAGGGGCTACATCTTTCTCTTTTTCTGCATTTCTTGGGGTCGGGGCCCCCAGGAAGCCTTCCTCCTCCTCCACCACCCCGATACACACACTTGTCGTCAGCCTAGGCCTTGGGCAGTCCCGTCCTCTCAGCTGTCTCCTTGGGACCTTGGGTGAGGTCAGACCTAGATGAGGGGTGGGAAGGGACAGCCCCCAACCCCTGGCCCTGGGTCAGGACACTCTGGGATCCCCTGAAGGAACTCCTCTGTGAAAATGGCGTGGGCAGGGGCACTGGCTGAACTCGGCTCTCAGTCCTTGTAAAATGGGAACGACAGCCACTCCTCTCTGTGAGGGGACTGTCGGGGGCTGCAGGAGATGGATATGAAGCCGTCCTGACACCAAGGGGAAGCTGCGAGTCTGTGCTTAGGGGGTCAGTCGCATCCCATGGGGGGCCTCCCGGGGAGGCGGTTCAGCAGTGCTTAGAGGAAGCCACCTGCCTCCCCACAGCCTCCCTTAGTCGCTGCTTGGCTGCTGAAGCTCTGGTTACAGGCGTGTGTCACTCACCCACCTGCTCCTCTCCCTCCCCCGCCTCTCGGGTGCTGGTGTGCACCCTGCTGGGGACAGGGAACACCTGCATGGGCTGCCAGAGGCGGGGGCTTCCAGAAGATAGCCACCTCCTGCCAGCAGAGGGGAGGGGGTGGTGTGGGAAGGGGAGGGGGGTTTAATCCTGAAGTTTCCACGATGATTTTTCCTGAGTCAGGTGGGTGCACTGTCTCTTCCTGTCTTTTCCTTTAAGCCACCTTCTAGGGACAGGCCATCAGCCCTCAGAGAGGGCCTGGCGACACCTGGAACCGGAACTCCAGGGAAGAGGCCCCCACGATGACGGTCAGCAGTGAGCCTTGGTCCTCCTGGGGGTGCTGAAGGAGCAGCAGAGGCATTCTGGCCACTAGCTGCGGTCAGAGGGTCAGTTGATAAATGGCTGTGCAGCCTTGGAAACTGTGCGCAAAGCGAGGTGGGCTTGCCCAGAGCAGTCCTGGGTGCAGGCGAGGGAGAGGGAACCATCTGGGGCGCCCACTGTCCCCGGGGCGGGCAGGGGGCCTGACACCACCTAGAGACGGAGGAGAGGCAGCAGCTGCTGTCCCCGGAAAGGCACTGACCTTTAGAACAGGAGACAGAAATAGCTGGGGAGAGGAGAAGAGAACCATGCGGGGAGGTGTCCAGGCTGGGCAGGGGCAGGCCCAGACACAAGAAAGGGAAGAAAGCGCTGCTCCAGACACTCACTGTGCTGGCATTTCACGCACTTTCACTTATTCCCGCCCGCCCCCCTCTCCAGCCTGCGGGTACTGGCATCACCATTTCGCAGATGAGAAGACTGAGCCTCAGAGGGGGTGTGGCCAGGCTGGTAATCGGCAGAACTGGGACTGAACCAATCCCAGCTGGCCTGGCAGTCCACTCCTCTACAATGCCTCCGGGCCCCCTCCCGTTCCTAATTACCCCACCTCGCTGGGGTGTTGTGGGGTGGGGATATTTAGCTGAACTGGCACTTGCCGCTGGTCTGACATGAGGGAAGAGGAAATCCTGTCATTGAGGCCTGCTGCTAAGTCATTTCGGTCATGTCCGACTCTTTGCGACCCCATGGACTGTAGTCCACCAGGCTCCTCTGTCTGTGGGATTCTCCAGGCAAGAGTACTGGAGAGGGTTGCCACGCCGTCCTCCAGGGGCCCTTCCCGACCCAGGGATTGAAGCTGCATGTCTTGATGCCTCCTGCATTAGCAGGCGGGTTCTTTACCCCTCTTGCCACCTGGGAAGCCCCAGTAGGGCCTGGAGTCCTTGAAAAGTGAACCGCAACTACTGTTGTTTCTTAGGTGACCCAGAGCCCCTGCATTTTGGGGCCTGTGAGCCCCAAAATCGCCTGTGAGCGATTTTCCTTCCCTTCCTTCCTCACAGAGAGAGGGATGGTCACTAGCTTCCCACCCACTTCCCCTCAATTGTGCTGGGCCGAGTCTCGGGAGACCCCTCCCCTTCGACAGTGGCAAGGATGAGCTTGTTGAAAGGCCCTTGCTCAAGCCACAGGGGGCCGGAAAGGAAGGTGAGAAGAGCAGACTCAAAAATAATGCCGGCTGGCTGGCTGGTGCCCCCCTCTCCCTCCCCACGGACAGCTCCCCAGCCTGGGCAGCTCCCAGCTGTTTCTGCTTATCTGAAGCCAGGGAGGCTGGTTGCCTGGATACCAGAGCTCCTGATTAGCAGTTAGGTCCTTCTGGGGCAGGCGGAGCTGCGCATCCACAGCCAGCTGGGCGTGGTATCCCCAGGCTTGGCTGAACCAGCTCTTGGAAAGGTGGTGAAGGAGGATTCAGGCAGGCGGCAGGGATTGGGGTGGGGGGCGCACTGAGGAAAAGACCCCCTTTGCCAGGAGTTGGCTCAAAGTGATGCTTTACACTCAGAGAATCTGGGCCTTGCCACTTGCTGGCTGTTTGACATTGGTCCTGTGAACCTCTCTGAGCCTGTTTCTCTGCTTCAAAGAGTGGTTTAAAGAGTAAATATGATGATTAGCTGAGTGCTCAGAGCACGGTGACCTTAACCCTTTGCCCCCACCTGCTACAGTGGGGCCCCTGTGGACCCTGTTGTCCATGTCCTCCAGGGAAGCTGTGTGCGGTCCTCCCCGTGGCACCTAGAGCAGCCTGGGGACTGCAGGCTGTGGAGCCAGGCAGGCACTGGTCCAGCCCTGCCTCCTCATTTTGGTGCCCTCCCCACTCCTATGTGTAGCTGGGGGCTGGGAGACAGGCCCGGGGTAGAGTAGAGAAGACTGGACCAGAGGGCTCTTCTGAAACCCACGCAGAGCAGGCCGTGGGTCTGGATGGAAATCAGCAAATGGCTAAAAGGCCCTGGTGATCCTTGAGGTGTGTGTGGTCATCACAGACGCTCTTCTTGACCCTCCTGCCTTAAGAAAAGGGCAGAAAAGGAACGGGGTGGCGGGGGTGAGGAGGGGCACCATTTCCCTGGGGCCTGGCTCGCTCTCTCTCTCTCTGAATGGAGCAGGAGATGAGGCTGTGTCAGTAGCACAGGGAGTGGAGCCCATGAATAATGCAGAGAGTAGCTTGGGGCCACTAGAAAATGGTCACCAGCCCATCAAAGCAGAAAGTGGGCCTCGAATACAGAGTGGAGGGGAGCCTGGGGGCTGGAGTGGGAAGGGAGGGCTTGGCGCTGCCCTTGGGGCTCTGGGCTGAGACTCGCTGTCCCTGCCTTGGTCCTGGGGTTGCATGGATCTCCCCATGGCACCTAGAGCAGCTTGGGGACTGCAGACCGGGCCTGACTGCTGGCCTGGCCTTGCAGCTGGTTAGGGCAGGAGGCAGTGCCTAGCCATCAGTACTCTTCTAAGCAGGGCAGTTCAGTTCAGTCTCTCAGTCATGTCTGACTCTTTGCGATGCCATGGACTGCAGCATGCCAGGCTTCCCTGTCCATCTCCAACTCCTGGAGTTTACTTAAACTCATGTCTATCGCGTTGGTGATGCCATCCAACCATCTCATCCTTTGTCATCCCCTTCTCCTCCTGCTGTCAGTCTTTCCCAGCATCAGGGTCTTTTCCAATGAGTCGGTTTTTCGCATCAGGGGGGCCAAAGTATTGGCGTTTCAGCTTCGGCATCAGTCCTTCCATTGAATATTCAGGATTGATTTCCTTTAGGATGGACTGGCTGGATCTCCTTGCAGTCCAAGGGACTCTCAAGAGTCTTCTCCAACAGTTCAAAAGCATCAATTCTTTGGCACTCACCTTTCTTTATAGTCCAACTCTCACGTCCATACATGACTACTGGAAAACCAAAGCTTTGACTAGATGGACCTTTGTTGTAGACTTAGAGATAAACTCGCTCAGGCAAATTTCCAGAAGCTTGGGAACTGGGGAAACTCTAAGAGAGGGATGATGCTTAAGAGTCAAGGGAAGACAGTGAACCCCATCATGAGGGGTTTGGGTGGAGGAGACCCCCCAGCTCTCCTCTAGCTTGCCCTAGGCGGCCTCAGAGTTGCACATTTGGAATTTTTTTTTTCCCTGAGTTTAGAGGAAATCTATGGAGGATTTGAATAGAACAGAGACAAGATCAGGTGTGACTGAGCAAATCCACTCGGGCTGCTAGTGGCGACTGCAGGGTGGCCAGAAAACCTGGAGATGTGGATAATGGGATGGTGTCCTGCAAGATCAACAAACCGTTTATTCTGTACTCACTTTTGCCTCCAGCCTTGCTGGTCACACTGTGATCTGGGAGAGCGGGAACGTGGCGGGGAGTGAAGGGACTGTCAGAGGCGTCCAGGGCCAGAGGCTGGTGTGGCCGAGGGCTGGGCGGGGTTTGGGGATTGAAATGACCACATTGAAGTGACTGGCTTAGTTTGCCTGGTGGGGAGAGAGGCCTCAAAGGAGGCTGCTTGGCTTCTGGCCTGGGCAACTGGGTGCTGGGGGTTGGAGATGGGAGCCTAGTATGCAGAAGAGAAGCCCCGAGAGGCTCAGGGAGCTGGGAGGTGATAGCTGGAAATCAGGTCAGGAGTTGGAGACGGGGCCCTGCTGCTGCAATGGGCCCTCTGAGTGGTAGACCAGCAGCCCTGCTCCTGCACACCCCCACCCCACCCCCCAGCCCACAGGAAGACAGGGGCCAGGTGAGGCTCCGTTAAAGTCCTTCTGGCTGGGGCCTGGGGCTCTGGGTAATTGCTCAAAGCCCAGGGCACTCCGAGGCTCGCCTTCCCTCTGCTAGCCGTCGGGCCCTGGAGCAGCCCCATGAGGCTCTTCCCCATGGGCGACACCCCAGGAGAAAGCCTTCCTCCCTCACCACCTCCTTCTCTGCCAGCAAAGTGCCCCGAGGGGCTCTGGTGCCCTGGCAAACACCTGGCAAGGGGTGCCCTGGGGTGTTGCCCTGCAGTGGTGGAGGTTGAGTGCAAGCCTCCCCCTCCAGGGGTGAGTGTTTATGCTCTCAGTTGCCTCCCAGCACTCCTTCTCTAAGGGCTCCTGGGCCTTCTCGCCCCGTCTGCCCACACACAGCTGCGCTGGGAAGGGGTTTCCCGTCAGTCCCCATTGGTGTGCAAGCAATCCAATCACGGGACCAGCAACAGCCTCCAGGGAGGGACAGCCCATGAGTCGCCCGAGCAAGGGAAGAATGGAACAAGATCAGCGAAAATTGGAGGGATGGGATCTTAATCAGGCTGTTTGGGGATGCCCAGAAGGCCAGGAAAGGCCGCAGAAGAGCAGGGTGCTGGAGGGGAAGAAGCTCTGGGGCTGGCAGGAGACGGAGGGTCCCAGCAAGCTGGTGAAGACAGGTGGGTGTCAAGTCAAGTGGGAAACAGGGAAAACAGATCAAGGTGTGCTGGCAAGGTCTGGGAAATACGGTATTGTTTCTTCCCGTGTGCTTCATTCATGTCTACATCCCTGCTGTGTTCCAAGGAACGTTCCAAAGATGCAGAGATGGGACACAGTCCTAGTCCTGGAGCAGCTCCCCAGCTGTGAGGGGCAAAGACTGGGCAAGGCCCTGGGAGTCAGGGCCCAGATGAGGCTAGAAGGCTGGCGGGGTGGGGGTAGTGTGTCCTGGAGATGGTGTGTGTGTGCGCGCGCGCACTCAGTAGCTCCATTGTGTCTGACTTTTTGCGACCTCATGGACTGTAGTCTGCCAGGCTGCTCTGCCCATGGAATTTTCCAGGCAAGAAGACTAGAGTGGGGTGCCATTTCCTACTCCAGGGCATCTTCCCAACCCAGGGATTGAACACGAATCTCGTATGTCCTGCATTGAAGGCATATTCTTTACAATGAGTTCCACCTGGGAAGCCCCTTGGAGATGGTGGACCTGACTTAATCTACCTGGAAGGAGAAGTAGCAGACGTCTGGGGAGAGGAGCAGTGGTATGAAGGCTGAGAGGCAGGGAAGAGTTTGGTGCTTCTCAAGAGCCACAGTTAGGTCGCAGCACGGCTTAAGAACAATTTATGTTCGTGTGTGTGTGTGTGTGTGTACACGGGTATATGCGTGTGCACCTACATGCACAGGACTTTGAGAGTTGAGTTGGGGGCACAGTAGGTTACAGCCACCTCGCCAAAGGTCCTGTGTTCTCCCCTGGAAATTTCTGGATCTTGACTTGAAGGTGGAACATATTTAGATGACATGGAATGACGTGGTAAGATCTGTGTCTCGAGGACAGACCGGAGCTGGAAGCGGCTGGCTCGGGAGCGGCCGCAGAGACCCCTGCTCAAGAGGACCAAGGCCTGACATGACACCTCACACTTATGGCCTTGTCTGTGCCAGGCATTGCTCTTCTCTGCAAAGAGGAATTCACTTGATCATCGCGACAGTCCTATGAAGCAGGTTCTGTCATCCCCACTTTACAGGCCAGGCAAGTGAGGCCCAGGGGGTGAAGTGACATTCTCAGGTTACCACATGGAAACAGGGGAGCCAGGACCTAGTCTGGTCCCAGAGTCGGTGCTGGGCGGAATGGGCCCGGCTGTCAGGATGGTGAGCTAGGACGGACTGAAAGGATGTCAAGAAAGAAGAACCAGGCTGACTGGAAAGCTTTAGAGGGTTGTGGGAGCATGGGAGAGAGAAATAAAGATGAGGGTGAGGGAGTCACATAAGAGTCCCCCGCCCAAAAGTCATACGTACCCGGAACCTGGAAATGTGACCTTATTTAGAAATAGGGTCTTTGCAGATATAGTGAAGTTAAAACGAGGTCATACTAGAACAGTGTGGGTCCTAGTTCCAAAGACTAGTATCCTTATAAGAAGGAAATATGGGCCCAGGTACAGAGAGACCTGCAGGGAAAGCCATGTGATGATGGAAGGAGAAACTGGTGTAATCAGTCTACAAGGATTGCCGGCAACCATCAGAAGCTGAAGAAACAAGCTGCTTGCCTCGAAAAACCTTCAGAGCACGGCCCTGCTAACACCTTGATTTCGGACGTCTAGCCCCCAAAACCGTGAGAGGATAAACGTCTGTTGCTCTAAGTCATCTAGTTTGTGGTAATTTATCACGGAAGCCTTAGGAAACAAATAATCTCTCCCACTTCAAAGGAACCGAGAGGAGGATGCTAACGTATCTAACGTGGGCCGGTAACACTCAGCACAGAAGGAAAAGCCAGGCATGACCCTCTAGGTGAGCCTTAAAAGAAGAATGTTGCACCGGTCTGGAAACGAGATGCTGACCGTGTAACCGTGACAGATTCTGATGAGAAGGAGAAGGGGAGGAGCCTAAGAGATGAGGTGCATCATCGCAGAGCTGGCGGATGAGCTCAGACTGAGAAGGACACGTTCAAAGCTGGAGGAAGGGCACAGAACCAAGGACAAGAATAAAGGCGCGTCTGAGCTGGCAAGAATAGAACCCGTCCCGCTGCACCCCGCCTGGGGCTGAGGCTTGCAGAAAGGGCCAAGGGCAAGACAGCGTTTCAGAAGATTGGAGAGGGGAGAGGGAAAGAAGGGAGCTTTAAAAGTTTGGCTAGAATCAGGAAAACCTGCTTGGGGTGAGGGCTAGTTTAGCTTTCATGGATGACAGATACACCCAGATGCTATTTGTGGTTGATCTTCTCTGTAAGGAGAAAAGAATAAGAAGCATGGCTTTTTTTTTTTTTTTAATGAAAAGAATAGCACAAATATTAGCGAGAGAAAATTGGAACCCAGGACTGGGGAGAGGACATAGCTGTAAGAAGATGAGATCCCCATCACAGGAGGCATTCAAGCAGAGGGTAGAGGAACTTCTCATCATGGGTGTGGTAGAGGTGATTTCTCTGAGACTTTATAGAGTGGACACAATCCATTGCTGGGCCTTCTGACCCTTGGTCCCCCTCCCACTCGCACACCACAGTGAAGGAAAGCTTGATAGTATCCTAGAGGCGCTCTTGCTTGCTTGGCTTTGGTGAGGAGGTGGTATAGAATGACAGCATCGCTTTCAGAGCCTTGGCTCAAACTGGGTACTTCTGGGCAAATCGGAACCTTACGATATGATGGCTTCATGACTAAAAGTACAACTCAGATATTCAGTTTGTTTTTTTTTAAACCGCCAAGCACTGAATGCAACCCCTGTCACGAAAAATCCTGATCCTCCTGCATCCTGTGCCCCTGCCCAGCCCCGACCCTCTGTGCCTCCCAGTCTGTTTCTGGTGGCCTTAGGCCTCACCGAGAAGCACAGAGGAGCAAGGCGAGGGCCTCTCTGCTGGGTGGTGGGGACAGCCAGACCCTACTTTCCTCCACCTCTGCCTTTCCTCTTTGTTTTCCTCCTGTCCCCTTCTCTGCCTTTAAGGCTGGCAGGATTAGCTGACAGGGATGAGCCCGGGCCCCTGTCGTCCGTCTGTCCATCCAGTGAGGGGATGGTGGGGACACTCACGTGATCCGTCAGACTCCCGCCCCCTGAGCCCCCCACCATCAAGGATTTACGAGGTGCCTCGAGGTCCACTCCCCGTGTGGTGACTGCAGGTGGGAGGGAAGGAGACAGAGACAGGGTCGCCCTTGGCTGGAGGACAAGACTCCGCAAGACATTTTCTTTGACCTTGAGAAGTCTTTCCACCAGCCCTGCCTCTCTGGAGACCTAGACGGGGGTGTCTGGAACTTACCCTGTTGGTGGGCTGCTTGCACACATTCTCTAGCTCAGTTGAGCCCAATTCCCGGTCTGGGAGACAGGGTGAGTGCAGGGCCCAGGGCCGCTGTGGGTATCAAGGCTGCAGTCACCTTGATACCCGCAGATGTCAGAGTCTCGCTCGGCCCGCCCTGCCCTGGGCTGACTGCCTTTCTCCCCTGCTCTGCCTTTAGATCCCAGCCGCCTCTTTTCAGGCCCAGTGGAGCACCTTCTCACCTCTCTGGGCCCCAGCGTGTGATGCAAGGGGCCGGGTAGTCATGCAGCCGCCTGCTCCCCTTTCAGGAGAGGAGCCTCCAGTCTCTGGAATCTTTCAAGTGCCATTCCCTTTTTTTTTTTTTTTCAAGATCAAACAAATAAACCTGTTGTTTATTCTTTTTATATACAACATCTGATGGCCGCAGAAAAGAAGCGAAAAGGGTGTCTAATAAGAGTCACCACCTAAAAAAGTCACTAGGAGCATTTTGGTGGATATGATGCTTTCTGTCTTCCCCAGACACTGAGAATTCATCAGAGACAAGTCAGGCAGGGCCCCCGAGCTTTAAGAGTGCACATGTCAGTGGGAAAAATGACACGTAACCTATGTAACATCTACTGACGAGCAAGACAGCTCCCTCTCTCCTCTGCTTCCATCTCTCCTGCCATTGATTTCCTCCCCAGAAGCCTTCCTTTGGTTTCACACATCTACTCTGTGGCAGGAAGAGGCTTTTGTGTGTAACATGAGGTGCCGGACACACGTCTGGGGTGGGCTCTGTTCTGGGCGGGGAGAAGGCAGCCAGCACCTTGTCGGAGGCAGGATGATCAGGGCTCCTTGTCTCAAGGCTCCTTGTGCCCCACGCTGCCTGGGATCGACGGCTGCACCGCAGGGCGTGGAAGGAAGGGCTTCTTGTAGATGTGCCCTTGGGCCGAGTCACGGTGACAGCCGAGCCAGGGACCAAGACCCAGTTGACTACCAAGATGCCAGTTGCCAGGGCGGGGAGGGCTCCCGTTGCTCTTTCTTGCCTCCCAAGTGGTGTGAAGGGGAAGGAGGGGTGGTGAGGTGATGAGGAAGGCAGGGAAACTGAGAGGGGAGGGGAGGAGAACCAGCCTCGTTTCTATAGCAACCACACATGTGAGCCAGCTGCTGTCACCATGGAAACAAAGGGGAGCCTGCTCAGAGGCTGAGCGCTCTCAGGGGAAACACAATTTTTGACAAAAAAAAAATACCCTTTGATAAAAATAAAGAAAAAATAATGAAAGCCACCCACTCTGGGATTCGGGGGCCCTGCCGAATGAGGTGACAAAGGAAAAGAGGGGGGCTGGGCCATGGGGGAGGAGGCTGCAGCCTGGCACTTCTGCCAGCTGCAGAGAGTTGCCGAGTCAGTATTTTTGAGCCAAGGGGGGCTTGGAGAGCACCCCACTTGATGGCTGAGGGATGGAGGTACAGGGAGGGAGGCAGGAGGCTACCTTCGGGTCCCAGGGCAGGAGGAAGCAGCTCAGGGAAACCCAGGGGCTCTTGGGAGAAGGGAAGGGACACACTGGTTCTAGCTGGTAGCTGACTGTAGCCTGGGGGTTCCTCTTGAGGCAGTGCGTGGAGATGGGGGCAGGGAAGAGAGACAGAAATGGCCAAATTTATGCCCCTTTCCCTAGAGTAGGGGGTATGGCAGGTGTTTTGGCCTCTTTCTTCTCCCTCTACTCCATCCCCTCCCTTGTGGCTCAGTGGTAAAGAATCCACCTGCCAATGTAGGAGATTTGTTTGAATTCTATCCCTCGGTTGGGAAGATCCACTGGAAAGGAAATGGCAACCCACTCCAGTGTTCTTGCCTGGAGAGTCCCATGGACAGAGGAGCCTGCTGGGCTATGGTCCATGGGGTCACAAAGAGTCGGACACGACTGAGCGACTAACACAGACACACACACATTGCTGCTAAGCTCAGCTTTCCAGGGTTTTGGCTGTCTCTCAGGGGACCAAGCCCAGATGAGTCCCCACCAGCAGGGCTGGAGAGAACTTGTCAGCCAGAGCCCACAAGGGAGCCTCCTAGTCTAAAGGCAGGAGGGGAGGAAGGGTGGAAACGCCCAGAGAAGGATGAGCTGGCTTCTCCAGGGAAAGCCTCACTCAACCTAAAGCATCAGCATGACGGAGGCAGGGCAGCCAGGCAGCATCACGGGGCGCTTGGTTCTAGACTAGATATTTGGCCAGGAGGAGACGCTCTTGGTAAGGGGTTCCATCCAGGGGCGATCAGTCAAGACACAGTTATTACAAGAAGGTGAGGGCTTAAAAAACAACAACAAAAAACAATCAATGCTTTAATACAAGGGTTTCTGAACTGCAGGTTCCTTGCAGTACAGCCGGCCCCCGGCCACAAAGAGACGCAAAGCGGGGGGCTCTGAGTGCCCTCCCAGTTCACCGGGAGCTTCTCTGCTCCTCTTTTTTATGTTTTTTTTCTCCTTTCTCTCACATAGCACTTTCCCAAATGTCATCTCATGTGCTGCCCTCTGAGAACACAAGAGAAGCAGATGTGCTCAAACCCATTGTAAAGTAGAGGACACAGCCTCAGAGAGCTAGAATTCAGACCCCCTAGCTCCAGAACCAGACGCCGAAGACCCCGTTTCACAGGAAAGGGACAATGAGACGTAAGTGAAGGTGCCCTCTGACTCAGGCTCTCCCAACCTCTCCCTGAAGAGGACAGAGGTGAGAGAGGACGTGATCCACGGACGGCTCAGGTCAAGGACCCAACAGCCAGAAGTGATCTTGCTGCCTCTTGCCATGGAGGTCCCTCCCCTCTCTCCTTGGGGGCTTTGTGGGGTCTCAGCCGGGGGGTGGGGGGACCCCCGGGAGGGAGAGGTGAAGACCTAAGGGGTGGCAGGGCCTGGGAGGGTGGGACTCTGCCCTCAGCTTCCAGGAGCGCCTCTTGCCTGCTTGTCAGCTGCCCTGGGCTCTCCCCACCGCCCCACCCCACTCCTCAGCCTCCAAGGCGGAGACCACGTGGGTGAGTTGCCATGGAAACTACGGAGTTCTCTTTGAAAGCCAGGCTGGTGGAATCAGAGCTGGCTGGGGGAAGAGACCCCGGCTGGGAACTGAGGTGGGGCAACCACACCTGTTTGGCCAGTGCCCTCCGGGGCTCAGCTCTTCTCACCAGAAACCGTCTGTTTTTAGGTTTCACCAAGAGCTCTTTCCCCATAGATGACCCGCCTCCCGCGGTCCCATGGCCGCTGCCCTCTTTCCCCACACCCGTCTGAGCCCCGTCCTGATTCCCCAGAAAAGAGGGAGTCGATTATCCCGGTTATACAATACGGGGTGGCAAAAACCCAAGAGAGACAATTTTTGCCATACAAGGGGCGGGAACGGAACCTCAGGGATTATCAGGATTAAAGGATGTGTGTGTGTGTGTGTGTGTGGGAAGGAAGGGGGCCCGCTGGGACATGATGCTCCAGAGATGGGAACCCGGACCCCTACCCCATCCCCTACCCACCTGGTTCAACAGCAAGAAATCTGGCTTGGGCCAGGAAACCAGAAGGCTCGGAGTCTGACCTGAGATGGAGCCAGGGGCTTGAGCTAGCCTCAGTTAGAGTCCCCCCCAGCCACACCCAGGCCCCCCTGTGCCCTGCACAGGCCTGGTTTACAGACTGTGCTGGGACTGTGCTTGGGTCTTGTTGGCTGTCACTCTGCCCTGCCCCCCACCACTACTCCCAGTGATAGCAGAGGAGTTAAAAATTTTCTTTCTGCACTTTGCTGTGTGACTTGGGGCAAATTGCCTCCTCTGGCTGAGCCTCAGCTTCCAACCAAGAGGTAAAAAAAATAAATGCCTCATAAGGTTGCTGGGGATTAAAGCAGACAATGCATTCAAAATGCTTAGCATCGCACCTGGTGTCAACAAAAATAGAAGTATGATTACTATTATTACCTATCCCTCAACACCCCAAACAAGCCCCATCTCCTCCAGGAAGCCTTTTTTCTTCCAAGGAGAGAAAACTGGTGCTCAGACAGGAGCAGCCACCGGTGCCAAGCACTTCCCGTGTGTGCGTTCTCTCCCTGCGTTCTCGAAGCCACCCCAGGATGGAGGTGCCTTTGTTATCCCCATTGCACAGAAGTGGATGGTGGGGTGCAGAAAGTGTCTTGCTCAAGGTTATCTGCTGCTAAGAAGCAGAATCAATATTTCAAGCTCAGCCTGTCTGGTTTTAAAGCCTCATGCTTTTTCTATTACAATGTGCCCCTCCTATATAAAACAACCCCCACCCCTCCCCAGCCCTTTGCTTCCAGTTTGAAGCAGGTTATGATTGCTTCTAAGTTCTTCCTTCTCACCTGGACTCACCAGGGCAGAGAGTAAGGAAGTAAGCAGAACCAGGGAAGGTGAAGATTCAGACACTCCCTGCTCCATGGGCTGCACGCAGCCGGGAGCTAGGAGCCAGGTGGGGCATTTGTGAGAAGCAGGTGGCCTGGCATAAGAATCCCGGCAGGGAGAGGGTTCCAGGTGCCCTAGGGGTCGTCTGGATCCCGTGACAGACTCTCCCCAACCCACTCTGATTTTCTGCTCTGCTCTGACCTTGGTTTCTGGACCCCAGTCTCCCAGGCCAGGGCTGGGGAGGGCTTGAGGGATGACCTTGACCTGGCTTTGTCTGCCTGGGGATTCAAAGTGTCTCTTTTAGGTGAAGAGAAGAGAGAGAGGAGGAGGTGGAGGGTAAGCGGGGAGAGAAAGGAGACACAGGAGGGAAGGAGGAGGAGGGAGGAAATGGGGAGGGGAAGGGAAGAGAAGCGAAGCTGCTGGAGGAGCGGGTGGAGGGAAGGACACAGGGGAGGGAGGCAGGCGAGGACGACTGGCTGCCAAGTGTGATTCTGAGCTCTGAGGGAGAAGAAAGGATGAGAAAGCAAGAAATCCACTTCAAGAGAAGGATGGAAGGGGGAGGGCGATGAGGAAGGGCGAGAAAGTGAACGAGGGAGAGAGAAAGCTGCGGGTGAGGGGGAGGGGAAGGAAATGCACGGATGCGGCCTGGGGTAGGGGAGAGAAAGATGAACAAAGAGGAGATTGAGCAGCTGCCCCGTCTCCTTTCTGCCAAGGGAAGGCTGTGAGTGAATGCACTGGGAGCCAGCCCTGCTTGGTCTCAGTGGCTCCTGCCTGGCACCACATCCTTTCTGGCTCAGCAATTTCTTTGGGGGGTGGTAGGGGGTTGGGAGGCACGGGGACACCGTCCTCCGCCATCCATTCCTTTTCTGGAGCAGCATCTTGTCTGAGGTCCCAAGGAACCTCCCAAGTCTTCATGGCTAGCGCCTGGTCCTCAGAGTTCTCCCCAGGGGCACTGTCCCGGACCACCTTTCCAGAAGCTTCCAAAGAGGCAGAAACCAGTTGCTGAGCAGGTATGCATGCAGCCAAGGAATTCTCCCTTCCTCTCCCTGCTGAAACGTGACACGGTTCTTCTTCGGAGGCAGTGCCAAGCCGAAGGCTCCACTTTAACAAAAGAACTGAAATGAACTGAGATCTTAGTCGGAACTCAGCAGGTTGTGGGTTTCATCTCATCCAATCTTCACAGCAACCCTAAAGAGGTCCATACTGCTATTGTTTCCATTTTCCAGAAGGGAAAGGACAGCTAAGAGGGGCAAATGTTGATCAACAGGTGTTGATTTGCCCAGCTCACACTGAGGAGGGACCTGGGGGTCTAATTGGTGGAGACAGAGGTCAAGGCCTTCCTGAGATTTAAATCCAGGGCAGGGGCTGAGGCTGCAGGATGTGGGTGCAGGGTTGGCAGCTCTGAGGGGCCATGGGGGAGCTCATGGTCTACGATGGTTCTGGCAGGTCTTGGAAGTCTCCGTGCCTCAGTTTCCCCACCTGACATCAGCATTGCGGGAGGAATGTGTTGGGGTGGGGTGGGGGCGGAGGAGCTGGCCTGAAGAGCCAGGGCACAAAGTGAGGCCCTCTGTGAGGGTGGTGTCCACTTGGCAGGGAGGAAGACCTGGCCATGTGGAAGGAAAGCTGTGTAAATAGCATGCCCTTCCCATCAGGATCTCCAGGGAAGTCTGGCTGGGTTGGTAATACAGCCCTGCTTTCATGAGGCTTCCATGAACCTTTCAATAAAGCGCTTTGATCTATGGGCTCACTCACACACACACACACACACACACACCTCATACTTATCTTCACAGCCACCTTCCAGGGCACATAAAGTATGCCTGGCTTTATTTTATGAGGCTGGAGGAAGCCAAGGTCACTCAGCCAGCAACAGGGAGAGCAGATGGAGCCTGGATGCAAAGGCAGTGTGATAAAGTTGCTGCCCTCAAGGGTACCCCGTGGACGTCCAGGGCAACAGCGGGTCCTCAGCACCCACTCTGGGCCCAGGCCTCATCCCCTCTCCCACTTCCACAATACCCAGGGGGGTCATTCCTCAGACCCTGCTGGTGCTATTATTCCCTTGGCACTGCCCGGCAGCTTCTCTGAGTCCCTCTCCAGCCTGAGTGAGGAGCTTTGCCTGCCCCTCATCGCCCTGCAGGGCCCTGCTAGATTCTTCTGTCACCTTCAGTCAGGGTCCATGTTAGAGTACAGGTTTGGCAAAGGGCTTCCCCTCTGACCCCCCGGCCCTCCTGCCCTGCAAGATGGCAGCTGCCCTTCCCCAGGGACCAGGGATGCAGCCGCTCTTGTAGCCTGTGGTTACCATGGTGACGGCCCTCCGTCGGTTTCCGTGGGGGGCAGTGGTGAGGGCTGATGTCAGGGATGGCGTGTGTGAGCGCCTGCACTGTGTGTCCATTTTCAGCTCCAGGTGAGGGGCGGGGGCCCTCAGGGAGTGGGACCCCTGCCTCCAGGTGGGGGGCTGTCTCTCCCTGAAGCACTGTCTCAATAAGCTCAGCTGTGTCCTGGGGGCAGGGAAGACTGCATGAGAGACTGGAGGACACTGAAGTGAAGAAGGATGCTCCAGAAGGAAAACGGGAGGTTGGGGGGGCAGGTGGAGATGGGCATCCATACAGTTGTCCAAGGCGGAAGGCCTGGGTGGAGGCGGGGCGGGGTAGGCAGGAAGGAGGGAGCCAGGGCGGCAGAAGGGGGACCAAGAAGGATCCAGAGCCTCAGGGGGGCAGACCTGGGGAGGGCTGGGCCCCTTATTTCTGCCATCCACAACCCCCACCTTCCCGGAGTGGGTGGGGTGGGTGGGGGTCTCCTGCTGCGCTTCCCCCCCAGGCCGAGAGAAGGTCCCTCTGCTCCTCCGACATGATCTGTAATTTCCGGCAGACATTTGAGGTCCCTGACATCTGCATAATGTGGGCCAGTCTCTTAGCAACGGGGAACAGCTGTCTGGCATTTCCAAGATTAAACTGTAACTATACACGGTCCTTGCCAGGGGGAGGGGGAGGGAGAGAGGGGATAAACACTGCCTCCTGGCATTTTCAAACTCATTTAGCTTTTATTCATTTCCTGCCTCCAGTAAAGAGGCCAGAGATTCAGGCTGGGCCAGGCTGTTCCACCCCTGTCTCTACCATGGTTGCTGAGGTTGCAGATGGCTCTTCACCCAGATCTTTTGGCTCGTGGGAGCAGGGAGAGGGGTCGGGATACAGCACTAGCCTCTTTGGGTTTTATTGTATTTGTTTTATGTAGGTGTGGTGATCCTGGCACACGCAGGGTAAGGTGCCGCCCAGGAAGAAAGGCTGTGTGGTCCATCAGTTGAAGCCCCCAAGGTGGCTCCAGCCTAGTTTCATTTCCTCCAACTCGCTCCATGATCTTGGGCCAAATCCCTTTTACCTGTCTGCACCTCCATCTCCCCGTCTGTAAAAGGAGATGATTCTTCTACCATCCCGAGGGTTGCTGTGAAGATAAAACAAACACGCGCTCAGGCAGTGGAGCCCCGATTGATGGTGGTGGTGCCTCTCATCCCCGGTTCCCCCACCTGCCCGTCATCCATGTCAGCAACCTCAGGCTCTGCTCTGGGGGACAGAGGCGGACGCAGTCCATTTTCCCCCGGGAGCCACCACCTTGAACTCCTGTTCCCTGGAGCAATGACTAACCCCGAGGGACTGAAGCCGAACTCCGGATCCCCATCAACACCACCCCGGGGCCCGGGCAGCTCCTGTGTCCCAGTCCTGCAGCCGGCCCTGCCGGCTCCTGCCATTTGGCCGCAGCTCCTGAACTCGTGAGAGTGTGGTGTTTTGGTTTTGCAGCGAGAAGGAAAAAATTAAAGGCCGGGTGTGGGGACAGGAGAGGAAGAAGGAGGAGGAGGGAGAAACCCTTGAGCGGCCTGGGCCGGCCAGTTCCAGGAATGCGTTCTCGGACATCAGTGCCAAAGCAGTGACCCAGGCGGGGCGGCCAGGCCGGGAGAAGGGAGAGGCCGGCTCCAGGGCGAGAGCTTGCCTCTTCCCCACCCCCCTAACCCTCCCACCCTGGCTGCCTCTGCTGACTCATCGCCGCTCCAGCTGGCAGGAGCCTTTTCTGGGGATGGCTGTTGCTAAGATTCCTCGGACATGACTGATTACTTCTCCTCGAGCCTGGTGAAAACATGTTTGTAGATTGCACGCAAACACACGCACCCGCTCCTGCGGATACCTGCCCACGTGGGTTTTGTGCCCAAGTGTGTGTCTTCTTCACCCAGGTCACCAGACATGCCTCCTGTTGTTCCCCAAGATTCCCTGACACTTAGCTTAGCTGCTAAGCCCTAGGGTCCTGAAGAAGGGCGCAGACACGCCAGGTTTCCCCCACCCCGGCCAGTAATTCAGGCAGTGGGGCGGCCGCCAGTGTCTGGGCCTGCTTTAATCTGAAGGAGTTTTCAGGTTGCCTTGAACACATTCTTGGCCTCTGTCCCTCCTCCCCTCCCTGGGTTGCTCGGTGGCCTTCATTCTGCTGTAATGATCTAATCTTCCCTTCTCCCTCTGCCTGCCAGTTTTTTTGATGTTTGCTGTTCCAGGCACTCAGCTGGGAGCTGGAATGTTCTAGAGCTGGATTCCTGGCCTGGACCTGACGCCCCAGGGGGCTCCTGGCGGTGGGGGAGTGGGGAGAGCTGCCCAGTGGCTCTGTTGCCCTGGAGAGGGGGTACCGCAGTGAGGATTCATGGATGACAAGTGCTCGGTCTTTCTCTGGGCTCTGCCGGGCCCCAGAGTCTTGGCTGGGGGGGTCCAAGGGCTCGGAGCGGGGGGATGTCAGCGTGCAGCCGTGGACACCCAGCCTCTGGTTGCCAGCGCCGCGTATGAGCTTGGTCACCTTGGGCTCTTGCTGCCTTGGTTTCCCCACCCGCTGGGCTGAAATTGGACTCCTTGAGGAGCCTGCCAGGGTTTTACCATGACAGGGCTTGGCAGGGTGCTTGGGCACCAGGCAAGGTTGTTTGTCACGGGTTCTCGCCGGGGTGGAGGGGCAGGCGGGCCCGTGCCAGCACGGAGCCCACGCGCTTCCTCTCGCCAGCTCTGCTGGGCTCAGGCTCAAGTGTGGCTTCTTTACAGGGACCCACCCCGGGGGCCCAGATCCCATGAGCAGGCGCTCTCAGCCGTGATTTAGTGGCGGTTGCTAAGGAAGGCCTGGTACCCAGCCTGGAGGGTTGAGCTGTGGCCAACCTGGATTCGGTAGGCGAGGCGAGGCTCCCGCCAGCCGCAGGAAAAATCCTCTTTTCTGAGCTCAGGGTCCTCTGGCCTAAGATGAAGACAAGGCCGGGTTCACGGCTCCTGCTGATTTTGACATGAGATGATGCAGGGCAGGAGTGGAAATGAAGAGTAAAGCAACGACAAGATGTAAAACGGGCTTTAGGCATCAGTCTGTTGCCTAATGCTCCTGGCAGCGGGACCCGTCTACTCCAGGGACCACTGCTGGGACCCCAGAGTTCAGCCTCTGGGCTTCCAGGTACATGAGCTTCCTTTTTGACTGTTTTACTCTGTAATTCCCAAACCTGACAACCCAGATAGAAGCTCTAGCCCCCTCCTGGTGAGAGTAAGGCTAGCAAGCCGGGTGCTGGCTTTGTCCAGTGCGGCTGCAGTTGGGGGTGTGGGCCAGCTATTTTCCAGATAAAGGAAACAGAGGTGCAGAAATGTAAAGAGAATGAGATTGTTAGTCGCTCAGTCATGTCCGACTCTTTGCGACCCCAGGGCATGTAGCCTGCCAGACTCCTCTGTCCATGGAGGAAGAGGAGTATTTTCTCCAAGGAGTATATATCTCCAAGCAAGAATACTGGAGTGGGTTGCCATTCCCTTCTCCAGAGCATCTTCCTGACCCAGGGATTGAACCCGGGTCTCCTGCATTGCAGGCGGATTCTTCACCGTCTGAGCCACCAGGGAAGCCCAGAGTTGTAAAGAAGCATCTAGTAAGTAATAGGGCCAGGATTCCAGCCACAGAAGTTTGTCTCCAGAGCCCAGACCTTAACCACGTCCCTTATCGTCTCCCCGTAACTGTCATGTCCCAGGATGGCAAAGCAACACCAGGCGCTTTCACCTTCCCCGCTGTTGCCATGGGCAGAACAGAAAACTGTTCCCATAGTCCGTTTCCAGCTCGGCTTCAGCCTCTGCCCTCCGGGGAGCCCACAGATTGGTGTCTCGTGAGATGAGCGTCATGGCCAGTTTTATTACTTCGTTCGCTGCTGAATGACCTGAGGCAGAGTGACCTTCAGCCGCTTGGACTGTCTCCTCCCCTTCTGTATCGTAGGCTTATGGGACTCCTGGCTTCCTTTGCTGTTCTGACATGCAACAGATCTTAGAAATGCCTTCTTCTAGCACAAAGTTACAGATGCTACCGATGTGCCTGCTCTCAGACGCGCAGACACAGGTACACACATGTGCAGAGACACATAAAGGAGCAAAGTCTTAAACAGACCCTGCAGGATCAGTCAGGCTTCTGGGAGTCTTGTGTGTTTGTTGCATTTTCTGCGCTAGGAATGATCAGGGAGCAGCTGTGAGCAAACACTGACTAGCTGGGCTCTCACACACTTGTAGTTATCACGAGCTTTTTCAGCCAGTGCTGCACACACACAGACACACACACATGTTCTTGTTCCTGAGTCTTGTCTTCCTGTCTAGACCCAGACCATAACGCATTTGGGAGCAGGATGCATCCCCAGTACTGCTTGCCATGGTGCAGCCTCCATTGGGTGATCAGTTTGTCTTTGTGCTTTGATGGGTAAAGGAAGGACAGTGGGTGATTTATGCTAACAGAATTTTTTAGTTCGATGCATCCACCACCCTTCTGATACCTTCAGTAGCCAGTACCGGGACCAAATCCCTCATCCCTCTATCTAAGCAGGCTTCTCACTCAGCTCCCCCACGCCGACCTCCCAGTGCCTGCAAAGGGTGCATCCTGCATCCCTTTGACCTCTACCCATCCCCTCCCTTCCTTTTCCATTTCACACACAGGGCTTTGAGTCAGTCACACACATACTGCCTTCTTCTCCCCCTCAACCCCTTTGATTTTCCTGTCCGGGGAAGAGCTAGGTGGAGGCCTCTGCATGGCTGTCAGAAACAAAAAGGCTTGGAGCTGAAGGGGCTGAGCCCCAGGCCTGTGGGAGACACCCGGTGAGAGCCTGTGTTCAGTCGCTCAGTTGTGTCTGACTCTTTGCGACCCCATGGACCTTAGCCCACCAGGCTCCTCGGTCCACGGGGATATTCCAGGCCACCCCATGAATGCAGTGAAAGGAATACTGGGGTGGGCTGCCATTTCCTACTCCAGGGGATCTTCCCGACCCAGGGATTGAACCTGCACCCACTCCTCCTCATTTAGACATTCCCTCCCTTGAAGCCCGCCTGGGGAACCGGAAGTACCAGAACTGTAACCGGACCCCTGGGAGCCGCAGGGTTAGCCTGTGGCAGTCTTCAGGAGGGTGGGGCCTGAGGAAATTAAAATGCTCCGAGTCCTGCTGCAATACCCAGGGCCTCCAGTGCGTGGCGCCTCGGGGTTTAGAGGCTGGAATGAGTGAGTGAAGTCGCTCAGTCGTGTCCGACTCTTTGCGACCCCATGGACCGTAGCCCAACAGGCTCCTCTGTCCACAGGATTTTCCAGGCAAGAGTACTGGAGTGGATTGCCATTTTAGGTGAGGACAAAACACACGTGCGTTCATCCGTCTCCCTCCACGGCCCGAGGAGGATGGGAAGGAAGCCAGTGATGGTGCCTGCTGGCTTCTGGGCTCTGGTTAGGCTGGAAGTGACTAGTCTGAGCCTCCCCTGCCCACCTGACTGTACAGCAGCTTTGCTTGGGGGTGAGGTGAGGCGGGGGCGGGGGCGGGGGCTCTGCTCCCTGGAGCTGAAGAGATGTACACAGTGTACGTGGCCCTTTCTGTGGCGGGGTGGGGGTGGGGGGTAGCCCCAGGAAGCTGAGCAGAGCTCCTGGAGCGGGCTTGCTGGGATGGGGAAGTGTGCCTAGCATCATCTCCCCCTTGTGTCAATTCAGGCCTGGGATGAGACCTCTGCTGTCCCCAATCTCATGGAGCACGACGTGTGTCTTTGTAGGGGTGCTTCTCCTGGCCTTGAGGCCGGGGGACAGGGCCGCCCCTCTGCTCCACCCGGGCCTCCTGCCTTGGCTTCCCCAATCCCCTAGGGTCGGTGGGTGGAGAAAATCCTCTCGCCATCATCGTCGGCCTGCTGGTTACACAGCGACCCCTGGTGGTTATTGGGCACCATTACAGGGAGCCTTTTATGGGGTCCTTGGTTCCAGCATGACTGCAGCCATGAAGTAAAAAGACGCTTACTCCTTGGAAGAAAAGTTATGACCAACCTAGACAGCATATTAAAAAGCAGAGACATTACTTTGCCAACAAAAGTCCGTCTAGTCAAGGCTATGGTTTTTCCAGTAGTCATGTTATGGATGTGAGAGTTGGACTGTGAAGAAAGCTGAGCGCCGAAGAATTGATGCTTTTGAACTGTGGCGTTGGAGAAGACTCTTGAGAGTCCCTTGGACTGCAAGGAGATCCAACCAGTTCATCCTAAAGGAAATCAGTCCTGAATGTTCATTGGAAGGACTGATGCTGAAGCTGAAACTCCAATACTTTGGCCGCCTGATGCGAAGAGCTGACTCATTTGAAAAGATCCAGATGCTGGGAAAGATTCAAGGCGAGAGGAGAAGGGGACGACAGAGGATGACATGGTTGGATGGCATCACCGACTCAATGGAGATGAGTTTGAGTAGGCTCTGGGAGTTGGTGATGGACAGGGAGGCCTGGTGTGCTGCAGTCCATGGGGTTACAAAGAGTGAGACACGACTCAGCGACTGAACTGGACTGGTTCCAGCACCCCACTGGGCATCTGAGCAAGGGGTTGGGTTGTGTGCGTGTGCGTGTGTGTGTGTGTTTGGGGTGTCTCAGTCTATTCCCACCGTTTTCCCCCAGCCCAGAGTCCTGGGCACTGGGGGACAAGGAGATAAATCTTGGAAGGATTCAACGCTCCATGTCACAAGGACTTCTGAGGGCCTGTCCAGGTTTTGATGAGGTAACTGTTGGCCAGTAGGATTGGATGAGGTTTCCAGAAAGGTCTTAGAGGGACTTGACCTGGGTTAAGCCCTCTGCTTCAGCTTGGGAATGTTTGGGGGCAAACTTGCCCTCAGGGGTGAGTTGAAATCTGTGCCACGCCCTGAGCCAGAATTAACAGACCCTGGTGGGGACCCGCTGGGTGATCTGATTCCACACAGTTCCTCTAGCAGCGACCATTCCCCCACCCCACCCCACCCCCACACCAAGGGGCTGCACCTGTGTGCTTTTAGGACAGCAGAATGAATGGGAAGGGCTTTGAGCAGCCCGTTGTCCACCTCTTATTTTTCACACAACTTAGGCAAGATATGGGGCTACTGAATGAAGAACCGCCCCTAGGGCATCTCCCTCCCTGGAGGCCAGGCGGCAGCAGGTCACTTCCTGTGGACTGTGCCAAGCTGGGAACCAAGTTGGTCCTCCCTCAGAGCACTGCCCGGTGTCTGAATGCAGGGCCCTCCCTGCGGATTCTCTCCGGAGGTCATAGGCACTCTTGCTTTTCTCTCCTTCCTCAGTTACTCTGGGTTGAGAAGTGCTGGATTTAGACTGGTGGGCTGGAATCCAGTTTCAGAGTATCACTGTGTGACTTTGATTCCCAAACCATTTCGTGCCTCAGTCTCCTCATCTGTATAATGGTCATGCAGGTACCTTCCACTTTTTGAAAGGTTGCTTTATGCCACTTTGCTTTTGAAAAAGACCATTAGTACCTGTTTTTGCTAACTGAAATCCAAAGAGGATTTTTGCTTTTATGATAAAAAAGGTATAAAGTGAAGACAGCATTCAGCATTTGTTTTGCTGCAAGCATTATATAGAGGCAGTGCACACCCCAAACAGTGAGGGTGGCCCCACCAGGCTCGTTCCCAGGAAACTATACTCAACATGTCAAACTCAAGTCACTTCAAGCTTTGAACTGTGTCTGATCATCTGTTTCTTCCTTTCCTCAGTTCAGTTCAGTTCAGTTCAGTCACTCAGTCGTGTCTGACTCTTTGTGACCCCATGGATTGCAGCATGCCAGGCCTCCCTGTCCATCACCAACTCTCGGAGTTTACTCAAATTCATGCCCATTGAGTCGGTGATGCCATCCAACCATCTCTTCCTCTGTCATCCCCTTCTCTTCCTGCCTTCAAACTTTCCCCGCATCAGGGTCTTTTCAAATGAGTCAGCTCTTCGCATCAGGTGGCCAAAATATTGGAGTTTCAGCTTTAGCATTAGTCCTTCCAATGAATATTAGGATGGACTAGTTGGATCTCCTAGCTGTCCAAGGGACTCTCAAGAGTCTTCTCCAACACCACAGTTCAAAAGCATCAATTCTTTGGCTCATCAATTTCTCTCCTAGGATAGCTACTTTATTTTATGCCATTTCAGCAAACAAAATGTTTCACAGAAACACTCTACTTCCAGGTAGTGGGAGAAGCTTGTAATGCTGCCTACTTGGCAGGGCTGTTATAAGGACTTATTGAGTTAAGGTATGGAAAATGCTTAGAACAGCCTAGAAGAGACTTCCCTGATGGCCCAGTGACTAAGACTCCGTGCTGCTGATGCAGGGGGGGTGGATTTGGTCCCTGGTCAGGGAACTAGCTCCTGGACAAGGAAATGGCAACCCACTCCAGTATTCTTGCCTGGAAAATCCCATGGACAGAGGAGCCTGTCGGGCTGCAGTCCATGGGGTTGCAAGGGTCGGACACGACTGAGCGACTACACCCCCACCACCACCAGGAAACTAGATCTGCTCGCAACTAGGAGTTCAAATGCTGCAACTAAAGATCCTGCAACGAAGAGCTCGGGCAACACCTAAGACCTGCGGTGGCCAAATAAATATTTGGGGAAAAAAAAAGGAACAGCCTGGCATGTAATTACTGCTGAGAACGCTGGCTAAGGATCATTTCCCCACCCCCCACGTGGGGCCTTCTGGTGGAGGTGGAGGGGAGTGTGTCTTGGTCGGCTTCGGCTGTCATAGCAACATGTCATAGACTGGATGGTTTAAAGAGCAGACACTTATTTTCTCACAGTTTTAAAGGCTGCCACGTCTGAGATGAGGGTTCCAGCGTGGTCAGGTTCTGCTGAGAGCCCTCTTCCTGGTGAGCAGACGGCTGCCTGCTAGCTTTCAGCTCACGTGGACTTCCCTCGGAGTCTGTGTGGGAGAGAGATTTCTGTCCTCCTCTTCTTAAAAGGATACCAAGTCTATTGGTCAGGACTGTACCCTTATGATCTCATTTAATCTTAATTTTTTAAAATTTTATCTTTATAAATATTTTTAACACCAAAAACATGTTGTATTGGGGTATAGCCAATGAACAGTGTTGTGATAGTTTCATGTTGACCTCACTTGATCTTAATTGCTTCTTAAAACCCTCGTTTCCAAACACAGCCATATTGGGGGTTAGGGCTTTAGCATATGAATTTTGAGAGGAAACAATTCAGCCCATAGCCGAGTGGAACACTGCTCCGAGAACCCAGGTGCTGTGGGCACACCCGCCAGAGACACAGAGACCCAGACCTTTTTTTAGCCCTGTGGCAGGAGCTGGTTTTCCCAGGGGGAAGAACGGTATCAATCTGCTAGGAATCAACCAGGCCTGATGGGCTCCTCTGTCCATGGGAATTCTCCAGGCAAGAATACTGGAGTGAGTTGCCTTTTCCTCCTCCAGGGGATCTTCTGACCCAGGGATCGAACCTTTGTCTCTTATGTCTCCTGCATTAGCTGGCGGATTCTTTACCACTGGGAAGAATGCGTTCTAAGCCCTAGGTCCCTGCAATTGCAGTGCCAGGGGGGTAGACTTCCCCTGATGGGTGCCAAATATTGAGGGCAGAGCTCATGTTGATGTGTACTATACCCCAAGAACCCCTGCTCCCCATCTCTCCAAACTAGGGAGAATCCACTGCTGTGAGCTGTGCATTACCAATCCCACTTGCCTATTTTCCTGGGTGCTGTGCAGCCTGGGGCAAGGACATCCTTTTTCAAGGCGGGTATCAAATTTGAACTTGAAAAACTTGCATGGTGGCATTGGGTCTGGGTTAGGTTAGATCTCCCCTTCATAGGGCTGAGGTTGAGCCATGTCAAAGCACATGGCGGGTGAGATGTGTGGGGCAGTTCTGAGGTTTGTTGCCTCAAGCTGGAGATAAAAGCTGGTAGATTCTGCCCCTCCATATGCTCAATATCCCTTCTCACAGCCCTACTGCTAAAGGGCTGTACTAGTTAGCACTGTTTCCGTTGTAGGTTATTGAAACCCAAATTAGACTAGCTTAAGCAAAAAAAAGTATCACTTTCAGGCACAGTTTGATCCAGGGATTTAAACAATGTCATCAGCCTTTATCTGCCTCTTGGGTTCTCCGCTAGACTGTGTTCTGTATACTGGCTCTGTTCTAAGCTGGTAGCCTTAGACTCATCTTTCCAACCTAACAAGCCCCTAGAAACATCACTTCTGTCTTCCCTAAACCAGGGAAGAGTCTCAAGTGGCTTGCACAGGAGCATGTCCATCAGTGAACCAATTAGCACGGGGAGGGACCTCTGCCTGGGTGGTGGAACACTTGCCCATCCCTACACTCTTGAAAGGGGGTTGTTGTTGTTTAGCAGCTAAGTTGTGTCTGACTCTTTGGGACCCCATGGACTGCAGCACACCAGGCTTCCTTGTCCATCACTATCTCCTGGAGCTGGGGGTAGGGCAGCATGATTGACAGCTGCCCCGCTACTACCTGGAGAAGGAGAGAAGCTCGCAGGGTGAGTAGAGGAAGCAGGAGGGGAAGTGAGTCGCATATGCAAAAGCCATGGCTGCCACCTTCTTCCAAGAAGGACCTGCCCAGGCTTTTTGTCTACAAATCAGAACGTCAGCGCAGGAGTGTTCAAGCTCATCAAGTCCGCCCCAGTTTACTAGACAAAGAGAGCTGAGGCCACGGTAAGTGCCTTGCTCAAAGTCATCTTCTAGTCTCCTGCAAAGGCATGACATCATTCCTGGCTCCAGCTCTAATTATTCCAGTCAAGAGCCAAGGGCAGTGGCCAGAGGGCTGTTTGAGAATCCCCTCTTCTGCCAGAGAGCCAAGAGGTGAGGGGGTTTGGCAGCGGGCTCTTCGCTGATCAGCCCAAGGCATTTGTCTCCCCTGCTTCTTGCCCTTCTCAGGATTTACAGGCCAGGAGCCCCCACCCTCCACCCCTTCTCCATCTGCCGCCTGCTGAGGACAAGGAGACTGCACATGGCTATCAGGGCCCAAGAAAGTGTGGCTGGGAGACTGGCTAAGAAGGAAGGGGAGGTTACAAAAGTAGGGAGCCAGATCTCCATGTGTGGGAGTGATTCATCTGAGGGTCAGAAAGCTGTGCAGACTTTTAGAGGGGGGTGCCGTAGGTTTGAAAAGCATAGTAAATTCTGATCAACGTGGGACTGATTCTCAACCCAAATCATTTACAGGTGCTGTCTTCATCAGGGGTCCGAACTCGGGGCAGGACATGAAGTTGGGCGAGGAACCAGGAGGGAAGGCAGCCGCCCTGCCCTCCCTCTGGCCTCATGATCTCAGGTTTTCTCTCCATCTCTGTGCACATGGCCATCTGGACCCGCCTTCACATGTCCTCCATGTGACCACCCACCTCCCACCCTACCTGCGTCATGCCTGCCCTTCCACTAGAGCATTGCTCTGCTTTCCTTTCGCTCCAGAAATTCTCCTGTATCTGCAGACCGGCTAGGGTCATGCCTTCTCTAGAGGCTGCCTTGGTGGCTCTGACCCTGCTTTGCCACCCCAGGGGACATTTCACTATGTCTGGAGACATTTGGGTTGTTGCCTATGGAGGGGTACTCCTGGCCTCTGGTGGGAAGAAGCCAGGGATGCTGCTAAAACACCTTATTCTGCATGGGATGGCCCCCACAGCAGAGAATTATCCAGCCCAGTGTATGAATGGTGCTGAGGTTCAGAAACACTGCAGCTTAGAGGGCCTGGGGCTGTGTTCCTCAGCTTTGACTCACTTCCCTCAGGCTGAACCTCCTCTTCCAGGAAAGCTGGTTTGCCTGGGTTCAGATCCCAGCACCCCTCCGTCCACTAGCTGGGTAACCTTGGGCAAATAACTCAGCCTCTCTGGGTCTGTTTCTCATCCAAAATGGGGTGTACGAGAGCATCGACCTCATACTGTTGTGAAGGGTAGGTTACTTTCAGTGCAGTTCAGTTCAGTCCCTCAGTCGTGTCCGACCCTTTGCGACCCCATGGAATGCAGCACGCCAGGCCTCCCTGTCCATCACCAGCTCCTGGAGTTTACTCAAACATGTCCATTGAGCCAGTGATGCCATCCAACCATCTCATCCTCTGTCGTCCCCTTCTCTTCCCACCCTCAATCTTTCCCAACATCAGGGTCTTTTCAAATGAGTCAGTTCTTCACATCAGGTGGCCAAAGTATTGGAGTTTCAGCTTCAACATCAGTCCTTCCAATGGAAGGTGACTTTACATCATCTATATATTAGAGGACTCTGAGATATATATATATATGTATATATATACACACACATATATACATATACAGAGAGAGAGAGAGAGAGCTGGGCTGTGAGAAAGCACTCACTATATGCCAGTGGTATTTACTCAGTGGTCCTCTGGGTTGACTCTCCCTTAGGGAACGTTTTGGAAATTTCCTGTACCTTTGAGGGTGGAGGTGAGTGGATATTGTCTTGTACTGTAGTCTTGTCTGAGAATTTACCTATTGAAATACTTGTTTTATTAGAAACTTTTTTTTTCCTTTCTAGGGCATCAGTTAAGGCATCAGGTTGACAAACAAATATTATGTTTCTAGATAGGTTATACTATCAACAAATTTACTTGCAGGTTATTGAAGTATTACACAGTATTTTTAAATGTTTGCAGGTGTGTTGTTGTGGCTTATAAGTTTGAGGTGACTGAGCTCACGGGACCACTCTTATGATTTTTGTGTGAGATCCCCACCCCTACTCCATCCAGTTACCAACCAGGGTTCTTTGCCTCCTTAATCAACCAGAAAATGATCGGAGGCCAGATGATCCAGGCAAGGCTTTACTGGGGCCCTGCTATGGTTTTTCCTGTAGGATGTGAGAATTGGACTACAAAGAAAGCTGAGCGCAGAAGAATCGAAACTTTTGAACTGTGCTGTTGGAGAAGACTCTTGAGAGTCCCTTGGCCTGCAAGGAGATCCAACCAGTCCATTCTGAAGGAGATCAGTCCTGGGTGTTCATTGGAAGGACTGATGCTGAAAGCTGAAACTCCAATACTTTGCCACCTGATGTGAAGAGCTGACTCATTTGAAAAGATCCTGATGCTGGGAAAGATTGAAGGAGGAGAAGGGAACGACAGAGGATGAGATGGTTGGATGGCATCACTGACTCAATGGACATGGGTTTCGGTGAACTCTGGGAGTTGGTGATGGACAGGGAGGCCTGGCGTGCTGTGGTTCATGGGGTCGCAAAGAGTTGGACACAACTGAGCGACTGAACTGAACTGCTCAAATAGGGGAGAGAGAAGAAGCAACAGGTTCCCTTGTTTGCTCTGCTCCCCACTCCCCACTGAGCCTGTCCCTTACGTGGGTGAAGGTAGGGATGTGTCCGGGGGTCAGGCCTGGGGGGTGACCTAGGTGGACTGCCACCTCTTAGGCGGTGGTCTGTCCGGGGATGTTTGCAGTACCCTGCTTTTGCTCTCACGGAGAAGGCAATGGCACCCCACTCTAGTACTCTTGCCTGGAAAATTCCATGGACGGGGAGCCTGGTAGGCTGCAATCCATGGGGTCGCTAAGAGTCAGACATAACTGAGCGACTTCATTTTCCCTTTTCGCTTTCATGCATTGGAGAAGGAAATGGCAACCCACTCCAGTGTTCTTGCCTGGAGAATCCCAGGGACGGGGGATCCTGGTGCGCTGCTGTCTATGGGGTCGCACAGAGTCGGACACGACTGAAGTGACTTAGCAGCAGCAGCAGCTTTTGCTCTCAACACCCTGTTTTTGCTCCAGGATCCTCAAAAGTGGCAGTTGGGTGTTTTGATCTCTTGGTATCTTTTGGGTCAGAATTTGCCCCAACCGTGGCATGCGTGGGGTTATTTTTAGTCCCATACGGTTTCTTTGTATTTTGTTGCTCAGGGAGAGGTGTGTCCAGGTGCAAGCATGTAGCTCCGCTGCAAAGGGTCCCAGGTCCCAGCCTGTCTCACCCCCACCCTCTAAACTGAAGGCTTGGCACAGAGGCACATGTTGAAGCAAGTCTCCGCAGCTCTCTCCCTGCCCTCCAGACACACCCAGGATGAACCCGGTCCAACACTGCCCTCTGCCCTCCTCCACCTGCTCTGCAAGCGCAGGCCCGCAAGAGTGGACCTCAATCCAGTGGGCACGCAGAGCCAGGCTGGGGCACCCCCAGCGGAGGCAGGCACCCAGCCTCACCTGCTGCCTGGTCTAGAAAAAGTCCCAGTGTTCTGAGGAAGGGTTTCGCTTCCCACTGCACTCTCCCGTCCACTCAGCCCCGGGATCCTGCATTTCAGTGTTGGTCTGGACTCCATACCTTCCCCTCCCCCAAGAGAAACACTCGGTGCGCTCTGTCATATTTATCCTTGTTATGAAATGATTGTTGTAAGAAAAAATGGACAGTCACAGAAATAGAAATCACACCTTCTCCTGTTATACAGAAACAATTCTGCTAATATTTTTATTTTTTTTCTTGGAAATCACACCCCTGTGTTCCATTTTATTTTTTAACAACCCATTTGCACATGCTGTTTTGTAACCTGCCTCCCCACCACCCCCCACCGCCCACTCAGCTATGTATCTTAAACATCTTTCCAGGTCATTAAATATTCTTCTACCAAGAAATGTCAATGGCCACCCAGTGTTCTATAAATAAACCATTATTTATTTAGCCAGTCTATTGATTGCTGGACATTCTGTACCTCATTCTTGCCCTTGTCTGAATGCTGGCTCTACTACTTAATGGCTGTGTGATATCGGGAAAATCACCTCCTCTTTCTGAGACTCGGCTTGTTGGGCTATCTGTCCCCTGAACTGTCTAGTACCCCGGTGCCCTGGGGTTTTGCTTTGCAGAGCCCAGGTTGACATTGACATGGCGCTTGGCATGATGCCTGAGACGCGTGCTCCAAAATGTGTCCTGAGTGTGAACCCTCATCCTTTTCTCTGCTGCCCCTTCTGCCTCTTGTTCCAGAGCTTCTGGTTCATCGTGGCCAGCCTGAAAGACTGTCCCAGGGCATTCCCGTGACTGTCATTCTCAGTGTCTCTGGCTCCTGGCTGCAGGAACAAGAGTTTGTCATGCCCTCTGCACTGGAAACTAGCTCCCAGGGGGACCTAGACTCACGAGAAGGCCAGCTTCTTCCAGCTGACCCCAGATTTCAGAGCAGATCTCTTAAGGCGGAGCCTTTGGGAACTCCCATGGTGCAAATCTTCCCACCCTTCACCTCTTCCAGATGCGTGTGCTCAGTCAGGTCTGACTCTTTGCGACCCCGTGGACTGTAGCCCCTTGGGCTCCTCTGTCCATGGAATTCTCCAGGCAAGAATTCTGGGGTGGTTTGCCGTTCCCTTCTCCAGGGGATCATCCCAACCCAGGGATCGAACCCCCATCTCCCGCATTGACAGTCATATTCTTTACCTCTGCACCACCTGGGGAGCCCCTGGACTGCAGTACTTCTTCACAAATCAGGGCTCCATGGGCCAGCTCTCAATCTTCCATACCCTTTTAGGGGAAGGAGAAGGGGCATGAGCTGCCCACCTCAAACATCCCATGTATATGGTCGTCTGAAGCACTGGAAGGGCTCTGACCGGGCTAAGAGGTTCTTACTCCTCTGGACCTACCTGGTAAGCACAGGGCGGGGTGGGACGGGAGCAGGGGAGAGGGGTGTGTCAAGGTACTGGGAAGGCAGGAAGGGTCATGGGAGAGCAGGGAGGGTGCGGGCAGGGAGGCAGAATCGCAGATAGGCCTCCAAGTATTGAGAGGATCTTATCCTTTCCAGAGTCCCAAAACCATATGGAGTCAGTGTCCGTCAGTCAGTTCAGTCACTCAGTCGTGTCCGACTCTTTGCGACCCCATGAACCGCAGCCCGCCAGGTCTCCCTGCCCATCACCAACTCCTGGAGTTCACCCAAACTCATGTTCATTGAGTCGGTGATGCCATCCAGCCATCTCATCCTCAGTTGTCCCCTTCTCCTCCTGCCTTCAAGCATTCCCAGCATCAGGGTCTTTTCAAATGAGTCAGCTCTTCGCATTAGGTGGCCAAAGTATTGGAGTTTCGGCTTCAGTCCTTCCAGTGAATATTCAGGACTGATCTCCTTTAGGATGGACTGGTTGGATCTCCTTGGAGTCCAAGGGACTCTCAAGAGTCTTCTCCAGCACCACAGTTCAAAAGCATCAATTCTTCAGTGCTCAGCTTTCTTTACAGTCAGTGTAGAAACCTTTAAAACTGAATGTAACTCATTTCAGTTTAGTGAGGGCCTACTATGTGCTTGCTAAGCACTGGCAAAGGATGCTAAAGAGAGCAGAAGAATCCCACGTTCTGTCCTCCACAGGGAGTGCTGTCACCCTTTGAGGGTAAATACCCCTCATTTTCTGAGAACTGGCCTTCTTAAATGGGATGGTCAGCTCCCCTCTGGCACTTTGGGGGGATTTCCATCAGCATGGTAGAGCGGCAGGAGAGCCGGCCAGGACAGCTCTGGGTCAGTGGCAAGCATGGTGTGACTATCTGCCATAAGGGACTCACCCTTAAGGGCCTGGAAAGATGCTGGGCTCTGCCCCTTTAACTAATTGGCCTTGTTGTCGTTCTTGTGAATATTTTAAAATGGTTTCTTACTCTCTTCTTGTAGCACAATGGTTCTCTGCCTGGCATGAGTTTGTCCCCCAGAGACATGTGGCAACGTTGGGGACATTTTTCGTTGACACAGATAGAGGGAGTGCTACTGGCATCTCGTGGGCAGAGGATGCTGGTAAACGCCGTGCGATGCACAGGGCAGCTCATGATTTGCGATGCGGTGGAGAAGCCCTGCTGTGGCTTATTGGTTCTGGCCACTGTCTCTGTGATTTCTCTAATAGCATCTCTCCCCATTTCCAACTCGGGATTTCCAGTCCACCGTGGGCTGGGAACCTGATTAGTCAAGCTCGCTAGTGGGACAGGCTGGGGCCCGGGACCCTTTGCTGCCATGCTGCAGGGCTTGTACCTGGACACACCTCTCCTGGAGCAATGAAATACAAAAAACTGTATGGGACTAAAAAGAACTCCATGCACGCTCAGTTGGGGCAAATTCTGGATCCAAAAGATACAAAGAGATCAAAAAACCCAACTGGCCACTTTTGAGGCGCCTGGAGCAAAAAACAGGGTGTCAGGAACAAAAGCAGGGTACTGAGCATGTCCCCTGCACTCAGCAGCACCAGAGGGGTGGGCAGAATACCTAAGCCAGCCCTTTGGCCTGATCCCTGGGCCCAGTCCTACACTGAACCCATATAAGGAACAAGCTTGCCTCCCCTCACCTTGGGGAACAGGGCGTAAGCAAGCAAGGGAACCTGTCATTTGTTCTTTCTTCCTGCTGCAGTTGGGGCCCCAATAAAGCCTTGCTTGAATTTCTTGTCTGGCCTGTAGTCAATTTCTATTGATTGACCAAGGTCAAGAACCCTAGTTGGTAACACTAAGTGCTTCCTAAATAAAAAGGAAGTGTGGAATCCAGCCCCTTGGACAACTCATGGGGCCAGCGCATGAGCTTCGGGAGCCTGACTCAAGCCTGGCTGGGCCTTGGGGACTCACTGCAGGACTCAGTGACTCTAGCAAAGATGGGAGATGCCAGGGACAGTGGTCCTGGGCCTTCAAGAGGAGTGTCCATTCACAGAGCGCATTCGTCAGGGCTCTCTGGTGCCGGAAGGATGGCTTCCTCCCACCAGCTTGGACCTTGGCCCGCTCCGCTTCTCTTTGACTTTTGCCCATTCTCTTTGACTGCTGGATCCTGGCATCTTTGGTTTCTGTTCCCAACATTCCAATCCATGGCCATTTCCCAAGCTCCACCCTGCTCCATGATTTGTCTCCTCCTGGCCTCACCTCACAGCCAGGAAAACAGAACAACAGGCCCTCTTTCTTCTGTCTGGGTTTTCCATAGTGTTCTGCGTGGGCAAGGGGACACACTCGTGACCTCTGGGTAAGTGAGGCTTTACCGTATTTGGTTTGGGAACGTACCACATGGATGATGTGCCAACGCTCTGTTCCAAATTTTTCAGGACTTCTTTGCTTATGATGGATGGAAATGAACACTGGCTGAGCTAAGCAAAACAGGAAATCTATTGGAAAGACCCCAGAGGTGTCTCAAAAATTCCAGGGCAGGCCTGCTTCTAGGCCTCAAGGATGTACTGAAACCAGGAATGGGGCACTGTGGAAGCACAGAGAGTTTCTCCTCCCATCTCTGTTTCCTGCCTCTCACTCTCCACCTATAGCCTGTTTTTCTAGGATGTACAGAACACGGGGTAGAAAAGGCAAAGTGAAAACAACATGGCTTCTCTTCAAAGGAGCAACTAATCTGGGCAGGAACCTCTTGGTTCTGATTCAAAACTCTGAGGGAAGGACTTGGATTGTAGGTATGCAAATAAAACCCTAGGTATCCAGGGTGATGCTTATATTGATGGCCAAGACAGGACACTGAACCAGAGCTTGTCACAGATGCAGTGGGAGACCTCCCATTTGGAGTGATGAGCTGTGAATAGCTGGGCTGGGATGAAATGAAAGCAGAGACACTCAGTAGTGCTAGTCTTGGATGGGGAGGGTCTGGCTTAATTCTACTCAGACTTTTAGGAGAAATTATGATAGCCTCAATCCCCAAGAAGCAGTCCATCTGATGACAGAGTCAGACAGACACGCAGATAGAAAACTGCACACCGAGCTGGAATGTCGAGAAAGATGATGCAGACAGAGTGCCCTGTATGTGCCAGAGACAGCAGCATTCCTCGGCTCGTGGCCCCTTCCTCCATCTTCAAAGCACATTACTCCAACCTCTGCTGCCACCATCCCATGGAATAATGGGATTACCTCCTTTCAGTCTTTGACCTTCTTTCTTTCTTCAGGCTTTGACCTTCTTGTCTCCCTCTTAGAAGGACTCTTATGATTATTAACACATAGGGGCCCATGTATTATCCAGTATAATCTTCTCATTCCAAGATCTTTTATCACATGAGCAGAGTCCCTTTTGCTACATAAAGTAACACATTCACAGGTTCCAAGGATTAGGATGTGGACATTCTTGAAAGTGAAATGTTCATCACTTAGTCATATCTGACTCTTTGAGACCCCATGGACTGTCCATGGAATTCTCCAAGCAAAAATACTGGAGTGGGTAGGCAGACATCTTTGGGGAAACATAATCTGGCTTCCCGCAGCCTCCTTCACCACCCTTCTTGCTTTCCTCCAAAGTGATTGGATAGTCTGGGGATGGCATGACACTCCTGGGATGGGCAATGGTCAGCTGCGGTGGGGGAGCAGCTCCAGCTTTGGGCTTTCTGGATTAAGTCTGCTTAAGCAGGTCCTCTTCCGTGGCTGGGTCCAGCCAGGCCCTCAATCCCTGTGTTCCAGATTTTCTGCCTGTGACTGGAGGTTTCATCAGGGTTCTACAGGGTTGAGGAAGGGAGTTGGAGGTCCTGCCAGTTCTGCATCCGGCTCTGCTTTAATAAAGCTGACTCTTAATGCAGGTCCCTGATTAGCTCCTTCTGGTCTACTGCTGATGGGCCAAGAGCCCAAGGTGGGAGATGTGAATGCAAAGCTCCCCCCGTCTGCTGTTAACCATGTGCTCACAAGACCACCAGAGACATGAGGGAGCGTGAGTAAGAAGTACGATGCCCAAAGCAAGGAGGGTAAGCATCCCCATTGTGCTGCACATGGAGGCGTAGTAGAGTTTTACATTCTACACTGGGGTTACATTTCGGAAAAGACATTAAAGCAGATCCTGGGAGCATGTTCAGGAGGAAAGGACTAGAAACATGTCACATGATGAGCAATGACAGGAAGTAGGAGAAGAATTACCATTTGTTGAGTGTCTCAGTATTAAGATACTTCACATGGAGATGCTCTAATCACTCCATAAACCCTTGAGAAAAGCACATTTATCCTCTTTAAGAAACAAGCAAACAGGAGCTCAGATTGCTTAAGAATATCTTCTAGAGTCATTTGGGAAAGGAAGGGGTCAGGCAGGACTTGGAGTTGGGGGGTCTATCTGACCCCACCCCCTCAAGTCAAGGCATCGACCTTATTCCAATGTTGCTTCTCGATAGAAGAATTTTGTCCAGAGAAAGCCTTTGAAGCAACTTCTAGTTGCCTACCGAATGGTCATTCTTGCTTTTTCCTGTACCAACAGCACTGTCATTTTAGCTGCGGCCGCAATGAGTCCAGATTTCAACAAACAAGACGTATCCTATAGTTCTTTGCAGCTAGTGTAGTCCATGCAACACAATTTCAGCCGATGTGACGAAAGGAGAAGTCTGCTGGATGCTTCTGGAAAAGCTTTGTTTTCTCATTGCTTTCCATTTCTTTCTTCCTGCCTGGAGTGTGGATTGGCGTCTGGAGATGCAGCAGCCACCTTGCAACTGTGAGGCAACCACAAGGATGGGAACTACTAGTGAAGGGTGGTGGAGCAGAGGGATAGAAGGAGGACATCAAGAACCTCACAGAGTTGTCACACTGGCTCGGGGTGGCCTGGCCCTAGTATAACGTGAAGAAGTAGCAGCTACCTCTGCATTCGCTTAAGCTGCTGCGGTCTCGTTCCATTTCACACAGCTGAACCCAATCCCTGTTAGTAAAATGGGACACAGCACTCTCCATACCTGCCTTTGGAAGAGGGTTTAGAATTTTCTTGTGTTGCCAGGGACTGTGGAAGTTTCAGGGAAACAGAAACTGGCTTAGCAAGATGGAGAAGCTTCGAGCTATGCTCTTAGTTCTTGGCCTCAGTGGAAAAGCTGACGAGGAGGTGGGGCAGATCTTACCATGGGAGAGTTTGAGCAGGAACTGAATGATACTAAGTGGGGCCAACTGAAGGGACAATGTTTGGATTTGAACAGGGCTGAACCAGATGAGGTCTGCATAGCTGAGCATTCGAGAAACCCCGTTACACCATCACCTGACCCTCCTAATTATGAGTCTTTGCAGGATCGTGCAGTGGGCTCTTTCCCACATGCATGGGGAAGGGAATAAGCCTCCCCTGATAAAACAATTCCCAGGACTGGGATAGCCTCAGAAGGAGAATCGCAGAGGTTGGCTGTGATGAGATGGCTGAATTAGATAATCTGGTTATGCTGATTTTGTGTTTTACTTTTCCCTCCAGATCTCCCACTTCTATCATGTTGTCTCCCAAGAGGTGTACCCTTCAAAAGTTTCTCAATTATAAGTGCCATACAACCCCCAAAAGGGAATTTCTTGACTCAGTTAACTCAAAGTCTTAGAGGTTGCTATTTTCAGGTCTGTTTGGATCAGGTGCACAGATGATGTCATCAAGAGCCTGTTCCTTCCTTCACTTTCTGCTGCTTATCCTTGAGCAAGCTTCATTCTCAGCCAATTTTTGCCTGGTGGTGGCCAGACAGCTATCAGCAACCTTAGACTTACATCATAGCAACCCATGCCGGTGAGACAGCAGTTTTTTCTCCAAGGAAAATTGCTGAGGAGGGCTGTGATTGGCCCAGCTTGGGTCACATGCCTGCTTCTGACCAATCATGGTGGTCAAGGATACCCAGTGTTCTCCTTGGTTAGACCTGGATCATGTGCTCCTCTTTGGAGCCTGGCAGACTGCTCAGTCTTTCCAGGGCTGAGAGAAGGGGTGGAGTCCCACCAGGAAAAAGAATTAGATGCTGGATGGGCTAAAGCAACATACAGTCTCTATGTTAGGGGTGTTTCTCTCCCTTTCACTCTCTGACTGAAGGCTACACTCTGATGTTGGAGCCTAGTCACCTGGTAAAAACCTAAGTCTTTCCAAGACCATTCTACCTCTCCTGGAGAAAAGGGGGAACATTTTTGGGCTCTTTAGGAAGTATAAACTCAGTTTAGCTTACCAAGTAAAAGCTTATGACTTCAGTGTTCATTTCAACTGGGATTGGCTACTGCTTTGTAAGATCCCTACCTGGCTTAGCTTCCTTTGCTCTTATTCTTCACCTGCTGCTACCTAGAGGGCACAGATCCGAAGTAAAGGTGCTAGGCCGTTTGACATCTGGATTTGTTGTGACTCTGCCAAGAAGGCTTCTAACTCTACCGTCCTCTTCAGGCCCAGTCACCATTCTCTTCATGGAGAAGGATGAGGTGTCTATATCTGTTAGAATGAATTAGGCAGCATATGGCATAAGTGATGTGATTAAGTCCCTGCAGCTTCCTTCTCATCCCATCTTGGGTCTCTGGCTCTGATGTTGGCTGCTACTTTATAAGCAGCCCTAAGGAAAGGTTCGCGGCTTCCCAGGTGGCTCAGTGGTATAGAATCCGCCTGCCAGTGCAGGAGACCTGGGTTCAATCCCTGGGCTGGGAAGATTCCCCCGGAGAAGGGAATGTCAACTCACTCCAGTACTCTTGCCTGGGAAATCCCAAGGACAGAGGACCTGGCAGGCTAACAGTTCATAGGGTCGCAAAGAGTCAGACACGACTGAGTGACTGAGCACACACACACACAAGGAGAGGCCCACGTGGGGAGGAAGTGAGGTCTTCTGTCAGCATCGTGTGAGTGAGCCATCTTGGAGCAGATCTTTCAGCCCTACAGACAGCTTGACTGTAACCTCAGGAGAGACCCTGATCCAAGAACCACCACTTAGTCTGCTCCCAGATTCCTGGCCTTCTTATCATGTCAGATGATAAGTGCTTGTTTTTTTAGGCCACTAAGTTTTAGAGTAATATATTATGTGGAGGCTGGAGAAGGAAATGGCAACCCACTCTAGTATTCTTGCCTGGGAAATCCTATGAACAGAGAAGCCTGGCAGGCTCCAGTCCTTGGGATTGAAAGAGTCAGACCCTACTGAGCGACTAAACCACCACCACCGTTTTATGGCAGTAGATAATGAATACGCCGCATCCCAAATTACTGTCCAAACCAATGTCGAAGATATCCTTTGAAAATGAAAATCTACTCAAGTAATTTTCCTTTTATAATCCTGTAGCTATCCACAACTTTCAAGGTAAAGCCCTAATTTAAAGCTTAGCACACACGCCCCCCCCCACCCCCGGTGTCTCTCTGCCCAGCGCCCAGGCTTCATTTCCAGGCATCCTCTTCACCCACCTTCGTATAGAACTGTTGGCACTTCCTTAACCAGGCCAGGCTCTCTTTAGGCCTAGTCAATGTTGTCTTTCTGCCTGGGTTGCCCCATTTTTTCTCTTTCTTTAGCTAAGTAACCCACCAACCAATGAATGAACAAGCGCCTAAGCAGCCCTTGAGGTCTGTGGCGCATGGGCTCTAGTTGGTCCTGTTGACCTTCACATCCTGGTATTTTAGCCAAGAGACTATGGCCGAGACGCGGGTGGGGAGTACCTAGAAGTGAATTCCTGCTTGGAAACCCTTCACAAGTTGTCCCTGAGTGAGATAACCAAGAGCTGCTGGCAGGTTTTGGCAATGCTGACATGTCCTCTGTAATTACTCTCAAGTTGGCTCATGCCTACGTGTCTTATTTCCGCAATACAAACTCCATGGTGATACCTGTTTACCTTAGTCCTTCCTCCTCTGTCAGTCCCATTCCACCGCTCCCCACTCCCCCGGGGGTGCCCGGTGCCCACGGTGTACTCGCCCCGTGAATGCCAGGGAGGGCTGAATGAGGGGGACGGCTGGGTGGTTTGCTGGCTCAGGAAGGCAGTAGAGCCTCCTGGTCTGTTCCCCTCACTGTTACAGGCAGCCTCGCTCCCCCATTCTTTTAGGGCAGGTTGCCTAGAAGCAGAGCCTGAGGCGGTCAGGCGAAAATGTAAGCAGGGAAGGGAACTAAGGGGCTAGGGAGGATGCTTGGCAAACAGGTGGGCTCGGCAGAGGTCTCGCATCAGCTGGTCCCACGAGGAGCTCGGGAGTATGAATGGCACCAGGAGTTTGTCCCTTCCTGAAGCACAGAGACTGACCTGATGTATTCCGGTATCATCCGATCATTGCTCCTGTCTGGAAACAATCAGCATTTCTGGCCAGACAGCTCCAGTAGGCTGGGGCAATTCTCAGGAGTCAGTTGAGAGCAGCTCACACTCACAGCAGCTGGGGTTGGGGTGTGGTGGTGGGGTGGAGGAGGTGGGTGCCAATCTGGCACAGGGAAGCAACTTGGATATGCAGCTCCTGGCCTGAAGCTGCCCCTCTGCATCCACCGA
Organism: Bos indicus; assembly: GCF_029378745.1. Taxonomy (NCBI): domain Eukaryota; kingdom Metazoa; phylum Chordata; class Mammalia; order Artiodactyla; family Bovidae; genus Bos; species Bos indicus. The sequence continues at coordinate 87,939,006 of NC_091769.1, read as the reverse complement.
CCCCCAGGTTTAAGGCTGCCTGGAGCCTCTGAGGCTGGGGGCCCAAAGCAGCCCTTTGGTCTGCCTGTGGAGCTGTTTATGAAGGAAGGCCTGGTAGAGGGTGGGATAACCACCCACCCCATTCATGTCCACCCGGAACCTGAGAAGGTGACCATATTTGGACATAGAGGCTTTGCAGATGCATTAAGTTAAGGATCTCAAGGTATAACTATCCTAGATTTGGCTTCCCACGTGGCACTAGTGGTAAAGAACATGCCTGCTATGCATGAGATGTAAGAGACACAGGTTAAGTCCGTGGGTCGGGAAGATCATGCCAACCCACTCCAGTATTCTTGCCTGGAGAATCCCATGGACAGAGGAGCCTGGTGGGCCACAGTCCATAGAGTTGCAAAGAGTCAGACATGACTGAAGTGACTTAGCATGCAGATTTGGGAAGGTGGGGCTAAATCCACTTTCGTGTCCTCATGGGGCTTCCCTGGTGGCTCAGAAGATAAAGAATCCTCCAGTAATGCCGGAGACCTGGGTTTGATACCTGGGTCAGAAAGATTACTCCAGTATTCTTGCCCGGAGAATCCCCATGGACAGAGGAGCCTGGCGGGCAACAGTCCATGTGGTTGCAGAGAGTCAGACATGACTGACCAAGCACAGCACACGGTGTCCTTCTAAGAAGAGAAGAGGACGCACAGAAACATGGGGCAGAGACAGTGTGATGGAGGCACAGGCTGCAGGGATGTGTCCTCAAAGCAAGGAACACTGGGAGCCTCCGGAGGCTGGAAGAGGCAAGGAAAGATCCTCCCCTAGAGCCTTCAGAGGGGCAGGGCCCTGCGGGCACCTTGATTACAGACTTCCAGCTTCCTACATTGAAAGTGAAAGTGAAGTCGCTCAGTTGTGTCCGACTCTTCGACCCCATGGACTGTAGCCCACCAGGCTCCTCCATCCATGGGATTCTCCAGGCAAGAATACTGGACTTGGGTTGCCATTTCCTTCTCCAGGGCATCTTCCCAACCCAGGGATCGAACGCAGGTCTCCCGCATTGCAGGCAGACGCTTTAACCTCTGAGCCACCATAAAATTCAATTCCATAAAATTCAATTCCATAAAATTCTCCTGCACTTGGACAGAAGAAATTTCTGTTATCCTAGGCCACCCAGTTTGTGGTAATTAGGGTAGCCCTTGGAAACTAATACAAGCCCTAAGGCCTGTTGCCGTGGGAAACATAGCCCCACGCCCTCTACCCACCCCATCCCTGCCACTCACTTCAATTAGTTCCCCTCCCTGAGCCCCAGTTTCCTCCCTTGTAACTAGAGAGGAGTCAACAAACTGCTGGAGCACTAGGCTCACCGAAGAGTCCCAAGCTTAGTTTATTCAGTTTAATTAGAGACAGGCCAGTTCCCAGGTGTCCTTCCATAAACCCTGCCAGGTCCTGGCCCCAGATCCATGTCAGGTGAGTCTGACCCAGCAGGTCGGCGCCTGCACCTGAGGCTCCATACGGACATCCCTGGAATTATAGGAGAGAAGGACACAAAAGAGCCTGCAGACACACGCACATCTTTGATGGGAGGGGAGGAGTGGTTGGCTCTGAAGAGGGGGTCCCAAGGCTGGTGGCTGTCTGCTGTCTGAGGTTTCCCATTTTTTACTCTATGGCTTAAAAAAAAAAAAAAAAATCAGCATGTTTTAAAACAAAAAGAAAACAGCCCTGTGCTTGGAAATAAATATTGAACAAAGAGAAGGGAGTTCCTTTGCTCCTCCCTTGCCCCACCCGCTGCCAAGTCTCCTCCAGCAAATCTGGCCACTGGGTCTACTGGTGTATTTGTCTATTTGTCTGTCTGCTGCCGTCTGCGGTGCCCAGCAAGGATGGAGGGCCCTAGGAGGGTGGATAGTAGGCTTGGTGCCCAGGAGCCTCACAGCTGGGAGTGGAGGAGTCCACACACAGCAATCAAGTGTCTGCAACAGAGGCTGCAAAGTAGCCTCGAGAGGCAAGACGCAAAGGACGGGTGTGTACTGTGACAGTACAAAGCCTTGCAGTCAATTGTTATTATTATATTTTATTAGCTAAATTATCAAGTGAGTGGTGCAGACAGAAAGTCCTGTGGGTTCCGGGGAAGGAGAGAGGGCTAAGAATTTGATGGCTGCTGCTGCTGCTAAGTTGCTTCAGTTGTGTCCGACTCTGTGCGACCCCATAGATGGCAGCCCACCAGGCTCCCCCATCCCTGGGATTCTCCAGGCAAGAACACTGGAGTGGGCTGCCATTTCCTTCTCCAATCCATGAAAGTGAAAAGTGAAAGTGAAGTCGCTCAGTTGTGTCTGACCCTCAGCGACCCCATGGATTGCAGCCTACTAGGCTCCCCGTCCATGGAATTTTCCAGGCAGGAGTACTGGAGTGGGGTGCCATTGCCTTCTCCGAATTTGATGGCAGGGAGGGCTTGATGGAGGAGGGACGCTTCCAGCTGGACAACTATGGTAGGAGACCTGACCTGGGAAGGGGTGTTTGGCGCCTCCTACGCACAGTCTTTCTAAGCAGCGCATTTTAATGTAATTTGTTGATGCGAGGGTTGCTAAGACCAAGATGAAGAGGCGTCTGGAGCGGAGCTTCTCCAGCTCTCTGGGCCAATTGTTTTCTTTGTCATTTCTAATTAATGGCGGGCCCTAGTCAGAATGACCACCATTAAGAAGTCTACAAGTGCTCGGAGAAGGTGTGGAAAAAAGAGAACCCTCCTACACCATTGGTAGGAATGTAACTTGTTGCAGCCATTATGGAAAACAGTATGGGGGTTCCTCAAAACACTAAAACTAGAGTTTCCCTATGATCCAACAATTCTCCTCCTATGCATATACCCAGATAAAATCCACATACGCCCCCTATGTTCACAACAGCACTATTCACAGCAGTCAAGACATGGAAGCAACCTAAATGTTTATAGACAGATGAATGATTAAAAAAGATGTGGTGCATATTTACAATGGAATATTACTCAGCCATAAAAAAGAGCGGAATAACGCCACGTGCAGCAACATGGATGGATCTAGAGATTATCATACTAAGAGAAGTAAGCCAGAAAGAGACAAATATATGCTATCGCTGATATGTGGAATCTGAGATACGAGACAAAAACAGGCTTACAGACATGGAGAACACACTTGTGGTTGCCAAGGGGGAGGAGAGATGAGGGAGAGAAGGACAGCGAGTTTGGGGTTTGCAGAGACTGTTATGCATCAGGTGGATAAAACCAAGTTCCTACTGTATAGCACAGAGAACTGTGTTCAGTGTTGTTTAGTGGCTAAGTCGTGTCCAACTCTTTCACAGCCCCATGGATGGTAGCCCGCCAGGCTCCTCTGTCCATGGAATTTCCCAGGCAAGGATACTGAAGTGGGTTGCCATTTCCTTCTCCAGGGGATCTTCCCAACCCAAGGATCAAACCCATGTCTCCTGCATTTCAGGCAAATTCTTTACCAACGAGCCACTGGGGATTCTGTGATAAACCACAATAGAATAGACTATGAAAAAGAACATATACATATATGTTATAACTGAGTCCTGTTGCTGTACAGCAGAACTTAAGTTGTAAATCAACTAGACTTCAATAAAAATTTTTAAAATGGCTGACTTCTATTGTAAAACAAAACACAAAAGAATTGGAAAAAAAATGAAATGGACAAGGGACATACAAAATACAAGTAAATTTTTTGTATTATTATTAGATTCAGCTGTCGTAAGTTAACTTTGCCGAAATGATGGGAAAGCATCTAAATGTTTGCAGACACTTTCTGTGCTTGTCCCACCCTGGACCTGAGCAAGCGGTTTGCAGAAGGGCCCTTGACGGCACTTTGAGTAGCCCCCGTTCCAGAGAGAGCCTTAGAAGGCAAGAGGCGAACCGCAGAGAAGATGGCCACAGGGGATGCCTTGGAGACATAGCTTCCCAGCCCTGCCCCGCCCCTACCACTTCTGGGCTTCTCCCCCAACTTTTTCTCTGACTACGCTTCTGCTCAGAGTAGCCCCTGGGGAGGCAGGAGGCCCAGGCAGGGATGTGCAGCGTCCTGGCCCATTAATAATTCAGAATGCCTTCACACTGTGTTATTTAAGTTATTTGTTTGACATCAGTTTGAAGGCGAGACTGATCGGGGGTTGAGGCGGGAGGCGGGGCAGGGTAGAGGAATGAGCCTGTTTCTTCTTTACTCTTCCGGGGAATTTGGCCTGACCTGAGCTGCTGACCCCTCTCTAACAATGAACACCTGCAGGACCAGCCCGTCCTCTTTGGAAGGTGCTTCAGTAAACAGCTCTTGTACTGAGCTTATTCGTTGGTGAAGGCCTCTCTCTCCAGCCCCTAAAACAGCTTGGCAAAATGGGTCCTCTTCCTGGGAAGTGCCGGAAAGCACAGCCACCCAGACCGGTCATTGGACCCAGCGTTTGCACCTTCTCCTGGGTTAGTGCATGACCAGTGGGCTCTGTTAGGGGGCGGTGCATCAACTCGTTTCCCTGCTATGATGGGCACGATGATAAATAAAACCGAAATAAAAATTACTGCCCTCTCTTGACTCTTGACTTCAGACGCTGAACTCGGCACTTGACACTAATCCTCTCGTCTCATTCTCACATCCCGAGGAAGGAAGTGTGACTATTATTCCCATTTTACAGACAAGCAAGCTGAAGCCGAAAGTTGTATGTGGCCCAACAAACTCACACTGGTGGTGGGTGCTAGAGGCAGGTACAGCCTAGTCTATCTGACTGGAAGCTTGTATTCTGGACCAGGGTGTGCAGGCAGGAGTGAGTGGGGAGCAGGAAGAGCCAGAGCAGGCTGAAGCTGAGTTTCTCTGAAAGGAACTGGACCAGGGACAGTGCAGAAAGCCAGCCTGCAGGGGAGCCCTTTCTGGTCTATGGCGGGGTTGGCGGGGGGGAGGGGCTGAGATCGACCATTATCTCTGTTTCCTTGGAAGAGGAAGGAGGTGGCTCTCGGGCCCTCCTGTCCGTGGTTCTGGGTCCCAGCTCCCAGCAGAGGACACTGTAGGTTATGACCTCAGCAGTGGTTCTTGTGGGAGGGCTTTACATTCCTTCCTCTCCCTGAAGCAGTGAGACAACAGGCAAGTCCTAGCTGACCAGCAAGCCTAAGACCCCCCTCAGGCTTGAAACTGCGAGATGATGAATCTGGACGCAGACTTGAAGCTTCTACATTGCTTAACGGTTACAGATGGGACATAGATCAGGCGAGACTAATTGCCACCTTCCTTTGTTCCCCTTCCCCATCACCCAGGGAGGAAGACAGCTGGGCATTGGGTGGGGAACTCAGTGTGCATCTTCTCACCTCCGCCCTGGCTGGGTGAATCCTCGGGGCCAGACTCTAGAAGCCCTGGTTATATTTGAGTAACTAAGAGTAAAGGGACCAGTGGCTGATTTCTGGCTGTAGCTCTGGGAAGACAGTCAGTCCATGGAACAACTGACTGGTTCAAAATTGGGAAAGGAGTGCGACAAGGCTGCATGTTATCTCCCTGCTTATTTAACTTCTATGCAGAGTACATCACACGAAATGCTGGGATGAATGAATCACAAGCAGCAACCAAGATGGCTGGGAGGAGAAACACCTGCAAGGAGATCAAACCAGTCCATCCTAAAGGAAATCAACCCTGAATATTCCTTGGAAGGAATGATGCTAAAGCTGAAGCTCCAATAGTTTGGCCACCTGATGCGAAGAGCCAACTTATTGGAAAAGACCCTGATGCAGAGAAAGATTGAAGGCAGGAGGAGAAGGAGGCAGCAGAGGATGAGATCGTTAGCTAGCATCATCAACTCAGTGGACATGAATTTGAGCAAACTCCGGTAGATAGTGGAGGACAAAGGAGCCAGGAGTGTTGCAGTCCACGGGGTTGCAAAGAGTAGGACAGAATTTAGTGACTGAACAACATGGAGTCCTGGGCAACCCCATCGGGAGTCCCCAGACCCCTCGATGGGAATGTACCCCTATGTCTTTCTGCAGGGGCAAGGATGATGCAGAGGCCGGGCTAGGGGCTGGAGGGATCTGGTGCGGGTGTCAGGCCCAAGGACAGCATATGAGCTACACAGGGTAGATCAAGATTGAGCCACGGACTCCAATGCACCAATCCTGGGAAACTGCCTGGACCCCCAAAGTTAGAATCAGCCCCAGAGAGGAGGAGGTTAATGAGCGAAATCCTGATTGTAATGGAGTTTAATCATGAAACAATTTAGAAACCACTGCAGTGACTAAGTTTCTCTGGAAGTTATCAAATTAAATTCTGTGTTCTTTGAGATGATAGAAGGATGAATGTGGTTTATGACAAAAATCAAGCTTAGTAATGGGAAAAAGAAAATTTACATGTTTGCATGTCAGAGGGTAAGGAATGTGGAATTGAGTCCAGAAATTGAGTCCAGCCTTGCCCGGGAATTCCTGCCCTGGGGATCCCAGGAGGCTCAGCCTTCCAGTCCACCCCAGGGTGACCACCCTGGGATCTCCACGGATCTCCTGGAGCAAAGGGACTGTGTGGGGGTGCCAAGCGAAGATTCATCCTCATGGTGCTTGCCTGCAAAGTGCAGGGGGGCTCGTTCTGGGCAAAGGAGAGAGAGAAGTCCATGGGGGAATGTGTGTTTTCATGGTGCCCAGCTCAGGGAAATCGAGCACATATTGAGCATCTATGTTTCCAAATCTTGTCAGACAAGAACACGTCAACTCAATTCTGCACGAAGAATAGATGTCACGTGCACGCAAACCTGATGAAGCGTAATTGACAACTGACCACACACGAACCCACCATGGCTCAAAGACTACACACAGTACTCACTCTTCACCTCCGCCTGTGAGGCGGGATTGATCCCGGTTTATAGAGGAAGAAACGAATACCAGTGAGGTCAAGGTCGTGGAGCTGCTGAGTTAAGTGCTCTTGTCCTTTGTAGGGCCGTAGACTCACCCGGCTCCCAGGTGCTGGCTGTCCTTGAATGACAGAGCCTGGTGAGACCTCAGGACATCCGAGGCTGAGCCGGTTTCCCTCCTGCCCAGCCCCTGGGGAGGCCCTGCAGAGTTGGGGAGCCAGGAGCCAGCACCCCATCCCTCTGTACTTTCCAGCAGCCAAATGTGAATGCTGTAACCTCCGAGGGGATGACAACGCCCATTCTATCGGCTGTTTCCAAGCTTCACACGCAAAGCCAGCGGCGCTGTCTGATGTCAGGGAGACTGAGGGGGACAGGTGGGAGGGGTCAGAGGTGTAGAGGCCTAGAGGTCATGGCTAAAAGTCGGGGGCCAAGAGTCAGGCCTCAGGCAGGAACAGAGAAGTCAAGGCAGGAGGGGAATACGGTTGGGGGGAAGCTCTGCTCAGGGGTTTCTGAGAAGCAGGCAGTGGAGGGCGGAGGGGCGTCTGGTTATGCAGGAGCATTTGGCAGGGACCCCTTCCAGGGTCGGCCATGAGGGCCGTGCTTGACTTTCAGAACTTCAAGGCCCTGCGGGTGTAGAGGGGGGGGCCCTCTTACTCTCCAAGGAGATGAGGAGTGAAGACGTGTGTTCTGCAGCTTTGTAGACTCGGGAAACCTGGACGTGAGCCAGGGTATTTCTGGATTCTTTCAATGTTGTTATTGTTCAGTCACTCAGTCGTGTCTGACTCTTTGCGACCCCATGGACTGTGTAGCCAGCCCACCAGGCTCCTCTGTCCATGGGATTCTTGAGGCAAAAAATATTGGAGTGGGTTGCCATTCCCCTCTCCAGGGGATCTTCCTGGGCCAAGGATCGAACCTGGGTCTCCTGCATTGCAGGCAGACGCTTTACCATGGGGTCCTTTGGGAAGGTTCGCCCGGCCACTGGGAATTGGTGCTAGCCGTGGTATGGGGGAAGGTGAGGAGCGGAGACAGGCTCCACCACGCTGGGGGCCAAGTGTTCCTGGGGGGACCTCAGGAGCCCTTTCCCAGGACGGCTGTGTCCACTTCCAGCTCGCTGACACCCTGAGTCTGAGAACCAGGCCCAGAAGTGCTGCTGGGCCATGGGAATGTGGGGGACGCAGCTCGGGCCAGGGCCAGGCAGAGTTACCGCCGTGGAAAAGGGCGATGCTGGCCGCGGGGGCACCCTCTGAGCCAGGCACGGCGCCCAGCCCCCCAGGATGCCTAGTGATACCCACAGCGCCCCCGGGAAGGGGGCGACCATTTCCCCCCTTACAGGTAAGGAAGCAGCAGACGAGAGCTGTCGCCTTCCGCCCAGGCTCCTGTGGCCGGTCAGTGGCAAAGCTGGGCTCTTACTTCGGAGCTCTGACCTGCTCTGCGCCCTCAGCATCCAGCCCAGGAGGGGCCTTCGTGACGCTAGTGGCCCTGGTAGCAAAACCTGCCCTGGATGTGGTTTTGAATCCGGTAAACTCATCGACGCTTTTGTCCCCTTCCTTAAAGTCTTCCCTCGTAGCTCAGCTGGTAAAGAATCCGCCTGCAAGGTAGGAGACCTAGGTTCGATCCCTGGGCCAGGAAGATCCCCTGGAGGAGGGAATGGCTACCCACTCCAGTGTTCTGACCTGGAGAATTCCATGGATTGTATAGTTCACAGGGTCACAGAGAGAGTCGGACACGACTGAGCGACTTTCCCTTCACTTCCTCCCCTGCAGAAGTCTCACTGCCAGTTTGACCGAATTGCCTCCCTCACCCTTTCCTCTGGGTCTTTCTTGAGGTTGGCTGGCCCAGCTTCCCGCAGACACGAAGAAGGGAAATGCTGCCAGGGGTTCCGGCCTCTCCCAGCCTCCCTGAGAAAATCTGCATCTTGATGGGGAGCGGGTGAGCGATTCTGGGATCCTGGGAGATGCTGGGGAAGGAGCCTGGGGTGGGGGTGGGGTAGCCCAGTTCTCACCCTCTGGGCACAGAAGGTTGGGGTGCTGGGTTAGGGCCCGCCCAGGGTTTCTGGCTCCTGCCTGGAGCCCTCTGCCAGGAAGGGCAAGACTCCGCCGGGCTGGCTTCTGAGAACTGGGCCAGGCTCCAGGCTGAGCCTCGGGCAGATCCCCAAGGCTCAGTCTCGCCTCTTTACCCACCCCGCAGACCGGGCTGGGCCTCCTCTCTGCCCTCTTTTGTGGAGCCGAGGAAGCCAGGGCCAGTTCCCTGCCTGCCAGCTGGTTTCCCGGACCCTGGACCAGCTGTGAGCGAGGGGGCGGGAGCAGCCGCTGGCCTCTGGGAAGTGGAAACCAGGAGTCAGGCAGCCGAGGCGGGCGGGTTTAGACTGGGGCAGTGAGGCCAGCAGGCCTGGGCAGCATTCTGGAGGAATTTCTGAATTACCTCCTGGCTGGAGACTGGAGGCCAGAGCGGGGGCCCTGGGCTGGTCTTGCTGGCTGCAGCCTTCCTGCCTCGGGCCGGTGTCTCTGCCCACCTGCCTAGGCATCGCAGCATCCTCTGATGGACGGGTGAGAACTCAGCTCGAAGGGGGTGGTCAGGGCTCCCCCTCCCCTATTGTGGGGGGGTGGAGGGGGCAAAGGGGGAGGGGTGAGTTCTCCCCTGACCTTGGCCTCTCCTGCCCCTGGTGAGCTCAGGGCTGCTCTGCATCTCCCCTGCCCTCCAGAATCACAGGTTCCACCTGGCCAAAGTCGAGAGGAGGCCTCTGCTGTCTTCATCATCACTGGAGTGTTTAGGGGGTGGGAGGTGGTGGTTGGTTGCTCCAGCACCCCCCAATTCTGTCCCCGAGATGGGACGGCTCTCGGTGTGCCAATGTCAGGCAGGACCGGGCAAAGAGTCTGTGGGGCTATATCTGTTAGAAAATTATTAAGAGTCTGACGACAGTGACAGCAGAGCAGGAAACCAAGCCCCAGGGCTTCCTAATTGTGGAACCCCCCACCCCTTGTGACCGCACAGGCCACACCCATAAAACCAGCCCTGCTCCCAGAAAGTCCTGGGCCCTCGAGGCGCCACCCTGTCTGTCTCTTGGACCTTGGCTGGAAGGCAGATCTGACCAGGAAACCCCAGACCCCCCCCAGCCGCCACCTCTGCTCCTTCACATCTCATGCTGTGATCAGTGTCATCAGTGATGCCCCACCCTGACCCCCCCCCCCCCAGGGAAACTGAGGCAGCAAGAAGGGCCTGGGGACTCCCCCACCCCTGATGGTGGGAGGAGGGATGGTGGGGGTGGCTGAGCCCAGGCTCCCCTCAGCGGCCCAGGGCTCTGGGCAGGACTCGGTGGTGGGGCGGTTGCCGCCCTAGACTTCAGATCTCCATCAGGACCGTCCCCTCTGCATGGGAGGTGGAGCCGGGAGCGAGGGGGGTGTTCAGTGTGGCTTTACCAGCTGCAGACCTGGCATCCGCCGGGCCAAGCCCGGTCGCTTTGTTCTTGGTCTCCCCGGCACAGTGGCTGGCTCAGCCGCCCCCTGGCAGGATGACTGCCCCTGGGGGATGGTGGGGCCCGATCCAGGAGTGTACTGACCTGGAAATTGTGCTGGGCTCTGGCAGCGGCGCCTGGCCAAGGTCAGGGAGCAGGCGGGAAGCCGGCCCTCCAGTTGCAGGGAAAGGCTGAGTCCGGAGGGAAGGTGGGCCTGACCCCGCTCCTCTGCCCTGGCCGCCACAGCCTGGGTGAGCTCGTTCTGACTGCAGCCGCACCCCCAGGCTCCCACCTGCCTAGGGATGAGAAAGCTCGTCACCCTCCGCTTAGGGTGCACCAAGGACCTGGCCAGGGGTCCTGGGCGGTCTGTGTGCGGGGTCCCATCGACTCTCACAAAGCTGTAGGCGGCAGGTCTCACTGTTACTGTCACAGTGAGAGTCAGATTAGCTGGAAGCTGGTTCTAGGCCAAAGGGCTGCCTCGCTGTCCCCATGCTGCCCTTCTGCAGCAGTCATCAGAGTGGCCCTGTTGGCGTGCCTGTCTGATCAATGTCCGCCTCTCTGATTGGGCTTAAGCCCCGTGTCCCTGATTGGAGCTGCCCCTTGAATTCACATCTGGCCTATGGCGACGCTCAAGGTTCTGACCCTGGTGCCACCCACAGGGCCTGGCATGTGGTAAGACCCCCCATAAAGAACAAGGGAAGGTGGGAAGGGGTTGCGTCAGGAGTGCCACACGGGTCAGCAGGACGCCCAGCCTGCACCCCTACCCGCTGGCCTGCCCCTCACCCCTGCTGGATCAGAGTAGGGCCAGGTGGGGCTCTGCATCGGCCAGGGGCTGGGAAGGGGGCAGAACTGAGTGCGGGGTCACCCTCTCCACCACTCTGTCAGGGTGCCCACCACTGAGGCTCCTTCACTGCAGACACCCCCCCACCCCGAGCTGGCTGGTTCCTGGCTGATTTATCGCCTCCCCAGCTCTGTGAGGCAGGGGTCGCGGCAGTTGGGAAGTCCGTCCCTGTGAGGTTGGGGGGCCAGGGAGTGTGTCACCAGGGGGGCCTCTTCTGGAAGAAACGCCCATGTGGATTCTTCCCTGCGGATCCACCCTGGGGATCTCCCAACGGGTGTCCAGTCCCCCGCTTTTCTGGTGCCCTTGCAGCATCTGCTTCCACCGATTGGCCGGAGCCACAGCTCGGGGCCAGTCGTCCTGCTGTTGGGAGCCTCTGTGGGTGTTCACCCCAAACGCGTCTGCAGCGGGCACTGCCAGGGTGCCCGGGAGCGTGTCTGCGGGAACAGTTCTCAGGAAACCCCACAGCGGGGCTGCTGAGAGCAGGGACCGCTTTGCTCGTTCTCCCATCTTTGACTGTATCCACTGAGTATCTCTGCGTTTCCCCCCTGCTCTGCCCCAGGAATGGTGCTCGGCGTGGGGGTCTATGTGTGGACAGTTCAGCCCAGACTCCAGGGGCTCACGGTCCAGTCTGGGATGAGTGTACTGTGCCTGACATCATATTTGTAAATTTGTATTTTTTTTTTTAAAGAGGGCCCCTAAAAAAAAAAAAAAAGAGGGCCCCTGTTTTGTAAGCTCAGGCTTCAAGAAGCTGCATCGACGGTGAGGGGGCAGACTGAGGGTTCTGACCCAGGCCACTCCTGTGTTGCTGACGGCGGCTGCATTGCTGCCTTTTTGCAGACACCCAGTAAGAATTCCCAGGTGGCTCAGTGGTAAAGAATCCACCTGCAATGCAGGAGACATGGGTTTGATCCCTGGGTCAAAAAGATGCCCTGGAGAAGGAAACGGCAACCCACTCCAGTATTCTTGCCTGCGAAAATCCAAGGACAGGAGAGCCTGGCAGGCTACAGTCGATGGGATCTCAAAAGAGCTGGACCCGACTTAGAGACTAAACAACAGTAAGGATTTGATTTCCCTGAGCCAGTCTGGAATCCTGTTTTCTTTTTGTGTTTTTCCCCAACCCTGCCATAGAGCTGAGACCGCGGTCCTGAGTCAGAGGACTTGTGGGATTGGAGCGCCCTCTGCTGGCAAGATCGAGGTACAGCCGGGAGAGTGGTACACCCTCAGGAGCAGCTGCATTGAAACCCTGCTGTTAGGATGCTGGCAGGCGGGTCTAAGGGTTAGTACACAGGCAAGCCTTTCCTGCTGGGCGTGGACACATTCAAGGACACATACCATGCCCTGTAATTCAGATGTGAGCGTGTTTTTGCGTACACATTTCCCATTTCTGCTGCGCCTGGGATGACATCACCTGGGGTCTGCCGCAATGCAGTTAATGGAGTTAGCGTCAACTCCACAGGTTAAGCACTGGGTCCCCCACACACTACCCCACTGTGCTTCCAGCCACAAGCGGGATTCCCCAGGACCAGCACGTCTGACCAGCCAGAAACAAAGTAGTGAGTTCCCATGACCCTTCAGGTTTGGTAATTCACTACCCTAAACCCTCAGAACTCACTGTTTAAGTGCTGTTCTGTTGATGGCAGTTTCATTTATTTTATAAAGGTTACAACTCAGGAGCAGCCAGATGAAGAGGCCTGCAGGGCAAGACCTGGGGGAGAGGGTGTGGAGTTGGGGCACGTCACCTCCCAGGACGCTCCCCAGAATCCCCCACCCCCCCCCACCCCCGTGTCCAGCATTTTCATTGGGGTTTCATTACTTCTCACGGTGTAGGCGGGCCTGATTGAACACTGCCTAATGAGTGACTCAGTCTCCAGCTCCCTGTCCTTCTATTGGCTGAACAACCGGTCAGCTCACACCTGTGGTCTATCTAGGAAGCTATCTAGGAAGCTATCTAGGTGGGGCCCACCCTGAGACCCCTCATTAGCATAACAAAGGCACTCCCCTCACTCAGGAAATTTCAAGGGCTTTTTGAAGCACATGCTAGAAACTGGGGAAAAGACCTGTTCTTTTCACATTATACCATAGCGTATGGGGGCTGGTTTCATTCATCCCAGGCACATCCAGCCAGTCAGCTTCAGTTCAGTCGCTCAGTCCTGTCTGACTCTGCAACCCGATGAACTGCTGCACGCCAGGCCTCCCTGTCCATCACCAACTCCCAGAGTGTACTCAAAATCATGTCCATTGAGTCGGTGATGCCATCCGACCATCTCATACTCTGTCGTCCCCTTCTCCTCCTGCCTTCCCAGCATCAGAATCTTTTTGTAAGGAGTCAGTTTTTCACATCAGGTGGCCAAAGTACTGGAGCTTCAGCTTCAGCATCAGTCCTTCCAATGAATATTCAGGACTGATTTCCTTTAGGATTGATTGATCTCCTTGCCGTCCAAGAGACTCTCTAAGACAGACTCCCTAAGAGCTGGGAAAACAGCAGAGAGGTCTCCCAGGATCACAACACTGTCCCTCCTAAAAGGCCCTGCTGAGCCCCGGAAGCTGTTCCCCTACCCCACCCCAGTGCCCTCAGTTTCTCTTCTTCTCCAGAATGTCTGCTTCCTGAAGGAGCACTGTCCCTTTCCTCTAGTTCAAGGTCACCGTTTCCCTTTAGTTCAAGGTCAGTGTTTAGGAGACAGGCTTGCCTTGCCAATCATTGCTTTCTTTTGTTTAAAAACTAAACCAAACAAAACCAATCCCAAGCCAGGTCCCCGCTTGGCAGGGCAGCCTGGTCCTCTGAGGACATCACAGCTTGCCACCACGGGTACCGCTGACCCGTGGGTGGCACTCAGAAACATCCCCTCCTCCCCACTACAGCTCAGGGGCTCCATCCAACTGCACAGACACAGATGCCAGAGGGAGGTCTCTGTGGCCTTAGCTTCTTCGGCTGCCAGCTCCTGAATCGAGCCCGGAGTGCGTGTGTCTGGTGTAGGTCCAAGCTACAAGTCCCAGCTGCCCCTCCCAGAGCCTGTAAGGTGGGACCCTCCCAGCCCAGGAAGGGGCTTCAGATCTTAAGAACCAAGAAAAAGGCCAGATGTCCACCTCATCCCGTGTTGCCCACAGCATGCTCCTGGTCCCTGGCCCTCCTGCCTCCCCCTAGTTCTTAAGATTCTGGACATATTCCTTTGATTTCACTCAAGGGTTTAACCAAAGCCTGAGACTGGAATGCTTCCTGCCGTGTTTCAAAGACCCAGTACTTGGGTGTTTCAAAGATGGCTGCTCGGTTTGGCCCCTAAGGTGCCTGCAGGACCTTCAGCTCCCTGCAGATCTCCCTCAGAGGAGAGGAACTCCCCTGTGATGAGGGCATGCTTATATTAAGGACTTCCTGTGCCAGGACTGGGGTTCAGCGTTTCACATGCAACTCTGTGGGGGAGGGGGTACCATTATCATGCTATTAACAGATAAGGAGATGGAGACTCAGGGAGGATGAGTGACCAGCTCAAGGTTACAGAGCTGATGTAGGTCTGAATCTCAGCCTTGCTTCTTACTAGCAGAAGACTTTGGGTGAGATGCTCAACTTCTCCATGTCTGTATTCCCTCAGCTATAAAATGCGGATGATCACAGATCTCACCGCACAGGGTTCCTGAGAGGATGTAGTTAGTGCACATATGTCTGGAGAAAACCATAATTCAAAAGGATGCATGCACCCCAATGTTCATTGCAGGACTATTTACAATAACGAAGACATGGAAGCAACCTAAATGTCCATCGACAGACGAGTGGATAAAGAAGATATGGTATATATACACTGAAGTATTACTCAGCCATAAAAGTGGACAAAATAATGACATTTGCAGCAACATGGATGGAACTAGAGATTGTCGTACTGAGCGAAGTAAGTCAGACAAGACAAATACCATATGATATTGCTTATATGTGGAATCTTAAAAAAATTGAACAAATGAACTCATTTAAAATCAGAAGTAGAGTCACAGATGTAGAAAACAAACTTATGGTTACCATGGGGGAAAAAAGGAGGAAGAAAAGTTGGGAGTTTGGGATTGATATAACTCCCAACTTTTCTTCCTCCAACAGATAACTAATAAGGACCTACAGTTTAGCACAGGGAACTCTAGTCAGTATCCTGTAATGATCCACACGGGAAAAGAATCTAAAAAAGAGTAGATATATGTATATGTATAACTCATAAACTTTGCTGTACACTCAAAACTATCTCAGCAGTACAAATCAACTAAACTCCAATACAAATTAAAACAAAATAAAGAGTTAATGCACAAAACCAAACTGAGTTGGAGAAACTGAAAAATGTAAACTTAATGAAATGGGGGCACTGAATATGAAATAGAAAAAGTGAAACAAACTGGATAAAAGTAAAAGATCCTCCATCTCTTTTTTGGTTGTTGTTCTTTCTCAAGCCTTTATCAAGCATGGTAGAAAGGCTTTTGTGTGTACGTATATATATAGTGTATATAATATAAACATATATTTTAGAAAATATATTAATTTTTGCCTAGCTAAACAATTTATGACATTTTGATTCTACTTGTCTTACTTAGTATGAATAGAATGCTCAATTGCTAATTTATATTCACTCAAAACTTTGATATAGTTCCCTGTATTTTGGCATTTAGTGTTACTGCTGAAAGTCTGGAAAGCTTATTATCTTAGTGATTTAAAAAAAATTATATGAAGCTTGAAACTTCTAATCCAATTCTGAGAATATAAAGAAATACTATGTTGTACAAAAACAAGCCAAAACAAAGAAAAAACCCAGGATATTAGCATGTGATGGGCTTCCCTGGTGGCTCAGATGGTAAAGAATCTGTCAGCAATGAGGGAGACCAGGGTTCAATCCCTGGGTTGGTAAGGTCCCTTGGAGAAGGAAATGGCAGACCACTCCAGTATTCTTGCTTGGAGAATCCCATGGACAGAGGAGCCTGGTAGGGTACAATCCATTGGGTTGCAAAGAGTTGGACATGACTGAGTGACTAACACACACACACACACACACACACACACACACACAATTATTACTAAAGCACAAATTTTGTTCAAACTTCATAAAATTTTATGCTGGCGTCCACTATTTGCTTTATGAATCTTATTCAAAATTCCACATTGTATTCAGTTGCATTGAGCTGCTTCAGCTGCATGCAGCAAATTCTGGTAAATTCTCTTTTCATTTTTACAAATATTTTCTAATTTTCCTTGTTACAGTTTCTAAGATACACCCATCATTAAAAAGTTGACATGTAATTTTCAAATACATGGTTTTTTAAATAGTATGTTTGATATTAATTTCTCATTTAGGTGTTTTTCTTCTCTGCAATCACCCTTGCTGGTTTTTCGGTCTTCTTACTTTCTCGAGGCTTTCAATGGCTAAATCAAAGACTTCTCTTGGTAAATAAATGTCACATCATACTTGAAAATGTGTTATTTTCAAATATCTTTTGATATTGATTTCGAACATAATTCCACAGTGATAACAGGCTGTATGATTGCAATACCTTTAGACCATGAAATTTTTGCACCTCGTTTCATGTCCCTGGATGTGTTCCAGTGTCTCCTAGTTTATAGTCTATGGAAACTTGAATGGAATTTGTATCCTACTGTTGTGTGAAAATTGTATAAATCTTAATTATGTTGAATTGGTTCATGGTGCTTTTCAGGTCTACTATATCCTACTTTTCTATATTTTCATTCTATTAATTTTTGAGAGTTTGATATTGAAGTTCCAACTAAAATCTTAATTTATCTACTTAAAAAATAATTGTAATATATAGTGGAACTGTATGTAACTTTGTCCTGTATTTTCCAAGTCTCCAGTAAATGTATTATCATACTTTCATAATAAAAAAATAGCAAAGCTAAGTTATGCAGAATACATCATGAGAAACGCTGGGCTGGAGGAAGCACAAGCTGGAATCAAGATTGACGAGAGAAATATCAATAACCTCAGATATGCAGATGACACCACCCTTATGGCAGAAAGTGAAGAAGAACTTAAGGGCCTTTTGATGAAAGTGAAAGAGGAGAGTGGAAAAGTTGGCTTAAAGGTCAACTTTCAGAAAACTAAGATCATGGCATCTGGTCCCATCACTTCACGGCAAATAGATGGGGAAACAGTGGAAACAGTGGCTGACTTTATTTTCTTGGGCTCCCAAATCACTGCAGATGGTGATTGCACCCATGAAATTAAAAGATGCTTACTCCTTGGAAGGAAAGTTATGACCAACCTAGATAGCATATTGAAAAGCAGAGACATTACTTTGTCAACAAAGGTCCGTCTAGTCAAGGCTATGGTTTTTCCAGTGGTCATGTATGGATGTGAGAGTTGGACTATAAAGAAAGCTAAGCACCAAAGAATTGATGCTTTTGAACTGTGGTGTTGGAGAAGACTCTTGAGAGTCCCTTGGACTGCAAGGAGATCCAACCAGTCCATTCTAAAGGAGATCAGTCCTGGGTGATCTTTGGAAGGACTGATGCTAAAGCTGAAACTCCAATACTTTGACCACCTCATGTGAAGAGTTGACTCATTGGAAAAGACCCTGATGGTGGGAGGGATTGGGGGCAGGAGGAGAAGGGGAGGACAGAGGATAAGATGGTTGGATGGCATCACTGACTCAATGGACATGGGTTCGGGTGAACTCCAGGAGTTCGTGATGGACAGGGAAGCCTGGCATGCTGCGGTTCATGGGGTTGCACAGAGTCAGACATGACTGAGCGACTGAACTGAACTGAACTGAAGTTGGTCATGGAAGGAGGGCATGCCCTGGGTACCTGCACTTCAGCTAACCCCCTTTGCTGCCTGGCCATCTTTGACCAGCCAGCCTCTCTTACTCCTGCCTGGCCCCTCTCCTTCTACCTTGGTCCTCAGCTTCTGCTGGGATCCTCCTGCTGGCAGCCTCCTGACATGGCAAGCTGCTAAAGCGCGAGTCAGTCCCTCGTCAGTGGGTGGGTTCCTCGTGTAGTGCTCCCTAAAGGGAGCAGGGCTCTTTCTCAGGTCTTGTCCAGCTCCGAGGTGGGCTGGCTGGGGGTGGGGGCCTGAATGTTTCTGGAGCTTGTACTGAGCACCTGATTTTCTTCCTCACTACAAGACTTCCTGTAGCTCAAATGGTAAAGAATCTGCCTGCGATGCAGGGTTCAATCCCTGGGTTGGGAAGTTCCTCTGGAGAAGGGAATGGCAATCTGCTCCAGTATTTTTGCCTGGAGAATCCCATGGACAGAGAAGCCTGGGAGGCTATAGTCCGTGGGGTTGCAGAGTCGGACATGACTGAGCGACTAACACACACACACACACACAAGGGTTCATGGTCGATGTGAGTGACTTTGCTTCATAATGAGGACAGGTCTGTCCAAGCATCAGGCTGCTGGACGCTTTGGGGCTCTGACATCATGCCAGGCTCCTGGGGGCAGAAGTTTGGGAAGTCAGAGAAAGGGCAGAGCAAGGACCACAAAGCAAGCTGATTCAACAGTCCTCAGGTGGACTTTTGAAGCTGACCTGACACCTAGTGGCCATAAGTAGGAACTACACCACACCTGGGCAGGTTCCAGAGTTGCTGCAGGCAGGGTTTCAGCTGGGCCTCCGTGATGGGGGTGTGTGTCAAGGGGTGGGCCGGAGGGTCCCGGATGGTGGCTTCTCCATATGTCCATCGTTCCTCCAAAACTACACACGCAGAAATAACTTTGATAAGAAAATGTGCTGCCTTTTCTCTTTTAGGCAAAAGGTGAATAAAAACATTTTGAGAAAACTTTGCTATTTTCTTTTTTTTTCTTTTTTAATTTTTTTTAACTTTATTTTATTTTTAAACTTTACATAATTGTATTAGTTTTGCCAAATATCAAAATGAATCCACCACAGGTATACATGTGTTCCCCATCCTGAACCCTCCTCCCTCCTCCCTCCCCATACCATCCCTCTGGGTTGTCCCAGTGCACCAGCCCCAAGCATCCAGTATCGCGCATCGAACCTGGACTGGCATCTCGTTTCATACATGCTATTTTACATGTTTCAATGCCATTCTCCCAAATCTTCCCACCCTCTCCCTCTCCCACAGAGTCCATAAGACTGTTCTATACATCAGTGGCTCTTTTGCTGTCTCGTACACAGGGTTATTGTTACCATCTTTCTAAATTCCATATATGCGCGTTAGTATACTGTATTGGTGTTTTTCCTTCTGGCTTACTTTGCTGTTTTCATTGATCCCTTGAGAGTCCCTTAGACAGCAAGGAGATCCAACCAGTCCAACCTAAAGGAAATAAGCCCAGAATGTTCACTGGAAGGACTGATGCTGAAGATGAAGCTCCAGTACTTAGGCCACCTGATGTGAAGAACTGACTCATTGGAAAAGACTCTGATGCTGGGAAAGATTGAAGGCGAGAGGAGAAGGGGACGACAGAGGATGAGATGGTTGGATGGCATTGCCGACTCAATGGACATGAGTTTGAGCAAACTCCGGGAGATAGTGAAGGACAGGGAAGCCTGGCGTGCTGCTGTCCATTGGGTTGCAAAGAGCTGGACACGACTGAGTGACCAAACAATGAATGAACAACAGTCTACAGTCCATAACAAATTTTGATGTAATAGCCTCATAATCCTCTGGGTTCCACCCAGACACCAGTAATTATTGGATGCTCAGTTATGAGCATGGACTTGATGGAGAATTTCAAGGGTTATAATAGTCTTAAAAGGCAAGCTCCCCGACTTCAAGGGGATCCGATTTATTTGGGGAGTCAAATATATCTACATACCCTGATGGGTGGGGTAGATGTGAGTTTCAGCTCAAAAACTCCTTCTATTGCCTTCTTTTCTTTTCATCATCCTAATTTTGACTCTGAGCCCATATGCTATGCTATGCTATGCTAAGTCACTTCAGTCGTGTCCGACTCTGTGCGACCCCATAGACAGCAGCCACCAGGCTCCCCCATCCCTGGGATTCTCCAGGCAAGAACACTGGAGTGGGTTGCCATTTCCTTCTCCAATGCATGAAAGTGAAAAGTGAAAGCGAAGTTGCTCAGTCGTGTCTGACTCTTAGCAACCCCATGGACTGCAGCCTACCAGGCTCCTCCATCCATGGGATTTTCCAGGCAAGAGTACTGGAGTGGGGTGCCATTGCCTTCTCCGTCTGAGCCCATACAACAGTCTAATTAACAGAAATTCAACTTTAGGCTAAGACTCTGAATGAGGGAAGGGAGGGAAAATAAGCTGTGGGGAGGGGGACAGATTTTCAGATCATGATTCCACCACATGTGCAGAAAGGGCTTAACATCACCTCCACCCTTGATGAAGAAGTAAAGTGAACCCCGAGGGCTGGTGCCTTGATTCCCAGGTGCCATTCCAGCACTTCCCTGGTGCTCCAAAGTGTGGCCCCTGGGCACCCCCAAACTCTCCCAGCTTTCCCTCGATTGCCCAAAGCAATTGCCAGGTGCATGAGTTTTTTCATCTCACCCTCTTGTTTTTATTGAGCACCTACTATAAGCAGGCACTGAACAGGTACAAAGGACAGTTCCTGCCCTTGTTCGTCCCAGAGGCGGCTGGCGGGCTTAATCAAAACCCCTGAAGGCACCCATTCCCCCCGCCGGCTCAACATATGCTGTTCTTGGCTACACCTGCTCTTCTTTTGCTAAGCTCCTCATGCCTCCCCAGTTTCCCAAGGAATTTTACAAAGAAATGCAGGATGGCAGATCCCTAGAACAGGCGGGGGATCTTTGGTTTCAGCTGTCCCACTTTTCAGGTGGAACCACGAGGCTCCAAGGTCAGATGGCCAGGCTGTGCCAGGCTACACTGGATGCCAGCTCGCTCCGTCTCCCGCCCGGACTCTCTCCAGGTGACACCCTGGCCTGTGTGTCCAGAGGCCCCGTCCTCACTTCCTGAGCACCTGCTCCCTCTGCCACTTCCTCCCGAGTCTCAGCCATGCCCCCAGACACAGTTTACAAGCACAGTGGCAACTGCTTGCGTGCGCTGACCTTTCCCCCACTGCTCTCATTCTGTCGCCCAGCAACCCCACACACTCCCAATCTGTCTCATGGCTCTTGATGAGGCCGCCAAGGACGGGCCCCCTAAAACCAGAGGGTGCTCCCAGGGGAAGGGCAGGCCACCAGCAGCCCGGAGACCCAAG
Organism: Bos indicus; assembly: GCF_029378745.1. Taxonomy (NCBI): domain Eukaryota; kingdom Metazoa; phylum Chordata; class Mammalia; order Artiodactyla; family Bovidae; genus Bos; species Bos indicus. The sequence continues at coordinate 87,917,779 of NC_091769.1, read as the reverse complement.
CCAGACTTTATTGGCTGGCTCACAGCCCTGGCCTTGGGGTTTGTCCACCGAGGTTTCAGCCAGCTCTCCGCCTCCTCCCCTGCCACCAGCCGACGTGCCAGGAGTTCTCTGTCGCCGAGACGTCTTTCCAGACTGGACGTGTTGCTATGACCTCGTCATTTTCAAGAAACTGGATTGAAAGGTAAGGGGATAACGCTGAGTGCCAATGCAGCCTAGTAGTGGCTGATTGCCGAGAGTGTTTAGACAGGCTCGAACCCCAGTGAGACCGTGTGTAAACCCCTCTCTCGTCTTGGCAAAGCAATGCCCGAGGTGAGCTTCAGCGTCCGGACAGGGATGAGGGTGGGTTTACGTTGTCAGCTTTGGCAGCAGATTTAATTTTAGAATGTGGACGTGCTCCTCCTGGGTCCGAGCCACCCAACCCACGTTAGACAAACAGGTGTGCAGACACGACATACGAAAGGAAGTTGGTGACTGTTACTTGTGGCAGCAAAACTTTAGAAATAACCTAACAGTCGGTAAGAGAGTCTCTTTCTGCACGGTGATATACCACGCGGTGGTTGAAAAGGCTGAGACAGATCTAAAGATACTAACGTGGACAGTTCGCCCAACCATACTGTAAGGCAGAGCAAGGTCAGAGGACTGTGACAGTATGGTGCTGTGCATGTGTGTTAGTTGGTCAGTCGTGTCTGACTGTGACCCCATGGACGTAGCCCACCAGGCTCCCCTGTCCGTGGGATTCTCCCGGGAAGAAGACTGGAGTGGGTTGCCATTTCCTTCTCCAGGGGATCTTCCCAACCCAGGGATTGAACCCAGGTATCCTGCATTGCAGGTGGATTCTTTACCATCTGAGCCACCAGGGAAGCCCTGGTATGCTTCTATTTATGGTAAGAGACTCTGTGTGTGTGTGTGTGTGTGTGTGTGTGTGTGAGGGTCAAATAATGTATAGTAAAATACTGTGAGTCTACCACATGCCAGCTAGTGTTCTATGTGCTTCATAGGCTTTAACTCATTTAATCCTTGAAAGCTCCCAGCCCTATATACAGATGGGGAGACTGAGGCACCGGGAGGTTGGGTAAACTGCCCAGTTCCACAGGAGTGGAGCTGGGGTTGGAACCAAGGTGGCCCGGTCCCAGAGTCCATGTTTTTAACACTTGGAGAACACACGCACGCACACACACACACAGACACACACTTGATTGCAAGTATGTGGGAAAAGTTTCCGAAGCATGCATCTGGGCTTGCTCACAAGCGCACTCTGGGGGCAGCAGGAGCTGTGGGGGCAGGTGAAAGAGTGCCTTCATTTTCTCCCTACGGCACTTCTGTGGACTTAGGCCTTTTACAAGTAGATATGATTTGTAACAAAAAATGATAATTTCAAGCAACAATAAAAAAGAAAGATAACTCTGCTCTTCAATCGGAAGTAACAGAACTGCAGTGTGTGTGACCGCAGGGGAATTCGAGGTGCCCGCTAGAGCTCCCCACTTGGGTCCTGAGGCCCCAGCTCCGCCTCTTGATGGCCACACGGCCTCAGATGAAAACTGGAGGGTTGCTGGACCCGACCTGATCTTCAGCCCTCTGCCTTGGGCTCCTCCCACCAGTCCCGAGGAACAGGAGGTGGTGCTTTAGAGAGGGCGGGTTGGGGTGGGGGGCCCTCGAGGTGGGGTGCACGCCTGAACCACCCTGCTGGGGCGATGCTTGCTGGATGATGGTGTTGCTCCTGACCAAGAGCATCATGTGCCAGCCTCTCATGTGCATTGTCTCCACTCTATTGTTAAGAAACGCTCTTGGGTGCTGTGGTTATCACCCCATTCTAAACACTTGGAGACTGAGAGCCCTGCACACAGCCTCACCCTTACTATTAGAGCCGAATTACAGCAGAGGCAGCGGCTCCTCCACGCATGAGGGACTCTGACAGAGGCAGGGACAGAGGTTCTGGGGGAGGGCCGTGGGGCAGGATCAGACAGGGGCCTCCTCCGGCAGTCTCCTTAGGGCTTCCTCAAGACACGCAGCTGCAGGGCCATGTGCAGACCAGCGGGTCCTGCAGCCTCAGCCCGGAGGTCTGGCATAGGGAAGCAGGTGCCCGGACCATGCAGACCTGGGTCCTAAGGCTGCAGCTGCCCCTTTCTGGCCGCAAGCACTTGGCTCCATGCCTTCCTTCGCTGAAGCTCTGTTTCATCCCTCACAGTAGGGTGGGGAGCACGCTAGTGCCCGTTGGGTACTGTGAGAATCCGGGCACCTGTCTGCTGACTGGTGGAGTACTTGGCATGTGGTAAGGGCCCATGGATGTTGGTCACTGTTATGATCATTGTCAAGGTCCTTGTTGGTCTCTTCAAGGAGTTCCTCACCTGCCTGGCTGCCTACGCTCCAGGAGAGTTGAATGACCCGCGGTTCCCCATGGTGCCTCTGTCCTCTCGTCTGTCTGTCTGACACCCCGTCCCCACCCCAGGGCCTCGCCCTCTGCTCCATGCATCCCCATCGCTCCAGCATGGCCCCTGGAGCCAGGGTGCCTTAGACGGAACTGGGGGCCTTCCGGGGGGCAGAGGGGCAGCCCAGAGAGGCCTGGGCAGTGGGGCCGGGCTGACCTGAAGTCCACCATGCCTGTCTTCTCGCCCAGCTTCTTTATCAGCTCCCTGACTTGGTACCGGTTTATGGGGACCTTGTTCTGCTGAGGAGGTGGACAGAACATGCAAGGTCAGTGGAGCTCTCTGCTCCCCGCCCCCGACCTCCCCATCACATACACACACACACCACAGTGCTTCACTCACTCGCCTTGGGCCCACAGCTGGCAACTGAGAGATCCGAGGGAGCTGAACCCACACACCCTGCAGGGCAGGAAGAAGTGCCCCCGACACCCAGGGGTCACTGCCCAGACCCCCGAGCCTCTCCTTTCAATCTGGGGGGCCCTGTGGGGGAAAGAGGTGGGAGTCCAGGTGGAGTGGGCGGCAGTGACTTTGCAGTGTGGGAGGTTCATCCTTCCCTCCCTGGTACCGAGTCTAGCCAGCCCTCTTCAGGCCCAGCTCCGAGGGTCCTATCCCCACTCTGGACCCCCACAGAGTCCTATTCTTGCAGGGCCCATCCTTCCTAGGGGTGCTCTGGAGCCAGACCTGTTCACATTTGCATTTCAAGGGTTCCTCAGCACCTCCATCATATCCTGCACTTGAAGGTGTGGGATTTCAGCCAAGACGATACAGCCTGAGGTAAAATACCGGGGCACTGGGATGTGGTCTCTTATCCTACTCCCGTGTGGAATCTGCCCAGTAGCCAAATGCAATGGGGAGAAAGACCTTGAAGATGAAGCACGTGTGTCTTTGGGCAGCATCGTGGGTCATCAGTGGCACCCAGCCATGCAGTAGAGAACGGCGTCAGGGGGTGATGGAGGGAGGTTTAGCTGTCCCTCTGGGTCTCGATAGAGGAGGTGGACCAGCTGGCTCCTCACAGCCAGCGGGGAAGCTCTGTGAAATGCTCGTGTGTGTCTCTGTCTGTCACACACCGTGCACACACGCACACCTAGTGCCTGCGGCCACGAGGCATCCACCTACCTGTATCATGGCTTTCCGGAACTCGCCCACAGGCATCATCATCTCTCCACTAGGGTTCAGGCTCCTGAAGAAGTCCAGGACGGAGATTTTGTTTTGGTCTGCGTAGCTCTGGGAGAAGCAGGAGACACCACGAGCTTTGTAACATCTGTACGAACCCCCCACCCCCGTCTCCCGCCCCACCTCCGACCCTCCACCTGCCCAGACTGAGGTCCGGCAGAACCACACATGATGCTTCCCACGTGTCTGTCCCACCCGGATGGAGCAGGCTGTCCTGCCGGTCCACATCCCAAGGGCGGAAGGATAGTTGCCGAGGCTGTTAAGTTTCCACAGCATGGAGGGAATAGGGCGGTGATCATATGTATGTGCACTATTTAGCTTTGAGGTCGCCCCTGCTAAGACTAGTGGAGACGGTGCTCTGTGGATGTGAGAGGGCTGTTGTCAGCTCAGAGACCCAAAGACCAAACCAGAACCATGTAGTGGGACGGGCGGAGCAGGCTCCTGGAATTCATAGGATTCTCATTATTTCATCCGAACATCCTCATATGGAGATGTACTGTGTTAGAGTATTTTAAAAATGATATGTCATTGTTTTCCATTCAAAGATAGTAGCTACTCACATTTTAAGGTAATTTTAGATTAATAGAAAGAAAAAAATGAAAAATTACCCATAGTCCAATCCCACCGCCCAGAGGTAACATCTTGACGTACATTTTTTTTCATCTGCCTGCCTATCTATCTAACATCTTTCTACCATACATACTGTTTAATAAAATGCACTGTATTATATATTGTGAGCTCCTTTCCAGTATCATTAAGTGTTCTTTTGGTTTCTTTTTAGTATCTTCTGGTTTATCTTTCCCTCTGACTCTCAAAAGCCGAAGGCAAGGCGCAGCTGCGCTGACAGGTATTTTTGCAGACACCCTTGCTCACAGAGGAATTCCTCAGGGATCACTCTCCTCTCCCTGTACCTCCCTCTCAGCTGTACTCAGCTGACCCCACCCCGGGATAAATCCCGGACCCCCATCTCTAATTCCACATCCCCAGCAGCTGCTCGCCAGTCCATACCGAACCCCACTGACACCTCAATCCAACAGGTCTGAAGTGAGCCTGAGTCAGCTGGATTCTGTGATCCCTGTTACTGAGGGCTGCAGCAGCTACACCCACTCCAGTTCCTTCTTACCCACCTCTATAGTGTGTTACAGAGGCTGGAAAACCAAAGACCAGCCTTCCCCAAGCCCCCTTGAGGCTATGGGTAGGAACGAGATGGTTTCACCAAGCCCTTTGGTGAGATGCATGTGTGACCCGAGTGCTTTGGCAGCTTGGGGGGGTGGCTTCCCGATTCTGCAGGTGATTCCTGGTTGGGTGTCTTCCTGCCCAAGGCAGAAGGGACAGCCCTCCTGGTAACCCAGTTGGGGTGTCTGGCAACCTTTTCTGGAATCTAAACGTGGAGGCTTTTCTTCAGCCCTCTCATGTCTCTGGGGTCTCTTTCTGGTAATTCATTCCTCTTTGCTTAACCTAGTGGAGTGGATTCTGTGGTCTGCAACTAAGAGCTTGACTGGCGGATGGGCCTGTCACTTTGGGAGGTGTTTTGGCAAGACCCAACATAGTTCCTGCCCTGGAAGAGTTCAGTTTTGTGGTAAAAGGTGAAGCAGAGGGCTGTGGTAGTGTGTACCAAGGGCATTGACTCTTGACCGGGGAACCTGAGAAGGGTTGCCCGAGGAAGGGACACTCAAGTGCAGACCGAGGGAGTGCGGAGGAGGGGGTGAGACACAGAGGGCAGGAGGAGCAGTGTTCCAGGCAGAGGGACCCAGAGCTGACTTTAAGGGATGCAAAAAACAATGGGGAGAGATCCAGTGGGGCTGAAATGGGAGGGTGGGGAGATGGGAGGGATGAAGTCAGAGTGGGTAGAGAGGGCAGGGGCAGCTTCTTTTCCCCACTGGACTTCCCTATTGCTGGCAACATTACCATCATTCTTTTAGTCCATTGGGCTTGAAATTTGTAGTTATCTTCACCTCTCTCCTCTTCCCACAGGTCTCTCTTCTCCCAACACACACATACCCACACCCACACCCACACACGCAGACACAACCACTCACCAGGTCCTGGAGATGTTCCGTAAGGATATCTCCACTCCCATCGTCCTTTTCAGCCAAGTTGCCGTTCTATATCTAGAATACTACAAGCGTGTCCTCATTGATTTTCCCATTCTCATATTTACCCCCTTCAGTTCTTTTCTCTCCCTGTTGCCAAAAATACTCTCCCTCAGTCCTGCTGGATTCACATCACACCCTCTGCTCAACAACTCTCCCTGGCTCCCTGCTCCCTGACTTCAAACCCAACTCTGAGCCTACAGTCTGAGGACTGCCGCATCCAGCCCCAGCCTCCCTTTGCAGCCTTGGTTCCCAGGCTTCCCTGTGAGACTGGAGCCAAGTGGTTCTGTTCCCACCCCTCCAGACACACTGCAAGTGACTCCCTGTCCACTCCTTTCTGGTGGGAGTCCCCCTCCCTCCATCCCTCCCTCTGGGGCTCACCTGCACCCTTTCTGCATGTCAGGGTCCTTGCCCCAACCCACCTCTGCCAGGAGGCATCCTTCCCTGCTTGCCCAGTCCTGCAGTGACCTCTAGTTTGGATTGTACTGACACTTGCTACCTTGGTCACTTGTTTATTATTTATCATCTGACATTTTCTATTGGAAATGACTGTATCCCATCTTCCCAGCCAGATTGTTGGGCCCCTGAGGGGAAGGCCTATGGTTTACATTGTATGTGTGGTTGGGTCTCTCCTCTGGGATTCCTTTTCTATATTGTTTTAAAACGAGGAACAAGGGCACTTTGCACTAGAAAACTCCATGCCCACTCTACTTGCAAAACAAATTTCTCCTCTATTCACCTGACATCGATTCACTGATAAAGATATAAAGATACTTGATACTGCTTTGCTTTCTAGAACTTTTCCTACAGTGAGAATTTTCATGCAAGAGCTCTTCTATTTGGTTCTGAAACTAAGGCACAGAGGTCCTGTGGCACATGCCATGCAGAATTGCCTTTGCAGGGCACTCTCCCAGCTCCTGCTGCCCCGGGTGGTAACAGTCCTGCCCCCAGCAGCACACCCCTCGCCTGCACGTCCAGGGCGGAGGCGGGAGTGAAAACCCCAGGCCTGGGCAGTCACTGCTCTGTGAGGTCATTGGACCAGAGGAGCTATAACATCCCTTCCAGCTCTAACACTCTCTGAGTTTTATTTCCACTGTTACATCTTTTTCCTCTCACTGCCAGACACAATTTAAGACTGGAGCCAGGAGCAGGTGACCTCTAGATATAAAAGACTTACAGATTTCTCATTAGTTGAAGCCACCAAATACCCATGCTGACCACAGGGTCAGGATGTCTTTGCATCCTTACCAGCTATTGGAAAGAGCCTCTGTGAATTGTGTGCTGGTCACATGCCAAGTATTGTTCTAAGTCCATCATGTGGAGTATAGAATTTAACCTTCACAGCAGCCCTGCTGGGGTGGGTACTATTATTATGCCCATTTTACAGGTGAAGAGACTGAGGCACAGAGCAATTCAGTGACTTGTCTCTGGTTGTAATGGAGGAGCCTAGCTGGTAGTAACCATCCTGTTCCATGGCCCTCCCTCTTTAGCCAGTTCCATGCACTTCCTTTCCTCTGGGAATCAGGAAGCATTGCTGATGGATCTGAGAGTCAGAGGGGATATCCTGCAGCTGAGAATCCCTTGTCAGACAGGACCATGAACACGCTCCGGGGGAGGAGAAATTCTGGGAGCTGAGCCAAAGGTTAACGTTTTCTGGGGCCTCTGGGGGCTCTTAGAGGGAAGCAGGGCTCACCTGGATCAGTTTCACGGGGTTCGTCCATGTGAAGAGGGTTTTCTTGGCCGAGGGGGCTTGCACTGACTTGTATATCACATCCAGCTGGGGGTGGATGGCACACACCCCATCCAGGATTTTCACGAACTGCTCGGACACCAGCACATTCTGCAGCAGGGAGAGAGGGGACCTGTCGGGCAGCGGGTGCTGCCGTCATGCCATCTCCCAGCCCGGCGGGCTCCCCCCAAGCAAAGCCACGTGTTGTCTTTTCTAGTTTGTTCTGCGGTGCTGCTCCTAGCCCGGGACACAGCCGTCCTTTGCTAGCACTGGCGGTTTGGCTTGTGAGTTTCCCACGTGATCTGGATCAGGTGTCCTAGCTGGGCGCTGGTGGCCTGTCACCGCCTGTCAACTCACTCTGCTCTCAGAAGGTGAGCCTAGTGTCTGTGTGTGACAGACGGGCACGGCTGTGGGGTTACATGACTGGCCCCCAAAGGCCCTGAAAAGCCCATTTCTACCCCAGTGTTGGTCTTCAGAGCTGAAGCCCTAGCAGAGAGCCCCTCATTCCAGCCATCCGGTTGCACGTGGGGAGCCCCCGCCTTGTGGAAGGGCCTCCATGCCCACTTAGAGGCTGCAGGAGAGCACGTGCTCTGTGTGATGGTGTTTGATGAAACCTGGCCTCCGTGGGTGTGCTCCACCGGCTTCATCCCTCAGCTGCGGCTCTCAGTATCTTTTGCCTTTTCAAAGAACTCAATTCGTGCTAAGGGCTGAAGACTTACTCCCTCTCCTTTGTAGGTATTCTAGAGAAAGTTCTAGAAGCATCTACAATGAAGGGATTCCAACACTACTTAGAGTTATGGTGGCATCATGTGGAGTGGCAAGAGAAACTCCAGCTCAGGGGTTTATATGCCGCCTTAGGGTCTAAACAGCACCACTTCCGACATTCCCTCAGACACCCCAAGATAGTGCTCGGGTTCACACCTTCCAACCTGCACTGCAGGGGGTGGGAGGAGCCGAACTCTAATGAACTCTGGACCCAGGGGCTGAGGTCAGAGGCAGCAACACAGGGTGCAGGTCAGAGCTGTGGGACAAGCAGGGAGCAGGCCTCTGAGGAGGAAAACCAGGAGCACAAGGAGGAGCCAGGGCTGGGGAGGAGGAGACGAGGGAACAAATTGAAAAGGACAGCAGGTATGTTTTTATGACACTTTATAATCTGTGGCAAATATAAACCCAATTTTTACTCATTATTCAGTTCTAAGAAGCTTGGATTTCAAACGCAAAACATCATCCCTGATAGACTTGCAAGGTATTAAAGTCTTAACAAAACCCCAATTAGTGTGGCATTAAGCAAATGTGAAAGGACTTTTCACACTTCACCTTTACAGAACTCTAGAGTGGGAGGCAGAAGCCCTGGTTTACTCCTCGCTGCGTTTCACACCTGCTGTGTGGTCCTGGGTGAGTGGCCTAACCTCTCTGTTTCAGGTTCTTTACGTGTAAAGCAGGACAATGAGGACGAGTACTAGTCATGGGTTGAATCGTATCCCCACAAAAAAAGATGCTGAAATCCTGACCCCAGTATCTGTGAATATGACCTTATTGAGAAATAAGATCTTTGCAGATGATCAAGTTAAAAATGAGGTCGCTAGGGTGGGCCCTAACCCGATATGACTGGTGTCCCTGTAACAAGGGAACACTGGGATACAGAGACAGGGAGCGTGACACCTGAGGCTGAAGGCAGAGATCCAGGGTGAGGTCTCTACAAGCCAAGGAACAGTGAAGATTGCCTGCAAACTACCAGGAGCTAGAAGAGAAGCAGGGAGCAGATTCTTCCTTACAGTCCTCTGGAGGAACCGACCTGACCAACACCTTGACCTTGAACTTCTAGCCTCCAGGACTGTGAGACAAGACATTTCTATCACTTGAGTCACTTGCTTTGTGTACTTTGCCTTGGCAGCCCTAGGTCACGAATACATTCTACCTACTTCCCAGAGTAGAACTAAACGAGTTGGCGCCTATAAAATGGCTTTGGGGCTTAAAAAAAAGAGTATAAACTGGTAGACAAGTATAGGATATTGTTGGCAACAGCTCCTACCTCTGGGATGATTCAGGCCAGAGTACCCACAGAGTGGAGTCACCTCCGCAAGCTTCCCGCCTCCATCTAGGTTTTTTTTTTTTACACTCAAATACTACTCTGATTAGAGTAGGCTGAGTCATGAAATGAAAACACAGATTTGGACATGTTTTCATACTCAGATTCTAAAAATCCTGTGATTGTGGAAGCATTCTAAGGCCCAGAGCCATCCATCAACAAAGCTGACTGCAGACAGGTCTGTTCTGGGGTCCCCCACCTTTGATTCTGGTGTTCCTCCTCTCTGCCCTCAGGCCTGCTCTTGGGGGTGCAGGTCCTGGGTTCTCAGGATCGGGCAAATAATTTTATACCATGATGTTACTGACTGACTGGCTACTCCAATGGAAAGGACCTCTGGAGGAGGGCAGAGTTGTACCCTAAAAGGAGTGTTTTGTCTTTTCTTCTCCTGGAGCACGTAGGCCCTGAGGGCCAGAGCTGTTGGCACCTGGCATGGTGGCCATGGCAACTGGCATGCTCCCTGAGTGTGAGCGAACCATCAGATGACTTACAGAAATGTCAATATCCTCCATCCTGGATTTGGGGTTCCTCTTGATGGACAGGATAAGTAACACAGCCCCATCCATACTTATGGGGTTCAGGAAAAGCTGTGGGAGGAAGGGAAAGGCAGAAGGAGGCAGAGATGGGGGCAGAAAAGGCTGGTTCAGAGCACGGTTTCCATATATCCCCGTCAAACCACAGTCTATGTCTTCCTTCCAGATTTCTCTGTAAGCACCCATCTCCCTGTCTGTCTGTCTGTCATCCATCCACTTGTCCATCTCACTGCTCATCCATCCATCCATCCAACAAACATCGACTGGGGCCCTGCAACACGCCAATCACTGGGATAAGCACAGGCAAGCATGACAAGGATCTAAAATGAAAATATTTGGTCACTGTAGAAAAAATTTAAAAGCAGTAGAAAAAAATGTTAAAATCACCTATATTTCACTAACCAGAAAAAAATCTTCGTGGCCATTTTGCTGAGCTAGTTTTTTAGTCTTTTAGAAGTCAGATTCTCTGAACTTGCCTTGGCTTCGTTGGCCCCCAAGGCTGAGTCTTTGGCAAGCCGAGTCTGTTCTTCCTGTCTGAATCACACTTGGTGCCCATCCAGGCAGGCCAGCCTCTCAGCTTCCGCAGTCACTAGGCGGCCACCTGGAGTGGTCTGCCATCACCAAGCTACTTCCACTGGTCAGAACCTGACTTCCTCTTGTCACCGCAAAGCTCTAGGGTGACTGCCCTCTTGAATGGCAGCTCATCTTCACTGATTCCTAACTCCTGTTCTTCTTCCACCAGCACTCCCACGTCTGTGGTCCCCCAGAGTCACCCACATATCTTGCGGGAGTTGGAACTGCAGTAGAAAGCCAGGTAGAGCTGACTTCCCTCTGCCTCTTGCTAGCTGACAAGTCACACAGCCTCAGTCTTCTCATCTGACAAGTGGGGTTACTGGAGCCCACTTGATGGGGCTGGGCCAGGAATAAGGAGACAAATCACTTGAAACAGATCCTGGCTCAAAGTAGGAGCCCCAGAAAGGGGACCTGTTAATACAAGGCCTCATTTTTCATCAATTGCCAACTTCCGAGGAGCTTCTCTGTTATAAATTAGCATCTATAAGCAAATTAATTTAAAATGAAATACATATTCATTCATTTACTTAATAAATATTCATTGGGCATCCCATGGACAGAGGAGCCTGGTGGGCTACAGTCCATGAGATCACAAGAGTTGGACATGACTTAGTAAGTCCTGTAGACTCAGGACTACTATCCTGTAGACTCCTGTAGTCCTGAGTCCTAGCGGAGTATTATATCCCCCGTACCCAGGACTCTGCTAGGTACAGGTGATATTAATGGGCAAACCCGAATACGTCTTTGTCCTCAGGAAGCTCTCAGGCTAGTGCGTGACAGACAAGTCACTCAGAACGAGAATATAAAGAGGAACTCTGGGGAGTTCTAGGAGAAGGGGTGAACAGGATCTGAGGGTTCCCTGGGGGTGCCTAGGGTACTGGGGCTCCCACTGTGTTCTGAGGCAGAACAGAAACTGAGGCCAGTCAGGGGAGGACTGTGGGCTAAGGAAGCAGTGTGGGCAAGGTCCTGCAGGGAGGGAGGTGAAAAAGCCCCTGCGGTCTCCCCTGGTGGTCCAGTGGTTAAGAAGTGAAAGTGAAAGTCGCTCAGGACTCTTAGCAACCCCATGGCCTGTACAGTCCATGGAATTCTCCAGGCCAGACTACTGGAGTGGGTAGCCTTTCCCTTCTCCAGGGGATCTTCCCGACCCAGGGATTGAATCCAGGTCTCCCACACGGCAGGCGGTTTTTTTTACCAGCTGGGCCACCAAGGAAGCCCAAGAATACTGGAGTGGGTAGTCTATCCCTTCTCCAGGGATAGACTTCTCAACCCAGGGATTGAACCGGGGTCTCCTGCATTGCGGGTGGATTCTTTACCAGCTGAGCTACCAGGGAAGCCCATGGTTAAGAAGCTGCCTGCCAAGGTAGGGGGTGCGGGGATGATCCCACATGTCATGGAGCTCCTAGACCCTTGCACCACAACTACCAAAGCCTGAGTGCCTAGAGCCTGTGCTCTGCACTGAGAAGCCACCGCAATGAGAAGCATGTGCACTATAATGAAGACCCAGGGCAGCCAAAAAATTTAAAAAAATAAAAAGACCCTGAGGCATTGGCTGGAGCATAGGAGTTGGGGGGAGGGTAAACTTGAAACACACTGAGGGAAAGGACTGGGTTTGAGCCATGGAGGCCCTGGGGGATGGGGGGCTTAAGCTGGAGTAGAGTAGGTAGGGGTGGGGTTAGAAGCCAGATTTACACTCAAAAGGCACACTCTGGCTGCAGCGTGGAGAGAAACTGGAGGAGGGGATTCCCTGGCAGTCTAGCGGTTAGGACTTGGCGCTTTCACTGCCCGGGCCTAGGTTCAATCCCTGGCTGGGGAACGGAGATCCCGAAAGCCACTTTGTGAAGAAAAAAAACCTGGAGGAGACCCAGATGGGAGAAAGGAAAACCAGTTAAGAGACAAACTGCTACCCTGTGCCAGGTGAGAGTGGAGAGTGTGACACTGAATTTACAGAATAAAGCCAGCCAAGAACGTAGATTTTTCTCTCCAGCAACATCCCAACCCACTCCCGCTCCCCCCTGTCCCCACACACACAGATACACATGTGCATGCACACACAGGGATGCAGGGACACATACACAGATGCACACCCACTGACGCACACATGCATGGGTGCAGAGACACACAGACATGCAGTTACACACACGTGGAGGCACACACACACACATGCACACACAAGCTGTCCTGTCTCCTGCCCGGGTGAAGACTACCTTCAGAACTTTGAGGCTTTCATTCAACTCCAGGGCTCTGCTGATTTTGGAGAGCCCGTCGTTGGTGATGTTATTGCTGCTGAGGTCTAGGTAGGTCAGGTAGCTGTTGAGTCTGAGGACCTCCCCTAGGGCTGCAGCCCCCTCGTTCCCAAAGCTGTTCATGGAGAGATCGAGTTTCTTCAGCGACACGTTAGACTGCAGGGAGAAGGGAAAATAGCGCCAGCATCAAGGCTGCAGGCAACTCATCCAGCCAACGGGCCCCCATTTTTGTCCCTGGCCGGCTTCCAGACAGAGTGCTCAGTGGTCCCCGGGAGAGAGACGGCCAGATCTTTCCAGATCCCTCCCAGCTGGGCTCAGAGTCTCAGAGCTCATTCTCTTTGGGTGAAGGTCATTCCCTTCGCCCTGAGTTAAACTGCCCCTTTGAAGTTACCCCCAGAGGTGCGTATGAGGCCCCAGTAGGGCAAGTTTCCCTGGGAGGGATTTGTACTAAAGGAGGACACGCATTCAGGAGTTGTGGGAGGCAGACTGACTGTGAAGAGCGCCTGAGGAGGTCTCAGATCACTGTCCTCAATGGTGACCATGGAGAAGGGGTTCAAGATGGTGGACAGAGGGCCTGGTCATCCTCACCCGGGCTCAACCCTGGCTCCACTCCCGCAGGCTTACCCGGAGACCATTGCACAAGGCCACCACTCCCCGGATGTAGAGGTGGTTCCAGCTCAGATCCAGCGACTGGAGCCCTACATTGATGGCTGAGGGAGGGGAGGGCGTCATCTCAGCCTCCCCCACCTCCCGGAGAACCCAGGCTCTGGGTTGGCCTGAGATCCATGAAATTGGGGGTAAGAATGGCTCAGTCCTCATGCAAAGCAGAACACTGAGGCAATAACTTGTCAGTTATCCATTTAAACACAAAATGACAAGGGGATTCCCAACGCCACAGAATCGTGGTAAGATACTTGTACATTGCAGGTGGCAAACGTGGGATACACTCTGAACTGTCTGGTCAGAGATGTTTTCCTACTAAAATCTGTTTGCTCCATCTCAGGGCAATATCACCCCTGAGACTCTTCCTAGGTAGACAGTATAGTATGTAAGGTGAGTGACACTTGCAGATGTTTCCCCTGGCATCGCTCACAAAAGTGAGGTTTGTGACTCACAGAGGAGGGGTAAAGCATAACACAAATATCCACCTGGTGGAAAATCACACAGTCGTTAACATAGATGGAGACAGCATGGGAAACAGGGGTAGTTTACGTAGCGAGACTGCGGTGGGCATGGCGAGGTCTATCACGTGGTATTTTCATGGAGACCTATGGGAGCAATGGGGCCACAGAATGTCCATCCAGAACTTTAGGGATATAGCCAGGTGGAAGCGGGGCGACATCAGGCTTGTCTAGAAGTTGGGTTTGCACTGAAATTGCAATTTTAAAAAAAACTTAAAGGTGCTTTTGATTACAGCCTACATAGGGCTGGGAGAGCATTCTATTTAAACACGGCGGCTTTGTCATTTTTATCTGGGGAGGGCGGATGTGCTGAGGACACTATTGGGAAGAGAGACTAAAGTGCTCTTGAAGGACACTGAGTGGGAGGAACCGCCTTCAGGCCCAGGAAAATATGTTTTTCTGTTTTACTTTTTTATGCACAGAGTGCTCTGTACTGATCATGTCTTTCTCTTGTGTCAACCACCAGGACACACTTTTAGGAAAATGCACACCACCTTCTGTTGTATTGAGAACAAACTTTTCTCCTGCTTTCATTCTCTCCCTGGCTGTCTCCCTCAATCTCTTCCTACCCTTCTTTGCTCTTTTGTGCCATGTCCCCCACTTAAGTTATACTTTGCACTCCTGTTCCTCTTAAATGACCACAAAGTTAAAAGTTTAATTCTGTTCTCACCACTTCCTAGCTATGTGACCTTAGACAGAAGGCAGAGATTCGCTCAGTCATGTCTGACGCTTTGCGGCCCCACCGACTGTAGCCTGCCAGGCTCCTCTGTCCATGGGATTCTCCAGGCAAGAATACTGGAGTGGGCTGCCATGCCCTTCTCCAGGGGATCTTCCCGATCTAGGGCTCAAACCTGGTTCTCCCACATTGAGGCGGATTCTTTGGCTTACTTATCCTTCCCTTACTTCTGTTTTCTTATCTATAACATGGGAATGTTAACCTTTACAAAGGTTTTTTTTTGTAAAGATTGATGTAAAGAGCCTAGCATGATGTCTGTCACATAGCAATCATCTAATATTTGGTGGCTTTAGTACACAAAAATTTTTGAAAGCTGCAATATAGTATGGTGACAACCATATTAAAACAGAAGTTAGTCTGTCTCATCTTAAATTTATGTTTTAAAATTTAATTTTAAAATGTTTGACAATTAGTTTTCAAAGGGAGACTCAAAATACCCAATAGTTCATTTACACTTTGCTCTTCCGTCCCTTCCGCTCCAGCTGAAGATCTTGCCTCATTGCTTCGCTGAGGAAGCGGCAGCAATGGGGTGAGAGAGCTTCGCCCTCCTAAAGTGCTATCTCCCAGCCCCACTGCCCCCCACACCCACTCTTGGGCTCCCCACTCTTTTCAGTGAATGATGGGTCCCTACTGCTCTCAGGCCACCCCTCCATGTTTGTTATAGATATTATCGCCTCCTGTCTTTTCAAGGACTTCGCTCCTATAATTATGTCCTCCTCCTTCTCCAGCATGTTTCTGTTTCTCTTCTTCCTATCAGCACTTCCCATCCTTGCAAACCTTCCTGGACTCTATGCCACCCATCTTTCTTTTCCAGCCACGTCTCAGTGGAGCGCCTGGAGTTGCTTACAGGGCCATTTTCACTTCTTTGCATCTCATTTTCAACTCAACCCACTCCAGTTGGGTTTGCATACCCCCTCACTAGTTATCTCCACGCTGGCAAGTCCTGTGGTCACTTTTCTGTCTTCTTATTTGATCTCTAAGCAGTACTTCACCCCGCTGACCACCTCCCCCTTCTTGAAAATGCTCCCCATCGCGTGGCTCCTTGGTACCTCACTTTCCCTGCTGTTTGACTCATCACTCCCACTCCAGCTCCTCCTCCTCTGTGACCCCTTAAAATGTTGGAGTGACCCCGGGGGCAGTAGGATGGCCCCCTACTCAACTCTGTCTGCACTCTTCGCCTGGACGACCTCATCTGGACACATGGCCCTGGCTTTAAATACCTCGCAAATATGTTTCCAGTTCTGACCTGTTCTCCACACTCTAAACTGACCCAGCAAACCACCTTCCTGACATCTCCGTGTCGGCGTCAAATGGGCATTGAAAGCCCTTCCTGGCCAAAAGCAGACACCTTGACTCCTAACTCCTGCCCCTCTGTACTGTGACTCCCTGAGTTCCCCTCACTGAGTAAACACCACCTCCATCTCACCAGGAACTGAAACAAAAGAATCACGAATCTATCTTTATCTCTCCCTTTCCCTCCCTCTTCACATCAGCAAGGCCTTTTGGCTTTACTTCTGGAGCATATTCTGAATCCATCCCCTCCGAGAGCCCCCTGGTTGAGCTCACGCTGTGATTCTGTCCCAGTCACCACGCCTCCCTCTTCCCCTCCCGTCCTCCTCGGATGCAGGAGTCACGGAGTGGGTCTGAGCTTCCCAGCTGTCCCTCATCATTCCCACGCTCACATCCTTCGTGATACGCCGTGCGTTGAATGAAACCCAGGCTCTGTGGGTGTCATAGCTCCAACAGCCCGACGTGAGGGGCTGCCCGCCACCTCAACGACCTCTCTCCCTTCCATTCTCCTCCCCTGTTCCCTGTACTTCAGCCACACTGTCGCCCCAAGTTCCTCAAACAGGCTTTCTTCCTGGAAAGCTATATAGCACGGCTGTTTCTTCTTTTATATTCAGTTTTCAACAAAGAGCCGCCTTCCCTGGGCGGTTTCCTCTCCCCTCCCCATCTAGATGAGCACTCGGTCCCCACTGCTAGGAGTCCTCTCTGCTTCTATTCATTTCCCCAGGAGAGAATGTTTAGTTTGTTTTTCCCCCCTTTTATAACACTTTTGTTATAATGAACCTCCTCGGACAGCTCTCTCTGTATGCACGAGACCTTCTCTGAGACACCTATAGAAGTGAACTGCGTCATAGAATGTATACATTTCCAATATATTACTGCTGCTGCTGCTAAGTCGCTTCAGTCGTGTCCGACTCTTCGCGACCCCATGGACTGCAGCCCACCAGGCTCCTCTGTCCATGGGATTTTCCAGGCAAGAGTATTGGAGTGGGCTGCCATTGCCTTCTCCGTAATATATATTACTAAATGTAGTCAAATTGTTCTCCAAAGTGCCTTTACCTAGCAGACTTGTGAGTGTCCCTATTTTTTGTTCGTTTTCACCGCAATTGATATTCTCTGATGGGAAACTGTTACAGCTCTGCTAGATGACAAAGGAGATCTGTTTGTGGTTTTCTTTTGGATGTTTTTAATTACTGAAGAGTGCGGACACTTGGTTTTCTTTGGTCACTGTCCATACGCTTTGGCCAGTTGTTGTTTTATTTTTTTTACTGGGAGTATTTATCACTGCCTAATTGAGCTAGAGAAATTTTCGTCAGTATTCTGAACAGTAATCTTGTATATTTTACAAATGTTCTACATTTCTACTCCCTAACGAGTGCGTGTCTTCTATCACTGCCCCATGATTTCTTTTATCATCTGAAAGTTTTCACTTCACTGTTGCCAAATGTATGACTCGTTTTTGCTGCAGTTTCTGCCCACTGTTTTGTTACAGTGTGTGCCCATTTCTGTTTAATAATCTTTAGCCTCCCTGAGGTCATCTCTCTGTATTATTTCTCATAGAAACGAGTTACTTTTATGTTATTCTAATCTAATTATTTTGAAGTTTTTTTACTTCCCACATTCAGATGTTTGCTCCCTTCAAAATGAATTTGGGGTATCGTTTACATTGCTTTTTATAATCAGAACTGTCCATAACAATAAAGAAACAGGAGACGAGCTCTGACAAGCCATCCTACCCTACGTCCCTCCCTTTTCTGGGCCCCTCCCTTTGCAGCAGGACTCACCTAGCATCTGCCCCAGGTACTCGCCTGCCTTGTCACAGAATTTGTTGTGACTGAGATCCAGTGATTTAATTCTGTAATTGTTCTAGAGAAAGAAACAGGGCAGAGAGAGGTGATTTTTGTCTTCTCTGTCTTCTCTGCAAATGCCTCACTTGGAACACTGCGATGGGGGCCCGCGTATGCCGAAAATTAAGTAGGCTAGTGTTCTTAGACGGAGGACCGTTCATTTCCTGTAGAACTGTTGATGACTGCTAGGAGAATTTAGCACCATCCAAACAGTCCTACCAATTGCTGAGGCTTTTGATAGGACTGGAGTCTGAACACTCAGCAGCTTCCTACACCAGGCAAGTGGTCTCACTCCTTCCTGACGCTCAGAGCCACCCATGTCCCAGCAGCATCGCTCACGGGGCTGGCCGCACCCGCACCCCTGCCTTCTTACCGACAAGGCTTGACAGAACAGCTCTGCAGATTCTTCCTTGAAGTTATTCCCTGCAGCGAAGGGGGTGCATTAGCAACGTTCTTCAGACTAAGGCTCCCTAACCCTCCATATCTTAGTCCTGCTAGTGTCTTGCCTTTGGAACAATCGGACACAGAAAAGGTGGCAAGTCCAGCAAGGACGGACTGTATAGCATGTGGAACTCTTCTCAGTGTTACGTGGCAGCCTGGATGCGCGGTGGGTTTGCGCAAATGCTTAAAGCAGTGTTTGGGCACAGAGGCACACACGGGGAGAAAGGCAGCTCATTACCATCTCTTTAGGGCTCCTTCCCTTCTCTCTCTGCCGTGACTGTGCAGGGAGTTTCAGGAGTTGGTACACCATGCCCTGAGCCTCCACTGATAGCATCAACCCCTGGCCTTGTGCCTAAACTCTGTGATGTTCTAAAAATGCTAATTCAAGTCTAAGCAGCAGAGGTGGGCCTGAAGAGATGAATGAGTCACTTACCATGCGTGCAAAATTGAAGGGGTGCCAAAAATCTCAGCAATTGCGATGAATAAGATCTTAATAGTTTAAAATGCAAATCAATGTAAAAACATCTATGATGAACCAGAGTTTAAATAAAAGCAGGATCTGACCCTGTACTTCATTCCAATCTGTCCCTGTGGGATTCTGTGGTTTATTTAAAGTGTTGATATTTTTCTTCACCCATGGATTTATCTTTGTATTAATTTTGGCTTTTAAAAATGTTGCTTTAAGATGCTATTTACTTGGTTACTGAGTTTTTTGTTGCCCCTTAAGTTCTGCGGCTGAGGCGAGTGCCTTCCTTGTCTTATCCTAGCCCTGGCCCTGCTAAGGAATCCATTGATAAAACACTGGTGATTTGCGGGGAATAGATGACACAAATTCTTATCCCCAAATTTCTCCTTGAAAGTTTAATAAACCGTATGTCTCTAGCACTGAGAAAGCACTTGGCACGTAGCAGGTGCTCAGTTAATCCTGAATGAATGAATGAATGAATGAATCCATTGAAACACAAATACTTCCTTGGTTGTTTCTGGCACCAATACAATGAAATGAGATGAGAATCTAGTCAGTGTAGAAACTTATGTGATCTGTTACTCAAATTGTTGTATTTATACTATTTGTTACCTGTCCTGCATCGGCTGTAAGAAATTATTTGGAAGATAGATGAAAAATACAGATTCTTAGCCTTTCCCCCTAAAGATTCTGACTTAGCAGCCTGGGATAGGACTGGGAAGTTCATGTTTTTGCAAATAACATTCTGGATTAATGTTATATTAGAGGTCTTAGCCAATACAACCAAAAAACTCTCCAGGAGCCATAAATAC
The DNA here is from genome assembly GCF_029378745.1 of Bos indicus. Lineage (NCBI taxonomy): Eukaryota > Metazoa > Chordata > Mammalia > Artiodactyla > Bovidae > Bos > Bos indicus. The sequence continues at coordinate 87,898,156 of NC_091769.1, read as the reverse complement.
TGGAAAGAGGAGACAAAAACTTCCATTGTTTGCAGACATTATCACCTACATAAATAATCCAAGAATATTAACAAAATGTCAGAACTAGTAAGATAATTCAATAAAATGATTGACAATAGGCTCAATGTACAAAAATTAATAGCTCTCATGCTGCTGCTGCTAAGTCACTTCAGTTGTATCCAACTCTGTGTGACCCCATAGATGGCAGCCCACCAGGCTTCCCCGGTCCCTAGGATTCTCCAGGCAAGAGTACTGGAGTGGGTTGCCATTTCCTTCAATGCATGAAAGTGAAAAGTGAAAGGGAAGTCCCTCAGTCGTGTCCGACTCTTAGCGACCCCATGGACTGTATAGCCCACCAGGCTCCTCCGTTCATGGGATTTTCCAGGCAAGAGTACTGGAGTGGGGTGCCATTGCCTTCTCTGATACCAGGAATAAAGTAATTAGAAAAAGTGGTAGAAAAAACATTCTATTCTCAAGAATGAAATGATAAAGACCTAGACATAAAGCTAATATGAAATATGCATGACTAATAATGAAATAAAACTATAACAATTTATTGAAGAACATAAAAAAACCTGATGAAACCAAGTTCTTAAATGAAGCTATTCAATATTTTGAATATGTCCGTTCTTTCCTGAATTAACCTAGAATATTAAATATAACTCCAACCAAAATTCCAATAAGTTTTTTTAATAGAACTTGACAAAATGATTTAAAAATTCACCTGGAGGAGAAACTGTCCAGGAATAGCCAAGATTACTTTGAAAAAGATCAAACTTTGTCCACTCAAATATTAAACACATTATTGTTGTTGTTTAGTCACTAAGTCATGTATGACTCTTTTGCAATCCCATGGACTGCAGCCTGCCAGGTTCTGTCAGTGGGATTTCCAAGGTTGGAATACTGGAGTGGGTTGCTGTTTCCTTCTCCAGGGTATTTTCTCAACCCAGGGATCAGAACCTGTGTCTCCTGCATTGCAGGTAGATTCTTGCACTGCAGAGCCGCTGGGGAAGCTCAAACATATTAAAATATCTAATATAAGCATATAAGTATAAAACTAATATATTGAATGTTACATACTTGATATATTTTATAAATTTCAACTAATTATAACATATTATAATTTTAATATTTTAAACAAATACTAAAACAGTACAATGTTGACATAGAAATAGCTAAATGAAATGGGATAGAGATTCTAGAAAGGAATCTATATTTATATGGCAATTTAACATATGATGGACTTCTCTGGTGGCTCAGACGGTAAGGAATCCACCCGTAACGCAGGAGATCCAGGATCGATCTCTGGGCCGGGAAGCTCCCCTGGAGAAGGGAATGGCAGCCCACTCTAGTGTTCTTGCCTGGAGAATTCCATGGTCACAGGAGCATGGTGGGTTACAGTCCATGGGGTCGCAAAGAGTCACACATAACTGACTAACACACACTTTAATATATGTTAAAATGGCATTCAAGTTAGTCAGTAAAGGATAAGTTATTCAATTAATGAAGCTGGGCACTTGGCTATGAATTTTAGCCAGGTGAAAATAACACATAGGATTTCTACCTAATGCCATGAACAAAAATAAATTCCAGATATATTAAAGATCTATGTGGGAAAAATTACAAAAATATTTGAAGAAAATAAAATAAAATACTTTAAAATCTGAAGTAGGAAACAGTTTTTAAGCAAGACTACAAAAATCAAAACCGTAAAAGAAAAGACTGATGAACTTGACAACAGTAAATATACAAACTTTTATATAAGAAAGCGCCAGGCGTGAGTGCTAAGTCGCTTCTGTGGAGTCTGAGTCTTTGCTGCCCAGGGACTGCAGCCCACCAGGCTCCTCTGTCCATGGAATTCTCCAGGCAAAAATACTGGAGGGGGTTGCCATTTCCTTCTCCAGGGGGTCTTCCCCACTCTGGGACTGAACCTGTGTCTCTTGAGTCTCCTGTATTGGCAGGCAGTTTCTTAACCACTAGTACCACGTGGGAAGCCCTTCATAGGCTCACCTGAAAGCTGAAGACTGAAAAGCGAGGAGGTGTTATTCTGGAGGAACTCGGAGAGGATTCTGGCCCCCTCCAAGCCGAGATCATTGTCGGAAACATTCTAAAAGGCAAGAGAACACTTCTGTACATAAAAATCCCACCAAAGGGCCCTGGTTAACAAATGATGGGGGGTGGGGGCTTACTTGAGGCCTGTCCTAAGGGCATAAGGTTGGGGTAGAGAGAGCAGGTGTTAGGTCGAAGGACTGGAAGGGTTAGGGAGATTAAAAAGAGGAGGAGGAGGAGAAAGAGGAGGACGAGGAGGAGAAAGAGGTAGAGGAGGAGGAGAGGACCCCTGGTTTTTCTGATGTTTCATGGCGAGGCCCTAGGCTGGTCTCAATTCTCTGAAGCTGACCTCAAAGACTCCCCCCACCCTCCCCAGTTTCGCCCTGGTATTTTAGATAAGCACATTGCATTTTTTTTTTTTGGAAACCCAAGATAACTATTTGGAGGATTTAGTATGAAACAATTGATAAACAAATTAAGAGTAAGCAATTATTGTAATTCCCTTCACTGGTTCCTGAAGCATGAATTACTGTGCTCGGAAGAAACTGGGGTATAAATGGACACAGTCCATTCAGGCGAATGGGAGGGACTTTACGTAACTTTGCCATTATGATCTTGGTCGTTTTTCCCCCTTCTTTTTCCAAGTTTTAAAACTGTAGTAAAATAGACATACACACGTTTGCCATCCTAACCATTTTGAAGGGTACAGCTCAGTGGGCTGAAGTACACTCATGTTGGTGTCCAACCATCGCCAATCATCTATCTCTGGACGCATTGTATTTTATGAAATTATCTCGTGACTTTATTTTCTTTAAGAAAGTTCACGTTAAGGCAACTCTAAAGAAGTTTGTCCATTTAGGGACTTGTGAGGTCAGATGGAAATAGGTTCTCAGGGTTTCCTATGCCCATGGGGAACCTGGTCAGCCTCTTAGGTGTGGAACTTCCTCTGAGAAGTCACTTCTAGTGGGGAGGAGCCCCCAGATTGAGAGCAGAAAGCCTGGAGGCTGGGCTCGGGTAGGGGTCTCTGGCTTGTCTCGAGTGGATTCTGAGGCCCTGAGTGTGGAGGTAGGAACAGGCAGGACCGGGCACAGCACCATCTCCTGAAGGTAGTAGTTTTCCTGCAGCATCTCCACCAGGCTCAGGATACCCTCCTCCGTGATGCAGTTGTCCGCCAGCTCCAGCGTGAGGACGGTCGTGTTGGACTTCAGCCACCACAAGGGGAGGGGGAGAGAGAGAAAGATGGATGGTGACAGAGTCAGTTCCCTGCCGTTGCCCAGGACCCATCAGCCCTCTTGAACATCCTGGCTGTGTCAGAGGGTATGGAGGTGCGGGCTAGCAGTCCTGGAGTGGAGGAGTGGCTAGCAACAGGGGAATAAGGCAGGGCTACTGCCATCCCCATGAGTTTTGTTTCGTGGTTGTTGCTTCGTCACTAAGTCATGTCCGACTCTTTGAGACCCCTGGTGGACCGCAGCCTGCCAGGCTCCTCTGTCCACGGGATTTCCCAGGCAAGAGTACTGGAGTGGGTTGCCATTTCCCTACTCCAGGGGATCTTCTCAACCCAGGGATTGAACCCGTGTCTCCTGCATTGGCAGGTGGTTCTTCACCACTGACCCACCAGGGAAGTTTTGCTAGGACATGCTTCTTCTGGGCATCTCCTTTCCCAACAAGGGATTCCCAGAGGGGATTTAGAAGGGGGACATGACAACAGAGTCCTGCAAAGGGGAAGGCACAAGGATGAGGGGAACAGATTTTAACCATTTAGCCTTGAGGAGAGAGGCCTGTGACCTACTCCAGGATTAAGGAGAAAGTGATACGTTTCAGTTCAGTTCAGTCGCTCAGTCCTGTCCGACTCTTTGTGACCCCATGGACCGTAGCTCGCAGGGCCTCTCTGATACATTTAAGAACGGTATTCAAGCCTAACGCATCTCCTGTGCCATCTTGCTCAGAGGCGTCTCTTCTAGTTTAGGTTAAGGTTTATCTGGACTCTCTGACAGTCAGGATGTTGCCTCAAGGCTGTTTGGAGGGAACTGGAGCTTAAATACTTTCCTAATTAATTTTTATGGGAGTATAATTGCTTTACAATGTTGTGTTAGTGCGTGCTGTACAGCAAAGTGAGTCAGCAATACCCCCTCTTTTTTGGAGTTCCTTCCCATGCAGGTCACTATAGAGCATTCAGTAGACCCCCTGTGCAATAGCGTATGGTCTCATTAGCTATCTATTTTACACATGGTATCAATAGTGTATGTATTGCAATGCCAATCTCCCAATTCTTGCCCGCCCTTCTCCTTTGGTACTGATACGTATTAGAACCTAAATCTTAAATCAATATCTACATGCAAGCTAGTCTGCATTTCCATAGGGAACAAGGCAAGTGGAAATGACTAGCATTGCAGCAAGAGGGACTGGGGTTAGCTCTAACCACAACTTCTGTCCTTCCCTTCCCCACCTCGTTCCCTGTGCAGAAAGGCAGAGAGAACAGATTAATCTTTGGATCTGAGCACTTTTGAAGCCCACAAAGCCACGAGAGAAGTAGAATGTGGTAGGAGCTCTCGTCTCAAGCAAAGGGGGAGTGTCACAGAGCGAATTACAGCCACGCAGGGAGGTCCTCCGGGGCCTTCAGGAAGTGTCCTCTGGCCTCAGCTCTCTGCGGGGAGGGGGTGGTGGTGGCAAAGCTCAGGGGCCCTCCCAGTCTAGGCGTCATTTAGCAGAAACTGGGACTGAAGGGCCACTTTCAGAGTCGTCCTGGGGGCCAGCGCAGCGTGTGGTGCGGCGGGTGGGCCCGATCGCCAAGTCCATCCACATTCATTTCACAAGGACGAGTATCTATTTGTCACCCTCTGTGCCAGCTGCCCAGGAAACAGGGATAAACAGAAACCATCCCTCCTCTGCAGGGGGTCCACAGCCCACTAAGTCCAGGGGCATGGAGATCGGCGGAGGAGGGATAGATCCCAGGAAGTATGAAAATGACCCCTCCTATCGGGGCGCTCTTCATCTCAGCCAGGGGAGAACATGACATGTGAGAAGTTCAACTGTACCAGAGATATCAGTAATAATTAAACGTTCAGTCCATGGGAATGTCACAATGATTAATTGTCAAAGGGGTGATACAGAGAATCAGAGAAGAAAAACTCCCCCTAAACAGAAACTGCTGTTCCTGAGAGCCAAGCGGCCCAAGTCCTGAGTGGATTTCATTATATTCTATTTTTTTTTTCCCCATGAAGCTCATGAGGTAATGGTGCATTCCTAACACTTCATTAATCAGTCTTTCAACGCTCCATAAATTTCAAGATGGCTTTGTTCTTTCTCTGCTCTTCCCTCCCTTCCCTCCTCCTTCTGAGGGTCACGTTCAGTGACTTCTTAACGAGCACGCACTAAGTGTAAATGCTGTTATAGATTCAAAAATGAGTGTTTTTTTTTAAATCAAACTTTTTCTTTACTGTCCTAAGTGAACCGACAGCGTTATACTGACATGCACCTGCTACATTGTCTGTTTTCCTGAGATGGAGTCAGTTGTGCGTACGGAACGCTATATAGTAAGTTCAAGGTCAAGTCCTTGCTCACTCATGCCGGGCTGAGTGAGAACATTATTCCTGTGGGAAAACAGGATTCACTCTGCAGTGTGATCTTGAAGAATTACACCTAATGTTGCCAAAGGCAGACATAGAATGGAATGGCTCAGTAGTGAACTCATTTATCGCAAAGGATAATGGAGATGGAGGTCTCGGAATGGAGACCTGGCTGATATTTTGTCTTGTGTTTTCGCACTAGCATTTGGGCCCTTGCCCAGATCAGTTGCTTTTCCAGTGTCCACAGCCTTGTGCCTTTGCTTCCTGGATATGAAAGAACACAGACTTTCAAGGTCTGGGTCTCTAGTAACCTCTTTCTTAGGAGCTAATGGGCATCCATGCCTATTGGGGAAATAGCTGATAGTGATGCAGAGTCTGGGCTTCCAGGTGGTTCAGTGGTAAACAATTGGCCTGCCCTGCAGGAAATGAAGGTTTGATCCCTGGATTGGGAAGATCCCCTGGAGAAGGAAATGGAACCCACTCCTGTATTCTTGCTAGAAAATTCCATGGACAGAGGAGCCTGGCAGGCTGCAGTCCATGGGGTCATAAATGAGTTGGAGATGACTAAGCAGCTAAACAATACCATGCAGAGCCTAGGGCAAGGTGGGCAAGGAGGTGGCAACTCAGGTCCCACAGTAGGGCTCTCTGACTCTTGGGCCCACCACCCTGTCAGGCCCCAACTCTGCCAGGCTTCATGTGCCCGCACTGGCATGCTCACCACCAGGGCTATAGCAATAGCCTTGGTTCCGTTGGGGCCCAGCCCATGGTGGTTGAGGTTTATGTAGGACTCCTCCATGTTCCGGATGAAGTAGGAGACGGGCACTACGCCCACCAGTTTGCAGGCCTCCAGGTACAGCTCCTTTTGTCCAGTGGTGAAAAATTTCTCGGTATCTGCAAAAAAAAAAAAAAAGATGCCAGAGGAAGAAGCGGAGTTTCCCTTCTTCCTTTGCCTTATCTTCCTGCTAACCCAGACCACATTTGATTCTGACTGGTGTCCTCTCTGCCTGAGGGTCTGATCCTATGCGTGTATGTTCCTCCAACTGGAAGGTCAGCCCGTGGTGGGAGACTCTGACTCCAGAAAACCCCGTGGGGACGTTTCCCTTTGGTAAGAGAGAAGGTCCCTGGTTTTAGATTCCAAACTACCTGGAAGAAACGATGTGCTTCACTCCCATCTTCCCAGGTTGACTGCGAAAGGGTGTGTAAGGGTGACCTTAAGGATGTGTGAGCCCGTCTGTGCCCACCTGGGGACACCTTTGAAAGGCCAGCCAGACAAAAAGCTGGTGGTTTGTTGACAGTTGAGGGAGTTTCCACCGCAGTTTTAGTTTCACTGTGCTCAGTCGTGTCCGACTCTTCTGTGACCCCATGGGCTGTAGCCCACCAAGGTCCTCTGTCCATGGAATTTTCCAGGCAAGAACACTGGAGTGGGTTGCCATTTCCTCCTCCAGGGGATCGTCCCGACCCAGGGATCAAACCTGCATCTCTGTGTCTCCTGTATCGGCAGGTGGATTCTTTACCACTAGTGCCACCTGGAAAGCCTTTAGTTTCATTGCCACTGTTAAAATGTGAGCCACAAAGATTTATGAAACATTTAGAGAACTCCCAACTAGGAAAAGCCCAAGTAGGATGCAGTGGGCTTCTGTATGTGCAAGAATGAAAAGACTCCCAAATCCATTGGAAACAAATACACTTGGGGGCTGGGGGCTCAGTTCCTTGGACTTTAGACTAGCCTGGCTAGTGGGCAGCAGGCGGTGGGGATGCCCCACGACCCTGTCCTCATTGAACAAGCTCCACTGATGCAGAGCTTCCCAGGGCCAGCTGGGGTCTAAGCCAGCATCTGTTTTCCCTTCACATCCCTGGGCCTTTGGCCAACCCACCCTAAACATTTCTAAGACGGACAACGAAAGCTTTGTTGGTGGAAAGACAAAGTCTTTGCAAGCAAGTTGATTTTATAGGCACAGCTACAAATTGGCCTTCTTTTCCAGATGATTGTAGACCAGGGGGTTTTTCGAGCTTCAGCACTATGGACATTTTGAATTGGATCATTCTCTTCTGTGAGGGACTGTTATGTGCAATGTAAAATATTTAGCAGGATGCTTTTCTTCATATATTTCTTTTTGGCTATGCCATGCAACTTGCGGGATCTTTCCCAACCGGGGATCGAACCCTGGTCAGGGAGCGTGGAGTCTTAACCACTGGACCACCAGGGAAATCCCTGAGCAAGATTCTTGGTCTCTACCCGTGAGATTCAAGTAGCATCTGCCCCCTCACCCCACCTCCAGTTTGCCAAGTGGCCCTTGGGGTGCAAAATAGCCTGTTGTACAGAAAGAGCAGAAGTAACATCCGTCTTCTCTCGCTTCTGTTGCCTCTCCACCAGCTTGCTATTCCTGCCCAGGCTCCTGTCTCGGGCCATCATGGGAGACTTCCTGCACCATCCTCAGTATCTCAGCACCGCTGCTGGGGCGCTAGAAACTGGAGGAGCTGAGCCCTGAGTTTCCATACAACACAGAACTGTGGGGCCCAGATTCAGTCCTTAGAGGTTCCTGTTTGCCCAAGCAGGATAGGTAACCCCCAGCTTTGTCCTTGGAACTCACTCTGTTTGCAGTCCGCTGACCACTTCTAGCTGTATTCACTTTAGTTATATTTTCGAGGCCGTTTGCGATAGTCTTATCACTTGCCAGCCATGGGTGTGGGGAGGGGGAAAGAGATAGAAGCCGGAAACTGGGATACAACCTCCATTGTTTCTATCTGACACCCCTCTGACCTTGTAAAATTGGGTGTTGCAATCAGCGTCAGCAGCAACCTTGAAGTGGTAAAGAAGTTAGAAAAGGGACAGCAGGATTCCCGGGGGGTGGCAGGAGGAGGTCTGTGTCGAGGGTGAGGTTGCAGGTTGACTATGAGGGGGAGGTGACCGCGCAGGGGAGCCACACAGCTGAATTCAGCAGAACAGCCTCGCCCATGTGTCTGCAGCTACTGATCACACTGCACCCCCCCAGCTCCAGAACACAGGAGAGGAAGGGGTTCAGTCTGGGGAGTCTAAGGCCAGTGCATCAGGCGGGGCCAGCATTGCTCTGGCTCTGCTTCCTGTGTCCTTTTTTCGCACCTCCTTCCTTGAGGGGACCGGAAGGGAGGAAAGGGTGGAGGTGACGTTTGCAATAACCCTCAGCCAGAGCCCCCTCCCCTTGCCCAGACACGCTTGGATTTGTTGAAGGAAAATATGGGGCCCTCGACCGGGGGTAACAAGAACTCTCCTGTGAGAAGAGGAAAGTCGCCAGCATGCCAGATGGGCCCCAAATCCTCCAGGGGCCCCTGGGATATGGCATACGGAGGGCAGATGGACCAGGTGGGGTGAACATGGAGTCAGCAGACGCTGGCAGACTTCTCGGCCACTGGCACAGTCTTTCTAAACCTCAGTTTCCTCCCCTATAAAAGGCAGGTAAATAATGCCTACCTCCTGGAACTGGTACAAAGGTGGTATAGAGGCCACTTGTGGAAACATTCAGAAAACCGGAAGCCCCTGCCCTTTTATTGGTCCAGCTTTCGACAAGCTGATGCAATGGGCATGGGGTAGCGGCGACCGCCACCCCCAGGCCGGTGTCGAGGAGGGTGAGGGATAACACGGAGCACAGCCACATTCCCTCCACAGCATGTCCCTCCAGGCAGACCCTGGGTCGACAGCAGGGACCGATTTCTGCAGCTTCTGAGCAGGCAGGCGAGCCACTCCTCGCCTCTCAAAGGCCTACACTCACCTTCGATCTCAAGATCTGTCTCTGAGCTCTCCCGGGCTGGTTTCTCTTTCTCAACAGCCACGGGGGCTTCAGCCTCACAGTAGAGTGTTTCGTTACTGCTCTGCAGTGCAGACACACTGTCGCTCTCATCTGGAAGAAAAACTCAGCTCCTTAGTTCTGGAAACAAAAGCCATCAACCGGCCTTTCCCATGGAGGCCGGAACTGGCGTTCCTGCCCCTCTGTTTCACTAGTCAACGACCTGGGTCTTGGCTGCAGCCACTGACCCCAGCCTTATATGGCTCAAGTGTGCCCTCAGCCCTCTTGGGGGGCCCTCACCCTATGAGCCCTCCCTTCGCTGACACCGGGCAGCCTCCTGTGCTAACTGCCCTCCGTGTTTCCAGGAGGCTTGCCCCTGTCCCAGCCCCTGGGTTGGGCCAGCCTTGGATGTCGACTACTTGCTTCCTCTTTTCCTTCTTTGTGGCTTGGGTGGGGTTCAGGGTCTGCTCTACTCGTTCAGAGAAAGGACATGTACGGATGCAGAGGCTTCCTCATTGGCAGGCACAGAGGGCAAGGGGCAGGGCAGGTGCCTTGGGTCAAATGTAAAATAAAATGGAACAGAAGCAGTCTCAGGGAACCAGAGGGCTAACTTGATTCCTAAGGATTTGACCTAAAGCTTCTCTTCCTTCCAATCCAAATTTATGACCATGCAGAAGGAAGAGCTTGCCACTCTCCCTGGGTTGAGGGGTTGAGACTAATTGCTATGATTAAATACATGAGTCCTGGGATTTCCTCACACCAGGCCCCTGCACTTGCTAGATGGGACTTTTCTGTCACTGGGCCTCTGATCTGGAACCAGTCCTGGGCTCCTTCCTACAAGCCACACACAAAGGTAGGGCTAGTCATGCCATGTCAGCAGGATGCAAAGGTCTAGGGAAGCCAGGTTGCACCACCAGGTGCCCTGTCAGAACTCAACCAATCTACTCTTTTAGGTGGGCTGAGCATTAGGGGTCGCAAGTTTTGGCCAGCCAGGTTCTAAGAGAGTAGGGTTCCAAATAAGCTCAATGGAGATCTGGGTCTTTCTCAGCCCATGTCCACAGACCCAAGCTCCAACATTTATTTCCCAGTCTGTAAGTCAAGGTCTGTGTGACAAGGGGTAGAAATATTAATAGCAGTGGTCTGACACTTAGAAGACATACAGCAGCTTAGCCATCAAACATAGCCATCGAAAAGTGATGGTGTCCTAATTTCTTCATTACACAATGTTGGAATTCCATCCAACCAGTGGAATGTTGCTAACTGTTGAACTGGCTATCCAGAAAAAAAGAAAACCCTGATTTGTTAGCCAATGTAGTGATGTAAATATTCCCAACATGGCAGATTCCCAACTACCAACATGATATTAACCAGCTCACAGAATGAAAATTAAAGTCATCCAGAGCTGGTATGAGCTAGTTCTAGCCCAGCATTGCATGAAACTCTCTCGCTCCCTGTTTGGCCAGCCCTGCAGTCATCACACATTATCCCAAATCTATAGGGTCCCAGGAGAAGAGGGAAGAGGGCTTCTGGGTCTGCACGGTCACTAGGCATTACACTTGAGGCAGCCGGAAGGGCCTGAGTGGTGAGACATGGGACGAATTTTCACCTTTTGTCTCAGGCTCAAGAGGTTCGTCATTGTCCATGGTGCCAGGGCCCTCTCGGGGGCTGCTGCCAGCTTCTTGCCACCCTTCTTCTGCTTCCCTAAGAAGCTACCGGTCCATCCAGCTCTGTCTCAAAATTTATGTACTCTGCCCTCACCCAGACAGATCTTAGGCAGGGATCGTAGTTATCGTTCCATCCCAGCAAGCCCTGGGGAGAGTGGGGTTTGGTGGGATGTGCCTGGATTTGACCCCAACTCTGTCTGGGAGAGGGAGCTACTTCCTAGGATCATCAGGGAGAGAGATATAGCTCTATTCCTGGGAGCCCTGTTGAAAGGATGCCCACCACCTGCAACTTTATGACTTAGGACCCACTTTCATTTCATCTTCAGCATTCCATGACCTCATGCAGTCATTGTGATCCATGTGGGTAGACCTGGTAACAGCGAGCCTCCCACCTCTTGGTGACCCTGGCAGTCATCTTTTATGTCCACTGGGGCCAAGCCCAGGCTTGGTTGTAAGTGTGCAGGTGTGGGGAGGTGCCTCTCAGTGGAGTTGTATTTCCCTCTGAGTCAGGACCAAACCCAAGCCCCTTAAAAAAGTGACCGTGAAGAGCCACCGCCATGTTCTTCTCTCAAGGTGGTTGTGCTTCAGGTACGAAATATTTCAGTGATGGGTGAGGTCAGTTTTCTTCTTCTCAGTTCTTCTTGCTTTTTTCTTTCCCCCTTGGGAGAGTATCCTCAACCTTGGAGCAGAAGATCAAAAGCAAAGCACGACAAACATATGTTCTATCACTACAATTGGGTGCAGCCAAAGCACTGTTCAAACTGCTGGGCTGCCTAACTTGAAACCATTCAACCATCATTCCCATGCCTGGCTGTTTTCACATGCCTTGGAGTTGAAGCTCACTTGCGTTTTACTGTCAAGAGAATCTGGAGGCGTGTTTGTTCCTTCTTGATAAACTATCAGCACATCAACGGGCAGGTCAGTGACTGGAGGGCTTGGGGATGTGAGAATCCCTCTTTGCCACTCAGAAGAATGATGAAGATCTGGGGATGCATGTAGGGAAAACATAGTTAGAACCTTGAATCAAAAGAAATATGTAAATCTGAGACATGACTCATTCCTCCAGGCATTCATTCTGAAAATTTATGGAGCATCTGTTACATACAAGGCACTAAGATAAGCACCACAGTGGGGAGGGGAATGCAGACATGATTAAGACTTGGGTCTTCCAGCGCGTGTATAATACAAGATAGAAATCAACAGGGCCTCTCCTAGGTTGTGAGGGTCCTGGGCAAATACTTTTAGCAGAGCTTCTGTTCAAATAAACAACTTGAGTCATCCTAAATCAGCATGACAACATTTCTAGCGGTCCAATCTCCTGTGGTTCTGTGAAAGAAACTGAACAGGCCAGAAGAAATGGGCACCTCCTAGGATAACTTGGTAGGCATGAGTCCAGAAGACCCTAGGGATATGTGGTCAACCCCCATACTGGAGCAGAGGATAAGAAAGTGAGGTATTTCTCTCTTAAAAGAGAAAAATGGTGACCAGAAAGTACTTAGATCCTGGTCTAAGTTCTGGGTGCTCTGCCTGAACGGTGCCATGTGGTCTAAGGTACCACAGGTGAATTAGAAAATTTGAAGGAAGGCATCTCAAATAGCAACTGAACAGAGACACCACTTATCTGACTCTAAAGGTAGTACTGGCAATTGATAAAGGTTGTGCTGGGGGGCATCATGGCCTCACAAAGAGTGATGCTGGAATGGGGTCAGAGGTTTACAAGTGGATTCAGGGGTTTTGCCTAATATATGTATACAGATAGATGGATATGAATATAGACATGTGTTATGCCGAGATTATTATACGTACATATATTTTCTAACTTTACGCACTGGAAGGGACCAGAAGCAGAGACAGCTTAGCAGTGACGAGCATGCCAGTGCCCAGATCTAGGTTTCTATTTTCCTCGGAAAGGTGGGTAATTTCTGTGGTGCCAGCAAAGAAGGAAGGGATCAAAAACAAAAGTAAAAAAAAAGGGGCATGTAGAAAGCGCACAGGAGCCAACCTGAACGAGCTCCCATAGCCAGAATTGGAATTTGAAGAGCAAAATAAATGATAGTATTGTGCTGTGACCCAAAGGATAAAATAAACATCTACAAGCCCATATTATTCATGGGCTCTGAGCAAACAGAGGGGAGGGAAAGGGCACTGGGTGAGTCAAGTTGTCATTCAAAGCAGCTGTATCATTTTGAATTCCCACAAGGAATATATGAGCATCAGTTGCTTCAAATTTGCACCAATACTTGATATTGCCAGTTTTGCTTTTGAGTGTCATTCTAAGAAGTGTGTAGTGGTATTTCACGGTGGTTTTCATTTGCATTTCCTTAATGACTAATGACGTGGAGCATCCTTTCATATGTTTATTGGCCATTCCTTTATCTTCTTGCCATTTGTTCAGATCTTTCGCCCATTTAAGATTGGACTGTTTAATTTTTCATTGAGTGTCAATGTGTTCTAGATATAAGTGCTTTGTCAGAAACGCGATTTGCAAATATTTTTTCTCTCAGTCTGTGGTTTAGTTTCTTACTCTTAACAGTGTCTTTCACAGAGTATACAAATTTTAATTTTGATGAAGTCAAATCGTATCAAAATTATCAATTTTTTTCTTTTATGGATCATGCTTTCAGTGTCATATCTAAACTCTCTACCTAGCTCAAGTTCAAGTAGATTTTTTCCTGTTTCCTGTTATTAGTTTTATAGTTTTAGCTTTTACATTTAGGCCTATGATTCATTAATTTTTTTATCATGATAAAATATACTAACATAAAATTTGCCATTTTAACACTTCTAAGTGTACAATCCAGAGACATTAATTTTACTTACAATGTTTCATAACCATCACCACTATCCATTTCCAGAACTTTTTCTATGATCCATTTTGAGTTAATCTTTAGATAAGGTGTGAAGTATACAATATACATATAAATGCATGCGGATGTTACATGTCCCAGCACTATTTGTTGAAAAGCCTGTTCTTTTTCCATTTATTGGAGAATTTTTTTTAACCAAAAAAACCCTGTTTATTTTGTATTGGCATATCATTTCAGTTCAGTTCAGTCACTCAGTTGTGTCCAACTTTTTTCGACTCCATGAATAGCAGCATGCCAGGCCTCCCTGTCCATCACCAACTCCTGAAGTTCACTCAGACTCACGTCCATCAAGTCAGTGATGCCATCCAGCCATCTCATCCTCTGCCATCCCCTTCTCCTCCTGCCCCCAATCCCTCCCAGCATCAGAGTCTTTTCCAGTGAGTCAACTCTTCGCATGAGGTGGCCAAAGTACTGGAGTTTCAGCTTTAGCATCATTCCTTCCAAAGAACACCCAGGGCTGATCTCCTTTAAAATGGACTGGTTGGATCTCTTTGCAGTCCAAGGGACTCTCAAGAGTCTTCTCCAACACCACAGTCCAAAAGCATCAATTCTTCAGCGCTCAGCTTTCTTCACAGTCCAACTCTCACATCCATACATAACTACTGGAAAAACCATAGCCTTGACTAGATGGACCTTTGTTGGCAAAGTAATGTCTCTGCTTTTCAATATGCTATCTAGGTTGGTCATACTTTTCTTCCAAGGAGTAAGCATCTTTTAATTTCATGGCTGCAGTCACCATCTGCAGTGATTTTGGAGCCCAAAAAGATAAAGTCTGACACTGTTTCCACTGTTTCCCCATCTATTTGCCATGAAGTGATGGGACCGGATGCCATGATCTTCGTTTGCTGAATGTTGAGCTTTAAGCCAACTTTTTCACTCTCCTCTTTCACATTCATCAAGAGGCTTTTTAGTTCCTCTTCACTTTCTGCCATAAGGGTGGTGTCATCTGCATATCTGAGGTTATTGATACTTCTCCCGGCAATCTTGATTCCAGCTTGTTCTTCTTCCAGCCCAGTGTTTCTCATGGTGTACTCTGCATATAAGTTAAATAAGCAAGGTGACAATATACAGCCTTGACTTACTCCTTTTCCTATTTGGAACCAGTCTGTTGTTCAATGTCCAGTTCTAACTGTTGCTTCCTGACCTGCATACAGGTTTCTCAAGAGGCAGGTCAGGTGGTCTGGTATTTCCATCTCTTTCAGAATTTTCTACAGTTTATTGTGATCCACACAGTCAAAGGCTTTGGCATAGTCAATAAAGCAGAAATAGATGTTTTTCTGGAACTCTCTTGCTTTTTCCATGATCCAGCGGATGTTGGCAATTTGATCTCTGGTTCCTCTGCCTTTTCTAAAACCAGCTTGCACATCAGGAAGTTCACAGTTCACATGTTGCTGAAGCCTGGCTTGGAGAATTTTGAGCATTACTTTACTAGCGTGTGAGATGAGTGCAATTGTGCGGTAGTTTGAGCATTCTTTGGCATTGCCTTTCTTTGGGATTGGAATGAAAACGGACCTTTTCCAGTCCTGTGGCCACTGCTGAGTTTTCCAAATTTTCTGGCATATTGAGTGCAGCACTTTCACAGTATCATCTTTCAGGATTTGGAATAGATCAACTGGAATTCTATCACCTCCACTAGCTTTGTTCATAGTGATGCTTTCTAAGGCCCACTTGACTTCACATTCCAGGATGTCTGGCTCTAGGTCAGTGATCACACCATCATGATTATCTGGGTCATGAAGATCTTTTTTGTACAGTTCTTCTGCGTATTCCTGCCACCTCTTCTTAATATCTTCTGCTTCTGTTAGGTCCATACCATTTCTGTCCTTTATTGAGCCCATCTTTGCATGAAATCTTCCCTTGGTATCTCTAATTTTCTTGAAGAGATCTCTAGTCTTTCCCATTTTGTTGTTTTCCTCTTTATTTGCATTGGTCGCTGAGGAAGGCTTTCTTATCTCTCCTTGCTCTTCTTTGGAACTCTACATTCAGATGCTTATATCTTTCCTTTTCTCCTTTGCTTTTCACTTCTCTTCTTTTCATAGCTATTTGTAAGGCCTCCTCAGCCATTTTGCTTTTTTGCATTTCTTTTCCATGGGGACGGTCTTGATCCCTGTCTCCTGTATAATGTCACGAACCTCATTTCATAGTTCATCAGGCACTCTATCTATCAGATCTAGTCCCTTAAATCTATTTCTCACTTCCACTGTATAATCATAAGGGATTTGATTTAGGTCATACCCTGAATGGTCTAGTGGTTTCCCCCACTTTCTTCAATTTAAGTCTGAATTTGGCAATAAGGAGTTTATGATCTGAGCCACAGTCAGCTCCTGGTCCTGTTTTTGTTGACTGTATAGATCTTCTCCATCTTTGGCTGCAAAGAATATAATCAATCTGATTTCGGTGTTGACCATCTGGTGATGTCCATGTGTAGAGTCTTCTCTTGTGTTATTGGAAGAGGGTGTTTGCTATGACCAGTGCATTTTCTTGGCAAAACTCTATTAGTCTTTGCCCTGCTTCATTCCGTATTCCAAGGCCAAATTTGCCTGTTACTCCAGGTGTTTCTTGACTTCCTACTTTTGCATTCCAGTCCCCTATAATGAAAAGGACATCTTTTTTGGGTGTTAGTTCTAAAAGGTCTTGTAGGTCTTTATAGAACCGTTCAACTTCAGCTTCTTCAGCATTACTGGTATTGGCGTATAGCCAGTTAATAATGTGATGGTTTCAGATGGACAGCAAAGGGACTCAGTCATGCATATACATGTATCCATTTTCCCCCAAGCTCCCTCCCATCTAGGATTCCACTGAGCAGAGTTCCACGTGCTATACAGTAGGTCCTTGTTGGTTATCTTTTAAATATAGCCGTGTGTACATGTCCACCCCAAACTCCCTAACTATTCCTCCCCTCAATCCTTTCCAACCCCGGCAAGGATTTATTATCTTTACACCACTGTCAAAAATCAATTGACAAACCAAAACCACATAATCAGCATCTAACCAGAATGTACTTTAAGCTACTAGTTTGTGAGATAAGCCGCTATGGTGCTGGGAGGTGGGTCTAAGGCACTCAGTGGGTAGGCAGTAAACTGGGTCTACAGTCAATCCACAGAGTAGGGCAAGAGAGACAGTCTCTGGGGAGAGGGAACTGTGATTTTGATCGAAAATGAGTCAACAAGAAAGCCACCCAGAGCAAGGTATGGCCAAATACTAAGGGAAGGACTGTTCTCTTCTTTATTGCCAATATTCATGTTACGATCTATTCGTTAGTGGGGATCATGGCGGAGGGACCCTTTACTATCCCATAACCATTTATACTACCCTTATAAATACTGGTAATGTTCTACGGTCCTTATATGTGTTTCAATTTTTCACTCAGTTGTGTCCGACTCTTTGTGACCCCCTGAACTATACAGTCCATGGAATTCCTCCAGGCCAGAATACTGGAGTGGGTAGCCTTTCCCTTCTCCAGGGGATCTTCCCAACCCAGGGATTGAACCCAGGTCTCCCGCATTGCAGGCAGATTCTTTACCAGCTGAGCCAAGAGGGAAGTCCCCTTCATGTACAAACACATTCAAATTCTCTAACAGCTATTATAAGGTGCTATTTTTATTCCCATTTTATAGATGAGGAAACAGCACAGAGAGGTTAAGTTACTGGCTCAAGGTCACACAGCTAGAGCTGGGATATAAGTGAATTCAGTCTGGCTGCTGCCTCTCTACACTGACCCTCTTGCCGTTCCTTGAACAAGACAAGGTTGTCCCCCACTCAAGGCAGCTGCTGTTCATGGTTCAGAGGAGGGTCTGTGCTCAGGTTATGTATTTCAAGAGTTGGCAAATTAAAGTCTGAGGACCCAGTCTGGTCCATTGCTTGTTTTTGTAATAAAGTTCTGTTGAACACAGCTGTGATCACTCGCTTAGGTATTTCTGTGCCTGTTTTCATGCTACAATGGTGAAGTCAAGCAGTTACTACAGAAATCCACGGCCGGCAAAACCAAAAACATTTTCTATCTGGTCCTTTAGGAAAAAGTTTGCTGTTGTGTTTGATGACTGTTAGTATGGGATAACTACCGAAGGTCCTAATATTCCGTAGGAAGGAGTGGAGAGCCAAGGGTCAAGGATAGCAGTCAGAAATCATGTAAGGAGGCAGGAGGAGGAAGCAGAAGCACAGAAAGAAACAGAGCCTTCATTATTAGGTGTAATAATATCCAGTTTTATGTAAGGGTTGGTTTTCTTTAAATGGCAACTGCAAATCAAATTGGATTTCAAGTATGTGGGAGACTCTGAAAGAAAGGCACTTTCAGAGTTATTTTTTAAAGCAAATAAACTTTTGCAAAATACATAGAAGTTCCCCATTATGTGTCTACTTCTGCAAGTTTGGGTTTTATTATGCTTGATTTCCTTAAGAACTGGAGCTCTTCAGAAAGAAGGATTTCTTATTAATTAATTATTAATGAATGAATGTGTTGAATATCTTGGTACTGAATATCTGTCTGTCTTCTTTGGAGAAATGTCTGTTTAGGTCTTTTTCCCATTTTTGGATTGGGTTGTCTGTTTTTCTCGTATTGGGTTGTGTAAGCTGCTCGTATATTTTGGAAATTAATCCTTTGTCAGCTGTTTCATTTGCTATTATTTTCTCCCATGCTGAGGGTTGTCTTTTTACCTTGTTTATGGTTTCCTTTGCTCTGCAGTCTTTTTGTTTGTTTTTACCATGTTATACTTTTAAAAAAATTATTTCTTTTTAATTGAAGGATAATCGCTGGGCGATGGGGATAGAGTGGGGAACCTTGTGAAGGATACAGTATACTGAGAGGTACTGATGAGTAAGCAGACAGTGACAGTCTGGAACCCAGAGTAAGCGAGGATGTTTCAGAAACAAATAAGGAGGGCTGCGGTCCAGATGTGGGCAGTCATGAGTCTGTAGGCAGGTGGGTGTTAGAGACCTGGAAATGCTTTCTTGAAGAAGGAAGGTCTAGGCTGAAACTTGAAGGTCTGTCAGGCAGTAATTAGGTGAAGGCAGAGGGCAGGGTAGGCCCGGTAGGGAAGGAGAGGTATATATGGCTGAGAAAAAAGCATGTAAAAGTCTCTACAGCAAGTTACAGTCTCCAGCAAGGCTGGAGTGTGATTCTCCCTGCAGATGAATTGTGGTGGGAAGGAAGAGCTAAGAGGAGATGGGAGGTGAGTGGAGGGCAGTAATGAAGGGTCTTTAGTGCTATGCTATGGAGTTTGACTGTATTTTGAGGACAGTGAGGGTTTGCAAACAATTTTTGGTTTTGGCCGTGCTGGGTGGCATGTGACATCTTAGTTCCCAGACCAGGGGTTGAACTTGCACCCCCTGCACTGGAAGCACAGTCTTCACCACTGGATCACCAGAGAGATCCTCCAAAGAGGGTTTTTTAAATTATTTATTTGGCTGCGTCGGGTCTTAGCTGCAGCCATGAGACGTTTGCTGCAGCGCTCAGGTCCTTTTACTGCAGCGCACAGACTCCCTAGTTGTGGCCTGAGTGGTCCAGAGGGCGCGGGTTCAGTAACTGCAGCACGTGGACTTCTTAGCTCCACGGCAGGTGGGATCCTAGCTCCCCAACCAGAGATCAAACCCAAGTCCCCAGTATTGGAATTGCGGAGTCTTTTTGTTTGTTTGTTTGTTTGACCATGTTAGACTTAAAAAAACTTATTTTTTAATTGAAGGATCATTGCTTTATAGAATTTTGTTGTTTTCTGTCAAACATCAGGATGAATCAGCCATAGGTATACATATGTCCCCTCCCTCTTGAACCTGCCTCCCATGTCCCTCCCCATTCCACCCCTCTAGGTTGACACAGAGACCCTGTTTAAGTTCCCTGAGACATACAGCAAATTCCCATTGGCTATCTATTTTACATATGGTAATGTACATTTCCATGTTACTCTTTCCATACATCTCACCCGCTTCTCTCCTGTCCCTGTGTCCGTAAGTTTGTTCTCTATGTCTGTTTCTCCATTCAATTCAGTCAATCAGTCGTGTCCAACTCTTTGCGACCCCATGGACTGCAGCACACCAGGCTTCCCTGTCCATCACCAACTTCCAGAGCCTGCTCAAACTCAAGTCCATCGAGTCAGTGATGCCATCCCACCATCTTATCCTCTGTCATCCCCTTCTCCTCCTGGCTTCAATCTTTCCCAGCATCAGTGTCTTTTCCAGTGAGTCAATTCTTCACATCAAGTGGCCAAAGTATTGGAGCTACAGCTTCAGCATCAGTCCTTCCAATGAATATTCAGGACTGATTTTCTTTAGGATGGACTGGTTGGATCTCCTTGCAGTCCAAGGGGTTCTCACGAGTCTTCTCCAACACCACAGTTCATCTGTTGATGGACATTAATCTGTCGATGGACATTAGGTTGCTTCCATGTTCTAGCTATTGTAAATAGTGCTGCAATGAACATTGGGGTGCATGTGTCTTTTTCAATTTTGGTTTCCTCAGGGTATATGCCTAGGAATGGGATTGCTGGGTCATAGGGTGGTTTTATTCCTAGTTTTTTAAGGAATCTCCATGTCATCTTCCACAGTGGCTGTATCAATTTACATTGCCACCAACAGGGCAAGAGAGTTCCCTTTTCTCCACACCCTCTCCAGGATTTATTATTTGTAGACTTTTTGATGATGGCCATTTTGACCAGTGTGAGGTGATATCTCATTGTAGTTTTGATTTGCATTTCTCTAACAATGAGTGATGTTGAGTATCTTTTCATGTGTTTGTTACCCATCTGTATGTCTTTTTTTTTTTTTTGACTTTTTAAAAAATTTATTTTATTTTTTAACTTTACAATATTGTATTGGTTTTGCCATATATCAACATGAATCCACCACAGGTATACACGCGTTCCCCATCCTGAACCCTCCTCCCCCATCTGTATGTCTTCTTTGGAGAAATGTCCGTTTAGGTCTTTTCCCCACTTTTTGATTGGGTTGTTTGTTTTTCAGGTATTGGGTTGTATGAGCTGCTTGTATATTTTGGAAATTAATCCTTTGTCAGCTGTTGCATTTGCTATTATTTTCTCCCATTCTGAGGGCTGTCTTTTCACCTTGTTTATAGTTTCCTTTGCTGCGCAGAAACTTTTAAGTTTAATCAGGTCCCACTTGTTTACTTTTGTTTTTATTTCCATTACTCTAGGATGTGGGTCATAGAGGATCTTTGCTTTGTGTCATTGAGTGTTCTGCCTATGTTTTCCTCTAAGAGTTTTATAGTTTCTGGTCTTACATTTAGATCTTTAATCCATTTTGAGTTTCTCTTTGTGTATGGTGTTAGGAAGTGTTCTAATTTCTTCTTTTACACGCAGCTGTCCAGTTTTCCCAGCACCACTTATTGAAGAGGCTATCTTTGCCTCCCTGTATATTCTTGCCTTCTTTGTCAAAAATACAGTACCCATAGGTGTGTGGGCTTATTTCTGGGTTTTCTATCTTGTTCCATTGGTCTATATTTCTGTTTTTGTGCCAGTACCATACTGTCTTGATGACTGTAGCTTTGTAGCATAATTTGAAGTCAGGAAGGTTGATTCCTCCAGCTCAATTCTTCTTTTTCAAGACTCCTTTGGGGAAGCTTGGAGTCTTACTCACCGGACTGCCAGGGAAGTCCTGCAAAGAGTTTTTTTTTTTTTTTTAATCAATTTATTTTTAAATTGAAGGATAACTGCTTTACAGAATTTTGCTGTTTCCTGTCAAACCTAGCAGGGTGACCTGACAAGATTTGCATGGGGAGAAAGATTGTTCCAGTCACAGTGTGGAAAGTGGACGGAGGGTAGGAGAAGGGCCCACAGCAGTTAGAAGTGACTGCAGGGACAGAGAAGACTAACTAAATATATATAAAGAAGGCCAAACCACCTGGGCTTGGGGACAGAACAGATACAAGAGTAAAAGAGGGGAAGAAAAAGCAGGAGGCCAGGATAACTTGATAAATGTGCAGAGGACGGAAGAGGTAGGGCGGCAGAGCTGGGGGGTGGTGGGGAAGGCAGTGAGCGCAACTTTGTGTGCGGTGGGTCTTTGAGGTGCATCTGGGACTTCCATTGGAGGGGTCTACAGGAGAAGGATTTAGGAGTCTGTGGCCCAAGAAAAGGGTTACAATGTAGATATGTGGGTTATGTGATGCCATCTGAAGCTGCTGCAGTGATGAAAATTTCACAGAGGCATTTTAAAGAAGAGAGAGGCCAAGGATAAAATCCTAGAAACACCCTCATTGAAAGGTGGGTGTTCAGAGGAACAGAAAGAAGAGGTGCTAGGACAAAACGCCCACAGAGTTGGAAGGAAAGTAAGAATGTTACAGAAACCCGAGGAAAGAGACTCTTGTAAGTAGGGGGAGTTATGCAAATTTATAGAGTTTTCAAGAAATAATGACACACGAAGAGTGTCCTTTGAATTTATCCATGAGGAACGTATCGGGGACTTTGGTGGGGAGTCAGCGGAGTGCTGAGGGTGGAAGCTACAGCTCAGTGAAACCAAGATGAATGAGGGCTGAGGAAGGAGACTGGAGCAGGCAAGTTCTTTCAAGAAGCTTGGCTGTGACGGAGATGTGGGGAGATGGGGGAATGGCTGGAGGGGGACATGGGCTGAGGGAATGTCTCATAATACAGGAGTTATCTGAGCATGATTACATGTTGATGGGGCTTCCCTGGTGGCTCAGATGGTAACAAGTCTGCCTGCAGTGCGGGAGACCCAGGTTCGATCCCTAGGTCAGGAAGATCCCCTGAAGAAGGAAATGGCAACCCACTCCAGTATTCTTGCCTGGAAAATCCCATGGTTGGAGGAGCCTGGCAGGCTAGAGTCCATGGGGTCGCAAAGAGTCGGACACAACTGAGCGACTTGACTTCACGTGTTGATGGGCAAGAGTTGGGAAAGGAAAGGAGAGGGATGAGCAGAAGGAGCACAGTCTCTGAGGAAGCAAGAGTTGGGGGGTGGGTGGGAGCCCAAGACGGTGGAGCGGTCAGCACCGTGCTAGGAGGGAAAGAGGAAAAGTTGGTGATTGATGCCGGCCTGCGTGTTGGTGCGGCAACCAGGAACAGAGTGTTCACTGAGTGATTCTGTTTTTTCCTCTCAAGTTGGTAGGGAGATGATCTTCAAAGCAGGAAGGGAAGCAACAGAACAGCAAGTCTGAAAAGAATGGCCATTGTGGAAATAGGAGGGAGAGCCCTAGGGAAGAACACAGGATGGCTGCGGGGAGGTTACAGGCTAAAGTGAGGCTGCAGACCAGCGCACCAACAGCTCTGCTTTGTGCCATTGGTAATTATATTCCCTGGCACTCGGCAGCCCAGGTGTAAGAGCCAAGAAGGAGAATATGGTTTAACTTACCTAGGCAGGTGTTGTCAAAGAACAGAGGGTAAGACTGTGGATAGCAGGAAGTGACTTTTAAAATGGCTCACGGGTTCGATGGAGTTAAAGAACAGATGTTGCAGGGGTGAAAGTGAGAGAGGCAGAAAGCCGTGAGGTGATCCATGAAAGCGGGGGGTGTGAATTTTATGATTTCAGAGGTGGAGCGGTATCCGATGATGGTACATCAAGGGTGTTTGGAGTATGGTGGAAATGAGGTCACCAGGAGGTGGTGACAGTGAGCTTTTCAGATTTGGGGTGGTTTACCCACATTGATGATAGGAGGACTTTGAGGTAAGGGCAGACTGTGAGTCCGGGTCTAGAGTTTTTGGTGAAAGAGAAGTGGGCCTCCTGAGGTCAAGAAAAGACTGGGGTGAAGCTTTGATGAGTGCTTGGTACATTGCTGATGAATATATTGAGTGCACAAATCAGGGAAAGCATGAATGAATGAATGCATCAACTCAGACCGATCTGGCACATTCTTCCAGAAGAATGTTACTAGGAGTATACGGTTACTAGGGGCTTCTGTATCCTTGAACTATTCAGTGGGTGAGACAGATGTCTATCATTGCCTGCACTATAATCACAGTTGGGAATGAATTGTGGTCCCTTGTTCAGAATATTTCTGACATGAGGCTGCAAATGGTGTAGATGATACTTGTAATTTACCTTTGACTGGGGAGGTCTGAGGCTGCACTTTTCCCGATCAAGTCTCCTTGGATCTGCAATTATGGCTTGCTTAGCAATGCTACATTATAGTTTGGAAGACCCTCATTTCTGCCCAGAATTGTGGAAGATGACACTAACGTTAGCAGTAGCCATAGCTGTTTTTGGCCAAAGTTCAAAAGGATATATTTAATAATAAACACTGAGAACTTACCCTGTGTTGGGCAATGTGAGGAAACTGAGGCTTCAAGAAGTTAGGTAATTCCTCAAACAGAGTCAGAGCCATGATCTGAATTGAGGTGGTTGCACTCTGAAGCTTGTGATGCTTTCCAACACAGCTGACTATGGATCAGGAAAAAAATGAAGCCAGCCTCACTTAATTGACTTAAGGAAAAGTCTCTGAAAGAACCTGGCATCAGTTGGCCTGACACATTTTGCCCACATGTACATTGAATAGCCCAGCTGAGGGTAGGTCCTGTAGCAGAGAACATGTATTAGGATAACTTGGTGAGTGTTTAAGGGCCCTGTATCTGACCTGTTAAGTCACAGCCCTGGGATAAGAGCTTTAGGAAGTTGTATTTTAAAAATATTTGCAAGGGCTAAGGGAACCATAACTTAGTCTCCAGATATGGCTTCCCAGGTGGCTCAGTGGTAAAGAAACTGCCTGCAATGCAGGAGACCCAGGTTCCATCCGTGGGTCGGGAAGATCCCCTGGAGAAGAGAATGGCAACCCACTTCAGTATTCTTGCCTGGAGAATTCCATGGAGAGAGGAGCCTGGTGGGCTCTAGTCCATGGGGTTGCAAAAAGTTGGACACGGCTGAGCCACTAAATACACACACACACACACACAGAGTCTCCAGATAAGTGCCTTGATTTAGGATCTGATTTGGAACTTATTGGGACAAAATGGAAGGACATGCAAGGAAGGTTTATTTAAGCACATATTAAGGAAGTCAATCTGATTTGGGGGGCTCCTTAGGTAGTTATGTGCTAGTTCCTAAGAGGCTTCCCAATCTTCAGGTTACCCCAGTGGCCTCTGCTTCATCCCTGGAGAAGGTAAGAGTAGGATTGCAGGAAGGCACACGCCGCCTCTAGAGCTAAGGGGCCAGGGTGGGAAGGCCACTGGTACTGACTCCTCCTTCCTCCTTCCAGCCTTGCAGTGTTATGATGTACCCAGCTGGTCCTGGATCTGGTGACTCTCCAGAGGGCTTCCCGGAACAACCAAGGCGCCAGTCCCAAACCGGAAATCGCACGGCTCAGACACTGGGTACTGAAACTGGGGATACTGAACGGTCGCTCCTTCTTTACAGTGTGGTCGGGCAGGCGATGGATGGAGAGTGGGAAAGGGGAAGACAGGATTAAAGAGGTCTGGGTAGCACAGAGCTGGTGGAAGAACTGGCCTTATTTTAGTGACACATATTTTGTTCTGTCAACAAGGTTTAGGGACTAGATAAACTAGGTTTATCTAGTCCCTACTATGTGCCTGGCATTGTCACAGACACCCGGAGGAAAATGAACCAACCAACCAGATTGGTCCGGTTGCCTTTGTGGAGGGTTCACCACCTCCCTTTTTGGCTCCCTTACCAGTGGGACACTCCCTTTCTTCCAAATTACTGGGGAAAGGGCCCCTTTGGAACAGGATGAGGCAGGAGACAAAATCGTATGTGCTGAAGCAAGGAATGGACTCCATGTGTGACCTAAATCTGAGCTGAGGAAGAGAGTTAAGAAGAGGAGAAAAATGAGGAAGAGTTTTCTGTCTCCAATGTAAGCAGAGAAGGGCAAGATCACAAAAGTCATGCTGGGTGAGACCTTAAAGAGACAGTCTAGCCCCTCATTTTACAGACGTGGTAACCGATGGAAGGAATGGTTAGGTGGCGCACCCAAGGTGGACACTCAGTCAGGTGGCAGAAGTGGGAATAAAACCGTGGACTAGTAATAACACTACGGGGGCTGCAAGGAGGGGTTTAATGTCAAATGCCGGAGCACCAGCTGCCGCCGCCGCCGCCGCCGCCGGGAGCCAGGACCTGCCGGCTCCGCTCGGTTGCCTTGGGAACTGGCTCCCAATCTTGGCCCTGCACGCCCAATAAAGTTGTTGTTGAGGCGCAGCGGGGTCACATGAGCAAGGCCGGGGAGGCGGGGCGCGGAGCCGGAGAGGCGGGGTGGGCCCGGGGGCGGGGCGGATCCGGGGGCGGGGCTAGTGGAGGGAGACTGGCTCGCCGCGGCGGAAAGAAGGGGCGGCGGGCGCGGGCGGCCGGCCATGATTGCGTCGTGTCTGTGTTACCTGCTGCTGCCGGCCGCGCGCCTTTTCCGCGCCCTCTCAGGTACCGGCCCCGCGTCCTGAAGGGCGGGTGCCAAGCCTCCAGGCCTGCCTTGGCAGGGCCTCCGCGGGGTCTTGGGCGGCGTGCGTTGCGCGGCCGGCCTCACGACCGGCTTATCCTGGACTCCGTGAGGCCCAGGCCTGGCCGGCGACCCTCGTGGGCCGCACCCCCCACCGACCTTCTCACGCCGGTGGCCTGGAGGCGTCGGGCCACAGTTACAACGTGGAGGCGGCTGGGGGAGGGGCGGGAGCCCCCCTCTCCCCCACTTCTGGCCCCGCGGGCGCGGAGAGGCGCCGGGGCCCGCTGAGTCACTTCTCGGGGGGTCAGGGAGGGTTGGCCCCCTTGGGGGCCCAGGCGAGTGCCCGAATTCTCCGTGGACAGGCGCCCTTCGGCCTTTTAAGGGTCTGTGTACTGAAGACCTGGACTTGCCTTGCCTTCCCCTGGGTCGACTCCACAGTCGCCTTTCCCAGCTGCCTCTCTGCGGAGTCGTTGGTTGCAAAACAACAGAATCCAGAGACACGTTGAAACCTCATCTTTGAAGCCATTGTTCCGTGCGCTTAGACATGTCGTGGGTGGAGGCAGTGCTCAGCGGCGGCCTGGAGAAGAGTTACTGTTTAACTTTGCCAGGGTTTGCCCGCGCACCCCATCCCTGGCCTTTGACTTTTCCGAGGTTCTTAAGAGACCATCCGTTCCTCTCGGAGATCGCACAGAACTCCTGGACTTCTCTCTGGCATTTTAGGGGACAGGACAGACTAAGAAGGAGTTTTAGAATAGAGTAATTTCTATTTCTTAGAAATAGGTCCAGCTTTGTGCATTCTGTGCTTTTGTGTGTGTGTGTGATTTCTGTTCATATTTCATATAAAACACTTAAAGTATGTACATGCATGTTTGTATCTGCCCACTAGAATGCAAGCTCCAGGAAGGCAGGGCTGTCTGTTCTGCTCACTGTTATCTACTGCTAACATACTACCCAGACTATAGTAGGCACTCAATTCAGGAATCCGAGAATGTCTTGTGTACGCATACATACTCCTTAGAAATGAGGAACTCCACAGAAGCCATTGCTTTCAGAGGGACCATCTCATATTCCTCTAACCATGTTGCTGCTGTTTCTTGAGCTTTGCCAGCGTTCATAATGGCAGCCTCAGTGACCTATACTTAGTGAGCTCTAGTCCAGAGGTTTCTTGACCAATAGCCAGAGTTTTGGCCGCCCTCCCACCCATAGGTGTGGGCCTCCCCCCATTCATAGGTACACACCTATTAAAGTAGTCCCATTTGTATTTGTGCATTTGGCTTCTACAGATTTTCTATTTTTAATAAAAGAATTCTGCTGAAAGACACAAACCACCACCAATCAAAACCTGCTAAATTTGAAAACTAGTAACCTCACACACATAAATCAAAGAACTTCTGCCATTTGGTGTAAATAGAGGATGTTTCAAAGGGCAGTGAATTAGCGAGTCCCTGAGACTAAAGCCAGCAACCAGGCACATGGGTGTAAAGTGGGGTCTCCCACTCTGAGTACTGTTGACATTTGATGGTTCCTGGGGAGCTGCCGCTCTCACTGCAGGATGCTCACAGTCTCTCTGTCCTATAACCACTAGATGCCAGCAGCGTCCCCACAGCTGGGGCGACCGCTGTTTCTCCAGACAACGTGGAAATGTTCTCTGAGGGCAGAATCACCCTTGGTTGAAAACCACTTTGAGGTTTGAGGGACCTATATCCACACAGGCCATAAATAAGAGTGTCTTTCAACATTTGAACCATTTTGAAGTTTTTCTTGCCTTAAAAAAAGGAACTTATGAAATGTGCCTCCAGTGATGGAGGGACATCATCCATGTCACTTGGATGATATAAACAAGTCACCTAGTGTGTGTTGGTTGGGGGACGTTTTGTTTGCACCACAGCACTGTGCTTGGATTTTTGGGGCTTCTAATTTTAGAGTTTTTCCCACCTACTTTCTTTTGCCTGTTGACTGTCATTGTGGCTGCTGTAGCAGAGAGGTGGCAGCTGTCTCTTGCTGTGAGTTGTTGGCACCTTCTGATTGCAGCCTGTAGAGCGCTATGGAATGGGAAAGCTGATAATGGTATTTGTGAAGATTTATGAGTAGAGTAAATAGCTTTGGGAAGAGGACCGCAGGCCTTTGCTAAAAGGTAGATTGTCCAGATTTTGAGACACCCTTTTTGTCTACTTCCTATTGGAATGCATTCATAGACGGGGAAATTTATAGAACTAGAAAAGCTCTTGGGGATTATCCAATTCACAGTTCCCTCGTCCTCATTTTGCAGTCAAGAGTAAGTCCATCTCACTAGGGGCATTGTCTAAGGTCACACAGCTTTGTTCATTTCAGTGCTGGGCCACAACCCACAGTTATGATTATGGTCAAGTGCTGGTTCCAGGGAGAAGGCAATGGCAACCCACTCCAGTACTCTTGCCTGGAAAATCCCATGGACAGAGGAGCCTGGTAGGCTGCAGTCCATGGGGTTGCGAAGAGTCGGACATGACTTAGCGACTTCACTTTCACTTTTCTGCATTGGAGAAGGAAATGGCAACCCACTCCAGTGTTCTTGCCTGGAGAATCCCAGGGACGGGGGAGCCTGGTGGGCTGCCGTCTATGGGGTTGCACAGAGTCGGACACGACTGAAGCGACTTAGCAGCAGCAGTAGCAGCAGCTGGTTCCAGTGTCATGTGGCTCTTAGAACCAGAGAGTTGAAGTTAATAGGATTCTTAACCTCCAGACAAAAGGAGTGTGGTTATATGTGATCATCTCTGTTCTCGAGTATATGGGATAGCCATTCTTATCATTCACGCACAGAGTATTTATCAGATCCCTACCATGTAAATTACTTTTAAAGTACTTTTAAAATACTTTTAAAGTACTTAGAACAGTGCCTGACACATAGTAAGCACTTGGCTCTGGTGATGATTATGTTCCAGACCCTAAAACGGGCAGGTTCAGTGATGATACAACAATGAGCACGGTGGATATAATTCTTGTTTGTATGGGACTTATTGGCTTTCCCGTGGCTCAGTGGTAAAGAATCTGCCCGCAGTGCAGGAGACCAAGGTTCAAGCCCTGGGTCGGGAAGATCCCCTGGAGGAGGGCGTGGCAACCCACTCCAGTATTCCTGCCTGGAGAATCCCATGGACAGAGGAGCCTGGCAGGCTATGGTCCATAGGGTCACAAAGAGTCGGACACGACTGAAGCGACTGAGCACGCACGCACGTGAGACTTACGTCAGAAGTTGAGAGAGGAGTGTGAGTTGAATGATGCCATCATCTTGTAACATGGTATTTTGGCTTTCTTTTTAGATGCTTTCTTCACATGTCGGAAAAATGTCCTCCTGGCGAAGAGCTCGTCCTCCCAGGTAGAAGGCAACTTTGCCATGGCCCCTCGGGGCCCCGACCAGGAGGAGTGTGAGGGCCTGCTGCAGCAGTGGAGGGAAGAAGGGTCGAGCCAGGTGCTGTCAACTGTGAGCGACGGTCCCCTTGTAGATAAGGGACTCGCCGAGAGCAGCCTGGCCCTCCTGATGGATAATCCCGGAGAACAGGATGCTGCTCCGGAGGACACGTGGTCCAGCAGGCAGCTGAGTGACCTGCGGGCAGCGGAGAACCTGGAGGAGCCTTTTCCCGAGGTGCTAGGAGAGGAGGAGCCGCTGCCGGAGGTCGAGGGCCCAATGTGGGCAGCAGTGCCTGTGCAGACCGGCCGCCAGTACACAGATTGTGCTGTCCTCCCTATGGGTGCGCTGGCCACAGAGCAGTGGGACGAGGACCCCGCGGTGGTGGCCTGGAGCATCGCACCGGAGCCTGTGCCCCAGGAAGAGGCTCCCGTCTGGCCCTTTGAGGGTCTGGGGCAGCTGCAGCCTCCCCCAGTGGAAATCCCGTATCACGGTGAGTCTTGACAGCCGGTTGAGTGAGCTGGGGTAGCGGTCGTCTCGGAGGTGGGCAAAGCCGTTGCTAAAGAGAAGGCCCTTTTTTGTGGAGCTCTGCTGCCACATTTTGGTTTTCTGAGACTTGCAGCGACAAAACCAGAGGGGCCTTAGAGGTCATTTCTTCTAGCCCTGTGGCCTTTTGAGATGAAGTCATCAAGGCTCGGAGAGGTGGCAGGACATGCTGAAAGTCACGTAGCTAGGTAGTGGTAGAACTGAAAGCAGACCCCAGTTCTCATTCTCTGTGTTATTGATTCTCTGGAGGAACCTGGGGTAGGGGTGGAGAGCTCTCAGGGACTCCGCTCTGTGCCCCAAACAGGATAACTCCATTTTTATCTGTGTTACGTATTGGGCTTCCGTTAAAATTTGGAGAATGAGGGCTGTGCCTCACATAGGTTTGCAATCCACTCTACAGCTAGCTCCCTGCTCCAGAGGATATAGGGGACACATTACAGTTTCTGGTTCTATAGGCCCTTCTAGGTGTAGAGGTCAGAAAACAGCCAAGGCTGAGATTACTCTAGAAATGTCTTTAATCTCAGATGACTGTTAAGCGCATTCATCTGAGTGATTCCCCGGAGACCCATGGCTTTATCAAAAGTGAGGAATTGCTGGCCATGTTTAGTGAACTTTCAGTTCAGTTCAGTTCAGTCGCTCAGTTGTGTCCGACTCTTTGCAACCCCATGAATTGCAGCACACCAGGCCTCACTGTCCATCACCAACTCCCGGAGTTCATTCAGACTCACGTCCATCAAGTCAGTGATGCCATCCAGCCATCTCATTCTCTGTCGTCCCCTTCTCCTCCTGCCCCCAATCCCTCCCAGCATCAGAGTCTTTTCCAATGAGTCAACTCTTCGCATGAGGTGGCCAAAGTACTGGAGTTTCAGCTTTAGCATCATTCCTTCCAATGAACACCCAGTGCTGATCTTCAGAATGGACTGGTTGGATCTCCTTGTAGTCCAAGGGACTCTCAAGAGTCTTCTCCAACACCACAGTTCAAAAGCATCAATTCTTTGGCTCTCAGCTTTCTTCACAGTCCAACTCTCATATCCATACATGACCACTGGAAAAACCATAGCCTTGACTTTAGTGTACTAAATACCAGGTATTATGCCAGGTACTAGGGATACAGTGGTGAACAAGCCAAGATCATCTCTGGCTTTGTGGAGCTTACTCTGGTCTGAGGCTGTCCTTAGAGTGTTGTTCAGATCACCACAGAAAGGGATGGATTACAGGGAAAATGAGAAAGGGAACTTTGTCACAGTATCAGAGGGCCAGGAGTAGAGATGGTAGGCCCTGTGGATAGCATGGACTCAACCACGGACCTCTTCTTCCCAACCCCTTTGCAGAAATCTTGTGGCGAGAATGGGAGGATTTCTCCACTCAGCCAGATGTTCAGGGCCTGGAGGCAGGGGATGGCCCTCAGTTCCAGTTCACTCTGATGTCCTATAATATCCTGGCCCAGGACCTAATGCAGCAGAGCTCCGAGCTCTATCTGCATTGCCACCCAGACATCCTGAACTGGAGCTATCGCTTTGCGAATCTCATGCAGGAATTCCAGCACTGGGACCCGGACGTAAGCGAAGGCGGGCGGGGAGGGTGGGGTGGATGGGGGTGTGCCATCTTGCATTTGCTCCGGACCCTGGCTGTTTCCCTGTGCCCTTAGAAAAATGAGTTCACCCACAGTTGTTCATGTGATTGGAGCCCGGCTTAGGATGGGAGCTTGCTGCCCGGTGTCAATGAGTTTTGGACAGATACTAAGACGCCTCTCCATAGGTACACCCTCGCTAGTGCCTTTGTGCAGGGAGGAAGACTTGAGGGATTCAAGGAGCAGGAAAATCCACCTTCACTCGGGGCCTGTTCTTTGCTGCAGTGGCAATCGGGGAAGAGTCAGCCCCCAGAGGAAGTGTCAGTGTGGCCCAGCCTGAGACCCACGGCAGCTTCCCACGTGGCTTCAGCATCTGCTCATGGGGAGGGAGTCGCACTGCGGTGCCCTCCGTTACCCTGGAGTGACTGGTCTCTGTGTCGTTTCCCCAGATCTTGTGTCTCCAGGAAGTCCAGGAAGATCATTACTGGGAGCAGCTGGAGCCCTCTCTGAGAATGATGGGTAATGCCGCTCCCTGGCGCGTGTGCCAGTCTCTTTTCCTCCCACCCTGTCTGCCCTCTCTTGAATGCACCATCTCTTCTTTCTTCTCAGTAAACCCTCTCACCTGTGAGCTAGCTCCCTCGTGTGGAGTTAGAAGAAAAACAAGAGTCCTGAAGTTTTAAAGTAGTTCTGACATCCATTGCCATTTATTTACATCTATTTACCAACTCTCTGAGGCTGAAATTATTATACCCATTTTATAGGGAGGAGACTGAGGTTCAGAAAATTTGAGTGGCTAGCTCAAAGGTCACAAAGCTATAAATAAAAAAGCTCATAGCTTGTGGAGCCTGGACTCCAACTTGTCTCACCCTGGAGTCCATGCTTTTCCTATCCACCCTTCTGTCCCTCCTTCGCCTTCTAGCTGCACAGCCATCTGGTTACCGCTGTAAGGGAACCTCTGCAGAACCCAGGGATGTGTCAGGGCACGGACTCCCCTGTGTTGAGCAGCAGGAGCGGTCACTGGGTGCACACACCTGGGCTACTGCCATCGGGTCAAGGGCCCTGACCCATCTCCTTGGCGGGGTGTTCCTTGCAGGCTTTACCTGTTTCTACAAGAGGAGGACCGGGTGTAAGACAGATGGCTGTGCTGTCTGCTACAAGCCCACGAGATTCCGTCTGCTCTGCGCCAGCCCCGTGGAGTACTTTCGGCCTGGCTTGGAGCTCCTCAATCGGGACAACGTGGGCTTAGTGTTGCTGCTGCAGCCACTGGTCCCAGAAGGCCTGGGGCAAGTCTCGGTGGCCCCCTTATGTGTGGCAAATACCCACGTCCTGTACAACCCACGGCGGGGCGACGTCAAGCTGGCCCAGATGGCCATTCTCCTGGCTGAAGTGGACAAGGTGGCCAGGCTGTCAGATGGCAGCCACTGCCCCATTGTCCTGTGTGGGGACCTGAACTCTGTCCCCGACTCGCCTCTCTACAACTTCATCAGGGACGGGGAGCTCCAGTACCACGGGATGCCAGCCTGGAAGGTGAGATGGGAGCAGCCACTGCGGGGTTGGCTTAGAGGGGGATTGGGTTGCAGCGTGCAGGGCTGCTTGTGTGGCAGGGACCCAAGGGACACCTGTGCTGCCTCCCTCCGGCTGTCTCTTGTCCTGTTGTTAGCTCTGGTACCCACACCTGGAAGTTAGGAGCTCTTGAGTGCCTTTGGTATACTGGAATCCTTTCAGTTTTTATCATTAATTTATGTTTAGTTTACAAGTACATAAGTAAATGCACAGATGTACACAAGTATCTCTCTATAAGGATTCAAGGATTATTACATGACTCTAAGGGGAGACGTGGGAAAGGCCGGTAATAAAGCAGGCTTAAGACCAAAGCCTGCTTTATTACCCGCATTTCCCACGTCTCCCCTTAGAGTCATGTAATAACTGTTCAGAGTTTGGTGGTGTTCTTCCAGGTCATTTTCAGTGCTTTTGCAGTGCTACCTAAACTGCTGTGGTGATGTAACTGTCATAGTCTCTATTTACGAATCACTTACTCTGCCAGATGCTATTTTAAGCACTTTACCTACGTTAACTCATCAGTTGCCACAAGTTCTATCATTGCTTCTATTTTAGAAGTGAGAAACCTAAGGCAGAGAGAAAGTTAGGTCATTTACTCTCTCTAGTTTGTGCAGGTTGTTAGTGGTGGAGCTAGGATTTGTAATCAGGCGGTCTGGCCCCAGGGCTCTTGCCCTCCAGTACTATGCTGAGACTGCTTCTAACGGCTGATATCTAATCTATTGTATGTGTTTATAAACGTGACATATTACTGTATATTTCATTTTCTAGCTTTTATTTTTTTTACTCAACAATGTACATACGTATCTATCTCATTCCTATTGACTGCTGAATCTTTGTAACATAGCTGTATTACAGTTTTATTGTGGTTCATTTAGCCCTGCTGAGGAGCATTCAGCTTGTGCTGATTCCTTTATATGTCACTTAATCTCCTTGTTTCTCTCTTTTGCCCCTGCTGATCCAATTTGTTCCTTAACTTTTGGCAAGGCGCAGTGGAGAAAGGACGTAAGATGACTGAATTATTGTCGAGTCCTTTGGGCTTTTATTTTAATGAGGTTACTTAAGTGCCAGCGATGTCCTGGTTGCCACATGCAAAGAGGAAGGCATTATCCTGCCAGGAGGCTGCTGCTGTTACCAAGGGGCTCAGGGAATGAGAAGTAAACTTGAAAAGGGCCTCCCACATGACAGCTGCCATTAAACAAAGTGATTCAGAGCACTCATTTGGAAGCCAGACAGTCCTGCATTCAGATCCCTGCTCTGCCACCTTGGGCAAGTTACTTCCCTTCCGTGAGCCCCATTGGCCTCATCAGACCCTGGGGAATATGATGAGACCTACTTCTGAGGGTCTTCTTTGGTGGATTCATTAAAATAATGCACATAGAGTGTTTTCCAGTTCCTGCTTCAAAGGGAGCAGTCAATAATTGGTAGTGGTTATTGTTGTCGAGATTCTTGGTTGTCTGTGGTATTATTATCCCATTCAATAGGAGAGGATATTGAACCCAAGAGGTGTTAACTGACTTGCCCAAAGTGACACAGCTAGTAAATGGCCGTTCAGTTGAAGGTGTGTTTTCTTCTGATGGCATACTGAAAATGTTTGTCCTTTGCGGGCAGAGAGATTATCTCCCCAGCACATGGCTAGTGTCTTGCACATAGTTGGCATTCAAATATTTGTTGTTTGTAAATGAAATAAAGGGGATTTTGCTACACGCGTTGGAGATGTGCAGATGACTGATGCTGCCGAAT
This sequence comes from Bos indicus, assembly GCF_029378745.1. Classification (NCBI taxonomy): domain Eukaryota; kingdom Metazoa; phylum Chordata; class Mammalia; order Artiodactyla; family Bovidae; genus Bos; species Bos indicus. Next base: position 87,863,123 of record NC_091769.1, on the reverse strand, counting down.
GTTTCCCCTACTACGTTCGGTCCACTCCCAGGCTGCTCATGGGCTTTGACCGAGGACAGTGGCGTAGATACGGTAAAGTGCTTTGGTGCATTTCCCGTTTGGTTTGACCCTGTGATTTCCCAGTAATGGGCTTTAGATGCTAGACTTCGATCCAGAAGATCCAAAGATCCAAATAAACCTTTTCCCATGGCAAATTAAAGCCCTTGAAAGCGGATACTCCCTGGCAGAGTAGTGTAGATTTTTCCAAGGTGAAATTCAGGGGACCCTGTGTTCACATGGTTCTCTTCTCTTTGTTTCACATTATTCTCTTTCCCCTTATCCCTGTCTCGTGGACATTGCAGTGTTTCTAATTAACAAAAAATAGCTTTAATTAGTTCCTTATGTTTAACTTTCCCCTGAGACTGACGTGTTTTGTATGTAGTGTGTGACTGTGTGTGTGTATGTCCGCATGTCCCCAAACACGGGCTTCTCTCTTTCTCTATCTCGGATTCCTCATTGCCGTCTGCTCTTTGCTCATAGGTATCTGGACAGGAAGACTTCTCCCATCAGCTTTATCAGAGGAAGCTGCAGGCCCCACTGTGGCCCAGCTCCCTGGGTATCACTGACTACTGTCAGTATGTCACCTCCTGTCACCCCACGAGCTCAGGTGAGCACGTGCCATCGTCTCGCTTGGTTGTCCCTCCCTGCCCATTCTGGGAGAAAGCTGGCACTTCACTGACAAGAGAAGGCGTAATTCCCTCAGTTTTCTGAGCACATTCCTTTATATTTTTCATCGTCCTCCTCGTGGTCCCCCAGTGAAATGGACAACTGTCCGTCATAGCTTTTGGAAAATCTCCTCGTCTTCAGGGCCAGACTCCCTCTGTGTCCCTGCACTGGAAGCTTCTTGGGATTGAGGAAGTCCCAGCACGTGACTCCTCTTCCTTTCTTTCACTGTATGGCTTTCCCTGGTCTACAGAGAGACGCAAGTATAGCCGAGACTTCCTGCTGCGTTTCCGCTTCTGCAGCATGGCCTGCCGGCGACCTGTGGGACTGGTTCTTCTGGAAGGAGTGACAGACACTAAGCCAGGTAACGGGGGCTCAGCTTGCTCCCTGACTTGTCCAACTAAGTGAGCTTGGTCTTCTTTCCTCTTCACTTCTGATGTTTGTCAGTTATGTGGGTTTTTAGTCTTCTATAGGTATAATTCTTAGATATCAGCTTCTGGTAAAAAATACACTTAAGGGGAAGGTCAGTGAGGTTCACTGGCCATGTGCAACGTGTTGAGAACATGGACTAGGAATCAAGAGACTTGGGTTCTAACCAGGTTTGAGTATGCCAGAAGCTTTGTAAGCTAAAGTTGCTAATACATACCTAGCATGTGTACAGCATACATGAGAGAGAAAACAGACATGAAAATCGTAAGGTGACAGTACTCCTGGTTGTAATAAAAAGTTACTCCTACTGGGAACTTTCAGATGGTACATAGCAGAGTATATACTTGACATTGTCCACTTCTTGTCTTTGAAACTACTACTGCAAAGCAACAAGGAGAATGGAAAAGAAAAAAAATCAAACTCCATCTTTGAGAACGCCAGGAGACCTGAAGATATCTGAAATCGGGAAGCACAGCACAGGTGGAATGGCTGCAAGAAGCACTGGCAATCCAGCTGGAGGAGGTGTGGAGAGACTTGTCTGTGGGACTGTGTATGAATCTCAAAAAGGACCAGCAGGGTTCATTTCTCATGGTGAGGCGTGAACCTTGAGGCACAAAATCAGAATCCCTTGTTTCATCAACAGGAATAGGATGGCACAGGTTGTGAAATGAAATTGCATGAACCCTTTTGGTCCCGAGAGGCATTGGAGAAAAGACTGATCAAGGAATCAAGCCATCTTTGCATGAAACAGTCTGTTTAAGTGGCAGGGGGGAGATGAAATGCTTACGGAGCTGCACATTTCTTTTGGCTGGGAGACGTAAAGGTTAAAAGGACTCACACAACCCTGTGTCATAAGGAAAATGCCCATTACTTGGAATGCAGATCCAGAGGATGAAATGTAAGCTGCTGAGCTCAGGAAAGAAGTGGAATAAAAAGTGAAAAAAAATCACTTAAAATTAAGCCAAAATTAGATGCAGCACAAGAGAGAAGAGGCATTGCTGAAAACAAGAGGCAGAGGCCAGGAAAGATAGAAAGTGCTGGGGAGAATATGACGGGAGTGGGAGTTACAGAGATTGAACATATACATAATTGGCATTTACAAGGAAGAAAGCCAATAATATCATGGCACAAAAGGAACATTTAAAGGTAGGACATAAGGAAGATTTTCCCCAGATGAAGAGATCTGAATCTTTGGATTGAGACGGATATACCACATCTCAGGGAAAACTGACATAGGAGAATTGACAGTAAGACCTCCTAATGAAATTAACAGAAGTCAAAGATGAAAGAATCTTTTGGACAACTGAACCAAAAAGAGTGGGATACCTTTTTTTTTTTTTTTTAAATCGGGCTACCTTTAAAGGTAAAAATAATTAGGTAGGTTTCAGATTTCTTAAAATTAACATTCGACTTTAGAACACTGGAGAGCAAAGTTTCCAGGAAAGAAGGTATGTCTCAAGAATTTTATACTCAACCCAAACTCATTCTTTTTTTTTTTCCAAACTCATTCTTGAAGAAAATGCTAGAAGAATAACTTAAGATGACCAAGCAGTGACTGAAAAAACTGTAGTATTAATAAAAGGACTGGTGGTAAACAATGAACTCATTGTTTTCTTGAAGGAATTTAACTTGCATTGGCATTTTACACAAAGAAGTGAGCATTTCAATGGCTTGGGTTTTTTTTTTTTTTTTTAATTGCAAAGCTCTAATGTATTATTACAGCTGTGGTGGTAACAATAAAATTGTTCACAGAGCGACTGGCATGTGCCAGGAACTGGGGTAAGTGCTTGTATCAGTTGGACTCAGGCAGGGAAGCTGTGGATGAGTGTTTTAAGAATTCAGAATCCTCAAGTTAAACAGTAGTAGGATCCCACATAGGTAATTCCATGTTAAGAATAGATTGTTTTTAAAAAATCAGTACTGTACTTGAAACATAAAATAAGCATTTTGATTTAATAACAAAATAAGAACTTTAAATACATACTGACAATCACTTTGTAAGTAGAATCATTATGTAGGGGGAAAATATCCAGTTCACTAACAGTGCCCAATAATAGCAGTATTTTCAAAATTGAGATTAAACACACCCATCCTCCACAAACTGTGAACATGCCTTTCTGTTTGTTCAGTAGCCCCATCCAGGGCTGAACAGGCTCCTGATGAATCTTTTTTGAAGACCCCAAGTCTAAAAAGCTACCATCACTTTTAGACCATGGGTAGAAAGACGAGTTCAGTACGAGGACATCATAGTGAGTCATCTTTTTTTCTGGAGGATTTGTTTAGATGTGCTATCAAATAATATTTCCAATCTGCTGCCAGAGTCATCCAGCCCAACTGTGCACAGTAAAACTTGCCAACTTGACTGTGATACTGACTTTAATGGGAAGCATCTGAGTTGCAAGAGGAGCTCAGTGGTAGGTAGTGATGGTCTGACTTTCCCACAAGTTGACATTGGATGTGCTAGTGTGTTTTACATCACACAAATGAAAAAAAAGAAACACTGTGATTCTCACGCTCCCTCATTCTCTTTTTGAGGGAATACTTCATAAGATGGGAATCTAAATTTTAAGTCCCCCTCTTATAAATATTTTTAACTATTAGTGGTTTCTTCTTTCCAGTATGGTTCTTAAAGACACCGAAAGGGGTTACTGTGTTTTCTTTTTCATGAGCACTTGCATATTTCCATTTATTTACAGAGCTTTGGGTCTTTTAACATGAAAGAATAAACCGTGAGCCTAGTTAAGTGCATTCTAGGAAAAAAAAACAGTTGCTAATAGATGACTTTTGTAAGACAGTGGACTAACTACTATTTACAGGAGAAGGCAGTGGCAGCCTACTCTAGTACTCTTGTCTGGAAAACCCCATGAACAGAGGAGGCTGGGAGGCTGCAGTCCATAGGGTCGCTAAGAGTCGGACATGACTGAGCGACTTCACTTTCACCTTTCACTTTGATGCATTAGAGAAGGAAATGGCAACCCACTCAATGTTCTTGCCTGGAAAATCCCAGGGACGGGGGAGCCTGGTGGGCTGCCATCTGTGGGGTCGCACAGAGTCAGACACGACTGAAGTGACTTAGCAGCAGCAACTACTATTTACAACCTGGCCAGATGGCCACAGAGCAAAGGCGACCTGATCAGGTTTTGAACCTGGAAAATTCAAAGTACAGTTTTCGCACTGGCCTATTTCTGCACAACTTACTATCCTTTTCCCAAGTATTTGCAGACCTTACTTTCTCTACTGCTACCAGTGCTGAATGGTTCAGGAAGCTGTCTTAGCTCAGATGGGGGCAGTTGGGGCTAGTGTGCTCATGAGGCCTGGTGGGGCAGGCAGAGGCGTGGGTCCCTTGTAACTGCCAGAGAGGTGCTGTTTGTACACAGAGCTGCAGGAGAACTTGCAGCTGAGGGAATCCGTTTTCTTTCTCTTTGGTTTTTCTTTTCATGTGCTAACAAAAACAAAAACACTTGATTTTTTTTTTTTTTCTGTTTTTTGTTCTCACACTTGTATGAGGTTTTGGTAAGGGTAAAGGTCTTGTTTGAAAAGTAATTTAGTCCATTGTCTTGCAGGCTCCAACAGAGGATGAGATGGTTAGATAACATCGCTCACTCAATGGACATGAGTTTGAGCAAACTCTGGGAGAAGTCTGCTTCTATTTTGATTCTTGATCCTTTCTTTGTATGTCACATATTTTGCCTCCCTGAGACTGGTCATTCTCTCTAATCCCTTGATTTCTGAAATTTCATGATGGTTTGCTGGTAATATTTTTTCAATAATTTTCTACTTTCTGCTTCCTCTTTTTGGAATTCCTTTTAATTGGATATGGGCTTCCCTTGTGGCTGAGCTGGTAAAGAATCCTCCTGCATTGTGGGAGACCTGGGTTCGATCCCTGGATTGAGACGATCCCCTGGAGAAGGGAAAGGCTACCACTCCAGTATTCTGGCCTGGACACAACTGAGCAACTTTCACTTAATTGGATATGGTGGTTGTTTAGTCGCTAAGTTGTATCCAACTCTTTGTAACCCCATGGACTGCAGGATGCCAGGCTTTCCTGTCCTTTGTTATCTCCCAGAGTTTGCTCAAACTCATGTCCATTGAGTGAGTGATGTTATCTAACCATCTCATCCTCTTTTGGCCTCTTCTCCTCCTGCCCTAAGTCTTTTCCAGCATTAGGCTCTTTTCCAGCATTAGGCTCTTTTCCAGTGAGTCTACTTTTTGCATCAGATGGCCAAAATGTTGGAGCTTCAGATTCAGCATTAGTCCTTCCAATGAATATTCATGGTTGATTTCCTTTAGGATTGACTGGTTTGGTCTCCTTGCAGTCCAAAGGACTCTCAAGAGTCTTTTCTAGCACCACAATTCAAAAGCATAAATTCTTCAGTGCTCAGCCTTCTTTATGGTCCAACTTCACATCCATACATGGCTACTGGAAAAACCATAGCCTTGACTATAGGGACCTTTGTCGGTAAAGTGATGTCTCTGCTTTTTAATACAGTGTCTAGGTTTGTCATAGCTTTCCTTCCAAAGAGCAAGTGTCTTTTAAATTTCATTACTGCACTTAATGTCCACAGTGGTTTTGGAGCCTAAGAAAATAAAATCTGTCACCGCTTCCATTTTTTCCTCTTCTATTTGTTATGAAACAGATGCCATGATTTTAGTTTTTTGAATGTTGAGTTTTAAATCAGTTTTTCACTCTCCTCCTTTACCCTCATCAAGAGGCTTTTTAGTTGCTCTTTACTTTCTGCCATTAGAGTGGTATCATCTGCATATCTAAGGCTGTTGATATTTCTCCTGGCAGTCTTGATTCCAACTTGTGATTCATCCAGCCTGGCATTTCACATGATGTACTCTGCATAGAAGTTAAATAAGCAGGGTGACAGTATACAGCCTTGTTGTACTCCTTTCCCAATTTTGAACCAGTCCATTGTTCCATGTCTGGTTCTAACTGTTGCTTTTTAACCCACATACAGGTTTCTCAGGAGGCAAGTAAGGTGGTCTGGCATTCCCATCTCTTTAAGAATTTTCCAGTTTGTTGTTATCCACACAGTCAAAGGTTTTCATGTAATCAGTGAATCAGGAGATGTTTTTCTGGGATTCTCTAGCTTTTTCTATGATCCAACAAATGTTGGCAATTTGATGTCTGGTTCCTCTGCTTTTTCTAAATCAAACTTGTACATCTGGAAGTTCTCGCTTCACGTACTGTTGAAGCCTAACTTGGAGGATTTTGAGCATTACCTTGCTAGCATGTGAAATGAGTGCAGAAGCAGAAGATATTAAGAACAGGTGGCAAGAATACACAGAAGAACTATACAAAAAAAATCTTCATGACCCAGATAAACTGATGGTGTGATCACTCACCTGGAACCAGACATCCTGGAATGCGAAGTCAGGTGGGCCTTAAGAAGCATCGCTCTTGGCACAGGTTTCATTCCAATCCCAAAGAAAGGCAATGCCAAAGAACGCTCAAACTACCACACAGTTGCACTCATCTCACACGTTAGTAGTGTGATGCTCAAAATTCTCCAAGCCAGGCTTCAGCAATACATGAACCGTGAACTTCCAGGTGTTCAAGCTGGATTTAGAAAAAGGCAGAGGAACCGGAGATCAAATTGCCAACATCCGTTAAATAATTGAAAAAGCAAGAGTTCTCAAAAAACATCTGCTTTATAGACTACGCCAAAGCCTTTGACTGTGTGGATCACAGCAAACTGTAGAAAATTCTTCAAGAGATAGGACTACCAGACCACCTGACCTGCCTCCTGAGAAATCTGAATGCAGGTCAAGAAGCAACAGTTAGAACTGGACATGGAACAACAGACTGGTTCTAAATCCGGAAGGGAGTACGTCAAGGCTGTATATGTCACCCTGCTTATTTAACTTCTATGCAGAGTACATCATGTGAAATGCTGAGCTGGAAGAAGCACAAGCTGGAATCAAGATTGCTGGGAGAAATATCAATAACCTCAGATATACATATGACTCTTGCCTTATGGCAGAAAGTGAAGAAGAACTAAACAGCCTCTTGATGAAAGTGAAAGAGGAGAGAGAAAATGCTGGCTTAAAATTCAACATTCATAAAACTAAGATCATGGCATCTGGTCCCATCACTTCATGGAAGATAGATGGGGAAACAATGGAAACAGAGATTTTATTTTCTTGGGCTCTAAAATCACTGCAGATGGTGACTGCAGCCATGAAAGTAAAAGACACTTGCTCCTTGGAAGAAAAGCTATGACCAACCTAGATAGCATATTAAAAAGCAGAGACATTACTTTGCTGACAAAGGTCCATCTAGTCAAACTATGATTTTTCCAGTAGTCATGGATGGATATGAGAGTTGGACTATCAAGAAAGCTGAGCACTGAAGAATTGATGCTTTTGAGCTGTGGTGTTGGAGAAGACTCTTGAGAGCCCCTCAGACTGCAAGGAGATCCAACCAGTCCATCCTAAAGGAGATCAGTCCTGAGTGTTCACTGGAAGGACCAATGCTGAAGCTGAAGCTCCAATACTTTGGCCACCTGATGCGAAGAACTGACTCATTGAAGAAGACCCTGATGCTGGGAAAGATTGAAGGTGGGAGGGAAAGGGGACAACAGAAGATGAGATGGTTGGATGTCATTACCGACTTGATGGACATGAGTTTGGGTAAACTCCGGGAGTCGGCGATAGACGGGGAAGGCTGGCATGCTGCAGTCCATGGGGTTGCAGAGAGTCAGACATGACTGAGCGACTGAACTGAAGTAACATGTTGTATGGTAAATCTCGTTGATACATATTAAACTCTGAACTTCAAAGGCAGAGCAAAGACAACTTTTTAAAATATCCACAGGAAATTCCTGAGACTTGGCCATATATCAAACTATCAATAGTTGTGACACTTAGTTGTGGGCTTAGTTGCTCCGAGGCATGCGGGACCCTCCCGGACCACGGATTGAACCCATGTCTCCTGCATTGGCAGGCAGACTCTTTACTACTTAGCCAGCTGGGAAGCCCCATTCCTAGTTTTTTTTAGTGTTGTGAGTTTTGTTTTGCTTTTAGTTTGGGTTTTTTATTTCATAAAGGAGTGTTGAATTATGTCAAAGGTTTTTTCTGTCTATTCAGATGATCATGGTTTTTATTTTTCAATATTCTATTAATTGATTTTCAGTTGTTAAACCGTTACATTTCTAGGATAAAAATACTTGGTCATAATATATAACAATTGCTAATTCATATTTTCTTCTTTTTCTTGAATGAGTTTATGTAGTTTTTGTCTTTTTAGGAATTTTTCCATTTTACCTAAGTCATCTAGATTGTTGGTATACCGTTTTTAACTGTATCCTTATAATTTTTAAATTTCTGTAAGATCGGTAGTGATGGTCCTCTCTTTTAATCCTGGTTTTAGTAATTTGAGTCTTCTCTTTTTTTCTTCGTCAGTCTGTCTTAAGTGTTTGTCAATTTTGTTGATCCTTGTTATTCTATTTTCTTAGTTTGGATTGTTAAACAAAATACCATAGATGAGTGGGTTATGAACAACAGAACTTTATTTTTCACTGTTCAGGAGTCTGGAAGTTCAGGGCCCAGGTGCCAGCGTGGTCTGGTTCTGGTGAGGACTCTGCTCTGTTTGCTAACTGCCAACTTGTTGCATCTGCACACAGCAGAGAGAGGGTGAGACAGCTCTCTGGGATCCCTTTTAAAAAGGCATCAATCCTATTCATGAAGGCTTCACCCTCAATGCCAGATTACCTCCTGAAGGCCCCACTTCCTAAATGCTGTCCCATTGAGGGTTAGCACTTAAACATATTTTGAAGAGACACAAATATTCAGTCCATAACACTTACTAATGTCAGTAGTTGTTTCGTCGCTAAGTCATGTCTGATTCTTTATGACCCCAGGAACTGTAGCATGCCCAGTAGGACCTGTAATAATATTCCCTCTTTCTCTCCTGATAATGGTAACGTGTGTCTTTTTTTCTTTGAGTGTGTGTGTGTATATATATAGGTATGTGTAAGTACGGATGCATATATGTGTGTAAGGGTATACATACATATGTATGTGCATACATATGTAGATATGTGTAAATACACAATGGATTGTGTGGGATAAAAGATTCTAGAGGAATACACCAGGGATTTGGTAATGTTGGTTGCCCCTCGGGAGAGGAATTGAGTGGCAAGGGCCCCAGAGTAGGAAGGAGACTTTTCACTGAGGTTTTTCTCTACATTTTGGTTTTTGTAACCATGTAACTGTTATTACCTATTCTAAAACTTAAAGTGTAAATTTTTTAAAAAGCTGCTGAACCAGGGAAGAGATGTCTGCGTCAGAGGCCCCTGTCTGTCTGCTCCCTGAGGTTCCTGACTCCGGTCCATTGTTTTCTTCCTCCTTTCATGTTTTTTCTTTCCCTTTTCCCTTCTGGAACAATCCAGTCAAGGATCTGACTGCCGTTTCAGGGTGCAAAGTTCTGACCCTCCTTCCCTGTCTTTGAGTGATAAAACTCCTCTCTCCGGTCTTCTACAGAGCGACCTGCTGGCTGGGCTGAGTCTGTCATTGAGGAAGATACATCTGAGTCTGAGCCGGATGTCCCCAGGTAATTTTCTTCCAGTTCCCTCTGCTTGCATCGCAGCTCCATTGAGGTGTATTAGAGATGCTCCTTTTGGCTTTCCTGGGCCTGATTTGGGGGAACACTTTGCTGAGTTTTCTCTTCCCCCTAATATGTGATAAGGTTATGGAGGAACATACAGGTGTGCAGAGGCCAGAGGCGATCCACCCAGGTTCTTACAGATGAAAACCCCGTGCACGTTTCCTTAGGGCGTAAGGCCTCACAGAAGAGCCTGCTGACCCACAGACAAGGGTACATGAGGTATACACTTCACCAGGTAGCAAGAGGAGGGTGGGGGATAAGGAACATCAACAGGGCTGAATATAAATGTGTCTGTTTCTAGGCTGATTTAGCGAAGACTCTCCATCTCTGGTTAGCATGGGAAGGAACTTGCTGAGGTTGAGTTATTTGGGGTCATCCATTAAAAAGCTTTATAAAATCCACAGAGAAGTGACCCTGGGAGAAGTTCAGTAGCGTTTGCTGACTGGTTATCGCCCCCTCCACCCCGTAGGACTGCAGGCACCATCCAGCACTGCCTACACCTGACCTCGGTGTATACTCATTTCCTGCCCCAGCACGGCCGCCCAGAGGTCACCACAATGCCCCTGGGTCTGGGAACGACAGTGGATTACATCTTCTTCTCAGCTGAGTCCTGCGAGAATGGGAACAGAACTGGTAAGCCTGGTGGATCCTGGATTCCCAGACGCCACCCCCAAGAGTCCCTGGGAGCTGATGGTAGGTCAGGCATCTGATCACATGACTTGGGCTGCTGCGACCTGCCTGGCAAAGGAGCAGATCTCAGACCTGCCTGACGCTGGTCATCCTCATCGTACTTCCCTTAGGCCCTTTGCCCGGCTTCTCTTTTTATCTTTGTAGCAGAACAAGCCATCCCTCCTTTCTCAAGATGAAAATAGAGCACTCGGAGGTGATTGGATTTGTTCAGTGCAGCTGGCTAGTGAGGGTCTGGTGAGGTTAGAAACCCAGCCAGTTTCTTGTCCTCTCACCCCTCACTGTAGTCACAGTGTGGCAGTCTGCCAGCCCCACGCCTATTTTCTTTAAAGCATGTCTTTTACAGTGTTTGGGTTTTATGTTTAAAAATCAGATTTTACACAGAAACTCTCTGACTTCTCTCGGAAAATCGGAAGATCTTGTAATTCTGGGCTTGGAGGTGCATTCTCTAGTTTGGTACAGCCCCCGAACCCACTCACTCCATTCACTGACATATTATGGAGCGTCCAAGAGGCTGCAGGAGGTGAGAGGGAGGGTGGGTGGCCGAGAAGATGCAGCGTCTTGAAGGTGAAGCTCCCACAGGCCCCCTCCCGCCCCGGGACATGTGGTGGTGGCTGCATCGCCCACCGGCCTCCGCTCTGTGCTCCAGATCGCAGGCTGTATCAGGATGGAACCCTCAAGCTCCTGGGCCGGCTCTCGCTCCTCTCTGAAGAGATCCTCTGGGCTGCCAACGGCTTACCCAACCCCTTCTGCTCTTCAGACCACCTCTGCCTACTGGCTAGCTTCGGGATGGAAATCGCGGCCCCATGATGGGCTCCCAGGGGAAGAGCGCTTCTTCTCTTCCAGAAGAGCTCATCGGATGAGACTGTGGAAATATCCCACGCTTCTGGAAACTTAGATCCAAGAAACTTAACGTCCCCTCCCCACCCCCTCCTCATTCCCTTCTCCCCCACGGTTAGATTTTCTCCAGGCCTGTCCACATTCTCTGCCTGTGGTCCCTGCCCCGCCCCAGCCTCTTCCTAACCCTGTGCCACATGAGGGGGTGGCCTCGGGAGAGGCACAAGCGGGGGGTCCCCCCTTCCCTCCATGTATCCAGCGCTGCCCACTGATTTTTGATTACCAGGGTTGTGGGAGCTACTGATCTCCTTGGTTATTTGTTTTTAGGCCATTTCTTGGTGGTGCCTTCTGACCCGACCTTCTCCCTGCCTGAGACCCGAGGGCCCAACCCTCCTGCAGACATGCACAGACACGCACATGTTGAGACGCGCTCTTCTGTGTGGTTACGCCTGTCTCTGACCAGCCTGCTTGCCACGCTGGGGCCGTGGGTCACGGGCTCTGCTCTCCCTTTATCTTATGTTTCATTAGGCATTCATCTGGCCAGCCAGGGGGTCCTCTCCATTGGGGCTCTGGAACAAGTGGGCCCCGCAGACTTGGGTGCACTTCCGGTCTTTGCAGCCTCTGAGCCTCCTGCCCAGAGCGCCTCACCAGCCTGCATGCTTTCCCCAGGGCTGGGCCCTTTCCCCAGGCTGCCCTGTGGCGGCGGGTGGAGGGTCAGTGGGCAGAGAGAGTGGTTCAAGGTTCAGAGCGCTTCAAGGCTGAGTAGAAAGAACTGTCAGAAAACTCTGGTCTCCCTGGAGGACCGGGGTGAGGGTGGGAGTCCTGGGGCAGGAGAGCAGGCAGCGGACTCGAGACCTCAGGGACTTGCCCTCTTGCCTCACACACCTCAGCTGCAGCTCTCTGTTCCTCTCCTCCCACTGCTTTTTACTGTTTGCTGCCGACCACATTCCCTTCCCTTTTTTTGCCCCTAGAAAAGCCCGAGATTGAGCCCAGGCCAAACCTTCTCAGTAGAAAGGCGGCCTTGGGCACAAGTGGCCCGAGACGCGGACATGGCAGTGCTTGAGGGTTTGCTCCAGCTGGCCCAGCCTCCGCTGCTGGTTGTCCCTGCTTTCCCCCTCTCTGGCCCATTCAGGGGGCTCCCTCGCCCACACGAGTCACTGCAGGCCTTATAGCCTTTCATTGCTGGGCATGGCGTGGGGTGTTCCTGGCCGGCTCCTCCTCACACCTCCCGTCACTCAGAGTAGCTGCTGCTGGCCCTGCAGATGTGGCCCCCAGAGCGGGACTGGAGGATATAGCTGAGAGAGGCTAAAGTTAGGGACAGTTAGCTGAGGTTCACGTTTTCTCTTTTTTTTTTTTTTTTTGAGAGCCAAAGACCCAGCTTGGATTCTGCTGCTGCATTCACGGTTATAAGCTTTCCATGCCTTGGTTCTGGGGGATTTATCTCTGCGTGTGTATTTTTAAACATTGTTTCCTGGGTACTGGGCATGTGCCTGTCTGAGCCCCAGGCCCATCTGTCCACAGCCCACCATCCATTCTGTTTGTCTCTTCCTGGACATCTCCTGAGGTGGTCTCCTTGGTTCCTAGAACTAGGGCCCATCAGCTCTTCTCTTCTGCCAGGCAGTGTAGTTTAAAAATGGCTAAAGATGGCAGAGGGCAGGAGCTTGATAGATAATCTTTTCCTTGTTTTCTTACTTGTTTCTGTTTTGGAAATGAAAGGGGGGTTTAAATGGCCATTTGAATTCTCTTTTCCAAATAAAGGTTTACCTTTTTCCCCCCAACTGTTGATTATTTTATTAGGATCCCCAAGAGCATGGGGGAAGGGAAGGCCTGGAGAATGAGCCGGGCAGAGAGCAAGAGATTGACCTGGGGTGGGGCCTCTAACCCTACATCTAGACCACAGAAAAGGGTTGTCATCTCCCCTAGGTAACTGAGTGGATGCCCACTGCTCTGAGGAACAGGGCCTGCGTGCAGCCTCCTGCCCCGACCTTTAAAAGGTGCAGCTCTCTATCCTCTCCCAGCTCGGGGAGAGGGGTCCATTCAGCTGCTTTCATTCGTATTCTATCTGCTGCCCTTGTCTCTCCCCCTAGTCCGAGCAGAGGAGGGTCTGTGGCAAAAAGCAGGACGAGAGAAGCGTTTTCCCTGGTCAAAGCTGTGGCAGCTGCATGAGGCGTGATGCGCATGGCCGATGCCTCTCGCCGCGTTTCTATTTCTGATCATCATCTCTTCCCTATTCTGGAGCCAGGCCTGAGCTGCGGGCCATCTGTTGCTGGAAAGCTGTCCCTCCTTTACCAGGCCTCAGTCCGCTGGGAGTTCTGTCTTCCCCCGGCCTCCTCACGCAGCCCTTGTGCCTGTGGGGAGAAGCCCTGAGGCCAGGTGGGGTTTAACGCCTCACCTGAACTGAAGCCCAGGCTCCACACCTTTAAATCAGTACCTGAGAATCTGTGTTACTTAAAGCTCCCCGGGCACCAGTGGAAACACCTGGGTTACGATTCAGCAGAAAGAGAATTTAGCCAGGGATTAGGATCACCGCCTGTCGTCTTGGCCTGGTTGCTCAGTGGTTGTGGGTAAGTTAACCCCTCCCTGTGTTTCAGATATCTTGGTGAAATGGAAATTAAAGTAGTATTGTTTTCCACTCGTCAGGAATTTTCAGATCTGAAGTTACATTGTTTGAAAGGATGCTAGGAATCCCAGAGTATTATTGGTAATTACAGTAATTGGCAATTATTGGTAACAGTTGGGAGTTAAGGATGCCCATGGCACCCCACTCCAGTACTCGTGCCTGGAAAATCCCATGGACGGAGGAGCCTGGTGGGCTGCAGTCCATGGGGTCGCTAAGAGTTGGTCACGACTGAGCGACTTGACTTTCACGCATTGGAGAAGGAAATGGCAACCCACTCCAGTGTTCTTGCCTGGAGAATCCCAGGGACGGGGGAGCCTGGTGGGCTGCCATCTATGGGGTCGCACAGAGTCGGACACGACTGAAGTAACTTAGCAGCAGCAGTTTCCCCTAGGCAGTCTGGACAGTTCTCGGCTCGGAATTCTTTTATAGCCCCTAAGCTCTGAGGCGTGTCCCCCGGACTCCTTTCCTGGCCTGAAGGGCTTCCCCGCGGTGACCTGCATTTACACAGCATCTGCATGGGGCGTTGATTCAGGGCTGTCAGGGCGCTTCCCTTTCCATGATCAGTTCAGGTGCGCATGTCTTACCTTTACATCTGAGGAAGCAGAGATCGCAAAGAGGGAAACTGAGACTCTCCTTTGCTTGATTTCTTGCCACCCAGCTCCTCAGAACACAGCGTCTTCTGGGAGTAGGAGGGCCAGGTTGTCTTGTAAGGCAGACACGGGGCTGGGTCTTGGAGAAGGGAAGCAACCAACCAGTCCACTGCTGGCTTGTCTTAAGCCCTGTTTTTTTTCTCTCCTTCTTCCCCATGTGTAGCTACTCACGGGGCGGGGTGGGGGTGGGTGGGGGGGTTGTTTCTTGATTGGTTACTTAAGGCAAAACATGGCTTACCTCCCCCTGGCGGGGAGCAGGCAGGGGCCTACCTCCTCTAGTTCCCTCCCCCCGACTGCTCCCTATGTTTAGGGAGAGAGCTGCCCTGAGGCCCTACACTTCCACACTCTTCCCCCTGCACCTCTCCCATCATTTCTCTCCCCAACAAACCGGCCTGGTAGGGTGAGCTTTCCCGGGTTAGGAGGCTATGACCTTAAGGTACCTCAACTGGAAAACTGCCTTCTGCCCCACCCTCGTCAGTTACCATGCCCATAAGGCCGGAGTCCTCACACAGCTAGCGTGGAGGCTCCACACTTAACATCCTTCCAGGTCTTGTCTTTCCCACAACCAAGTCCTTTCTGGCTGGGGACTGGAAGGACCGCACATCCCCATGTGGGCTGCTCAGGGTGCGGTCCCCTCAGGCCAGCTGAGGTGGCCTGTCTTCACCACCTGCCAGGCCTCAGCGGGCCCCTCATCCCTTGGCAAACATGGTAAGGGTTACCAGGCGGCCCGCATGTGGGACGGTCGACTTGGGCTTTGGTGTGACCAGCACCCTGTCACCACTGCCCTCCGCAGTCGTGGTCAGGATCCTTGTCAGATCTTGGCAGACGGGGGTGCAGAGCTTCAATCTCTTCACGTCCAGGGCTCTGAGAAGTGCCACCTGCCTTCAGAGGTCCAACCCACGATAGTCATGTGCCTAAATTAGGCAGGCACGTGCTGCGAGCTTGAAGCAAAGGGAGCAGCAGGAAATGTGGCCATCCACCCAGTAGGCTGGCTTCTGGTCCTCTCGGGAGCCTGTGACGGCACTCAGCTCTGCGTCAGTTCCAAGAAAGTGGCCGTGCGGTATCCACGGTGAGCCTGGCTGACTTGTGACCAACTCAGCCCAGCACTTAACTCAGCCCCTGTATGTATGAGAGCAGTCCAGGGGCCCACGGTATATGAGCCCACATCACTGAAACCCACCTACAAGGCCCTTTACCAGCTGGACTTGAATATGTACATTTCACACACTGCCTTTTGTGTGAAGGGGGTATAAGCCCAGTTATTTACAAACTCTGGTTACCTTTATTGAAAGGCTCGTTTTTTGGTATCATTTAAGCTGGATTTAAATGATCCTGTAAATAACTGCCTCTTTTTAATGGTGTACAGTCCAAGCCCTTCATGGATCCCAACAGACCACCTCTCCTCTTCCCAGTGGCCACGCCTCACCACAGCGCTCCTGAAAGTGAGGGGGTCTTGCTGTGCTAGACCACACGTCTCGCTAGGGCTTTCTGGGGATTGGCTGGGCTAAGAAGTAGGAAATACGCTCCCTTCTCCTAAGCCTAGGGTTTCCTTTCAAGCTGAACGAAAGGAGAGCAGAGAAGTAGGGAGCAAGGGTTACAGGGGAAAAGATGCCTCTGGGCAGGTCAGCTTGCAATTGTTTGGACTTGCCTTAAAGCCTGGGAAGAGGTCCAGGGCTGGACGGACCATGCAGAGGAAGAAGGGGTAACGGGTAGAACCAGGGGTGTTTTCCAAGCTGTGTCTTTAACCTCCATAGGTTCTGCACTGGCGACCGTGGTGAGAAGGGACTTGAGATCCCCGTTGCTATGGTTTTCTGAAATAGCCTCCTCTCCCAGGAGAACACCCAGCCTTCCTCCTCCTTCCTTCCTGGTGGATGGCTGGGGACTAGGAGAGGACAAGCTGGGCTCTGGAATGCGCCTGGGGCCTCCAGGGGGGCGGAACTGGCTGTTTGAAGGAGAAAGGGCTTCTTTTACAGTCAGCAGGAAAGATCTCCCAGACGAGTAAAAAGGGCCGAGTGGCTTCAGCAGGCTGAGGGGTGTGACAGTCTGGGACCCCAGAAGTTTATCATGACTGCCGGGGCTGCGAGGTGTCCTGATGACTGGTTTGGGGCTCGCCTCAACCTCTGATCAGGTTCTACCCCCACCCCCCACCCAACCCCCCCAGAGCTGCCGTGGCTGACAGTGGGGGGTGGGGCGGCTGCAGCCCCAGCTCCTGGAGGGAAGAAGACAAGGCTTACAGCCCACACAGCTGAGCTGGGGGGAGACTTTATTCTTTTCAAGGAAAAAGTGAGAACAGGAATGAGACGAAGTGTAAAAGGGGAAGGAGGGGGCAATACTGATATGAGAACAACAAGTCCAGTACAACACGGCAGCCAGCTGACACCATCACCAAGCCCCAGGCCAAGCACACCCGATCTCTCCTCTCATCAGACTTGGAAGAAAACGGGAAACTTGGGACTCTGGAGCACCAAGATGGGGTGGGGGTAGGGGGGTGGGGTCAATACCGACAGACTTGCAGCTAGCACCTGGCCAGCCCTGCGTGGTCTGGGTCAGACCTCCCCTCCTACCCCACGCACCCCTCTTTAGGGCACACCTCCCTGCCCTTCCCTGGTTTCTCAGTGGGACGAGGGAGGTGGGGAGTTCAGCACAGCGGGACTCGGGCACTCAGAACACAGTCCATAGGCTAGGCCCCCAGCTCACACTTTCCTTGTACTTCGAGGCCAGAGGGTGGGCCTGGGGGCAGCCAACAAAGCTAAGCTGAAAACCACCCAGGCAAGGGACCCAGGCACACAGGCCTCTGGGCACACTCCTGGTCAGAAGGAGACCCAGTCCTTGGGCCAGGAAGTCAAGTCCAAGTTGGAAGTGGCGGGGAGGGGAGGATGCCGTGAGATGACCCAGGGTCAGAAACCAGATGTGGCCAAACTCGGGCTCTCCCTGCAGCTAGGCTGGCCCTAGGCTTTGTCATGGCACCTAGGGGTGGGAGGTGCAGCTCTCCGTACCTGGCCACGCTCAGGAAGGATGGGGTGGCTGCTGAGAGGGGCCAGGGGATGGTGACTCTGCTGAGGCCACGGGAAGGAGAGGACCCGCAGGTGTGAGTGGGTGGGACACGGCTAGAAACCTAGGTTCCCAGTGTTCTGACCCGGCAGCCCGAACAGGGTACAGGCAGCCCAGCCTTGGGGAGCAGTCACTATCCCGCTGAGCCAGCCCACCTTCATCACACAGCTTTCTCTGACCTCCCCTGACCCCTCCCCAGCCAGAAGCCCCAACCCCCAGGGACAGAGGAGCCCACACCGAGTGCTGGGAGGCAGCCCTGAGTCTGGAGGAGCCGGGCCTGGTCTCTCATGGGAAGTGAGATGAGGTGATGCTGACGATGGTGACTAAGGCCCCAAGTCCCTGCCCCCTGCCTCCCCAGAAACTCTGCAGCCAGGCCGGCCCCGCGCGGAGCAGAGCCTGTGTAAACACGCCCAGGAGGGGAGGAGGGCTTGCTACATATATTTGAAATGTGTTAAAAAATAAATTAAAAAAGCACCGCTGTATCCCGTGGGTGTCCACAGGCCCGAGGTCTCAGCGAGGAAATGGGGAGGTGCTAGGGGCTTCTCGGTGGGGGCGTCGGCTCCCTCCCCCGACAGACAGCAGCTGGGGCTGGGGCTGCATTCTGCTTCCTTCTCCCCAAGGGGCTCGGGAGGGAGATGGGGGACCAGAGCACCCCATTGGGTACCCGTGCCAGGAGCAGCTCTCCCCCACATCCCTGACCCCAGCACCCCCTCTGACGTCTCACCCTCAAGCTCTGTGGTTCACCTGCCTGGTGGACATCACAAGGCACCTGCCTCCACACCCACAAAAGGCCCTGTTTTCAGCCTCATGCCTCCCAAATGGATCCTTCTCTGTCCCAGGTGAAGGTGTGAACGTGGGGCCCCCCCTCCTGAAAACTAGGATGGGATGGGAGGCTGAGTTGGGGTTCACAGTGGCCCCCAGACTGCTCTGGCCGTGATGTAGCCCAGCAGGCTGCTTAGGCACCTTGCCAAGGGTCCACTGAGCCAGGAGGAACCCAAGGGAGTGAGCAGCCGGCTTCTCTGCCTGGCCTGACTCTGGGCCAAGATCTGCTGGTCTGAAGAGCTGCCAGCTCGGTGCCTCTCCTGGTGGGCACCCGCGTCAGCAGACGCATCCTGTCTCCATCTCTCCCTTTCTTGGCTCCTCAGGCCTCATCCATCTCTCCCCAGCAGACTGAGAACAGCACTGTTTCTATTCCACTCCACCCCTCTTCCCTGGTGGCTCAGACGGTAAAGCGTCTGCCTACAATGCGGGAGACCTGGGTTTGATCCCTGGGTCGGGAAGATCTGGAGAAGGATAATGGCCTCCCACTCCAATATTCTTGCCTGGAAAATCCCACCCATGGAGGAGCCTGGCAGGCTACAGTCCATGGGGTTGCAATGAGTTGGACACGACTGAGTGTCTCTGGTCTGCAGGGAGAGTCGGGTGGGAAGGAGGCAGCTGCTCATCTGGGAGCAGCCGCTGTGGCGAGGATGCTGCCCTCGGATGTCCAGCCTGCTCTGGGACACCTAGAACTTCCATCCCTTCCATCTCCACGCCATCTCAGTGCATCCATCTCCCCAGCCCAAGCTCTTGCTACTCTCTTTAAGATTACAGACAGTCATTCTTTTTCGGGTTGGGCCTTTAAATTTTCTGAGTTGATTGCCACCATTTAAAAATCTGCATATTTCACATAAAAATTCAGAATTCTGCAATGAAAAAACATCTGGCCATCTGGTATGCAGGGCCTGCCTTTAGATCCGCTGAGCACCAGCAGCTGAGGCTGGCCTCCTTTAGTTGGCCACAGTCCCCACCCAGCCCTGCAGCCCTCCTTCAATCAGCTGCTCGGCCCTGGGGGAATCTGAGTTCACAACTCTGGGCTTTTCCTCTTTCAGAGCTCAGTCACGCCCTCAGTTCCTAGGCAACCTTATTGACAGTTGCCTCTCAGTATTAAGAAACCTTAATGGTCATCTCTTCCAGTTATCCTCCCGTAACCTAAATCCGGTCTATAGCTTTCTAGATGACAAGCAACCATCTAATCTTTGCTTGAATATCTCCAGCAAAGGGGAACTCACTACTCCCCGTGGTTCTAAACTCTCCCTCACCTTCTTTTCTCACTTACACCCCCCAGTTCTTGGGCTCTGCCTCTCCCCAGTGGCCACACTGCACCCTTTGCCTTCCACCTCTGCTGTTGCTTGAGCCTCCAGAACCTTCCTCCAGTTCCGCCAACTTGTCTCCACAACTTCTCCCTTGCCCTCCAGGCAGATGGTGCAGACTCCAGCAGCTCAGGCCCTTCCCTAAGGAGCTGCCTCATGCCCCAGGCCGGATCATCACTGGGCCCTCCACACCTAACCCAGGCTGCTAAACAGGGAGCGGGGGCTGGGATACAGGCCTCCGTGGCCCGGTCTTCATTTCCCTAGCAAGGGCTGAGGTAACAGGAAGCGGGAGCAGTCCCTGGGGGCCTCCCGACCCAGGCCTGAGGGTCCCACCCCGTCCTCAGCCATGGTTCGTGGACCCACCAGGTCTGTTCAGATCCCCACAGGCACGCTGAGCCCAGTGCTGCTTCTCTGGGCCACCGGCCAAGCCCGGCCCCTCTGCAGGGAGGCCCCAGCTGCAGCAACAAGCAGAGCTGGGCTGAGCAAGGGGGGCCAAGGAGGGGTCTGGGAACTCTTTCCCCCAGCGGCTCTCTCCCGGGCTTTCGTCCAGCGCATCCCAGCACTAGGCGCTGCCACTGGGCAGTGTCCACCCACGTAGCATTGTCCATGGGGCTCCAAGGGCCCTCCTGGGTCACACACTCTGGCTCTTGGGGCACACGGGGCCTGTGCTAAGCTCCCGATATGGACCATGCAGACCTTTCTCGGGGTGCTTCCTACCCTGCTTTCCTTTCCCTGGGTCATGATGCTGCCAGGGCAGACAGGACTGGAGAAACATCGCTCCCCTGTCACGCCACGGCCCGAGCGGAGCTGGGAGGTTTCCCATGGGGAGGATGGACCCAAACCCCAGACACACGGGCAGGGGTACCAGCCAGAGCCGGCAACCCCTCCTCACCCAGCCCCACGACACTTAGAATCTTCTAAGCACTGGCTTTCCGGCCCCTGGCCAGATCCACTAGTTTTTAAGTTTTTTTTTCCCAATACTTTAAATTTTAGGTCATCAAGTTAAAACCTCAGAATTCAACTCTTCACTGCCTCTTGGTCCACAGGTAGAGGGCCTAGCCCAGCGGAGGGACAGCAGCTTGGGAAGCTGAGCTGGGACACACTCGCCCCGTCATCAGCCCCGCGTTCCCCAGGACCGAGGCTGGTCTGGCTGGAGGATGCTGGTCCCCTGGGAAGTGGGTGAGGCAGGGGGCGCTGCCACCCGCCTTATACCCGGATCTGGTACCCATTGAGGTCTGGCATGGCTTTGGGCTCTGAAGGCTTCTTCTCACCGGAAGGCCTGCAGGGAGGGGAGAAGAGAGGAAGGGGAAAGGGTGAGCAGCCTCTCCGGGAGGTGGGAGAGCAGGGAGCCAGGGTGGCTGCCCCCCGACTCCCACCTCCCCATTCTCCAAGGTGTCCCAAATGCAGCAGGAAGGGTCCCCGCGGAAGTGCGTTTCTGGAAACCCCCAACCCCCCTTGCAAGCCTGAGTGTGGGCCCCACACTCTCTCAGGAGCTACTGCTCTTCACTGAGGTCAGCGACTCTGGCTGCAGGTTAAGTGATAAAGTAACAGTGAATCCCTGTGAGGGACCCTGTGTTCTCTCTGACAGCCTCTCAGGTCAAAGTGAAGGAGGCTGGCTATGGGAGGCAGCGAGGTGCCCCTGACACCAGAGAGGTGTCTCCAGAAAAGTGAAAAAGTAAAGTCGCTCAGTCGTGTCCAACTCTTTGCGACCCCATGGATTGTAGCACACCAGGCTCCTCTGTCCATGGGATTCTCCAGGTAAGAATACTGGAGTGGGTTGCCATCTCCTTCTCCAGGGGATCTTCCCGACCCAGGGATCGAACCTGGGTCTCCTGCATTGCAGGCAGACGCTTTACCATCTGAGCCACCAGGGAACCCCATATAACCTAGAGGTGTCTCCAGAATGACCTTTAAAGCAAGAGCCACACTGACACAGAGGAGACAAATCTAACGAGGCCGCTGGGTGCTTTATCCGAATGCTTCTGCCGGCCGGTTACAGGCAAAACCCAGACTCTCATGGGGCAAAGGTTATGCTCAAAGCCACCAACCGGCTGCCATCTGAGGTTAAAACCTTTTCCAGCGATATTCCTGGAAGAGCTCACTGTTGGCTGGGCCCCACCCTTCTACCATCCCTCCCCCAGAGCCTATTCTGCAGCTCTGCAGTTGTGGCCTCGGACCTTCCCCCGTGGGCCTCCTGCTGGGCACCAGGGTGCCCACACAGGGTAACCAGTGGGCCAGAGATGTCCTTCTCCCTGGAGAAACGGGACTTCATTGTAGCTGTTTCAACATATGAACAAACCCACCCTTCCAGTGGGGGCGACAAAGAGAAGGGTGGGAATGCGAAGAGCTTGAGGGGAGATCAGAGGGAGGGGAAGATGAGCGGAAAGGATGAAGCCTTTTTCTGCACCTTCCCCCCACCCCCAACTCCTCCAGGAAAGGGGAAACCCAGGGCTCACCGCCTTTCGCTGCGGCTGTTCCTGCGGTGGGGGCTGGACTGGCCCCGCTGTGGGGAGGACACATCCTTCTTCCGGTCCTTGGTGGGAGACGGAGGGCCGGTCCCTTTGCCGATCTGAGTGGGGAGGAAGACACACAGACCTGCTCCAGGACCGCCCCAGAGTCTGTCCTGTCCTGACGGAGCCACAAGCCCCAAAGCTGCTCTGGGCAGAGCCCAGGAAGCCTCAAGCCCTGCTCTGCCCTGTCTCGGGGTGTTCCTGAACCTGTTTCCCAGGCGCTAAAGTGACCAGGGCCTTGGGGGTTCCACAGCAGGGCAGCCCAAACTCCATGAGCCCCTGAAACAGCATGGACGTGGACAGCAGTGACTGGGGAGGGTTCATGGTGGCCCCCGAGAAAAGGGGCATTTACTCAGGCCGGGCAGAGGGGCCAGCCGGAGAAGCAGCCCGTGTCTGAGCTTGGGGCTGGGAGCCTACAAGACCCACAGGTGACACTGGTTATCTCCAGTTAATCAGAAGCTCAGACTAGTGGCTATACCTCTGATGAAGGGGAATAAAGGAGGTGGGGGGAGCAACTGAACTTAGGCGACACAGTCCCTTTGAGCTGAATTTTCAAAATGTGGGGTATACAGGACAGGTGCTGGAGAGGGGTGCAAATAACATGGGAAGTCTTAAGCACCAAACAGATTGGGAAACACAGCACTCGAAGTTAGGTAATGCTGGCTCCAGCTCTAGATCCAACCTGCTCCCCTGAAGGTGGGGTGACACTTGGGCAGCTGAGCACCCAGACTTCCACAGGGAGGGACAGGGGGGAGGACCAGCTCAGGAGGGGAGGAGGGCAGCCCCCGAAAGCAGCGGGGTCACCTGCAGCTGCCCTGGGGAAGGAAGGCACCGAAGCTGTCACCCCAAGGTCTTGGCCTGGGGACTGGCGGGGCAGGGCGGCCGGGACTCCTGAAAGCACCTGCGACGTGCCGGGGTTCCCCATCCGGAGACTGAGCCCCAGGCCCATCTGCTGCCCACAGGCTGCAAGCAAGTCTCTGGGCTCCCTGCACCTCAGTGTCCCCCACTGCCTGCTGCGGCCCTCCTGCGGTCTTGGGGAGCAGCAATGGGCGTGAAACTGCCACTGTCACGGCTATGGCCCCAGGCTGCCCGGAGAGGCAGAGCGCAGAGCTGCAGAGACCGGGCAAAGGGGAGGGGCCAGTAGGCCCCACGGAAGGCACCCCCAAGTACAGGGGGACAAACATCTCAGCAGCTCAGCCCACTATTTTGGGTCCAGCAGCTCCCCCTCATGACCCCTGCTCACTGCGGCTGGGCAAGAGGGAGAAGGAGCCATCCCTCCTTGTCTCCCCAGAGTCTGACCCGCTTCTCTTTTCTGACTTTCCCCCTGGGGCTGGGGGTCAAGAGTCGGGATGACAGGGGTGATGGAAGCTACTGCCCAGCCCACACTATACCACTCCCTCCAGACAGGCCATGACTCCCCACCAGCCTTGACTCGCAGCCCTTCCACCTGGATGGCAGCACCCCTGCCCAGGCCCAAGCCCAGCTCCCCTGCAGCCCAACCAGAGCCTCCCCAGGGCTGCCCACCTGAGGTGGCTGTCTCATCAGCAATGACCTTTGAGCGAAGCCCAGAAACTTCCTACCCTCACCTCCCCAACTCCTGGCTCCACCTCCTTCCAAGAAGATGGGGGTGGGGTGGTGGGTTGGGAAGATGGGGGAGGAAGGGGGGACTTCCCTGGAAGAGTGAGCCTCTAGGAAGCGGCATCTCCACCTCTGCCCTTCCTCCCCACCCCTGCCTGCCCTTCTACCCTCAGCCCTACATTTCCATTGACCCCCTACCCCTTCCATCCCCACGCCTGCCCTTCCGCCCCCGCCCTTCTGCCCTCACCCTTGCCCTTCCACCACCCCCACCCCCCACCCCTGCCCTTCCACCTCCACCCCTGCCCAGGCCCTGGGTGCCCCGGGCAGGGCAGTGCGCACGCACCTTGAGCCGCATGTCGCGGGCATGCCGCTCCAGCTCCTTGCGGAAGTCCTCGCGGCCCAGCCTCTCCACGTCCAGGACCGAGTGCTTCCACTCGATCTGCTCCACGCTGTGCGGGTCGTGGGACACGCACTGGCCCAGCTTCACCTTCTTCAGCACGTGCCAGCAGCGGCCGTAGGCGGCCTCGTAGTCCAGCACGAGCTCGCTGAGCGTGCGAAAGGCCGGCGGCTTGTACATCAGGTCCTCGCGCCGGCTCATGCCCAGCGCCCCGTAGCGACCCCCGAAGTTCACCCCCAGCACGATGTGGCGGAAGTAGTTCCCTGAGAAGTAGGTCTTGAAGCTGATGGGGAAGCGTTCCAGGGTGGGCATGCTGTTGGTGAGGTAACTGGCCGCGCCGCCGCAGCTAAGGAAACGGCTAGAAGCAGGAGCGGGGCGGGGCGACCCCATCCCACCTACCCCACCCGGGAGAGGCTGTGTGAGCCGCCCCAGAGCCCAGCTTCCCAGTGCCGACGCCAGCTCTCCAGTGCGGACCCCAGCTCCCCAGCGCGGACGGTGGGTGTTGCTCATCCACATCCTGTCGTCAGGCTTGGGCCCTGCATACAGTAGGCACTCAGTGAACTCAATCTCTATGGGTCAGGGTGCTCAGTGATTACCGGCTGCTGCCATGACGTCAAGCAGCCCTCACCAAGTAACAGTGAGTAGGGCACCTCGAACTGCCGGGCTTTCCAGAGTGGTGGGGTGAAGGAAGGGTGAGACAGGCCCTCCGTCCACCAGCCTGTCTGTCTGTCTCCCCCTCACCTCCCTCCTCCCCTCTGTCGCACACACAGCCCTCTTCACCCCTGCCCTCCCTCTCACACGTGCTGATACACACGTGTGCATCACAGATGCACAGACAACCCTGTTCTTTTCTCTCACCGCCCCTACCCCTCCATGCGTAGATACTGTGCCTGCTGCTCTTCTGATAAAACCAAGGCTGCCGGCAGCCTGGGGGGCCGTCAGCTGTCCACTCCAACCTCCACGGAGGACCGTCTACACCAGCTCTTTCCTCTGACTGCTCCTCGGGCCCTGCTGGCTCCTTCTCAGGCTTGGCTGGGACCCCTGACCTCCCTTCCTAAAGCAAGTCTGCTCTAATATTCCCCATGGCACATCACCACAATCTGTGATTATTTTTCTTATTTCTTGGTTTACTTGCTTATTTTTTGTCTCCCTGGCTAGAACGTAAACTTTTGAGAATGGGGACCACCTTGTCTGTCATTTATTTTTATTTTTTGCTGTATCTCTGGGGCCTAGCACAGACATGGCACATGGCAGGCACTCAAAACTCTTTTTTGAACAAACGGGGAGAATGAGATGAACAGGATAAAAGCTTGGTGTACAGACCAGGTCGACACTGCGTCCAGTGTCCAGTGTGCTCCTGGTCGTTTAACTGTATTAACAAATTTGTGGGATGGCATTGCCATTGTCCCCTCTGCAGAGGAGGACTCCGAGGCTCAGAGGTGCTAAGGAACTTGCTTGAGGCCACAGTGAGGATAGCAGAGCTAGGATTCAGGTCCAGGTTGGCCTGAGCCTGCAGTCTGCATGCAGTCACTGCCATGCTCACCAGGCCTGACTCCTTGCAAGCAAATGACTGGGAACACAGATGAGCCAGGTGCAGACTCTGAGTGCAGTGAGGATGAGACCAGGAACAGACTTAGTTCAGAGCATCCCTTGTGTTTAGGAGGGGGCCGTGGCAGTTCTATGGGGACAGCAGGGTGGTGTCCTATCCAGATGGGGGGCTACTCCTATTTTCCTCCTGCCCACAAGCCAGCAGATAACCCCTGGAAGGCCTCTGGGACCATGTGATCCCATCTGGACCAGCTTCTCTGTGTGCTCATGGGGAGGGGAGCAGGGTCTCCCTCCTACAAGGGGGTGGGAACCTCCACTTTGGAGCGTGGTCCTGAAGGAGAAGCAAATGTGGGGTGGTGAAGGAGGCGCTGGCAGCGGCTTGGAGTCCTTGGGCTGGCCTCACACTCATCCCAGCAGAGAACCCTTTGGACAGGGCAATGCTGGTGGGTCTCTCTGGGCAGCAAAGGACTGCCACAGAGGGATTAGCCCTCAGGGAGGAGGACTGGGGCCACCCCTACACTGTCTTTGTACAGGTTAGGCAGGTATGTCTATGGGAGTGGGGAGTACCCCCTCTGATCCCCCACAGAGAAGCTGTGCTCCTGGCCTGTGAGCGTTGTCTTCTCCCTGACCCATCTGAGCAAACGATTCCTCCCTGTTCCATTAGGCACCTGCCCCCTCACCCTGCTGGGCACAGAGCCCAGTGCCTACTCCAGGAGTGGTAGATGGAATATTTACAAGCCTTGATAGGTACAGGGAAGAGTGTGGGGTGGGAAGAGATGAGTCAAGACTGGCCTTGAATTGGTAAAACTGAGTGATGGGCACATGGGCTGCACTATGTTAATTTATGCTTATATGAGGTTAAAATTTTCTGTAATTAAACAAGGTAGGATTCAGGCAGGAACCACTTATGACAGAGAAATGGCCACATGCCAGTCTCCTAACTTTGCTTTAACTGGGGATAGTGGGTGCCCCCTCTAGGGGCCTCGTCTGTCCTACCTAACTACTCTGGTGATCCAGCTATAGGTCCAGTTCTACCCTTTGGGTGGGGGAGAGACTGAGAAACCCTTTTTATTATTTTTTTAATATGCAGATTTACATTTAAAGATCAGGGGATGTCCACCATCTCCACAGATCCACATGTCTTGGAAATGCCAACAGTTGGGCATCCAACCTGCTTCTCCCGGACTCTTTGGTTCTTGGAAATAGCACAGCAGCCTTATGAGACCATGAGCCGTGATTTGTGGTTTGGAGAACAGGGTCACTGTGTCCACTGCTCAAAAAAAAAGAGCTGCCCAGTAAGCCTTGGAAGTTAGCAACTGAGGTGCAAGAGACTGAGCCCCCCTCAAACTCCTTCACTCTGGGGCCAAGTTCGTGACTTCTGGGAAAGGGAGCCGGGAGGGCCCTTCCAGAGGAGGAAGATGGCCCTGGAGGTGTGAGTAGCTGGCCACCCCCTCCCAGACCTCTCAGAGGAAGGATACATTCCCAGGATCACCGCTTCCAGGCATTTGATTGGCAGAGCCTCTTTGGTCATTTCCTTGGCCAGGTCCATCAGCCTGGGGGGTTGGAAGGCAGAGTCATTAGGACAGAGGCTCCAGTCCCCTCTGGTGAAGGAGCATTGGGAGGTAGACTAGATGGACAAAGACTCCCCTGCCTTCCAAGCTGCCGCAGCTCAAGCCCAGCACCTCCCCCTCACATCCTTCCTGAGCCTAAGGGGTCGGAGAAGAGACAACCACTGAAGATAAGGAAAGAGGCCCTTCCCCTTTCCCTTCTGTCCTTCCATTTCCTTCTTCCCTCAGAGTCCTGCTGCAGAGTCCTCTGGAGGGGAGGGTGGTTGGGGGTGGCGTGCAATGATAGGCAGGTCTTTGAAAGCCACTGGGCTGGGGGCCTCCTGTAAAGATGGTGTTTGGGGAGTGCATGGGATAGCATGCCAAAGAGGCCGGAGACCTTGGCACTGATCTTGTTTCTTCTGGAGCACAGTGGACACCCCTGACCGAACTGTGACTTCTCTGAAGAGCCTTTGATTGTTGTAACTGCTTCTCCATGGCTGGCCAGCTCCCTGGAGCCTGGACATGGGGTCTCAGGGAATTAGCTGCCCAGTGACTCCCCCATCTGCTCTTGAACTTGGAATTCAGGCCACTTTAAAACAGACTTATCTCTGAAGCCTGGTTCCTCCCTCCTCACCAAATGCTGCCCCCTGGCCCTGGGAATACAGCCTGGCCACTGGCTTTGCAGGGCAGGGTGTCAGACTCCTCCATCCCATGAGGCTGGAGCTGGGCCTGCACACTCAGCAGGCACAGGACAACAAGAGCAAAGCTTTGGGGTGAGGAAGGCTGCTCTCCCCCCGAGGGCTTAGAGAAGGGGTAATTAAGTAATTTAGCTAATAAACCATCTAAAGCATTTTTCATAAGGAAGTGATCATGGATTGATTATATGTGGGGCAAGATGTAAAATTCATATTCATCATAAAAGCACAGGGTTTTAAACCTGTAGACAGCTTTGGGCTGAGCCCCCAGGCCCACCTGTGGTATTCACTCTCCACTCCACTCTGCCCTAAGGGTTTCCATGGGGGTGAATCCAGCCAGGGGTCTACACCTGGGGGGCAGAATGGGAAGTGAGACATGCAGTGTTCTCCCCAGTAGGGTCCCTGCAGCTCAATCACTGGGCCTTGTACCAAATGCCCAGAATCAAGTCCAGAAGGTAACTGGGGGTGATGCCAGGGAACAGAGAGAAGGGGGAAGACCCTCTCCTGTGAGGCCGACCTCTCCTAAAAGGAAGATAAGGGTCACACACAGACATCCACTTGGGACCATCCTCCGTCATCACCAAGGCAAGCAGGTGGTCTGCCATCACCCTCTTGGCTCAGAATGGATACTGGGGTTCTCCCTCCTGGCTCAGCATGGATATTGGGGTTCCTTTTCCTCAAGGGAGCCCTGGCTGCCCATCTTGGCTAGAATCCCCTCTTTAGGACGTCCTAAGGGCAGTCCCAAGGTGATACCTGCTTTGCTGGTGGGCTCTCCTGGGAAGACTCTCTGCCTGCCTGATAAGCTTCCACCCACAGGTGACAGAGGGGCCCCAACCAGACCAGGGTCTGTGACCTGGTGCAGAGGGACCTGTGCTCCCCACACTTACCCTGTCAGAGGTCTGCTCTTCTTAATTTCAAAGAACTGTGTCCCTGTGTGATTGTACCTGCGGGTGCTGGTTAAGGGCTCTCTGGCTTGATCTGGAAGAGGCGTGTCCCTCTGCCCCCATCCGGACCCCGGGGGTCCAGCACTCCTCGGGGGTGCAGGCCGGGTAAAGACCCCACAGAGGATGCTCAGGGTGTGATCGTCTGAAGGGAGAGGAGGGCACAGCACGCTGCTGGCTCCTTCCCCCACAGGGCCCCTCTCTGTCCTCACTCATCCTCTGTTCCCAGCTTTCCTCTCCAGGAAGGAAGCCAGGCAGAAGGCAGCCAGGTTGGCCAGGGCCGGGAGACAAGCCTGAGCCCTGGACAGCTCTCAGCAGTACTTTATGTTCCAATTGGTGAGAAACAGCACACACGGACAGGAGAAGGCTGGGGTGGGATTCCTGTGCGGCTCTGTTGCTGGGTGCTGCTCCCAAGCCAACCGGCCCCTCTCCAGGCCACCAGTCCCCATCTCTGCCCCTTGCTCTCTCCCCCCAAATTGGGCTGGACCCAGTTTTCAGTAACCAGTCTGACTATTCTTCTGCTTAGGACCCATGCCTGGCCCTTAGGGGTCCTGCCATCTTGGACAGAATCAGCAGCTAGGAGGGTCAGAGGGAGCCAGGTGGAAGAGCTCCAGGCAGGGCCCAGGGCTGGAGAGGCCCAGCTCAGAGACACCGGGGAATCCCAGGCTTGGGGGCGTCCCAAGGCTCTTCCCCTGCTGGGGAGCTGGCCTTCTGCCAGGGAGGAAAAAGGCGCAGAACTAGGGGATACATCCAAGATGTGGAAGCTGTCTCCTGAAGCATAAAAGTCCTTTTTCTCCTCCATCTACCTGCTGCTGCTAAGTCGCTTCAGTCACGTCCAACTGTGTGTGACCCCATAGACGGCAGCCCACCAGGCTCCCCCATCCCTGGGATTCTCCAGTCAAGAACACTGGAGTGGGTTGCCATTGCCTTCTCCAACATCTACCTGCTACCTCCCCCCAACACACACCCTTTCCCCCAACACACACTTCTTTTAGACCAGTTTTTAAACAGCCCCAAGGGAGCTTCCCCCTTCTCTCTCTCTGCTGGCACCAGAGGGTCAGCAGAGGAGGTCTGGGCCAGTGGACCTGGACTAGGCTTCCACGAGCAGGTCACTCAGGACACGCTGACCCCATAACACGGAGGAGGACGCAGGAAGCAGGGAGGCCAGAGCAGGTGTGGCATTCATCAGACAAACCCGCTCCGATACCCGGGAGGACACGCGCTGTGCGCACGACTCCGGGGGTTCAGAGATGCCGTGTGAGTGGCACCCCCTGGAGTCGTGGGGTGCAGCTGCTTGGCCCAGTGCCCTCCGGCCCTGTCTGGAAACAAGCCCCAGCTGGCTCTGGACCAGCCGGATGGCGGCCGTGACTCTGACCACGGAGGATACTGCAGCTCCCTGATGTAGCGCTGCACTGCTTCCAGGCGCTCAGGGACGGGCGTGGAGGGCTGGAACGTAGGCACACTCGGTATGGGGATCTGGGCACAGAGAGAGAAAGCTCTGGTCACGGAGGGAGGCTTACCCTGGAGCTTCCAGCCCGCTGGACACCCAGATTAGCCCCCAGAGAAGCCACATCCCAAGGAGGAGCTCCCCGCTCCCTCCTTCGCTGAGCTTCTCTCCCCCCCAACCCCCACCCTCCCATTGGCCACTCCTCACCCTCCTAGCCCTTGACGGCATTTCTGATCTGGAGTTTATGTCGATATTCCAATTTTATGCTTCTTTCATAATTTTAGAAAAAAACACAGGCTGATTGCTTAGAATTTTACATTTCATGAACTTCAAGGCGTCCCCAGGAATGTTGATCTTGAAGTTAAGTTCATTTGGGTTTGGGGTTCAACTCTGGTTCAAAGTCCAGTTGACCAGG
Source organism: Bos indicus (assembly GCF_029378745.1). Lineage (NCBI taxonomy): Eukaryota > Metazoa > Chordata > Mammalia > Artiodactyla > Bovidae > Bos > Bos indicus. Next base: position 87,832,323 of record NC_091769.1, on the reverse strand, counting down.
TGTCCCTGTGCCTGGTGAGCACACCCTCAGCAGGTGGTGTCGCCCCACTGCATTTTCGTATCAGAGCACAATGGCCAGGCCTTCCTGCTCCCCTGGGAGAAAGAAGGACGTGCAGGGGGAGAATGTGGTTTGGGACAGACTTGCCGGGGACTAGCCTCTTTGGAAGGGTTCCATGGAGGCAGCAGGAGCCCTGGCTCTCCTGTCTTGCCAGTGCCACACCTACAGCAGCATGGCTAACCGGGCATCTGGACAGTCCTCCTCACCGGATTAGACTCTCCAGAGTTTGGCCAGACATGGGGAGAAGGGGCTGTCACGGGGAGAGTGGGGGTGTGGTGGGGAGGGGTGGGTGAGGACTGGGAACCCTCAGCCTGGGCTGCCCAGGTGCTGGCAGTCAGGCTAGGCTCTGTGGCCTCCTGGAGTTGTCCCTCGGCAACCCTGCAGTTGTCAGAAAAGCAGCCACATCTGGGTGTGTGTCCCCAGGCCACCCGCTCCGGCCTGGGGAGCCTGAAGGCTGGCAGTTTGCTGCAACAAGTCAAGTGTGGCTCAGAAGCCAAGGGAAGCACCCACCAGGTCCTTGGGGTTACAGGTCGGGCTTTCCTGGGTAGAGAGGAACCAGCTTTCCAGGTCCATGGCCCAGCCCCCTGGGGTCCCCCTTGGCTCCCAGCACTGGCAGCTCTGAGGTGGCCTCAGGGCTCCTCACATGACGAGGCCCCACCCTGCCACCCTTAGGCCTCAGCCTACTCCCCAGCAGGTGGGGGCTGCTGAGCGCATCCATCTGTACAGGGAGGGAAGGGCCAGGTCCAGCGGGAGCCCATGGCGGGGCTGGGCTGAGGGATGCGCTCCCTATGGGGCGGTGCGGGCACAGCCTCTCAAGTAAGGTGGCCGGGGATCTGACACGAAGGAAGTGAAACACCAGTGATTCCTGATGGCACCACAGCCTCTGACAGGCACCTACTTGCCCCAAAGGGCCAAGGCGCAAGGGAGAAAGCCCTGCCCAGGAGACGATTCTGCGTGAACTTCTTCCCCAGCCCTGCCGGCCCCCTCCTTCCGGTCTGGGCAGTCCCCAGCCGCTGACACCTCGGTCTGGAGGCAGCTACTTCCCCTTTCACACCCCCCTAGTTCAGTTCAGTTCAGTCGCTCAGTTGTGTCCAGCTCTTTCTGACCCCATGGACTGCAGAATGCTAGGCCTCCTTGCCCATCACCAACTGCCGGAGTTTACTCAAACTCATGTCTGTTGAGTCGGTGATGCCACCCAACCATCTCATACCTGCTGCCCCCTTCTCCTCCTGCCTTCAATCTTTCCTAGCATCAGGGTCTTTTCAAATGAGTCAGTTCTTTGCATCAGGTGGCCAAAGTATTGACGTTTCAGCTTCTGCATCAGTCCTTCCAATGAATATTCAGGACTGAGTTCCTTTAGGATGGACTGGTTGGATCTCCTTGCAGTCCAAGGGACTCTCAAGAATCTTCTCCAACACCACAGTTCAAAAGCATCAATTGTTCAGCGCTCAGCTTTCTTTATAGCCCAACTCTCACATCCATACATGACCACTGGAAAAACCATAGCCTTGACTAGACAGACCTTTGTTGGCAAAGGTCTGGCAAAGTAATGCTACTGCTGCCCAAACTGTGGCCACTGCTTAAAATCAGCAGGGGGATAACAGCCCCAGATGGGGAGTGCTCTGTCTTCCTGCCCGGCCACCATGTACAAGGCAGGCTCCAGAACTCTCTGAGGGCCTGGCTGGACTCCTTGGGTCAAGGATACAGGGTGGGAGAGCTATCAGAGGAATGACGGAACCATTTACTATAAACAGCACAGCACCTGGCTTTTTCAGGTGGAAGGTCCCAGGCAAGTCATCTCCACTTCCCATGAGGGCATCTAGTGACTTCTAGGAGCTTGGGGTAGAGACTGTAAGTACACCCTCCCCCGAGACATTTCAAACAAGGAGGGCTCTGTAGTCCAAGAATCCTTTGAGCAAGCTTGCACAAGCCAACCCTGGGCCAGGGCCGGGTGGTACCATGAGGGTATCACCTGCCATCTAGACACAGGACCCAGGAACTAGAGGCTCTGTAAGAACTAAAGGGCTCCAGAAAAAAAGTGTAGAAAGACCCTGGATTCATGAGTAGGGCCTTAAAGGACAGCACCACTGTGGCATAGCTGGAGGGAGCTGACGGCTGTGACATGTTAACTCATGTCAACCAACAGGCCAGCATCTTTCTTCTGAATGTTCACAAAAACAAAACAAACAGGTGAGAGTCTGTATATCCAAATAATCAGACCTACTGGAGGGCTGGCAATCCCTCAACCCCCACCCCAAACCAGGAACTCCAGAAATGCTCCCTTGCTGCAGAGCAGTGGGGTTAAGTGGGGTACAGTGGAGGAAAGTGATATTGGCCCAGATCCATCCAGGAATGACTCCTCCTCTACTACCAAGGCCAAGGGTTACCTTGGCTCCAGGAACCCCCTGAAATCCTGAGTTCTGTTAAGGAACAGAAAGGAGTCTTGGGGGAGGTCAGGCAGCCTGCAGCTGAGTGTGTGGACAAGAAGCAAGAAATCCTAGAGGCTGACAGACCTGGGCCTAGAACCAGCCCATCGCTGTCTAAATCCCAGCCCTGCAGTTTACTGTCTGGAAGCAAGATCCTTACCGTCTCCATGCCGCGGACACCTCACCTGTAAAGTGGGTGCCAAAACAAAACCAACCTCAGAGCCTAGATGAGACACTGCATAGCCAGGTCTTGGGACAGGGACGGGCACACGGCAGGGACTTGGCTCCTGCCCACTGTCGCTGTTATTCCTGGGCATGTCAGACACTGGTCAGCCCATGAGGACGCTGGCAGTGCTGCCTTTTTGAGGGGAGATGTCCAAATTCACCTTCTGCAGGAGCTCAACGTCTAGAGCCGCAGTCAGAAGAACCTGGGCAGCTGGGTCTGGATGCCTGACCACTGGGCTTTTAAAAAGGTGGTGGCAGGGGACTTCCCTGGTGGTCCAGTGGTTAAGAATCCACCTACCGATGCAGGGGATGTGGGTTTGATCCCTGCTCCGGGAACTAAGATCCCACGTGCCGTGGGACAACTAAGCCCACGTGCTGCAATTACTGAAGCCCCTGAGCACTTTAGAGCCCATGTTCTGAAACAAGAGAAGCACTGCAACGAGAAGCCATGCACCGCAACAGGGAGCAGCCCCCACGGGCCGCAACTAGGGAAAAGCCATGTGCCTCAACGAAGACCCAGCACGGCCAAAAATAAATAAATAATAATTAAAATAAAAAAGCTAGAGGCAGCTTGAAACATCAAGGAGACAGTCTTACAAAGGAACACAAATGGCTCCTGGATCTGCGATCCTTTTAGGAACTGTCGCCCGTTAACATACTGGTGTCACCCTTTTAGAGGACATCTCCTCAAAGTGCCCATGGAGTGGTCTCTCCAGACTCTATTTGCTGAGTACGTATGACAGCTCACCCACTTCACAGGCTTTATTTCATCAATTCCTCCCAGTGACCCCTCAGAAGTGGGTATTGCGCTTATGCCCATTTTATAGCTGAGGAAACTGAGGCACGAGGAGGTTGCGTTCCTTTCTGGAGACCCAGGATTTCAACACGGTGGATCCAATGTTTTATTACACTACACTGCAGGGACCTCAGACTCAACCACCTGCAGGGGCCGCACTGGTGACATAAACAGGGAAGGCGGACTGGGAGAGCAGGTGGGGGTCTGCGGCCACCTGGGGGAGGGGAACCAGCCCTCAGCCCCAGCTGCCTGCGCCATGTGGGGTCACAGATTCTCTGCTCTCAGATCTTCTCATTTCCTGAAAAAATCTGGATTCTGATGTGAAATCTCCCCATTTTGAATTCTGGCTCACCTGGTCTTTTTAAAACATTATTCTATCCCCCCAGTTCTTGGCGGACTACCCAAGCGGTGCTAGTGGCAAAGAACCTGCCTGGAGGAGGGCCTGGCAACCCACCCAGTATTCTTGCCTGGAGAATCCCCATGGACAGAGGAGCCTGGTGGGCCACAGTCTAGAGGGTCGCAAAGAGTTGGATACGACTGAAGTGGCTTAGCACAAACTCCTGGTCCCACTACGGTGTAACCTCTGCTGCCTCTGTGTTAGCTTCAGGGCAGGGCCCCTTGGGGTGGGGGGTGGGGCAACCCAGTGCTGGGTCCACGCTGCTGGCACTCTGGGATCAGACCTTGATGCCTCCTGGACATCTCCACTCTGCCCAGACTCTGGGGCCAAGACTCCTGCTCTGGGCCAAGATAGAGGAAACTGCCCCCCCACACTTTTCCTGTGGTTTGAGGAGGGGGATTTGATTTAGGTCATACCTGAATGATCTAGTGGTTTCCCCTACTTTCTTCAATTTAAGCCTGAATTTAGCAACAAGGGGTTCATGATCTGAGCCACAGTCAGCTCCCAGTCTTGTTTTTGCTGACTATATAGAGCTTCTCCAGATGACACCACCCTTCTGGCAGAAAAGCGAAGAACTAAAGAGCCTCTTGATGAAAGTGAAAGAGGAGAGTGAAAAAGTTGGCTTAAAGCTCAACATTCAGAAAACTAAGATCATGGCATCTGGTCCTATCACTTCATGGTAAATAGATGGGGAAACAGTGGAATCAGTGGCTGACTTTATTTTTCAGGGCTCCAAAATCACTGCAGATGGTGACTGCAGCCATGAAATTAAAAGACGCTTGCTCCTTGGAAAAAAGCTATGATGGAACATATTAAAAAGCAGAGACATTACTTTGCCGACAAAGGTCCATCTAGTCAAAGGTATGGTTTTTCCAGTGGTCATGTATGGATGTGAGAGCTGGACTATAAAGAAAGCTGAGCACCAAAGAATTGATGTTTCTGAACTGTGGTGTTGGAGAAGACTCTTGAGAGTCCCTTAGACTGCAAGGAGATCCAACCAGTCCATTCCGAAGGAGATCAGTCCTGAATATTCATTGGAAGGACTGATGCTGAAGCTGAAACTCCAATACTTTGGCCACCTGATTCAAAGAACGGACTCATTGGAAAAGACTCTGATGCTGGGAAAGACTGAAGGCGGGAGAAGGGGATGACAGAGGATGAGATGGTTAGATGGCATCACTGGCTCAATGGACATGAGTTTGAGAAGGCTCTGGGAGTTGGTGATGGACAGGGAGGCCTGGTGTGCTGCAGTCCATGGGGTCACAAAGAGTCAGACATGACTGAGTGACTGAACTGAACTGACTGAGGAGGGAGAGTTTCAATTCTCTCAATCCTCTCACAAAATCCCTTCTACACTCCTGTCAGTCATGACACCCCCCACAGACAATAGCGTTATTCCCTCATCAGTTTCTTTTCTATGTGTGAAGGTTGAAGATGACGAGATGACATTACAAGACCAGTGGCTAATAAGCTCGTCAATTTTGTTTTTAGTCCCTTGAAGTGGTGACAGTTCTACAGAGGACCATTCACACTCTCCCAGAGCCTGATTTAGACATCAGCAGGATGGCTAGACAGCCATCTGCTAATCCCTGACTTGCTCATGTGGGAGAAGCATGTGGCTCTGGCTTCACTGGGACAAATGCTGAGTGAGACCTAGCTGCCCCTCCTGATGAAGGGTATGGACAGAGGGAATGAACACCCAGTAATCAGTACCAGTCTGAGGCATTACAGTTTCTTAAATGCTTTAACATAGGGATTCCCTGGTGGTTCAGTGGTTAAGACTCTCCACTCAAAGTGCAAGGGGCCTGGGTTTGATGCCTGGTCAGGGAACTAGATCTCACATGCAGGAATTCAGAGTTTGTATGCCACACTAAGATCCTGCATGTGCAGCTGAGACCCGGAACAAATTTTTTTTTTTTTAATATATTAAAAAAATGCTTTAACACATTTTGTCTCATTTAACTTCACTACAATCAACACCACTCTCAACCTCAGATGAGAAAACTGTGGCTCAAACAGGGGTCTGCTTGAGTTTATAACTAGGCGGGTGATTGGAACAGATGTCCTTATCCTCTGATGCCATACTTCCTTTTCCAGGAATTTATCTCAAGGAAATAATCAGAGCTGCTGCTGCTGCTAAGTCGCTTCAGTCGTGTCCGACTCTTTGTGACCCCATGGACAGCAGCCCACCAGGCTCTTCTGTCCGTGGGATTCTCTAGGCAAGAATACTGGAGTGGGTTGCCATTTCCTTCTCCAATAATCAGAGGTGAGTCCCCAAATTTATGTTGTAGAATGGGCACCACAGTGTTCATTTTAAGAAAAAATTATTGGAAACAATGGCTAACCACAGGGAATTAGTTAATTCTGAATTAGCTCAGAAGGTGATTATGTAGCCATTCAAAATCAAATCATATTCAATTTCCCTTGAAAATATAAGGCAGTAGCTCAACTCTCAACCTGGGGATTGTCTGAATTCAGCTTGTCCCAGGAGATAGTCTCTGATGGTTCTACCAATAACTTAGTAAAAAGAGAACAAAACAGGCCACCTGTTTCCATGTCTAATCCACCTTAACTGCCACTCTCTGGTCCCTTCCTTCTCACCTGGGCAAGTACGCATAAGCATGGGCTCCAACCTCTGTCCAACTGACTTTTCTTAGGGAATTTCAGGTCTCTGCATTTGAGAGAGTATTTCCTTAGTCTTGAACCATAACTTTGGGGGGAAAAAAATCAGGCGTGTTTTTCCACCAAGTACTATAGGGCACAGAATGTTTCAAATACTCTTTCATTCAGCAAATGCTTACAAGTGCCGGTTCTGTGCCAGGCACACAGGAGGCCTTGGGAAGACAAAGATGAATGAGACTGCCTTGGCCCTCATGGTGACACAACTGAAGGCCAGTCGTCGTAAAAAGTGACTGCACTTCGTTTTTGCCATGCACAGAAAAATGCCTGAACTTTGCCCCTCTCCACGGCCCTCTTCTAACTGCCCTGGAACCTCATGTCCTACAGAGCAGAGGCCCTGGAACCAGAAGACCTGTGGGGGGAGAGATTCAGCCCTGTCAGTTACTGGCTATGGAGCCCTGAGTTCCTACTTGAGTTTTCAGCTTCCTTGTCTGTAAAAATGGGTCCTCAAACTGCACTTCATGCACAACGCTCTTGGAGAATTCAGCGAAACACATGAAAATATTTACTCAATATCTGAAATCCTGGACCGTCCTCAGTCATTCATTCTCTGCCCACTGCTCTCTGGCTTAGCGAATAAGATGTCAAGGCACCCGTTAGTGTTATTAAGTTTATCTGCTGCTCTGCCCACAACACATGGGCATTTTAAGAGATGGAGGAGGACACTCCTAGAAACAGGGCATGTGGACCTCACAAAACAGCCTCAATGGCAATTAAGTAAAAGTTCTTCTGGACAGGTTCAACCTATCTATATTTTTAACACTTTACCAGTAACTCCCTACCCCAACAGGAAAAGTGGCACTTTGCTCTGGAAGCCCCCAAGTCACTAAAACCTTAGCTCCCCCCCACCCTTTGCCCCCCCGCCAAGCCCCAAACAAAGCCCTCACCTTGGGCAGGTCCGTGGCCCCGCGGATCCGCTGAGCCACCTTCTCTCCATCGGGGTGGATCTTGGCCACGTGTTTCCACATCCTTTCCCAGGTGGGCTCGTCCACAGGCAGCCCACCCCGGTTAACAAAGAAGGGGATGCCTCCATCTCGTAGGTCCTCTTCCCCTTCTTCTTCTGGCTCATCATCTCTCTGGGCAGAGGCTCCTTCGCTGGTCTCCAAACGCCGGACCCCAGAGGGGACAGCCGCGGCAGTGGGGGCAGCGCCGGTACTGCCGCCCCCGACAACCTTCTTCCCCCCTGGCATCCCCAAATCCTTGACTGGTGGGAGGACGTAGCAGCAGGCAGGGGTAAAGAAAAAAAAAGGTGGCTCACAGGAGGCCTCCCACACACCAGCTGCAGAGATAACACATGGCCAAACAGAGCGCAGGGCACCTTTAAGAAACCAGGGCGTGGCTCCGTACAATAAAACACTACTTGATGCGGAGGGGGGAAAAATCAGTGCCTCAAAGTGAAGTGCTGGGCAGAGGGGCTTGGTTGTCCAGGGTGAGCCTTAGAAGCCTGGTTCTTTTTGAAAAACGGGATGTAGAGAATACATCTCAACTTGGCAGCTTTCACCAAAGCACCCCCCACCCCCTTTGAGAGCGAGAACAATACCGGACAGCAGTCTGGGCTGCCCGAGGAGAAAAGCCGGAGGGAAACTGAGGCCAGGCAGCTCAGATCTGCGGCCACGAAAGGGTCGAGGCACGAGTGCCCACGCCGACCGGGCGCCCCAGGTCCCAGTTTTTTGAAGAGCAACAAATTCCTCTACAAAATACCGCACGCTCACACCTGTGCGTGCTCAGAGGTGGGGGGCCGAGGCGACTCCAGGCCGGGAGTCGGCTCCGAGGTCGCGACCCCCCGGATCGCAGGGCGGCGATGGGACGCGATTTCTCGGACGCGACGAGTCTGGGAGCCGAGACTCGCAGCTGGCAGGGGCGCGGGGAGGGGGCGCGCGCCGACGCGCACATTCCACGCCCGCCGCCAACTCCCCGCACAAAGTGGGCTTTGTCTTGGTTTCCTGTCCCCTCGCACCCCCGCCCCGGGCAGGAGCAGTGGAGCCCCCCGGGAAGGGCGCGGCGGGGAGGCGAAGCGGGGAGCGCCCAGGCCCCGCCGGTCCCCAGCCCGGCGCGTATCAGCGGGCGGATGCCGGGCACCCGGCGCCGCGCTGCGCCAGCCGAGCCATCGCGGGGCGCGGGTCCCGGTCCCGGGCCTCAGCTGGGAACGCTCGGGCGGTGCGTAGGGTCACCGAGCGGCGGGTTGCGGCCACAGGGTCGCCGCCCTGGATCGGCTGCAGCATGGGCGGTGGCGCGGCCGCGACGGGCAAAGGATGCTCCGCGGCTGTTCGCTCGGCCTCCCGCGGAACCCCCGCCTCCCCTGGCTAAGGGCTGGAGGCAGGACCGCGGGGCGGGGAGAGCAAGCCTGGAGGCTCGCGCAGCCACGTCCGCGGAGGAAGCCGGAGCCGAGGGGCAAAGCCTCTGGGAGGGCCGGCTACGCTAGTCCCCCGAGAGCAGTTTGCTGCGCGCGCGCGCGGGTCCCCGCGCAGGTCTCGGCTCCGGCGAAGCTTAGGCCAACCGAGCGGGCAGGCGGCGGGGTACTCTGCCGGCCTGCCGCCCACCCGGCTCGACTCTGGCCCGCGCCGCGCATGCGCTCCGTCCCCCCCTTAAAGGGCCAGCGCGTCCCCGCCGGGGCCTCCGCCTCCCGCAGCCATTCTTCACCCCCAAGTCATGACCGGGACGCCGGTGGGCGTGTGCTCCCTTCTTATCCCCTCTCTGGGAGCCGCGAAGCCGGAGCAGAGCTCCTGGAGGGTGGGGGCGTGGGAAGTGTTCGCAACGTGCCAAAGCGAGCGCAAACTCCACGGAGATTCCGGGCTTGGAAGGCTAGCTGTTGGATACTTCCTAGGGAGACTGCCTGTCTGGGGCGCTCAGGGTCTAGAAACTAGACTATGGCCTGGAAGTCCAGGGTCCTAGATCGGATTCAGTGGTTGATTTCGCGTGGGGACGTCCAACAGATCACTGCCCTCTGTGGACCTCGGTTTCCCCCATCTCTCAGCCGAGGTCTTCCCACTGGGTGAGCAGAGACCTCCCAGCGCGCGTGTTCCTGAGAGGAGGCTATCCAAAGGTCAGGATCACGACCTCTGCAAGTGAAGGCTTAAAAACCCATCCTCTTCCACCCCGTGACCTGCACCGGCGATAGCGGGGTGCGCCGGCTTCTCCCCTTGTGGGCCTCCCTGGACTCTGGGAACCCTGACGCACACGACGGTGGCGGGGTGGGGGTTGGGTGCGGTGAGGGTGCTGCGCCTGGGTCTTAGGACCGTGACCCATGGGAGGCGATGGCTAGGGAGGATCAGCCGGCCCAGAAAAATGGCGAAAGTACGGGTCACCTGTTGTGTGCAGGGCGTGGCGGGGTGGGGGGTGGGCAGGACTGCGGAGACCCAAGACACCCTCCCTGCTCCTCCCCATTCCACAAAGTGGTGGCCTGAACCAGGAGCAAAATCAAGGAACTTGACCAAAATACCAAAATGAGACAGCTGGGGTGACGGTACATGCTTTGAGACTCTTCCCCTTGCCCCTCCACCAGCAGTTAGAGTGAAAAAGTAAATGCAGCTTCCTGGGCCCCCTGGCAGACAGATTCAGCTTCCTTAGGCTGTGATTGCTGCTTGTTGTTTCTCAATGTCCCCAGGGCTGGGACTGAAAAGGCCTTGGAGAATCCCGAGGTACTCAGTGGTTTATCATCTGTTCCTTAGAGTTGCCCCTGGTGTCTGAATCCTGGGGTCCCTAGATCCAGGAGCAACCTCTTGCTGCCTCCAGTGTCAGAAACCAGGGGTGATCAGAAATGGGAAGGGTCAATGGACTTCAAGAAAGCTGGTTAAAGGACTTGTCTGGTGGTCCAGTGAATAAGACACTTCCCTTCCGATACAGGGAACATGGTTCAATCCCTGGTCAGGAAATTAAGATCCCACATGCCATGTGATGCTGCCAAAATAAATAAAGGCTAGTTAAGAGAGAATGCTTTTAAGATCTTGAGGCAAGAAGTATTGAATGCAGGAGGAGAAAGGGACGACAGAGGATGAGATGGTTGGATGGCATCACTGACTCAATGGATATGAGTTTGAGTAAACTCCCGGAGCTGGTGATGGACAAGAAGGCCTGGCGTGCTGCAGTCCATGGGGTTGCAATGAGTGAGACACGACTGAGAGACTGGACTGAACTGAACTGAGGCAAGAAGACGCTAAGCTGGTGGATAACACCAGGGACCAATAATTGCAATCTATTCATTGTTTTGGTGGGGAAACCCAGCCTCAGAGAATCATTTCCTCAAGTCACACAGCTAATAATTTGAACTGAATTCTTGCTTCTCCGGACACTTAGCTTTCATCAGGCATCTTGCCTCTTGTGCTAACTAAGTGGTTGTGGTTGTTTTAAAGTAGATGTGCAAGTTCTTTACCACTTTTCTCAGAAGACGGAGTCTAATTCCCTTCTCATTAATGTGGGCAGGACGTAGTGACAGGCTTTTCATGGATAGAAGGTGGTGGAAGTGATGGGATGATGCCTGAAGCCTAGGTCATTAAAAGGTGACATATCCTCTGTCTCTCTCCTTAAAGGAGGCTGTCTCCTACTCTCTGAGGACGCCCACCCTGGGAGCCGAGCCGCCACGTTGTGAGGAAGCACAAGCCGCATGGCGGAGGTGACACGAGGTGACCTGGCCGATACCTTCAGCTCAGCTCAGCTTGGCTCTCGGGCAACAGCTGGCCTCAACCACTGGACAGGTGGTGAACTGAGCTGATTCTGGCCCCAGCATTTGAGTCTTCCAACCAAGGTCCCAGATGTGGAGCAGAGACAAGCCAACCTCACTGCGCCCTGTCGGAATTTCTCTCCCACAAAAACTGGGAGATAAGAAGTGATCATTAATGTTTTAAGCCAGTAAGTTTTGAGAAACTCTTGAGATTTTATTATTTATTACACTGAGATTTATTATTGAGATACTTTATTATTATACAGCATTAAGTAACAAATACTGTGGGTTTCCTGAAACGATAAATAGTAAAATAGATTGGGGGTATTTATTCAAACAGTAATACCTATCGAGCACCTTCTATGTGCCTGATTCTGTACTAGGGACTGGGGATACAGTGGTGCATAAGAGGGACATGGTCTTTGTCCTGGCAGGCCTGTGGTCTACCAGTGGAGGAGATGTTTAGGCACGATTCCAGTAGAGTGCTTTGCTAGATGCTTTAATGCATGGTACAGGAGTGCTTACCCCAAACAACTTTCCGGTCAGGTGGGTTGTTGGGGAAAGAAGAAATGAGTTGGCCACAAGGCCAGCATGGTCTTGGCCAGAAACTTCTCTGTAGTGTATTCTTAGAAGTTGTGAGGGATGGGTGTCAGGCAAGGAGGGTGGGGCATGCAAGTAAGTTAGAAAATGGCCAAACTGGAAAAAGATGTATCTAACGCTCTCTCATTTTAGCTGAAAGCCCAGAAAGGACTAGTGTCTTGCCTGGTGTCACACAGCTTGTGAACTGGGCCCAGATAATGTGTCTTGCCTCAAATCCTCTCATGATTCCCCTATACCAATGCCCAGAGAGCAATACTACTAACCAACACTTGAATAACTCATTATTTGGCTCAAAGCTCTATGAACGTTGTCTGTCTTCACAAAAATGCTGGAAGAGGTTCAGTTCAGTTCAGTTCAGTCGCTCAGTCGTGTCCAGCTCTTTCCAGGTGAATCACAGCACACCAGGCCTCCCTGTCCATCACCAACTCCCAGAGTTCACCCAAACTCATGTGCATCGAGTTGGTGATGCCAGCCAGCCATCTCATCCTCTGTCATCCTCTTCTCCTCCTGTCCTCAATCTTTCCCAGCATCAGGGTCTTTTCAAATGAGTCCTCTTCGCATCAGGTGGCCAAAGTATTGGAGTTTCAGCTTCAGCATCAGTCCTTCCAATTAACACCCAGGACTGATCTCCTTTAGGATGGACTGGTTGGATCTCCTTGCAATCCAAGGGACTCTCAAGAGTCTTCTCCAACACCACAGCTCAAAAGCATCAATTCTTCGGCACTCAGCTTTGTTCACAGTCCAACTCTCACATCCATACATGACTATGGAAAAACCATAGCCTTGACTAGACGAACCTTTGTTGGCAAAGTAATGTCTCTGCTTTTTAATGTACAATCTAGGTTGGTCATAACTTTCCTTCCAAGGAGTAAGAGTCTTAATTTCATGGCTGCAATCACCATCTGCAGTGATTTTGGAGCCCCCCAAAATAAGTCTGATGCTGTTTCCACTGTTTCTCCATCTATTTGCCATGAAGTGATGGGACTGGATGCCATGATCTTAGTTTGCTGAATGTTGAGCTTTAAGCCACTTTTTCACTCTCTTCTTTCACTTTCATCAAGAGGCTTTTTAGTTCCTCTTCACTTTCTGCTATAAGGGTGGTGTCATCTGCATATCTGAGGTTATTGATATTTCTCCCGGCAATCTTTATTCCAGCTTGTGCTTCCTCCAGCCCAGCGTTTCTCATGATGTACTCTGCATATAAGTTAAACAAGCAGGGTGACAGTATACAGCCTTGATGTACTCATTTTCCTATTTGGAACCAGTCTGTTGTTCCATGTCCAGTTCTAACTGTTGCTTCCTGACCTGCATATAGGTTTCTCAAGAGGCAGGTCAAGTGGTCTGGTATTCCCATCTCTTTCAGAATTTTCCAGTTTATTGTGATCCACACAGTCAACGGCTTTGGCATAGTCAATAAAGCAGAAATAGAAGAGGTTAGGACAAGTTAATTCCCATTTTACGGATGAAGAAAGGATGCACGGTGAAGCTAGGCAACCTAAGTACTTAGTTCAGGAGCTGGCACATCAGTGACTTTGATGATGACAAGGATGATGGTGATAATGATGCCTAGCTCACATCATGTATCACGGTTGTGATCATCACACTCCAGACTAATGTTCTGAAAACTAATACACAGATGCCTAGCTCACATCATATATCACTGTGGTGAAACTCTGGACTAATGTTTTGGAAACCGATACACAGTGTCTTTATAGCAACACCAAAACTGATATTAATTTGCTCCAACTCATTTTCTGTTCTTGTGACACTGAAGCTAGAGTAAAATTGCTGGAGAGGAGAATCTGGTTGACGTAGCTTGTGTCTTGGGCTCACCCCTTGGTGGGAGGAGGCCAGGGCAACTTCATTAGCTGTCCCCAAAAGACTGCAGATGGTGGTGGAAGAGGGGCTGCCTTAAATGAAAATGGGATCCTGTCAGTAAAAGAAGGACATGGAAGTACACGATTGTAGATGTGTTTATTAAGGATACTCTATGTTTGCACTGTCCAATATGGTAGCCAGAGTCATGTGACTATTTGAATTTAATTAACATTAGATAAAATTTAAAACTCAATTCTTCAGTCACACTGACCGCATTTCAAGGACTCAGTAGCCACCTCCCATTTACAGTTACTGTTCTGAGCAGTACAGATTATAGAACATTTCTACCATTGCTGAAATTTCTATTAGACAGTACTGCTTTGGGATTATTACTTGGAATCCAGCTCTTTCTGCTCTTCTTTTATTCCATACATTGTGAATATGGAAATAGCCAAAAAGGCGAGTCAGACTCTTCATTCATTTATTCAGCAAACACATACTAAGTGTCTACTCTGAATCATACATTATTTTAGGCTCCAGGATGCCTGGAAGGGATCATGGAGATATTTGGTCTAATGGATCTCATATGAGAATCATCTGGGGAGTTCTTTAGAGTACTGATACCCTGCCCTTCCCTGGTGGCTCAGATGGTAAATAATCTGCATGCAATTCAGGAGAACTGGGTTTGACCTCTGAGTTACGAAGATCCCCTGGAGAAGGGAATGGCAACCCACTCCAGTATTCTTGCCTGGAGAATTTCATGGACAGTGGAACCAGGTAGGCTATGGTCCATAAGGTCGCAAAGACATGACTGAGACACACACACACACACACACACACACACACACACACACATATGCACACCACACCCTTCCCAGCAGAGATTCTGGTGAAATTGGGATGGGGCATGCACACCCATAGGTTGGAACAGCTCCCTGACTGATTCTAATGTGTAACTGGGCTTGAGAACCACTGCAATCTGGTCGGACTGGTGACGTGAGTTGCTTTAGATAACCTGAAAACCTGAGTCAGCGTGGGTCTGACCTCCATCCTGGGCTTCTTACAACAGAATCAGAGTTCTCCCTGCATTTGGCATCTGTCTGAATCAAATGCACAGTTCTCAGAGAAGAATGAGTCTGCTCTTCTTTAGTCCAAAAGGAATCCAGTTCACTTCTGATAGAATGCCAACAGAACTCTGGTTTTAAAATGCTTCTGTTTTAAGTTGTTTGAGTAGTTTTTTTGCCTGGAGCTGTGTTACTCAGCCAAGTTGGTGAAAAACCTATATAAAGATAGCACCCTTTCCTGAGCCTCTACTATAGGTCTGCTCATTAATCCCCAGGACGTTCGGAAGGTAGGTTTGCTAATATCAGTTTATAGATGAGCAAACAAAGATGCAAAAAGATTGAGAATTATAACTCATCTGACTTGGTACAGTTGGGATTCCAATCCCAGAGTTGGTACTCTTTCTCCTTCGCCACCTGAGACTACCCCGTAGTTGAGAGTGCAGGGTGACTGGCAGACAGTGGTGCCCTGCTCTGGATCTGCGTGGAAAAGGAAGCTTTGTGCAGGTGAGATGCAGTCCTTTGTGGGTCAGGGGAAGCGCCAAAGCTGATGTGACCCAGACAGTGAGCTCAGAGAGGGTCCTGGGAGCCTGGAGGGAAGAAAATTCAGAGATAAGACAGGGGAGGGGATTTGGATTGGAGTTCTCCTTTTCGCGGATGGTTGTGCCTGGATTCCTTTTATTAAGGAAATTAAAGGAATTTGGAGAAAGCAGCTAAGAGCAGTGTTGTACCTGGAGCAGTTAGTGCTTAAACACCTAGAAATTATGGTGTATGTTTGGTGTGGTGGTTGGTTTAGTCACTAAGTCATGTCCAACTCTTGTGACCCCATGAACTGTTGCCTGCCAGCCTCCTCTGTCCATGGAATTCTCCAGGCAAGAATACTGGAGTGGGTTGCCATTTCCTTCTCCAGGAGATCTTCCTGATCCAAGAATCGAACCCAGGTCTCCTGCATTGCAGGCAGATTTTTTTTTCCGGACAGAGCTAAGAGAGAAGCCCATGTTTGGTGTGAGCATTAGCTATTCTTGGCCTGGATTCCTGGGGGCTGGCAGAGTGTCTGTGTCACCGTGTATCTTTGCAGTCTGAGACCCTGCCTGATACTTCCTGGGCAGCCTGGCCTGGCCTCGGGGGGCTGCGAAGGGGCAGGACTATTGTGCTTATTCCAGAGAACTTTAACAGTGAGGGAGGGAGACCGCGTGCCCCTGCCATTCTCTGGGGCCACCTATTTAAGATCCAGACCATGGAGAGTAGCAAGGGCTGGACTCAGAATGGATTGAGGTCCGTGTGCATGGCATTCAGCAGGTCTACGTGGGAGTGAAGCCACGACTGGCCATAGAAAGAGCAAAGGATATCACAGCCAGAAGGACCCTGCTCGTCCAGGTTTCATTTCAGAGTTGGGAAACTGAGGCTCAGAGAGGTGACGAGACTTGCTGAAAACTGCACAGCCTGTTATTGGCAGGGACCACACTGGCATCGTCTCCTTTCTTGTCCAATATGCCTTCCCTGATGTCTTTTTTTTTAAATTATTTTTGGCTGTGCTGGGTCTTTGTTGCTGCCCGGGCTTTTCTCTGTCTGTGGTGAGGGAGAGATACTCTCTGGTTGCAGTGCATGGGCTTCTCATTGCAGTGGCTTCTCCTGTTGTTGGGCACGGGTTCTAGGGTGCATGGGCTCAGTAGCCATGGCATGTGGGCTCAGAAGCTGAGGCTCTCGAGCACAGGCTCAGCAGTTGTGGCACATGGACTTAGTTGCTCTGAGGCATATGGGATCTTCCCGGACCAGGAATTGAATCTGTGTCTCCTGCATTGGCAGGTGGATTCTGTACTGCTGAGCCACCAGGGAAGCCTCTCTTGATGTCTTCGGTATCAGGGAAGAAGCCAGCAGTAGATGAGCCCTTGACAGCTTTACAGTGCAAAGGGATAGAGTTGGGCTTCTCACACTTGTTCCACAATGTGGCCGAGCTGGGTGTATCTGTAGGTAGATGTGGACGAGTGTGTGTTTAGGAAGGCTCTGTTCAATCTGGAGGATGGAGTGGTGGCCTCTCCCACTTTCCAAGCAAATCATACTTATCCAGACTTGCTTCCCTCCTTTGTTAGGAAATTGGCGTTTCCTTTGACTTTGTTCTCCTCGTCCTGCGGCCTGGAGGTGTTTGGCTACTGGCAGGTTATCGAGTTGGTCAGCTGGGTGGGAATGGCTGGATGGTGGCAGCTGCTCCCAAGCACTAGCCAAGGCTCTGGCTGTAACAGAAAGAATCAAAGTTCAACCTCCCTGCTCACTGGAAGGACCCAAGACTTGGTGGCAACAAGAAGCAGATCCTGTTCTGAAATAGTGGTGCATCCTAAGGACTAAGCAAAACCATTTATGGGTTGTCGGACTATAGGTCCATGAGGAGGGTTAGGCTTATTTCTTGAGCCCTGGCTTTCAGGCAAGATTTCACTTTAGTCCAACCATTTCTGAGCATCTGCTTTGTGCATGGCATAGCCTAAGATGCTATAGGTGATGTAAAGATATGTAAGACATTACTGTGGCCCTCTGGGTTGTGTCTAGGAAGACAAGACCCTATAACTTGCTGAGTACTTACCACATGCCAGGTGCTGTCTACAGAGTTCTATATCATCTTTACCATGACCTTGCAAATTAGGATTCCAAGTTCCATTGTCAGATGAGGAGATGGCCTCAGAGAAGCTAAAGGACTGTTTCTGGGGCCTCGCCAGCGGGTGACTGAGAGCCAGGTTTCAGAGGCTGTGTCCTTTCTGCTATCCCAGGAGGCCACCAGCTAACCACAACACCTGGCAGAGTCAGGCCAGTGCCCCAACAGGCTCAAACGAGGTGTTTGGAGAGCATTGAGGAGGGAGAGATGCGCTCTAATCCAGGCAGCGGTGCTTGGTTTTAGGCACTGCTGGTGGTCGGGGCTGCACGGTTCTTGATTGTGATGAGCTGTCCTGTGCGTTGTGAGATATTCACAACATCCAAGGCCCCTACCCGCTAGAAGCCAGAAGCAAGTCCCCACTTGTGACAGTCACTCCCATTGGCAACCTCTGGTTTTAGGTAAGCAGAGCCCTTCTAGCTGGGCCTAGGAGAATCTCATTGATAAGACAAGGGTTTGGGTGATAAATAAAGGATGGGAGAAGAATCATTTGATTAGTGTGTTCCTGCTTGACAAAGAGCGTCCACTCAGATTTTCCAGTTTGGCCTTCCCACTGGCCCTGTGACTCGCTCTTGTCACATACAAAGCAAAGGACAGTCACATGAGTTGCCCCAGGACCTCAGTGCCAGCTGTGGGCTTCTCCTGGATGGAGCAGGTCCTCTATAGCCAGCTCCTTCCTGGCCTCAGTTAGTTCAGCCTGCACTTATTGCCCAGTTTTTAACCTATGGCCCCTACTCTCCTTCCAGGGAACTTTTAGGAAATTTATTTCATCATCAACCCCCCACCCCATACCCAGCTAATGTCACCACCGAGTACAAACACCTGCACTTATTGTGTTAAGGGCTTTGTAGTCATCACCGGCACCCCTTGAGGAAAGCGTTCTTATCATCAGCATTCTGAGGCTAGAAGAGGCAAAGCAGCATGTCCGAGTTCACACCTCTGCTAAGCGGCAGGACTTGGGCCGTGGTCGTGAGGAGTAGCCGGAATGCCCTTCCCACCCCATCCATCGTGCAGAGGAAGAGGAGGCCGTGTTTCTGGTGGATCCCCCCCCTCTGCCCTGTGAAGGGCAGTTATCAGGCTTGTGTGGCATTCGGCTGTCAGGGAGGGCTTCCTACGAACAGGGCAGAGCGCCTAGTCGGGCTGCAAGACAAATGGGTGGCATATGTGCCCCAGATCAGCAGCGCACAATGGGCTTGTTATCTCGCCTCTGCCAGCAATGAAATAACAGTCTATTATTATTGCAGGAGGCAGAGAATAAATAAACACATTTGGGGCTGGGTTCTGAGATCATTTTTCCCTTCATACTGATCCCTTCTCTTTGGGATCATGACCCCTTTGGGACCATTAGATCCAAAACTTGAGGGTTTTAGTCCCACAGAGTCAGACCAGCAGGTGCTGGTAGGTCCAAAATTATTCCTCGCAAGGAATCTTGAATTTTATGTTAGATCCAGCTCCATCTCTTCTTGGTGCTGCAGGGAGACAGAAGGTGAGTGATGGGACAGTTGAGGCATCCCTGGAGATGCGAGAAAAGAGTATCCTGGCCTGTTCTCACAGGCAGAGCTATGTTTGAGACCACATAGACTGTCAAGTTCCAAGGTTTCATGGCCTCTTGCCCCTCTCTGCCTGATACCAGGAAGTGAAGATCCTAGGAGTGGGCCTTTCCTGGTGGCCCAAAGGTTAAAACTGTGCTGCTAATGCAGGGGTTCGATCCCTGGACAGGGAACTAAGATCTCATATGCTGCTCGTCCAAAAGATTAAAAGAGTGACCCTTGACTAATCAAGGGTGAGAGTTGGTTACTAAGCCCCTGAGCCTCCTTGCTCCACAGGGGGGTAATTTTAGGCACATTTTATATAATCTCCACAAGGGGCCCCCAGGACTGAGCCTCAGCTGCTCACAGTTTTACCCCTCTCATTAACAAACCACGACTTTTCTCCTTTCCTGTCACTTCCCCATTTGCTCACCAATGCCTCAAGCGATCACTTCCTCAATAAGCAACCTGATTGGACTAAAGGAGCATCTTGGTAGCGTTTGGTAGAAGTGCAAAAGCAGTGTCAGAGTGTGCATCAGAACCTGGGGACTCCTAATGGAATGAATGGCTGGGCCCCACCCGCAGAATTTCTGCTTTAGCAGGTCTGGACGAGATCTGAGAACCTGCATCGTTAACAAGTTCCCAGGTGCTGCTGTGGCTGGTCCAGAGCTTCACTTTGAGAATCATGTGCTAAAGCATACTTTTCAAAAAGATAAAAACAGCTGTCATACATGTATAAAATGACTATGTGTTAAAGATTTATTTGTTATATAATGAGAGAACTAGGAAGTTGTTAAAACCAGTTAGAGGGAAAATTTGAACAGAATTATATAAACAGTCGGAGAAGGCGATGGCACCCCACTCCAGTACTCTTGCCTGGAAAATCCCATGGACGGAGGAGCCACGTAGGCTGCAGTCCATGGGGTCGCTGGGAGTCGGACACGACTGAGCGACTTCACTTTCACTTTTCACTTTCACGTATTGGAGAAGGAAATGGCAACCCACTCCAGTGTTCTTGCCTGGAGAATCCCAAGGACCAGGGAGCCTGGTGGGCTGCCGTCTATGGGGTCGCACAGAGTCGGACAAGACTGAAGTGACTTAGCAGCAGCAGCAGCATATAATCAGTAATATTGAGATGAATTTGCCAATGGATGTAAAACTACTTAATATAGAGCAATGAACTGGAATGGGGTTCAGTTCAGTCAGTTCTGTCACTCAGTCGTGTCCGACTCTTTGCGACCCCACGAATTACAGCATGTCAGGCCTCCCTGTCCATCACTAACTCCCGGAGTTCACCCAAACTCTTGTCCATCGAGCTGGTGATGCCATCCAGCCATCTCATCCTCTGTCGTCCCCTTCTCCTCCTGCCCCCAATCCCTCCCAGCATCAGAATCTTTTCCAATGAGTCAACTCTTCGCATAGGTGGCCAAAGTATTGGAGTTTCAGCTTTAGCATCATTCCTTCCAAAGAAATCCCAGGGCTGATCTCCTTTAGAATGGGGTTAGTTTTTCTAAAAACTAGTGTGTCTCTATAGGAGAAATTAATTTTCACTTTCATGGCTAAGAAACATTTGCATTACTTTCAGTTTTTCTACAACTAAACGTCTATCCTTACAGGGTTGTAGACTAGCTAAGACCATAGAAGGACAACCATAAGCCTGCATCTTTGTGGAATCTGACAATCTCCGGAGAGCCCCTGGATCATTTGGAGGGCTTGTGGAAACACAGCTTGCCGGGGCCACCCCCAGAGTTTCTGCCAGGGTTGAGGAGATTTGGAGCTCTGACTTCTTAAAAAGACTTCCAGCCGATCTTCCCGTTCTTTGCCCCACCTTCACCCTCACTTCCAGAGATTTCTGGCGCCTGATGTTTGGGGCAGGCTATGTTCCTTCTTTCCCTAGCACTATGTAAGTATTTAACTTTCTCTACTGGCTAAGCTGTCAGCTCTTTGGCCATTTGCTTTCCGGTGTCCAGCGTTTTGTTGCTGTCACTTCCTCTCCTGTTGCTCTGTCATCGTGAGTTTCTGATTCCCTCCTTTAAAAATCCACATCCCTTTGTTGCCATTTTTGTAGAGTTTCAGAAGGAAGTGGCACCCACGGAATCCATCGTCTTGCCTCATGAGCCCCGTCACAGCACTCTGAAACGTGCTGTGGCCTGATTATCACTGTGCCTGTTTTAAAAGTGAGGAAAGAGACACAGAATTTACTTGACCATGAATCGACTTTTTCAGATCCCATTCCATTCCAGGCTTTTTCCACAAGAAAGATCATTCTAGCGTGTTCTGGTGTTCCAAGGTCCTTTCACAGCGTGTCTCTCATTGGCTCCTCATTACAGTCCAGTGAGACAAGCAAAGCAGATATGAGAGTCTCCTTTTTATGACTGTGAAGACTGAGCTCTGAAAGCGGAAGGGACTTGCCCAAGATCATACAGCTTAATGTGCTTTAAGCCTACTATTTCCAAGTTCAAGTTCCCAAGGTCAGTGTCCTTCCTCCTGATGACTCTCAGTTCAGTTCAGTTGCTCAGTCATGTCTGACTCTTTGCAACCCTATGGACTACAGCACGCCAGGCTTCTCTGTCCATCACCAACTCCCGGAGCTTACTCAAACTCATGTCCATTGAGTCGGTGATGCCATCCAACCATCTCATCCTCTGTCATCCCCTTCTCCTCCCGCCTTCAATCTTTTCCAGCATCAGGGTCTTTTCCAATGAGTCAGTTCTTTGCATCAGGTGGCCAAAGTATTGGAGTTTCAGCTTCAACATCAATCCTTCCAATGAATGTTCAGGACTGATCTCCTTTAGGATGGACTGGTTGGATCTCCTTGCAGTCCATGGGACTGTCAACAGCCTTCTCCAACACCACAGTTCAAAAGTATCAATTCTTCGGCACTCAGCCTGATGACTCTAGGGCCGCTTTAAAGAGATTTTTATATAATAAAACATCTGTGTGTGTGTGTGTGTGTTGTGTGTGTGTGTTTGTCTGTGTTAGTCGCTCAGTTGTATTAGACTCTTTGCAACCCCATGGACTATAACCCACCAGGCTCCTCTATCCATGGGATTCTCCAGGCAAGAGTACTGGAGCAGGTAGCCATTGCCTACTCCAGGAGATCTTCCAGGAATCAACCTGGCACTCCACACTGCAGGCAAACTCTTTACCATCTGAGCCACCCGAGAAGCCCTATCCAGTTACTCTACATATATTTGCTGAATGCCTGCTGTGCACCTGCCGCTCTGGGTGCTGGGCTTCTAAGGAAACGAGATGACCGGGAGTAGCAGATACTGCTGGTGCTACCCACACCCATGTCTCTCATCTCAGAGGTCACCTGCAGACAGCTCCTGCATGTGCTCATGGCCTCCTGCCTCTCTGCCTGAGCTATCAGGGAGTGAGGATCTTAGGAGTGACCCTCGAATGATCAAGGGTGGGAGTCGGTGGATAAGCCTCTGAGCTTCCTTGCTCCACATGGGATACTTTTAGGCACATTTTATACAGTCTCTATGAGGGACCTCCAGGACTGAGCCTCAGTTGCCCACAGTTTTATTACACTCCCCCCAGCCCATTAACACACCATGGCTTCCTCTTTTCCTATCACTTCCCCATTTGCTCATATATGCCTTCTGGGATCACTTCCTCAATAAGTGACCTGCTCTCAAATCCTTATCTTAGGGTCTGCTTTTGGGTGGTGAAGGGGGTGGGGGGAGCCACACGAAGATCCTGGGCTTCTAAAATCCAATTCCCTGCCCTTTTCCTCCCACCCTGAGGACATAGTCACCTCTCCCCTCAATGGTATAAGCTGCAGGAAGGAATGGACAGTGCTATTCATTCTGTATCTCGGGTGCTTAAAAAACTGCTTGGTACATGGCGCATGCTCAAAAAAATATTTGTTGATTCCATGAATAATGAGTATTGTTACACTGATCATAAGAGAGAGGAGTCCGAGAGACTCTCATGGAATGATGTAGGGGTAAAAAAGCAACAACGTCTGCCTCGTTTTTGTGTTTTAGAAGTACTGTTAATATCCTGAAGATTTCATTTTGGCCATTGTCTCCCCCAGACCAGCGGAAAGAGGAAGGAGGTGGGAACCTGAGCTGTGGTCTGTGGCAGGCAGTGCTTGCCAGGAGAGGGAGGGTGCCTGTGAGGCTGGCCTTGGAGAAGCGGCTGTGAGTCACTAGCTCAGACTCAGAGGCAGCTGAAAGTGAGGCCATTAGCACCGCCGGGGACTGTTCCCAGGAAGAAGCCAGCTCTGACCTTAGTGTGTTCTGTGCAGGGGAATTCCTGTGACGCTGGAGCGGGGAAGAGAAGCTGAAGCAGAGCCTCAGCTCGCACTGAGCACTAGTCTACACTAACTCTCAGCAGTAGTTTCAGGAGCTTGTAGGTTGGATGACATCTTGTGTTAAGTGTCTTAAGTCCCTGAGTTTTGATCGAAGGATGTGCTTTTTGAGTTCTTTTTCCTTCTGAGGCCATCTGGTGGCTATTGGGGAAAATTCAATCTCAGACTGAGAAGCTGGTTTTTTTTTTCAATGAGAGTTTATTCCAGACCAGTAATTCTCTTCTTGGCCTCTGATGTCCGCCCCCCCTCCCTTTTTTTTTTTGGCTGTTCTTGGTTCTATAGTCTCAGCATCTTGGTTAATCAATAGCTACTGGGAAAGATGGCTTACGGGCGTGTAGAATCCTGGCTTTCCAAAATGATGTGTCCTGTAGTGTTGGTGAGAAAGAATATCTCAGATTTGCTTTAAGTTTCGTATTTTGCAAACTTTCCCCAGACATTATTTCCTTTAATTAGTATCTCTAATATTTGCCCACTACAATTGCCTAAAACATCACCTATTGCCTCTGTCACTTGACAAAACATACCTAAGACCTGTTCACTAGAAGCAGCATATCATTGAAACAAATTCAAGAAAACCTAAACAAATCGAAAACTAGATCATTTTCATAGCTTGGAAGACATAATACCATGAAGATGTCAGTTCTATCCAAATTCATCTTTAGATTTAGTGCAATCCCAATCAAAATACTGGCAGATTTTATTTTGTGGAAATGGACAGGCTGATTGTAAAAGTCATATGGAAATTCAAACAGCTGAGAAGAGTTAAGATCATTTGGAAGAAGAAAAAGAAAGCTGGGAGACGTATGCCAGCAAGATCAAGATGTATTAATATTATAAATCTGGAGTACTCAGGACAGTGGGGTATTCCCACTTCTACTCCATTTTGTTTTAAGGTTTCCTTGTTTGTGTGATTCTGAAGCCTGGGATGGAGAGTGTAGGAGGCATAGAGGTCCCAGTGTACATCTCTGCTTTCTTTCAGTTGTCTAAACCAGGCTAGGGCAAACCTTACTATAGGGTTTATGCAAGAACCATTACTGGTGACTCAGGGCTCTACTGGAGATTCAGGCAATCCATATTTCCCCCTGGAGTAAAGCACCCCTTTGTTTAAAACTCTGTGATGATTTCCCATTGGATTAAGGACAGTCTCAGCTCCTTAACTGGAGTTAAATAATCCTTCTGGCCCCTGCCTGCCTTTCCAGCCTGACTTTCTTCTACCCTCACCAACCCTTTTGGACGCCTTCAGTTCCTTAGCGACTCACAGACTCCAGTCCTGGGTTCTGGCATTAGTAAGTACATCTTTTGCTTGGTGTGTTCCTCTTTCTCCTGATCCTCTGCCTCCCTGTTTGGCCCACCCTTACTGGCCTCCCATGCTTAGGTTTAGACTTTCATTCCTTGGGGAGGGTGGATCCTGGCCTCCTTAGATTGGGCACAGTCCCCTTGTCACATGCACAAGGCACCCATTGCTTCTCCCTCTTTAAAGCACTCTGCACCCTGGTTCAGTGTCTCTCCTTCCAGCAAGGTGACAACAGGAATGTATCAGTCTTGTTCACCACCTGTTCACATGTTTCCGGTTTCTAGAACAGTGCCTGGCACAGAGGAGATGCTTAATCAATATCTGTCAAACACAGGAATGAATACATGGATGCATAAATTAAAAAAACAAGTGAAGCTGCCTGCAATGCGGGAGACATGGGTTTGATCCCTGTGTTGAAAAGATCCCCTGGAGAAAGGAATGGCTGCCCACTCCAGTATCCTTGCCCGGAGAATTCCACGGACGGAGGAGGCTTGCGGGCTACAGTCCATGGGGTAACAAAGAGTCAGACACTGACTGAGTGACTTAACACTGTCACTTCTTTCATAAATTAAAACCTCATACTTGAAAGGCTGACTTTGTACAATCAAACCTCTTAAGTCTCGACAAACTTCACAGTTGGGCAAAGACCAGCAGCTGATGACACACTGGTGCCACGAATGAAACCAGAAGTGCTGCTTCGGGCCTTTCCCCCATTGCCAGAGTCTGCCCTCTCGTCTAAATGCTTGTCAGACCAGGCCAGAG
This sequence comes from Bos indicus, assembly GCF_029378745.1. Lineage (NCBI taxonomy): Eukaryota > Metazoa > Chordata > Mammalia > Artiodactyla > Bovidae > Bos > Bos indicus. The sequence continues at coordinate 87,807,060 of NC_091769.1, read as the reverse complement.
AGTGGCTGGAACATAGCTGAGCATCTCCACCCCTGGAGCAGTAAAGCCAGTGTGGGCTCGCTGTGTCATCTTTGTGTGTGGAGTACAGAGTGTGGACCCGTTCACTCTGGTAGGCAGGAGAGAGACTTTGTTCTGAGAATCAGAGGTTTTGTCTTGTGGTGAGTTATAGCAGGAAGCCATGTGATGGGCGAGACCAGGCCATGTGCATCACGTAATGTCCCTGGAAGGCACTGCCTCTCGGGATGCGTTTGCTGTTTTGTGTGTTGGCATTGCATAAAATAAGCCACGTGTTTATGTTTACCAATTTATTTGTTCACATAGTTTTTCATTATGATGAAAGAATAAGTCTTCAGTATGACAAATTTAGAAAATGCATTCAGACAAAAAGAAGGAAATAAAAATCAAGTAATTCCATATCGAATAGTTCTGGGAAGCATACAGCCTAGGGCCTGAAAATGTTTTCATTTCAATTTCTCTTAAAATAAGAAGAAAAAAATGAACATATAACAATGAATCTAGCATGGATTCTATTCATCTTTATACTGGTGCCATCAAAAATATAATTTTCAGGGCTTCCCTGGTAGTCCAGTGGTTAAGAATCCGCCTGCGAATGCAAGGGACACAGGTTCCATCCCCAGTCTGGGGGGATCCCACATGCTGAGTCTGAGACACCAAAGCTTCAAGTCTGCTCAAGAGTCCTTTGCCCCAGATGTGGCATAGACACAGTGGAGATCTAAAGGAACATGCAACAGAGACATTGGGGCAACCAAGCCGGTGCCCACAACTCCTGAAGCCCGCACTCTAGCGCCCATGAGTCGCTACTGAAGCCTTTTCTCTCGAGACCTTGTGCTCCACAACAAGAGAAGCCGCCTCAATGAGAAGCCCACGCACTGCAACTAGAGAGCAGCCCTCGCTCGCTGCAACTAGACAAAGCCCATCTGTAGCAAAAAAGAGCCAGCACAGCCAAAAGTAAGTAAATAGCTAAATAAAGTAACATAATCATTAACAAATACATATAATTTTCAACATTTTTTTGGTGAAGGAAGACATCCATGAAAGCAAGATTTCCTAAGGCCCGCAAATGTCATGAGGTGATGCTGGTAGAAATAATCACTTTTAATATTTTGTTGTTAGCTCCCAGTGCACCCGTATCCTGTTTATGCAACACATGTTTACACAGATGTATATTTATATTGATTTTACAAAAATTTTAAAAAATACATTTACTCAGATTTATATATATATATTTAACAACAATGTATTGTTGTTTAACATGCCTTTCCACATTATCAAGTGCTCTTCTAAATTGTTTTTCTTAAATTCAAATAAGTATTTAATTATAGAAATAACACTTTGAACATCCTTCTTCATGCCTGCATAGTATTCCAATGAGTGGAACCTATTTTTGTTGTTCCCAGGCTTTTGCTATCATAAATGACAGTAAGATAATCATTCTCACAGCAACATCATTGAATCTATCCATGATTATTTCCTTGGAGCGAATTCCTACATGTATCATTTTGAACTTCATACACTATATATATATTAACAATGGATAAATCCGAGTGCAACTTGGATCTTCTTTGACAACTGCTGTAAGACACCCCAGGGCTTTGTCTTCCCTGTGGTGATGCTGCAGCAGCCTCTCCTTGCTTTAGGATGGACATGTGTGAGTGTGTGATCATGGGAGCCTGGGGAACCCCTGTGTCCTGAGGTCCCCTCTCAGTGTGCGATGGTAACTCAGCAACTATTAGTCAAATGAACCAGTGGATGAATGTATACTTGGTGTGAATGTCAGTTCACAAACTCAGATAGTCAAGAACATTAAATTCTTTGTATTAAGTCAACTTGGGTTTATCCCATGTGTTGAACTGCTGAGAAGTTAAATTTCAGTGATTATTGAGTCTCCCCCACAGCACCTGTCTTTTCCAGTTAGATCTTGAAACCTTAAGCTCCAAAACCTCATCTGAAATACTCTGCTTGTCCTGTGTCCCACTGGCTACTCTGAGACCCCGGTGTCTGTCTTGTATGTTCCTTTAGATCCTCGCTGTGTCTATGCCACATTTGGGGCAAAGGACTCTTGAGGAGACTTGAAGCTTTGGTGTCTGGGGCTCAGCACCCCTAGGTATACCAGTTAGCCGTCCATCCCTTCAGGTCTTGCTGGAAAGAGATGCAAGGCTCTACACTGCAAACTGGAAGATTCTCTCTTGGTACTCCTACTATGAGGACATACCTCTTCACTACATTTTCTTAGTTCTTATCTCTCTCTTCTTCAACCTTTCCACCCCCCAAAAAGCAAAGGAGGCATTGATTTACAGCTCTCTTGCTTTCTGTGCTGCAAAATCCAGAAGGTAAGCAATTTCAAAGGGCCTGACTTCTGGCTTGAAGTCAGAGGAAAGACAAATACAGTGGAGAGCAAACCCAAGCTAGAATCTGCTGTAGATGGAATCATGAAATGTTGATGTTAACAGCGATACCTTAAAAAAAGAGACTCCTTGTTATAATCATGCAATTGCCTTTGGGACAGGCTCAGAAGTGCTCATCTCAGCACTGGAGAAGTGGGAACTCTGATGTCATTTAAGTAACTTCTGCATTTTGATAGTAAGAACAAATCCCACAGATGCATACTTGAGCAAAAAAAGGTGTTTTTTCTTGTTCACATTTTTTGATCCCCCCCTCACCCCCATTTTGGGATTGATGTTCTCCTATGCAAAGCAGACCTGTATTCTTGCAGAGTTCCCTTGGCATTGAGTTATGTGGGAGTGAGACGGTGGGAAACTGTATGATTTTGAGAGGAAGTTGGATTTTGTGAAGGCTTTGTTTGGAGTGTGCCATAACTGCACCTGCATTTCTTGGAGTGTCTTACAAAGAAACTTCCTTTTGAGAGTCAAAATGTTTCAACTGAAGTTGTTTTCAACCAGAGGGAAATGTTTGAGAGCTCAGCCTTTGTTAGCTCAAGAGCATTGTTTCATCTGTGGTGACTGAAACAGTAATTTCCTATGGGAAGCCTTTGCCATTGAAACAGACTTTGATTTTAGAAGCAAATGTTTTGACTTTAAAGGTGGCATCCAAGAGTTACAGCTTCTTCTAATAGCTCCCCAGCCATTTATTGTAGTGCTGTTGTAGTAAGATTCTTGGGCTTGAACAAGGAAATCTGCTCGGCTAATGTTGAGAGTGTTGAGAGGTGGTGTGGTTCAGCAGTGGGGAGCAGACCCCTTACAGCCTGGCTGGGGGGTTTTCAGTCCTCACTGTGCCGCTTCCAAGCTGGAATCTTGGGCAAGTGATGTAATTGTTCTGGATCTCAGTTTTTGCATCTATAAAAGGGGGTGATGATAGTATGCACTTGCCAAGATCGGTGTAATTACTAAAGAATTAATGTAATAAAAAGCCCTTCAGTCAGTTCAGTCAGTTTAGTCGCTCAGTCGTGTCTGACTCTTTGCGACCCCATGAATCACAGCACGCCAGGCCTCCCTGTCCATCACCAACTCCTGGAGTTCACTCAGACTCATGTCTATCGAGTCAGTGATGCCATCCGGCCATCTCATCCTCTGTCATCCCCTCCTCCTCCTGCCCCCAATCCCTCCCAGCATCAGAGTCTTTTCCAATGAGTCAGCTCTTCGCATCAGGTGGCCAAAGTATTGGAGTTTCAGCTTCAGCATCAGTCCTTCCAATGAATACCCAGGACTGATCTCCTTTAGGATGGACTGGTTGGATCTCCTTGCAATCCAAGGGACTCTCAAGAGTCTTCTCCAACACCACAGTTCAAAAGCATCAATTCTTCGGTGCTCAGCTTTCTTCACAGTCCAACTTTCACATCCATACATGACCACTGGAAAAACCATAGCCTTGACTAGACGAACCTTTATTGGCAAAGTAATGTCTCTGCTTTTGAATATGCTATCTAGGTTGGTCATAACTTTCCTTCCAAGGAGTAAGCGTCTTTTAATTTCATGGCTGCAGTCACCATCTGCAGTGATTTTGGAGCCCAGAAAAATAAAGTCTGACACTGTTTCCACTGTTTCCCCATCTATTTGCCATGAAATGATGGGACCGGATGCCATGATCTTTGTTTTCTGAATGTTGAGCTTTAAGCCAACTTTTTCACTCTCTTCTTTCACTTTCATCAAGAGGCTTTTTAGTTCCTCTTCACTTTCTGCCATAAGGGTGGTGTCATCTAGAGAAATCTAATAAGGGCCATAGCTTTAGTATTGTATCCATATTAATTTCCTGGTTTTGATTGTACTGTGACTACATAGGGTACTATTATTGAAGCAAGCTGAGCAAAGGGTACACAGGAAGTCTTTAGTATTTCTATGTGAATCTAAATCTATTTCAGAGTAAGAAGAAAGAGCACCTGGAGGGGGCCTTCCCAGGTGGTCCAGGAGTTAAGACTTCGCCGTCCAATGCAGGGGGTGCGGGTTCAGTCCCTTGCTGGGAACCAAGATCCCACTTGCCTGGAGGCCAAAAAAGCAAAATATGAAACAGAAGCAATATTGTAACAGATTCAATAACAACTTTAAAAAATGGTCCACATAAAAATATCTTTTCAAAAAAAGCACTTAGAGGCACTATATTTGATTGTGTGATTCTTTGAATAAGGTTTGTCTTTGACATGAGGCTGTAAGTTCTCTGAAGTTACGGCCCATGACTGCCCATCCCCCAGCACCTAGCCCAGTGCCTGGCCCATAGAAGGCCTTCAGTAAATATTTGAATGAATACAGAAGTTGAGATGCTGAAGGGGCTGGCCAGTAAGTGCCTAAACAACCAAAGAGAGACAAACCACTTCCTGTATCTGGGGAGTGGGAGGAAAGAGGCAAGAGGGTCATGCACTGATTTTTAGCGGAGCCTTCAACACACACTCATGCTTATACACATACACACTGCAAATTGGAAAAGTAGTTTGAGCCCATGGGGAAGGGGATATTTCCCCCCCTACTCTTCATGAGTTCTTTGGGCTGGTCAAATAATTAAATTGACACAAAGCAGATGAGCAGGAGAAAGGAAAAAAAAGCAATTTAATTTGTATGCATGGAGGTTTCATAGAAATAGGGCCCCTGGAATGACTAAAGCAGACTGTGTTTATATCATTTTTCGACAAGGAAATAATTTTTTTGTGAAGATTAAACAAGGGGCCTTGTGCTTGGGATAGTAGACCAATGAAGAAGTGACAAAAATTGTTTATACTGTTTTCTTAGCCTCGAATTCCTTAACTCTGGTGATAAGGAAACTTTCTATGCTCCTGGCATAGGGAGGATACTTTCCCATGGGAGATTTATTTCCTCCTTTCAGGGGGGAAAGAGAGGGTGTTGTAGTGTTTCTTTTTATATTATTTTTCCCCCCACTGGCTGTTTCCTAGGTAACTTTAATTCAAAATAATCACTGCGTCATAGCTTGAGGCAGACTGCTCTGAGTCCCAGCAAGTCCAATGCCAGAATTGATAGTACGCAGGGCAATGGCATACCATCAGGACCGCCAGGTGATTCCTACAGTCAAGTAATGCAGCGGGCGTTCCTCAGAGCTGCAGGTGACCCCAGGAACGTGGGATGGACCAATATTATCCAAATCCTGGGTGGCTCGGTTTGGCAAATAAGTGTAGATATTGTAGGGGAGGCATAACTTTATCTCTACCCTTTTAGGGTCTCTGCTGGCCCCGAGAATTAAACTGACATAAGACAGAAGCACAAGCTGGAATCAAGATTGCAGGAGAAATATCAGTAACCTCAGATATGCAAGTGACACCACCCTTATGGCAGAAAGTGAAGAAGAACTAAAGAGCCTCTCGATGAAAGTGAAATAGGAGAGTGAAAAAGCTGGCTTAAAGCTCAACATTCAGAAAACTAAGATCATGGCATCCAGTCCCATCACTTCATGTCAGATAGATGGGGAAACAATGGAAACAGTGAGAGATTTTATTTTTTTGGGCTCCAAAATCACTGCAGATGGTGACTGCAGCCATGAAATTAAAAGACGTTTGCTCCTTGAAAGAAAAGCTATGACCAACATAGACAGCATATTAAAAAGCAGAGACATTACTTTGCCGACAAAGGTCCATCTAGTCAAAGCCATGGTTTTTTCAGTAGTCATGTATGGATGTGAGAGTTGGACTATAAAGAAAGCTGAGTGCCGAAGAAGTGATGCTTTTGAACTGTGGTGTTGAAGAAGACTCTTGAGAGTCCCTTGGACTGCAAGGAGATCCAGCCAGTCCATCCTAAAGGAAATCAGTCCTGAATATTCATTGGAAGGACTGATGCTAAAGCTGAAGCTCCAATCCTTTGGCCACCTGATGCGAAGAACTGATTCACTGGAAAAGACCCTGATGGTGGGAAAGATTGAAGGCGGAAGGAGAAGGGGATGACAGAGGATGAGATGGTTGGATGGCATCACCGACTCAATGGACATGAGTTTGGGTAAACTCTGGGAGTTGGTGATGGACAGGGAGGCCTGGTGTGCTGCAGTCCATGCGGTCACAAAGAGTTGGACATGACTGAGCAACTGAACTGAACTGACCGAAGACAGATTGATAGGAGAAAAGTATACAGATTTTCCAGAGGACAAAGACGACCCCCCAAGAAACCAATAGGCCACAGTGCTCATACGCTAGGTTGAACAAAGAATAGCAATTGTGGAAAAGTTGCTAAAGTTCAGTCACTCAGTCGTGTCCGACTCTTTGCGATCCCATGAATTGCAGCACTAGTGAGACTAAAGGGAGATGAGAGTAATCTTAACAAGGTCTGTTTTTGTACAGATTTCTCTCTGCCTTGACTCCCCATCTCTGGTGGTTCTTTCCTCCTGTTATCAGGAGCGTTAACTGAGTCAAGTCATATGGCTTGCAGCACAACAGGCCAATAAATCAAGAGACGAGCTGTTGGGGCAAGGAGTAGTGACTTTATTTGGAAAGCCAGCAAGACTGAGAAGATGGAGGACTAGGGTCCCAAAGAACTTGTCTTACCTGAGTTAGAATTCAGGCTTCTTTTATAAGAAGAAAGTGGAGGGGAGGGCGGGGGTGGCTGATTGTTGCAAACTTTTGGTTCCGGAATCCTTTGTTCTTGCAATGTCCATGTAGGTCTGGTCACAAAGTTCCTATAAACCTCCAATGAGACAAATGTTATTCTCTGTTCTGCAACATTTTTTTTTTTTAAATCTCTATGTGAATGGAAAAGTGTTATACCTTTAAAGGTCAGAGCCTTGAGAATGGGCCATCCTGTGTATTTCAGGCTACAGACAACATTCTTTTGCAAAAGGTGTAGAGCCAGCATGACTCAGCACAGACAACAGAGCACACAGGTGAGAGCTAAAGGGGTACATCCGGTGTGGAGGCAAGGTCACTCTTCTCTGTTACAGGAGGGGTCTTTCACACGGGAGTATTAATTCCTGCCTTCAGGGGGGAAAGGAAAGGTCAGAATGACATTCTTGCATCTGCTATTCTTTAGCTAAAAATAGCCCTTATGCCAACGTGTCATTTCAAAAAAATTTTTTTTTGGCCATGCCACTTGGCCCATGGGACCTTAGTTCCCTTCAGTTCAGTTCAGTAGCTCAGTCGTGTCTGACTCTTTGTGACCCCATGAATCGCAGCACGCCAGGCCTCCCTGTCCATCACCAACTCCTGGAGTTCGCTCAAACTCATGTCCATCAAGTTGGTGATGCCATCCAGCTGGTGATGCCATCCAGCCATCTCATCCTCTGTCGTCCCCTTCTCCTCCTGCCCCCAATCCCTCCCAGCATCAGAGTCTTTTCCAATGAGTCAACTCTTCGCATCAGGTGGCCAAAGTATTGGAGTTTCAGCTTTAGCATCGGTCCTTCCAATGAATATTCAGGACTGATTTCCTTTAGGATGGACTTGCTGGATCTCCTTGCAGTCCAAGGGACTCTCAAGAGTCTTCTCCAACACCACAGTTCAAAAGCATCAATTCTCCGGCGCTCAGCTTTCTTCACAGTCCAACTCTCACATCCATACATGACCACTGGAAAAACCATAGCCTTGACTAGACGGACCTTTGTTGGCAAAGTAATGTCTCTGCTTTTGAATATGCTATCTAGGTTGGTCATAACTTTCCTTCCAAGGAGTAAGCGTCTTTTAATTTCATGGCTGCAATCACCATCTGCAGTGATTTTGGAGCCCCCCAAAATAAAGTCTGACACTGTTTCCACTGTTTCCCCATCTATTTCCCATGAAGTGATGGGACCAGATGCCATGATTTTACCAGGGATGAACCCCATCCCCCGTGCAGTGGAAGTGCAGAGCCTGAACCACTGGACCGCCAAGGAAGTCCCCAAAGTGGCATGTTTTGAGATGACACATTCTGCCACCTTCATCATCTTTTCCTGTATTCAAATGCTAAATGCAATCACAGTTACTTTAATGCTGTTCTAGTCTAAGGAGTGATGGAATGCTATTTTGCTAGAATATCCTGGGAATCAGGGAAAGAGGGTCAAGCTCAAGAATTACGCTCTGCCACTGGCAGCATCAGAGTCACACCAAGTGAGTGATAAGCCCACCAGGATATCACAGAGTTCAAACTGATAGCACTATTTATGATTTGAAAGTATGTTAGAAATTGAAATCTCCTTTGATGTATTTGTGCCTCTAAGAAATACAAAGGGTTTTGGTGAGAATTAGGTTTCTATATTACAGAGTGTTAAATCAGACTTTTCAAACAATTCCTAGGCAAAACTTACAGAATCCAAAAGCATTTCCTAGATGTTATTCACAATGCCTGAATTACAAAGAGTTTTATTTAGGGTTATTTCCCATAATTCCAAATACTTACAATCTAGTGTTTTCCTTTGATATACACCCTACCACTGGGGAGGGTAAGATATGTAACGAATACTCTATAGTTCATAGAACTGGACAGAACCACTTCAGAACCTGTCTATGAAACCAAATATAATCCCTTGTCCCTGTTTTGTAAATTAAAAGGCATCAGTCTCCCAGGCCTCCCATGAGTCTCAAAAGGTTGGTTCAAGAGTTAATGACTAGGAAATGTGAAGATGTAGAAACAAAGAATAACTCTTGGGCTGGGAAACTGGTAACACTTTAGACTATAAATCTGTCACACAGCAGAATCACCGAATACCCAGTTCCCTGGAAGATAAAGGCTTGACATACATTCCTAAGTTGTTTTTACAGTAAGCAGATTCCCTACCACGTGAAAACTGGTGACCACAATCACATGGACCCTAGGCCAGTTGAAACCAAAAGGTTGATGATACTTGAAACCACTTCCATGCCAACCAAGCCGAGAACTGTTCATGAGCTGATTGCGAGCCTGCGACCCCTCCCTCACATTGCCTTTAAAATACTTCCCCTGAAAGTCATTGGGAAGTTAAGGTCCTTTGAGCATGACCTGCTCCTTCTTATTTGGAGCCCTGCAATAAATACTCTTGAACACTAGTTTACTTAGGGCTTCCCTGGTGGCTCAGATGGTAAAGAATCAGCCTGCAATGCGGGAGACCTGGGTTTGATCCCTGGGTTGGGAAGATCCCCTGGAGGAGGGCATGGCAACCCACTCCAGTATTCTTGCCTAGAGAATCCCGTGGATAGAGGAGCCTGGCAGTCTACAGTCTATGGGGCCGCAAAGAGTCGGACACGAGTGAACAACTAAACATAACAAACATAATAAATGCTCTGGACTTCCCAGGTGGCTCAGTGATAAAGAAACCAGCTGCAAAATGGGAAACACAGATTCAATCCCTGGGTGGAGAAGATTCCCTGGAGAAGCAAATGGCAACCCACTCCAGTATTCTTGCCTGGGAAACCCCATGGACAGAGAAGCCTGGTGGGCTACAATCCATGGGGTTACAAAAGAGTTGGACACGACTTAGCGACTGAACAACAATGACGACAGTAGATACTCTACTTTTCTTTACCACTACCTGGTGTCAGTAGATTGGCTTAACTGCACGTGAGTGAGAGTACCCAAGATCGGATCCAGAGTGCCCCCAAGTAGGTACCTGGTTCTTAAAGCCATGAACTGTGTCTGTGACTGTGGATCATCTTTGGTGTTCTCCACCACCCTCCTCATATACCATATTGTTCTGCAAATTGTTGGTAGTTTATATTGGCCACACTGCACAGCATGTGGCATCTTAGTTCTCTGACTAGGGATTGAACCTGTGCCCCCTGCAATGGAAGCGTGGCATCTTAACCACTGGACCACCAGGGAAGTCTCATTGACAGATTTTGTAAAGCTCTCCACTGAGTTCTATTACCATATATAGACTTAATATATATTTATTATATTACTATTACTAGTAGTAATATTACTATTACTAATAGACTTACTGGAGAAGGGAAAGGCTACCCACTCCAGTATTCTGGCCTAGAGAATTCCATGGACTGTATCATCCATAGGGTCACAAAGAGTTGAACACTACTGAGCAACTTTCACTTCCCTTCACTTCCACTTCCTTCACAATAATCTTGCTATTATATATATATATATATATAATCAGTTGCATTTCTAAAAATTCTTAATGGTGTTATTATAAAATAATTATGTGTTTCTTGAAACAAATGCAAAAGGTACAGAAAGGTGTAAAGAAAATAAAATCAATCATAATTGTACCATATAACAACAAGCATGGTTCACAGCTTCACATTTAACCTGGACTCAGAGATATTTTTCTGCACAAGAGTGGATTTACTAGTGCACAGTTAATAACTTGGTTTTTTTCACCCAATTATTATCTAGAGATTTCATGTCATTAAGTATAGATCAACGTCATCATCTTTAATGATATTATGTATGGGCTGTAATTTCAACCCCTATTGTTGAACATTTAGGGTATGGCCATATTTTCTTTATTATATGTTAAAGTTTAGTGGATATCTTTGCATATACTTTTAGGGGAAAGATCGCTGGGAGTGGAATTATTGTGACTACAGTTTAAACCCTGATTATATCCTAAATTGTTAAAAGACATTGAACACATGGACATATGTCTAGTTTCCCCACCTTGACCATAACTTCTAGAATAGAAGGCTTGTATGCCTAGGTGTCCTTTACAAATCCTAGCACAGCCCTGGGGACTGGCAGTGATTTTGGCTGCAAGTTATGGAAACCAGCATAAGAGTAGTTTACATCAAAAAGCTGCTTAGTTAGCTCACATAATTAAGAAGTCTGGGTGTAGACAGCTAGGGGTTGCTGTAGCAGGTGGGTAGTGTCACCAGGGACCTGGGCTTCTTTCCCCCTCCATTTCAGCACACCCCAAGGACGCTATGTCGTTGGGCTTGCATCTGACTATGGAGGATGCCTGCCTCGTCACCAGGCGTGCTATCTTCCCACACTCTCATCCAGAGAGGAAAATATTTCCCAAAAGCCGCTCATGGAGAATTCCCCTTCTCCCTTTTGGCCCAGAACTGGTTACAAGGTTTCTTCCAGCTGCCAAGGAGACTGGAGAGGTGAGTCTTTGGTGTTTTCAGCTCCTCCTGTGAGAGGAGGAAGTCAGGAAAAGGCTGTTGGGTGGGTCACCAACAAACAGAGCCCAGTGCCAGGGCTCACATCTGCCCTGAGCTGGTATCTAGATCATCTCCTTTCTCCTTTCCTCTTAGTCTCCTGTGAAGAACTAATTCGTGTGGTGTCACAGTAGCTGTGGCACCCTCTGGGACAGAGTTCTTGGGACTGCCTGGGACTGACAAAGACTCTTGAGTCAGGCTCCTCTGAGCCCACTTCATGACTATGCCCTAACCTCAGCCTGTCCTTGCTGGGCTTGCATCAGCCCAGTTGCAGTAGCAAGAATCCTGCTGAGTAGGTTTAGGGAGATTCCCCCACCCTTGATAGTTGATCACTCTGGCTGTCTTGAGCAAGAATCCTGTTGATTTAGCAAGAATGCCCCACTCATGATGTCTCCTCTTAATGATTTCCCATCCACTGATATCCCGTCCCTCTCCTGGCTCCTTGGCTATAAATCCTCACTTGTTCTTGTGTTGGGAGTTGGGCCTGATCTCTCTACCCTACTGCAATAGTCTTGACACCTACTATGATGGTCCTAAATAAAACCTTCCTTCTCATTTCAATAAGTGTCAGAATTATTTTTTTCTATAATAGTTATGCTACCCTGACTTCTTCCCACCTGAGCATTTGATGGGGCTTTTTACTTGTTCTTGTGGGGATCCTCCAAGAGAAACTCAGGCCCCATAATGGCCTGGGGCTGTGGAAGGTGGCACCACGGATTCTCAGGGATTGAGAAAGACTTGGATCGCTTCCAGTTTTAAAGGCTCCCTGTGAATTAAAATACAAAGAGCAGAACCCTAACAACATTATAAAATTTGATTTATTTTAAATGTTTGCCTTCAACAGATTAGTCCATTAAATACAAAGGAAACACCGCAGTGGAACTGGCTGGGGTGATCATTGAATTGGTGAACAATATTGACTCTTGGCGCACTGCATCTGGGGTGATCAGGATGAAGGCAAGCTTCAGGTTGAAGGTTGAGCATCATCTCCTTAAAATGCAGGTCTGTGCTTCTCAGTATTTCATTTGGAGGTCTTTGTGAATCTAAATTTGAGTGACTACATGCATGAGAGACCCCAGAAACAGCCCTCCGGAGAGCCCTGTGATCCCCTCAAAGGACGCAAGGCCTCAGATGCCACAATTTCACAATTAGCCCCTTGTTTCATTTCTTCCTGTCTGATTTCTCCTTCCTCTCCAGTCCCTGCGTCCCTCCTCTCCCAAACCCTCCATTCTCTTTTGATCCTTTCTTCCCCTCCCCTTCCTTCCTCCTTTTGAAAGTTTGGTCCTCTTGGGCTTTGGGAAGGACTGGAATCTGGGATCTGACTGGGAGGCTGGCAAGGAAGAGGGGAGCGTGCACCTGTGGGGTCACACAGGGGTCGCATCCGCTCCTGCCTGGGAAGGCGGAACTGAGGCTGGTGTGTGCTTCCCTGCCCTGGGGGGTGGGGGGTGGGGGGTGGGGGCAGACCTCCCCCCATCCCCTCTGCTTCAAGTTCCTGGATGTGGTTGTTGTTGTTTAATCGCTAAGTCTTGTCCGACTCTTCGCGACCCCATGGACTGCAGCATGACAGGCTCCCCTGTCCTTCACTCTCTCCTGGAGTTTGCTCAGATTCATGTCCGTTGAGTCAGTGATGCTGCTGTAGCGGGATGTGGTGACACCCAGCAGACACTGACATGATAAAAGGATCAACAGCGTCCACCACCCCAGCATCATTTCTCCAGGATTGCTCTTTGTCGAGGAGTTCCTTAACCACCTCCAGGCGGGAAGCATCTTTTTCTTTTTCCTATGACCAGAGTGTATTGGAGGGTGGGTGGCCTCTATTTCTGCAGTGGCCACTACCCCTAGTGCTGATCAGGAGTTTGATTAGTTGAGGCCGAGAGCAAAGAGACACGGTCCTCGTGTCCTCGATTTGGGGTGAAATCCTGGAACTCCTTGGCTCTGAGTGTCTGTCCTTCTGCAGCACCAACTTCCCTACCCCCATTTTTTTTTAAATCTCAGAGTCTTAATGGAGGCAAGACCCTAATAGTGTGGGGCATCTGGTCCTCGTTATTGGCCCCCCAGGTCACTCCAGAGCTGCCTGTCAGTCTCATCCACATGGCCCTGGGGAGGAGGGGGATTCTCTGCTGCTTTGCCTCCCAGAAACTCGGAGCCCCCCGGGGCCCTGTCTACACAGGCACTCCCTCCCTGGGCTCTGCTGTGGGCATCCTGGGGGGCTGTGCCCCAGACCAGGGTGCAGACACCCCCTTGCTTTCTCCTCCTACACCAACCCAGGCAGAGCCTTTCCTGGACTTTTCAGTCATTGCCTATAGTCTTCTCTGTTCTTCCCAAGTGTTTAGACTTCGGGGGTTGGAAGTGGAAGTGCTCACAGGCAGGTCTTAGCTTCTTCCCCTGTCACTCCTTTCTTGAAAAGAAAAGAACAAAGAATTCAGGATTTGCCTAAAAGAGGAGGCGGGCGAAGGGAATAAATATCTCAAAAATGTGACCCCGCTTCTGAGCACTCGTCACACATGACAGATCCCGGCCTGCAGGAGGTGGTTGTTGAAAAACGAATGAGTGAGAGAACGAATGGAAGCTGGGCGCCTGGCCTAGAGCTGCAGCTTGGAATGCACATCCCAGCCCCTGGCTGACCTGTTCCTGTGTGTCCCAGTGACCTCATCCATAAAGGAAGGATGCGATTAGATCATCTCCTGGATTCCTTCCAACCCCCTAAACTCTAGATTTGGTGTCCACACAGGAAAAAAAAAATGCCATCATTCCCCTGAGCTTGACCAGGGCAGAAAGTTTCCTGAGTAATTCAGGCTCATGCACACAATTGCCTCCAAATATTTTTCCCTTCTCTCAAATGCCATCTCCTGGAAATCACCAAAACAAGCTGTTGAGAGGGCAACATTGTAAGTTTGTTGCTTACAGTGATGTGGAGAACCACACCCAGAGCAGGAGGACCAAGCTGGGGGATTTACTGAGACTTTGAAGACTGGCTTTAGGTGACTCTTTCAATGTAGAGGGCCCATGTTTGATCAGGATTGCTAAGAACTGTGATTTAATATTTGTGCCGACTGAAAAAGATGCACAACGTGAGAGTTGCGGGTTAAGTTTTATTTGGAGCGATTTCTCAGAGCTGTCACTATGGTAATTTTCAAACCAAGCTAAAAACCAATACCAATATAAATGAATATATGTTACTAATAATAAATATAAATGAATATATGAATATATGTCTTTAGCTCATTATTAATGAGAGCTGGTGAAATGTCACAACTTGTTCAAATGAGAAGTCAAACGCAAACATGTATGGAGTAAAGGAATGTTGAAGTATGTTTACAAATAGATGGAAATTGGCTTTTTTCTTCTGGGGAATTGAGAGGGAAGTCAATTGAACTTCCATAGGGCAGATTTTATTTGTATGTCCATAAACAAGAGTTATTTGCATTGCTATCACTTATCTCCAATTTACAGAGTTGTAAAATAGCTCAGAGGCCATGAAAGAGTCCCCATAGCATCACAGTCAGGTCACCTGGAAGACTGTGCTCTAAACGATACATAGTTTTCCACTGAAGCACGTTTTTTTTTTTTTTTTTTTCCTACACAATATTTATAAAGCACTTAATACTTGCAAGAAGTGGTTGAATACCCTGGAATGGATAGTCTGCTTGGGGACTCAAGGCACAAAAACCTGAGCTATTTCTTTCCATCGTTCTGATCTGTGACGTGTTGACTATAGTTCCTCCAAGTGCCACACAATATTTACAAATTGGGCTCCATCATAAGGTTTCCCCTGGGGAAGAGCAAAAGGTTCCACTGCTCTAAAAAAAAAAGTTTGAAAACATGGACCCTTGTTCAATGACTGCACTTTTATCGAAGAGAAAGTTAAGGTTTGGAGAGCGGAAGTGACCTGCTCTAGGGCACAGAACTTGTTAACAGACCTTCGGTTGGAAGATGGGGTTTGAGGATCAAGAAGTGTTCCTTTAGGCATTAGTCGGTGACACAAAGAACTCTCCTGGAAGGAAGGACTTAGGGAACAGGCTGTGACAGATGGTTTTCATCTCCTGTGCCCTTGGATGCTGGGAGCTTCAAGCAAACTTGCAACCTGTGTTAAATATCATTGTTTCGAATCCCTAGTTAGACCTTGGAATTTGGCTTAAATGCTGCTTAGAGGATGTTCATTAACAGTGTTGACAGGGACACTCAGCATTTGTAAAATTCTTTACAGTAATCTAAGTCCTAACATTGTTCTGGTGCATTAAGGAAGCATGTTCGCTCCCAGCTGAAAGATGACTTAAGTTCAGAGGATGGAGACTGGCTGACTCTGAGTTGTTTTTCTAACGTTCCCACTTTGAATTCAGAGCTTTACAATCCTTGCTTTCATCAGCCCAAGGAAGCTCCTTGCTGAATTACATCCAGGCCTTAATTCGCCAAAGTTGGAGTCATCTGCTCTTGGCATTTCCTAACCAATCTCAGTTTCCTCTCTCTTGGCCATCGTGTTGTCAAAAACCCTCATATTCTTGTTTGCATGACCAGTTTATAGAGGAGCTTTGTCTCCACAGACAGACCATGGTTCCATCTGGCCCTGCCACCGAGAGCCTTGTGATTCCAGATGGAAAAATCCCATCCATCCCCCAGTTTCCAAAGCAGCCCCCCTCCCTGGATTGTTTTATCTACAGCCAGCAGCACAGAGCCTCCACAAACAGTCCCTGCAGGGGTGGAAAGAGCCACTAATGAGGGAAACAGCTCTCTTCCATCCTCAAACCCTGTGAATGGAAAAAATTCACACAGCTGGCTACACTGGTTGACACGAAGTGCTTTAGGACAAAGAAGCTGGGGAGGACTTGCCTTTATCACAGTTGTTAGGAAAAGGTCTACTGGTAAGAATAACAGTAATGCCAAGGAAAATTATAACTTTTCATCGTGACTGTAGCTATTCAACCATGTGAACTCTTTTTATTTTTTTTTTCTCTCTCTCTCCAAAAGATATCTTTAAGGAGCCCTAAGCATTTAGCTGGAATCTTTTGCTCCTGACCAGTTTTCTCCATGTGTGTGTGTTTGGGAGAATAAAAAAGAAATGACCTGATTTTCTTTTGACATTCTTCTCTCTCATCCACCAACCAAAAAAGAAAGAGGAAGAGAGGAGGAGGAGGGCAGAGGAGACGCGATCTGAATTTGAGGACCAAAATCCCAGCCACCCGGAGAATGTCTGGGTTCTCCCCTTCTCCCTTCTTCCTTCTCTGTCTCACCGCCTCCCCTGGAGGCATCTGGGGCCTCACTCTCACCACTTATTTCTTCCCCTCTCTGCTGCAAGGGAGTCCAGCTCTTTGGTTATCTGTTGATCACGTTGCAGTTTATCTGAGCCCTGTGCTTTCAGAAAGCTTGAGAGCTAAGACAGTAGAGAAATTGCCAAGGATAACCCTGCCCTCACAGATTCAGCTTATTCCCATCCCACCCTTCAGATAGGACCCACCCCGCTCCCGATGAGATCCATCCCGCCCTTCAGATGAGACCTGTTGTCCACTGTCCTCCCCACTCTCTCGCCTTTATAAAACCCCAGGCCCCCCTGCCTTTTCTCTGCAATGTCCTTCTGCCTTAATGAATGACCTCCCTCTTGTAAGAGCCTGAATAAGATCACCTCCTTAATTATCCGCTGCTGCCCATCCTGGGAGTCTAAAATAGAACCATAAGCACATTTGGAGTTAAGAAGGGGAATCACCCTAGCTGGTCTCGGGAAAGACATGAACATCACCCAGTTAATGGACTGGAGGTAAGGGTTCCCTGAAGCATGCATCCTCCTTCTGGCCGTGTTTTTCGCTTCAACATCTCAGAAGCAGTTGCCTTAAGAGGGAGTTTATAAATATGCCTATGAAACAAAACAAATTCACACTGTGAGGTGGAGTGGTACAGGAGAGGAGGTGTCCTGGAGACTCTGTAGGTGCGGGGCAGGGGCAGTTTTGTTTCCTTTACAAAGATCGGGGGTTGCTCGATGACCCACTGACTGCCGGACTCTTTCCCATTCAGTACTTGTTCTCTTATATGTTGCTACTGCCGGGGGGTTGTGTGTTTGTACAGGGTTGCCATTTGTCAGAGATTGTTCCCAGAGGCCTGTGAGACAGAGACTTTTATTGGGGTCTGCTGGAGGAAGTTGGCTTTTCAAAATCAGGAAGCTTTTGGCTTGTTAAATAGAAAAAGGCAATGGCTTCTTTGGCCCTAGTGTGAGAGAGGCTTGGGAAAGCCAGGTCTTAAAATGAGCTGCTGCTCCTGCTAAGTCACTTCAGTCGTGTCCGACTCTGTGTGACCCCATAGACGTCAGTCCACCAGGCTCTCCTGCCCCTGGGATTCTCCAGGCAAGAACACTGGAGTGGGTTGCCATTTCCTTCTCCAGTGCATGAAAGTGAAAAAGTGAAAGTGAAGTCGCTCAGTCGTGTCCAACTCTTAGCGACTCCATGGACTGCAGCCTATCAGGCTCCTCCATCCATGGGATTTTTCAGGCAAGAGTACTGGAGTGGGGTGCCATTGCCTTCTCCCTTAAAATGCACACTTACTGCTAATATCTGGTAGTTTAATTAAAGAAAAATAGTGCCCATAGTCTCAGTATCCAAACATAATAGGTGTTTAGTGTTTTCATTTTATGTATTAGATTTCAATCTCACATTTTTACAGTTAATGGCAGAACCAATTTGTGTCTTTACACTCTTAACATTATGTCATACAATAATTGTATTATTATGTAATACTATATGATATAATTCCATTGGGTTAATGCAGCATATTTTATCATTATTAAACCTTTCTCCTGATATTAGACTTTCAGCTTGTCTTTTTTTTCCTAATGTTGATAATACTGCAATTAACATTGTTATATATATATAACTTTCTTCTTTTGAAGAATGAAAGATAAATAACAGAGCTGATAAAAGGATTAATTAAGCTCCTATAATAGTGGTTCTCAAAACTTTTGGTCTCAGGACCTTTTTATGTTCTTAAAAGCAATTGAGAACCCCCCAAAACTTTTGTTTATATATTTGATATTTCCCATATTATCAAGTATAACAGAAAAATCTAAATACTTACCAATATATTTAAAAAACAATAAAACTCCATTGCATGTTAACATAAATTACGTATTTTTATGAACTATAACTAATACTTTTTCAAGTAAAGAAATTTATGAAAATGCCGTTGTTTTTTCAAATCTCTTTAATATTTAGTTTATCCATTCTCATATCTGCTTATGCATTGAATCTCTTGTGATATATTGTTTTGATGGAAGTATGCAAAGAAAACTGCCTTCCCACGGATATGGGATTGGAAAAGGGAAGGGGACTCCTTAGGGAGTACTACCTTGTACTACCATAATTGCAGCACTCTGCTGGGTATTTTTCTGATATATTTGCACTCAGAGATTAGCTGATACTGTAGTTCAATATTGCATTTTTTGAAATAGAGGTTCTGAGGAGCAAGCCCCATGGCTAAAGTCACCCAGCTGGTTGCAGTCACTTTAGTTTGCTCCAATTGACTTGGAGGCCTCAGCTGTCCTTTCGTCCGTTGCTGCAGAGGGCTTCTGGGAGCAGAGAGCGTAAAGGATCCCAGACTCCAAGTGCTCAGCAGCCAAGGGCTCGCCAAGTTCACAAATAAACAAGACCAATCTAGGCAAACATCCCGCTCCATCTGTGGAAGAGTAATTCTTAGCTCTCCCTCTCTCTCTGTCAGTATTCAGTTCAGTCGCTCAGTCACGTCCGACTCTTTGTGACCCCATGAATTGCAGCAGGCCAGGCCTCCCTATGCATCACAAACTCCCAGAGTTTACCCAAACTCATGTCCATCGAGTCGGTGATGCCATCCAGCCATCTCATCCTCTGTTGTCCCCTTCTCCTCCTGCCCCCAATCCCTCCCAGCGTCAGGGTCTTTTCCAATGAGTCAACTCTTCATATGAGGAGGCCAAAGTACTGGAGTTTCAGCTTTAGCATCATTCCTTCCAAAGAACACCCAGGACTGATCTCCTTTAGGATGGACTGGTTGGATCTCCTTGCAGTCCAAGGGACTCTCAAGAGTCTTCTCCAACACAACAGTTCAAAAGCATCAATTCTTCAGGGCTCAGCTTTCTTCACAGTCCAACTCTCACATCCATACATGACCACTGGAAAAACCATAGCCTTGACTAGACGGACCTTTGTTGGCAAAGTAATGTCTCTGGTTTTTAAATGCTATCTGTCAGTATTACATACCCACAAAAAAGTGCACACATCATTACATGGCTCTACACATTTTTCAGAAACTGAGGACACCCATATTGTTATCTCTTTTTAAGTCGATTTTTGGATGACTTCTGTCAAGAGGCAGGGTGGAATAATACAAAAGTGAGTTGGCCTGGGAGAATTTGTAAACCTGAGGTCTACCGATCTCTTGGGCTCTTTCTTCTTCTGTAAAGGTTTGGTCAAAAATATCTCACCAAATTTTTGTCTACCCTTAACCTTCTATGAGTCTGCATGGGGATATTTCGCAGGACTGGTTTGTGGGAGGGCCGCTTGGGGATCATTTCTCTACTTCAGATTGGACTAGCTGGGGGAATAAAGCAGGAAGCCTTCCATCTAGTGGTGAAAATGTGTATTGCTGTCTTGTTCAACTTCAAGGCTGAGCTTTCGGAAGCAGAGTCCTTTTCTTCTCATCCTCACCTGCCTTAATTACATAAGTTTTAATTGTGCTACAGTCACAATACTTAATTGTCTCAGCTACAATATAATGAGTGAAGGGAATACACTTGTGATTTGGCTGACCACATGAGAAGGGGTGCCCGTTGCGTTCATAGTTAATCGTTCCGAAACACTGGCTGCAGGCTCTGCCATGCCCTCATGCGCACTTTGGGCAGACCAGCAGGAAGGCTGAAATTATAAGTGTCCAAGGGATCCTATGTCTGCCTTAAGACTTCAGCCTCCAAGGAGGGGCACTAGCTGGAGTTCTTTTCTAGAGCATATCTTTAAAAGGGGGATTGTTGGGACTGTCCCGTATTCCAACTGATTCTGGTGTTTACCCATGAGATGGGCTATTATAAAGAACAAAACTCTGGGCAGAGGCAGGGAAGAAGTCTGAGTTGGGTAGCAGTTGGCTGGGTTTCGGTGGAAGAAGCAGCCAGGTGCTGGAGGTGATTAAGAATTATACCTCCTTCGCTTGGCCCCACTCAGAGCCTTGTTGTAGTGAATCAGGCAGGGATGAAATCTCAACAGATAATCCATTTCTAGCTGGTAAAGAAACTTCATGACATGACCAAGGTCTGGCAGGGGAAACAACAGTTGTGACACCCAGCCTTGAGACTACGAAGAAACCAGCCTACAGTACCATCATGTGCCCGGCCAAACTGAATTTCAAAAATAAGAATAAAAGACGTTTTTGTGTCTGTCTACCTCTTCGGGGGACAAAAGAGGAGTTGGCGGGTTAGACTGATCCCCACTAGTTTACTCATTTTAAATAGTTATTGGACATTTCCTAGGAAGCCAGGCTCTGTATTGGGTGCTGGAGTTCAGAGTGGCAGAAATGCACAATCTGTATCCTGGTGGAATTTATAGCCTAGAGATGAAAAGTGAATGAATAATTATATAGTGTACACCTGGGGAGTCGTTGACTGGAGATACGTGTGAGTTAGGGAGGGTGTGTGTGAGGCGGTAATAAAAGCAGGTGCAAGATGGTGAGACAGGAAGGGACAGGGTGCTTTCGGGGAAATGAAAGACAGTGGGTTCTGAGAGAATGGGGAAGTGGAGGAGATGAAGCTGGAGAGTGGGGATGGGAGGACACCTCATGGGTTTGTACCAGCTTTATCCCCAGAAGAGTGGGATAAGGAAGAGGGGCGTGGTCAGAGTTGCATTTTTAAAAAGAAAATGTATTTATTTGGCTGAGCTGGACCTTGGTTGCAGCATCTGGGATCTTTCTCGTGGTGTGCAGGATCTTTTCAGTTGTACCACGTGGGATCTAGTTCCCTGACCAGGGATCAAACCTAGGCTCCCTGCCTTGGGAGCACAGAGCCTTAGCCAGTGGGCTACCAAGGAAGCCCCCGATTTGTACTTTTGAAAGCTCACACCGTCTTCCCTGTGCTGTACGGATGGCATGAGCACACAGGAGGGGATGGGAGGAGGAGAGAAGCCAGTTGGGAGGCCACTGTAATAGCTCAGGAGCGAGGTGATGGGGGTCTGAGCTAGGGACATAGAAGCGAAGGGTGTGAAGAGAGGACTGGGATTGCCAGGCCTCCCCAGGGGCCACAGCTAAAGGCTATTGTAGGCTCCTGGAGTGAAGGGTTGTGATGGTTAGTGGTACCAAGTCCAAGCTGGTACTTCTCAGTGTACAACAGGCCAGTAAATGGAGACATGTTGGGGCAAGGAATGGTGAATTTATTTGGAAAGCTAGCAGACTGAGAAGATGGCAGACTAGGGTCCCAAAGAATAGTCTTCCCTGAGTTAAGAATTCAGTCTTCGTTTATGCTTAAAAGGAGAGGGAGTATGGTTGGTTGCTGCACACTTCTTGGTGCTGGAAAATATTGCTTCTGCTGCTCTGCACATATGTCTGGTCACAGTGTTTTATAAACCTCCAAGACAAATATTATTCTCTGTTCTGTAACTTTTTATCTCTATGTGCATGGAAAAGTGTTATCCTTTTGAAGTTCAGAGAATGGGCTATCCTGTGTATTTCAGGTTATAGGCAACGTTCTTAACTTGAATCAAGAGTAGTAGAATACAAAGGTTAAAGCAAAAGAAACAGATACAATATAGAGTCAGATTTGTATTGTATTCCCTATTGTATCAGGACCTTGGTAACCTCCTGGGTAGGGATAGGCTACCCACGCCAGAATTCTTGGGCTTCCCTCGTGGCTCAGCTGGTAAAGAATCTGCCTGCAATGCAGGAGACCTGGGTTCGATCCCTGGCTTGGGAACATCCCCTGGAGAAGGGAAAGGCTACCCACTCCAGTATTCTGGCCTGGAGAATTCTATGGACTGAATAGTCCATGGGGTTGCAAAGAGGTGGACACCACTGAGCGACTTTCACTTTCACTCGGAACACTGTATCAGGACCTTGGTAACCTCCTGGGTATGCGGCTATAGGACACAGGCTCCTTTTGATTCTGAGCAGCGCCTGAGAGAGTGAGTCGTCCATGCAATATCAGTAACAGGACAAGGTTGTCTTATCATTGTTAATGAGGAATCATTTTAGAGATTTTCACTAATGAAATAAGAAAATAAATGAAATAGTCCGTATGAATGTTATTAAATTATCTTTCTGTCAGGCCGGATTGCAAACTTAGTCTCTAACAAATGATTAAAATGAATAACTATTTCTAAAGACTATTATTTAATTAATTAATTTAATTTGTCTGCACTGGGTCTTAACTGCAGCACGTGGGATCTTCCATCTTTAATGCGGTGTGTGGGATCATGAGTGACAGCACGTGAAGCCTTAGTTGTGGCATGTAGCATCTAGCTCCCTGACCAGGGTTTGAATCCGGGCTCCCTGTGTTGGGAGCATGAAGTCTCAGCCACTGGACCACCAGGAAAGTCCCCTAAAATTAATGACTATTAAAATTACTAGTAGAATTTTGAAAAGCAGTGGTGTCCAAGATAAAGATACAAAAATTAATAGCTTTTCTCTTTAGTAACAAATGGAGAGATTTACTTCATACTCTTAGATGAAACAACTTATAAAATATAACTTCTTGCAAAATTAATATATAAGTTCAGTGCCCTTCTAATCAGAATCCAAATATGTGTGTGCATGTGTGTGTGTGCACTTAAATCAGGATTAAGTGATTTTAAAGGCTTACCTTGTTGATTCGGTTGTCTAGATTTCTATGTCTTTGCTCAGTTTTTGCCATTTGATCTTATACTGAGAATGGTGTGTTAAATTTTCCTTATAGTGTATTTCTTTCTGTTTTTCTTTGCTTTTCTGTTTTATATAGGAGGAACATTCACTATCCCCACCCAAGAATAACCACTATCTTTGTTCTGACACGATGCATGTGTGTGTGTGTGTGTGTGTGTGTGTGAAGTCGCTTCAGTCCTGTCCAGATTCTTTGCAACCCCACGGACTGTAGCCCACCAGGCTCCTCTGTTCATGGGATTCTCCAGGCAAGAATACTGAAGTGGATTGCCATGCCCTCCTCCAGGGCATCTTCCAGACCCAGGGATCGACCCTGCATCTCTTATGTCTCCTGCATTAGCAGGTAGGTTCTTTACCACTGTTGCCACCTGGGAAGCCCCAATAAGGCCAGTCACTTATAAATTACTGTTGTGTCATATATTACTGACTGTATATGTGTGTGTAACTGTTCATATTTTAAATTAGTATTATCCTTGAGAACAATTTAACAATATTTAGCACATGCTCTAAGATTGTTAACAGACTGTGATCTATATTTTACTTTTTTGTAAAACTGTGTGGCTTTAGAAGAACAAACAAGCAAAAGCAAAAATACAGTTTAATAGCTGTCTCTCTTACCAACGCTGAGTCTCTCAGTCCTGGGTGTGGGGGTAGGGATGGGGGGCATTCTTCCAGTTTCTGTTGCAGTTGAGTTTGTTCATTTTGGAGCTCCAAGACAGGCTTGCTGTCAGAGGATTCTGGTGCTTCTTGCCTCTGAATGAAGGACAGCTCTGGAATCTGAGGGTCTGGGCAGAGGAAGCCAGAACCCTCTCTGTGCTATTCCATTTCATATCATTCTAAGAAGTCCTGGTCTTGATGCACTAAATTGATCTCAACTGATTTGAGAGTGCTGCACCATGTGAGGAAGTCACTGTACTGTCCCATTCAGAGGCCAAGAGTCACATACTCACAAATGGCAGAGCTGGGTCTAGAACCCTAGTCACCAGGATTAAAGGCCAGGGTGCCTTCCCTACATCATCCCGGGAGGCCCGTGGGTGCATCTTGTGGGTGTGACATAACCTCTTCCTGGGAGGTCACTGGGTCAGAGTGCACAGGGCAGAGGTCAAGTCTCTGCGGACACAAGCAGTGTACAAAGGGCCCCCACTACCACGCTGGAGGCCTCATAGAGCCACCTACTCCCTGCCCCGCTGCGCTTTGCTCAGGGTCAGACTCAGGTGCTACAGCACCAACAGCTCTGCTCTGCAGCCTGGAGTTCACAGGAGGGAGGGTGTCTGGCTTCATTTCAAGCTCATTCACATGCTTAGTTAGGCTAGCGATATTTTGCACATATTGAACAATTATTTTCTCATCACTTTCCAGCTGTTAGAGAAACGTGCATCAGACCCATTGTTTGACTAAGGTGCCTGAGTCAGCGGAGCCTAATCCCAGGCCATTGCCTGGGGGCTATGAACCTCATGGATTTATGTGCTTAGTTGCTCAGTTGTGTCTGACTCTGTGACCCCATGGACTGTGGTCCGCCAGGCTCCTCTCTCCCAGGCAAGAATATTAGAGTGGCTTGCCATTTCCTTCTCCAGCGGATCTTCCTGACCCAGGGATCAAACTAGCGTCTCCTGCATTGCAGGCGGATTCTTTACGTGCTGAGCCATCAAGGAAGCCCTGATGGATTCATACACTGTCATTTTTGCCATCTTTCTTCTCTTCTCCATCCTTCAAAGTTCAGCTGAAGCCCCACTTTTGCCATAATGTCTTCCCTGTCCATTCTGACTTCACAACTCCTTCCCTTCTCTGAAGAACTCATCGTTCTCATTTTGTGAAGTTTATACTTTAGAAACTGTCTTGTTTCATATTGCATTTTATTTCATGAAGGTTGAGACTCAGGCTTATATACTGGATCCACCACAGTTTATCTCAACAAGTCACTTAACCTCTCCCCATCATACATTGGCACATTTTAGGGCTTTTATGAGAAGTGCAGGAACTGGTATCTGTAAGGGCCCAACATGTTGTATGATCTTTATTATTTATCTAACATACATTTGTCAAGTCCTTGCCATGTGCAGATACTGTGCTTTCCTAATTAAAAGAACTAAGATGCTAGGGTTGCATTAAGGACCGTGGGAATACAGTAACAGAAATCCTGGTCTCTGTTCCCTTGGGGCTTATAATCGAGTTGATGTTACTGAGCTTTGTACTGCTTGTTTCACAATAGACAGGCTGACCAATCGAGAGGTGAGTTGTTGGGGGCAAGGAGTAGCAACTTTATTCGGAAAGGCAGCAAACCAAGAAGACGGTGGACTCATGCCCCAAAGGACCATCTTGCCTGAGTTGGAATCCAGGCTTCTTCTATACTAAAAGGAAAGGGAGTAAAGTCAGACGTTTCCTGATTTCGGTCAGCCTCCAGAGGACATGTGTTAATTTCTTCTTCTGTGTAGTCATTCACAGGGGGGTCTGGTCAGGATATTTTCTATGAGCTAAACAAAGGTATTGCAGCTTAATGCTCATTACCTGAAAGTCAGGGTTCTCAGAGATGGATCATTATGTATAATTTAAGCGACATCCCTTTAGTGATTAACTGGTAATAGAATGCAAAAGATTCTCCCCTATTACGTTGGTCAAACTCACATGACGGGCAGTGTGTGATTATGTGCAGAAAGGAGCCCTGTCTGTGACAGATGCTAGAGAAGGTCAGAGCTCTATATGTGTGGGAAGAAGAGGAAATGCCAAGAAAACTGGGATTTTTCTTCATTCAATGCTGTCCCCAGTGCCTGGAGCCATGCCTGTGGGTGCTCAATAAGTAAAAGTGAATACACGAATAGCTTGGAGAGATCTTCAATATGTCTGGGCTGTGCTCGTCAAATTACAGGTCAGGAAACTCAGTCCTGAGATCAGCCCCCTATAAGGTCCCGGGGAATCCAGACAACTGGGCTGGGAGCCTCCTGGTCATTTTCTTCAGGACCCTCTCCCTTTTGCCTCAGGCCAGGGTGGTTGGGTCAAGCCAGATGTGCCCTGGAATCTTAATACTACAGATGTACCCTGTAGTATTAATACATGGGTTCTATAAATCTGTGATGACTTAGGTAAGGGTTAAGCTGCTTTTCCTTTTAAACTATCAAAGGAGTTCCCCAAATGATAAGAAATATGAACAGAGTTATATGGAGAATGTTTAGTCCATTTGAAAGTAGTTCAAGAATTTTAGAAGCACTCTTTTCAAAACAATCAACTTGCTATTTTACCACCATTAATTAATTGGCAGCTACAATAGCCCAGAAAGTTCCACATGGCTTTCTCTATAAACACATTGAATACTCACCTTCAAGACTTTAAAAATAGTCTGTGCTCACACTGGTATTTTCCTGAACTGGGAATTTGAGAAGGACACCTTCTGTTCAATCCTCTCCACCCAGCACACACAGAGAAAAATTTAGAAAATGTAAAAAAAACATAAAAAACAGCCCAAATTCCGCATCCCCACATTCTCCACAATCTCATTTTCCTGCAACTACTATTGTTAACTTCTTGGCTTAATCCCTTGTAGTCTTTCCTTTTTCTTATGCTTTCCCCCACTAGTTTAGTTGAGTTCACTCTGCATATTTAATTTTGTTGCCTGTTTCTTTTACTAACATCAAAGCATAAGGTTTTCTCCTTTCATGTTAAGCTCTTTCTAAGTCTCATGCTAAATAGCGGCACAATACATCACACGCAGCCCATCTAGGGATTTCAAAGCCTTGTGAAGACGTTCTCCTCTTTGCTAGAGAGCTGGCTTCTCTTATGTTGTGGATGGGGGCCCAGAAGAATTTGGAGGATGCTTCCCTTGGTCTGTGGGGGCAGCATGTCCTGGGAGGTGGCTCTCCAGAATCCCTTTTGTGGGGCTGGCTGGCTCTTCACCTCCCAAAGCCTGGCAGGAAAATGCAGCAAGTAGCATGAAGCCAACAGGGCTAGCTTGGGAACGGAGAAGAGCCAGCGGAGAATAAACCCAAGCCCTCAAAATATACTTGAATGAGGACACAGCTGCCCATTAGAATCAGTACTCAGAAAGCCCAAGAAACCAGCACTTCCTGTTTCTATGACAACTTGGATGGGCTTGGGAAAATCACTTCATCCTGTCTCTTTGGGCTTTCGTCTGTCTCCTCTGCCAAGTGATGGGCATTTCTCAAGCTGGGGAGCCTGGTGGTATGCCAAGGGAGCCATAAGGTCATAGCACATACATGGCCAACCTCTTGGAGCATTCATTTTATTCAATTATTTCCGAATATCAGTTAAAACATAAAAACAAAGATGGCTACCTCAGGGAATAGAATGCAAAATGTGCTTTTGTGGTAAAGATGAAGCACAAGTCTTCAAAAAGATTTAGTGCCAGACAAACCAAGATGATTGGTCACCCCGCTCCGAAGCCTGACTGAGCACCTGTACCACCTGGATGGCTCTATAAAAATGACAGAGAAACTCTGATTCAGTGGGCTAGGAATAGTTTATCCTGAGGATAGACACACAGTTAAAATACAAGGTGGGGAGTGCTCCGAGAAGACACATGATGCGACGGTTAAGAGGCCAGGGCTTAGATGTCAGATCTGCTCATGCTCACCAGCTGTATGCCCTTGGGCAAGACAGGTAACCTCTCTGAACAGGTTACCTGAACAGGTAACCATCCATGTCCTTGTCCATGAATGAGCTAACAGTAGGACTGAGCTCGCAGGGTTGCAGGCTTTGGGAGTTAATACAGTACTTAGCAGAAGTCCTGGTGTGTCATAGGTTACCAGAGATTTAACTTGGTTTTGCAAGAACCCATGTAAGTTTAGGTGCTTCCCTGGTGGCTCTGATGGTAAAGCGACTGCCTGCAATGCGGGAGACCCGGATTCAAGCCCTGGGTCAGAAAGATCCCCTGGAGAAGGAAATGGCAACCCACTCCAGTACACTTGCCTGGAAAATTCCATGGATGGAGGAGTCTTGTGGGCCACAGTCCATGGGGTCGCAAAGAGTCAGACATGACTGAGTGAGTTCACTTTCACTATGTAAAGTTTAATGTGCTTTAGGAGCACAGAGAAAGGAGCCCATGAGTCTGTTGGGGAGACCTGGGAGTCGGGATGGCATTCCAGGTGGGGAAGGGCATGTGTCAGAATGCAGAGATTGGAGCATGGGTGCCTGATGAGGCAGTGGCTCTGCGTTCAGGGCAGAAGGGACGAAGATGGGAACTTGGATGGGGCCGTGTCTCCAGCCTTTGTGTGCACAGGAGAGGACTGACAAGTGGGAGCCATCAAAGGTTATAATCCAGGAGAAATGCTCCAGGCTTGTGACTTAGACCATACCGGTTGCTGAGGGTGAGAGGCTGCTGGGGAGTTCCAGGTGAGAAGTGATGAAGGCATGAGTTTACTCTGGTCAGGGTAGCTGAAAGGCACACAGAGTGCCATCCTGTTAACCCAGCCCAGTGTGGGCCGCTGAGCCAGAGCGCTGCCTTCCCCTCGGTCATATCGCAGGGAGTGACCTTCCCTCTGCCAGCGAGGGCCCCAGGCCTCTGTCATCTGGGCTTGGCTGGCTCTCTCCTTCCAGCATGCAACTCCAGACTGTTCTCACCATTTCATTTCTTGTCTGATGGCTCCATTCCATGTACACCTGTGGAGCATGTATATTTCCCTGAAGTTTTCATCAGGAGGTGAAAAAGAAAGCTTGCATCACATTCCTTGTGATAAAACTCATGAAATTCTCCTTTAAACATCTCCACTCCTTCCTTAGTTTCTTTCCAGCTGCCAGACACCTGGTTCCTCTATTTCTGCTTTGATGGTCTCTAAAACTGCCCTTCTCCAGTGGCTCAGTGGTAAAGAATCTGCCTGCGATACGGGAGACCTAGGCTCAATCTCTGGATCGGGAAGATCCCCTGGAAAAGGGAATGGTAACCCACTCCAGTATTCTTGCCTGGAGAAATCCATGGACAGAGGAGCCTGGTGGGCTGCAGCTATTTGCTGTGGACATTGCCAATTCATAGGGAAAAAAGCTAATGATTTAATGGCAAAAATGGCAAGGGACATAAAAAATTCATAGAAGAAAGAAAGTTGATCGCTGAGATTAAAAAAAGATTCATTCTTTCTGACAATCAGAAAATACATATTGAAAAAAAGATATAATTTTTAACCCATCCGCTTGACAGAAGTTTGAAACAAAATATAGAGAGAGGCACTGTGAAACAGTTTTGTAGGGATGCGAACTAGTGTTCTTTCTGGATAGACTCCTGGTGGTGTTCATCCAGAATCATTCAAAAAAAGAGTTTCTAACCTAGTAACTCTCTCTACTTCTCAGAACTTTTCTGTGGAAGCAATTAGCCACTCAAGTAAAGATGTTCATTCTATTGTTTGTGATAGAAAAAGGAAATTTAAACAGCATTAGAGAATGACTAAACACACCATGGGTTTTCCTGGTGGCTCCGTGATAAAGAATCCGCTGCCAATGTAGAAGATGCAGGTTCGATCCTTGGGTTGGGAAGATCCCCTGAAGAAGGAAATGACAATGTACTCCAGAATTTTTGCCTGGGAAATCCCATGGACCGAGGAGCCTGGCGAGCTACAGTCCAAGGGGTCACAAAAGAGTTGGACACAACTGAGCCATTCAACAACAACAAAGCATGACATAGCTCGTCCGGATAAAGGAATATTTGCAATATAAAAATCTTGCTTTAGAAGAACTTTTAATGGCGTGGGCAATGCTAATTATATAAAACCAGGTGAAGAAAGTGAGATAATAAAACTGCATATATCAATAGCGAAAATGTGCATAAAAATAATGGAAGCCAATAAAGCATTAGCCTAGTTTCCCTCAAAGCAGTTTGTATGTGCTTGTTTACTTGTTTTTTTTTTTTTCTTTCATCAGACTATGTGACTCCAGCGGCTAGAAATTAGGTCAGTTTTGTTCTGGATTCTTAATCAGCTTCTTGTTCTATGTTAGGCATTCTTTAAGTTGAATGATCGGATGTGGTGGGAGTCTATTAATATTTTCTTCTTTATATCTGGTATTTCCCTAATTTTCACAATAAATATTATGTTACAACTCTTTCTGCAGCAAATAATAGAAATGGAATTCAAGCTGGTTTACAATTTGTAATGGGCAGAATAATGGCCCCTCAAAGATGTCAGGTCCTAATTCCTGGAACCTGTGAGCATTACTTATTTGGGAAAAGGACCTTTGTAGATGTGATTATCCTGGATTATCCAAGTGAGCCCTAAATGCCATCACAAGTGTCCTTCTAAGAGGAGGTCAGGGGAAGATTAGATGCAGCCTGAAGAGGGGCAGTGTGGACACAGAGGCTGAGGTGGGAGTGATGTCACCACTAGCCAAGGAATGCAGGCAGCCACCAGGAGCTAGAAGCAGCATGGAACAGATTCTCCTCTGGAGCGAGCACTGCCCTACTGGCAGCCTGATTTTGGTCCAGTGATACTGATTTCGGGCTCAGGATTTCAGAATTATAAGAGAATAAATTTCTGTTATCTTATATTGAATTTCTTATATCTTATATTTAATTTCTTATATCTTATAACTTGGTAACTTATGTCATCAAGTTTGTAGTGATTTGTTATAGCAACCACAGGAAGCTAATACCCCCAAATGTGTAGAATTTGGGGCTTCCCATGCTAAGAAGCTTTGAGTGGAGCTGACTCTGAGGTCCTCAAACAATGTGGTTCCAACCCCAGGACTGAGTTCATTTTTTTCTCCCTGTATCCACACATAAACATTCAGGGAAAGATTCTGATTGGTCATCTTGAGTCATGTGCCCAACTGCTGGGCCAATCACTTAGGCCACGGGTAGGGTCAATACTGTGATTGGTGGCCCTGTCAGAATCCCATGGAATGTGGGAAGGATAGTGCATCAAAGGAAAGACAGGGAGGTGGGAGTAGGATGCTAAGCTCAGGATGGAAGGGGTATTGGGCAAAGCAACAGAAATCCAGAGAAACATATATGTGCTCTGAAAATGAAAAACGATAGTCTTTCTCAGGCTTCATGAACTTTCCTAGAAGCCCTTTATTAATTTCTGAAACCTAGCCAAGCTCATAGACTTTGAATATGAAGCGATGGCAAAGATCATCTGGACCCATTTCCTCATTTCACTGGGAAGCTGAGGCCTAGAGCTGGAGATTAACTTTCTCATGGTCACACAGCTAGTAGGCTGCAGAGCTGAGGCAGGACCCGGAGCTGATTCCCAGTGCAATTGCGGCTTCTCTGTCTCTGCCAGCAGTTGGCACACCTCCTACCTCTAGCACCTGCTACCCTGAATCTGGCCTAGAGTCTAGGCCCTGGTACTTCTAGGGTCTTTGTCTCTCTCCTCACTCCCTACCTAGGAAGGTAGCTCTGAGAAAGACGCAGTAGGACCATGCCATTCCTGTCACGTGACTTTTGGACCCAGTTTATTCACCTGCAGATTATAACGGATAACAATTCTTACTGGAAAACATTGTGAATGAATATGTCTGTAATTACCAGCACTGCAAACATAATAATAATAATAATTGACACATTTGTTGAGCTTGCACTTGTGGGCAATAACTTCCCTTAGTTTCCTAATATGCGCATCTACAGGACCTCAGCTCATTCAAATGAATTTTCTTCGCTTCTGACCTGGTTTCAAGCTGTCTGCAACTTTGTCCTTTCTTTCTCCAAGACCCTGTGTTAACTAGACTTTTCTGC
This sequence comes from Bos indicus, assembly GCF_029378745.1. Taxonomy (NCBI): domain Eukaryota; kingdom Metazoa; phylum Chordata; class Mammalia; order Artiodactyla; family Bovidae; genus Bos; species Bos indicus. The sequence goes on along the minus strand of NC_091769.1, from coordinate 87,775,096 downwards.
ACCTTATCATTTTTTTTTTTTGATATGGATCAAGCCCGAACCAGATCAAAATGTATTTTTTCCTATCATCTGCTACTCATTCCTCTCTGTTCCCATCTAATTAAGCAGCAAAAGATTTTCCTTTATTCTCTTTTGTGCAGTATCTTTAAAGACTGTTTTTCTGTGCCTTTTATGTGCTCAAGTTCATATATCATGTGTCATCTTTTACTTGTTCTTTTTGGATTTTGTCTTCCTAAACCATCACCCATGTATCTTTTCTTTTCTTCTGAAAAAGGTTACACTTAAAAAAATTATTTCTAGGGTAATGCATTGCCTACAACAATGTGCGGTTCGTGAAAAACAACCATTAATTGGTGTTGATGAGAGTTCATTTAGAGTTTTTGGCTCTCACGAATTCACTCACTTAGCTTTGAATTTACATTGAGGTTTGGTTGTTACATTTAGGGAAAGAATGTATTCTCAGCTGAGGTTTTAGTTGAAAGCTACAAAAGTGACTCTTTTGGAAGGGATGTTGGGAAGCCCCTGGCTGTCTGGGAAGGCTGAGCAGTTGGTTGGGGCAGATATGGGGAATGGGCACCCGGAAGCGCAGAGATAGCACCATGGACCAGCCCAATGATGACAGAGCTGTCACCACCACTGTTCAACACTGGACATCCCATTTGCCTGGCCTTACTGCCAGACACGGGTGTGGGGCTGTGGGCACAGCCACCTGCTGGGCCTGGAAACTGGATGATGCCATGAAGGCAGGATCTCCATGGTTCTCACTTCTCTGTGTCTTCATGGGTCCTGAGATTAGGTCACTTGTCCTCGTTCCAGCTTCCGTGGTGGGAGGAGAGCCCGGTTTCATCCAAGAATAATTCTCAGATAACCACGCCAGATGGAGAAGGGCATGGCAACCCATTCCAGTGTTCTTTCTTAGAGAATTCCATGGACAGATGAGCCTGGCGGGCTATAGTCCATAGAGCTGCATACAGTTGGACACGACTGTAGCAACTTAGCAAGCACCCACGGCAGAAGCCCCATTATTCAGTGGTGAGCGGTGCATCACGTGTTACCGCGGTGTGTCTGTGTATTAGGTCAAGGAGCAGTGGATGTGTAAATTGGCCATCTCTCAAAAATGTGTTAGTCGCTCAGTCATGTCCGACTCTTTGTGGCCCCATGGACTGCAGCCCGCTAGACTCCTCTGTCCATAGGATTTCCCAGGCAAGAACACTGGAGTGGATTGCCGTTCCCTTCTCCAGGGGATCTTCCTGAGCCAGGGATCGAACTCAAGTCTCCTGCATTGTAAGCAGATTCTTAACCATCTGAGCTACCAGGGAAGCCCACTTTTCCCAGAAGTGCCAGTTAAAACTTTATGCTCCAGGGACTTTCCTGGTAGTCCAGCGGTTGAGAATCCACCTGCCAATGTAGGGGACATGGGTTCGATCCCTGATCCAGGAAGATCCCGCATGCCATGGAGTAGCTAATCCCACACACCACTACAACTGAGCCCTCCCTGTAGAGCCTGCCTGCATGCAGCAGAGAAGACTCAGCATGGCCATAAATACAAATAAACTTTCTGCTCTGTTGTGGAGGGGGTGGCTCAATGGAAACATTATCACAAATGTCACTTAGTTAGAAACACTTCTTCCAAAATTTTTTTTAGGTTTTGAAATTGGAAAGTTGACCTCTAAAATTTGCTAGCAGTCTCCTGTTGCTGGAAGGCAGCTGTCAGTTCAGCCTGGGATTTTTTTCCAGTTAGGTTATTCTGGAAAAAATCTTATTTAAACTCTTAGGGTATGCAAATGGCACGACTAATGAGTCTGTGTGCCACAGCTAAGACCCAATGTAGCCAAAGAAATAAAAGTGAAAGAAAAACCTTGTTTAAAAGTTAAAAAAAAAAAAAAACAAGCTACAGACTGGGGAAAAATAGTTGCAAACTGCATGTCTGACAAAGGACAGTATGTTTCATGTATATATGAAACATTTATATATGCATGTATATATACATATATATATTTTTTACTCAACAGTAAAAAAGCCAACAATTCAATTAGAAAATGGAAGAAAGACATAAAGAGACATTTCACTGAAAATTATATACACATGGAAAATAAGTACATGAAAAGATATTCAATGGCTAAGCACAACGAACTGTAAATTAAAACTATAGTAAGAAGCTTCTGCACATATATCAGAGCAGCTAAGATACAAATTAGTGACAATATCAAATGTTAGTGATGATGCAGAGAAACTGGACTTTGATAAACTGATTTTCAGGCAGAATGTGGAAAGTGTCAGCTAGTTTCTTTTGGCTGCCTATGATAAGGTATGGGGAGAGAGGGATGAGCTAAAAAAGAATTATTCAGTTTGCAAGAAGAATTCAGAGTGACTTCTAGAAAAGCCAGGATTTTACGGGCTGGAAACCAAAACTACATCTTAATTCCATTCCCTCAAGCCAATAGATTATTTTCAAAGTAATGGCTTCAGAGTAAAGATTGAGTCAAGAGTGTGGCTATCAGACCCTTAGATAAGACTTCTGAAGTTTATTGTGATTTTATTAGATCTGCTCAGCTAGACAAAAGGGTTCTCATTTTCTAAATGCAGGGAAAGCCCTATCTAAAAAAGAATTGTGAGTGTGGCTGTATGGCATAAAGCAAATCAGAATCAGATAAATTGGAAACCCACAAGATCTCTGTGAAAATTGTATTGGCAAAAATACTGCCAGCTAGGACTAAAAGGCATTAAGTTCAAAATACTTTGTTCAGTCACTCAGTTATGTCCAACTCTTTGTGACACTGTGGACCACAGCACACCAGGCTTCCCTGTCCTTCACTATCTCCTGGAGTTGCTCAAACCCATGTCCACTGGGTCAGTGATGCCATCCAGCCATCCAACCTCTGTCGCTCCTCTTTTCCTGCCTTCAGTCTTCCCCAGGATCAGGGTCTTTTCCAATGAGTCTACTCTTCGCATCAGGTGGGCAAGGATTAAGCTTCAGCTTCAGTCCTCCCAATGAATATTCAGGGTTGATTTCCTTTAGGAGTGACTGGTTTGACCTCCTTCCTGTCCAAGAGACTCTCAAGAGTCTTTTCCAGTACCACAGCATCAATTCAAAAGCATCAATTCTTCAGCCCTCAGGCTTCTTTATAGTCCAACTCTCATATGCATACATGACTACTGGGAAATCCATAGCTTTGACTGTTTGGACCTTTGTCGGCAAAGTGATGTCTTTACATTAATAAAAACTAATTAATTGTAGCTATATACATTAACATAGATAATGTGTTATCTGTGTTATCTAATATTGGGTTTTTCTTATGAATACAAGATTGGTTAAATGTTAGACAATGAATAAGGTAATTCACCATATTAACAGATTCAAGGTGAAAAAATCATACAACTTTTTTTTAAGCAGAAGAACTTTGGCAAAATTAAAAATTCAATTATGATTAAAAAAATCTTAGCAAATTTTGAATAGAAGGAATCTTCTTTAACCTAATAAAGGAATGTTAATAATATATTAACAATGTCAAAATTAACTGTAAAATGTTGAAAGCATTCTCTTTAAAATCAGGAGCTAGACATAGATGTCAGCTTGCATCACTTCCATACATCATATTGGAGGTCTTAACAAGTGTAGTAATATAAGAAAAAAAAAATATATGTAAGGATTTGAAAGAAAGAAACAAGCTTACCATTTTTCAGATGATATGGTTGTCTATAAAAAATACCAAACAAATTACAGGTAAAATTTTTGAACTAATGAGACAATTTAGCAAAGCTTCGGGATACAAAATAAATGTTTAAGCCACCTGCATTCCTGGATACCCGTGACAGCCCTATAGTTCCTCTTGTAGGGGACATATATACCAAGAAACTTATAAAAGAATGTTCAGTGTCCCTGTTTATAAAAGCAAAAAACTGGAAACAACTAAATAGTTATCAGTGGTGAAATGGATCAATAAATTAGGGTGTGTTCATACAGCAGATTATTATACATCAATTAACACTAATTAACTGTAGTTACATATATGAATATAGATAATTCTCAACAAACCTCACAAAATGTTGAGGGAAAAAAACACACCTCAGAAGAATAATACTGCATTAAATAATTTACATAAAATTCAAAACGAAGCAAACCAAAAATATGTATAGTTTAGTGAGATATAAATATAGTAAAATTTTAAGTAAAAACAAAGGACTGATTAATTACATGTAAAGATATTATCGGAAAGGGACACTCAGAGGGATTTGAGAGATATGGAAGCTGAGTCACGGGTTCAGCTGAGTCATGGGTTCACAGATGCTCATTTATTATTTTTAAATGGTACATGTGCATCATTTATACTCTTTTCCATGAAGCATTGCACAATAAAAAACCAAAGCTTTAAGAACTATTTATTTTATGGGACAACTCCCATTATGAGGCTTTCCCCAAACCAACTTCACCAGCAGAACAGGTGGTACCCTTCTTATCCACGCCCCATAGATTTACCTCTATCAAAGTGTGTGGCAATTTTTCTGTCATGATGTGCTTATTGCTATTGGTGGTGGTGCTCAGTCATGTCTGACTCTTTGTGACCCCTTGGACTCTAACCCACCAGAGTCTTCTGTTCATGGGATTTCCCAGGCAAGAATACTGGAGTCACTTGCCATTTCCTCCTCCAGGGCATCTTCCCAACCCAGGGATCGAACCTTTGTCTCCTGTGGCTCCCGCATTGGCAGCCAGATTCTTTACCACTGAGCCACCGGGAAAGCCGTGCTTGTTGGTGTTGCCACCTAAATGGTGAGCTCCTTGAAGACAAGGTTTATTATTATTCTTATTTGCCTTAATATCTTTGACACTCAGTGTGAGATGTAGTTCACAGTATGGGCTAATAGAATTTTGTTTTTGGAGAATGACAGGGTTAGTTGTTGCTGAAAACTGCAAACAATATACAGCACATATGCACAAACACACACAATGCTTTTCCTCTCAGTTTTGCCCTACATTAGAATCTAGTGGGTTTCTTTCTTTTTTTTCTGTTTAAATATTGATTTATTTGGCTGCGTCAGGTCCTACTTGCGACCCTCAGGATCTTCGCTGTGGCTCCTCTAGGTGGGGCGTGAGGGGTCAGTCGCTTCTGGGCAGGCTTAGTTGCCCTGCCGCATGTGAGATCTTAGTTCCCAGATCAGGGATCGAACCCTCATCCCCTGCATTAGAAGGCAGATTCTTAACCACTGGACCACCAGGGCGAGTCCCTGGTTTTCTGAACCTTGTTTTCATCCCAACTCTTTCTTCTTCTTTTTTTTTTTAATTCAAAACTCTAGAAGCTTTGAGGTGTATGTGTGTGTGTTTGTTTTAGGGGGAGGAGATTGGACAAGGTTGGGAAGTGAGAAGAGGCAGGGAGGAAAAAGAGAAGGTGTAGATATTCAAAAGTCGACCAGCCCCTCATTGAGACTAAGGGCCAATTTCAGCAAAGCTAGGTGTGCCTAATGCCAACCAGACTCTCAGGATCCCTGACTTGGTCTTTTAGCCCTGCCCTTCCCTTCCCTTACTCTATCCTTGCTCCCAACTGCCCACCCCCGCCCCCAGGCTTCGATCTCACTCTCAAAATCCTGACTTGAAAATCTCTTTCTAGATGTTGGTTGAGACCAAATGCACTCACGAACATTTGTTTTTCATTAGGGGACCACTTATGGCAAACCCCCTGCAAGAACCCTCAAAAGCCACCTCCAAAGTGCTCTTTTAGGCACCGTAACAGACAGATGCAGGATTAAAACTTGGAATGATGTTTTAATCCAAGGGCATCTTCCTTTCTGATCTGCCCACCTTCCTACAAGGCTCCAAGGATAAAGTTCTTCTGAGGAAGTGCATCCAGGGAGCTTTAAGCCCTGCGAGAAATTCTTATTGTCTCTTAAGGGGACTTTAGTTTTGTCTGTTTCTAATCTTCAGTGATTCCATAGTTGCTGTAGACTGTGTTGGAAGCGATGGTAACATATTGCTTATTGAAGTGATGGTGAGGGTAAGGGTGTTGATGACGATGAGAGTTCTATCCAGTGCTGGGCTCTGGGATGGGCACTTAAGATTTATTTATTTTAAAGATTTATTTATTTATATTTATTACTTTTTTTTTTGGCTGCACGGGGTCTTCTTGGCTGCATGTAGCCTTCTCCAGTTGCAGCGAGTAGAGGCTACTCTGTTGCAGTGCTCGGCCTTCTCATGGTGGTGGCTTCTCTTCTGGAGCACAGGCTCTAGGTGTGCAGGCTTCGGCAGTTGCAGTGCGTGGGATCAGTATTGCAGCTTACAGGCTCTAGAGCACTGGCTCAGCAGTTGTGGCACATTGGCTAAGTCGCATGTGGGATCTTCCCGGACCAGGAATTGAACCGGTATCCCTTGCATTGCAAGGAGGATTCTTAACCACTGGATCACCAAGGAAACCTTGGGCTGGGCGCTTTAAATGCTTGATTTCTAATCTTTAGAACAACTTACAAGATAGTTGGAATTGTTACCATTTTACAGATGAGAAAACTGAGGATTCAGGAGTTTAAGGACTTGCCAAGAGTCCCACCCTTGGGTGGTCTCCAGGCATTTATGGTTGCACACCCTCTCAGTAGGAATGTTTTTGAATTTGCATGCACCTCTGTTAATGTCTATTTATTTATCCACAATGCATAAATTAATCCCATTATGGAACTAATTAGTTGCTATCTCAAGGCACCGAATGTGCCTAGGGCAAAGTTTACTGTGAATAATAGTGGATGTAAATCCACATTTCAAATACTGTTCTTGATAATTTTTCATACTTTTTTTTTTTTCCTGGTCAATTGCTTGTCAGATGTAATTAGAGTAACATTATTTTTGCCTCCTAATATGGTTGACAAAGAGCTTGTCCCAGGACCCAGAGAAGTTTCAGCTCTGCCATTTTTCATGTCATCTTGCGGTTTTAAGCTTCAGTCTCTAATTGTGGTTTTTGTGAGAGTAATTCAGTTAAACCTGGATAATATTACCCATAAATTCACTTAACAAGGCAAAGACAAATGGAGCAGGACAACACCTAGAGAGCCAAGTGGACGCTGCCGCAGACTTGCTCCCTCACCCTTGACCCTGAGTCACGGGGGCCCTGGGCATGCAGGCTGAGGCAGAGAGAAGGCGTGAGACCCTTCATTACACAGTAGCAAAGCTTAATTTACTCTTTTTTCTTTGTTTGTTTAGACTTGAGAAGTGTGTAAATAATTGTAAAAGCTTTCAATACTTCTGCGCTTCATCCTGTGTGCCCCACGGCAAACGCTGGCTAAGCAGGGGTGCCTGGACATACGCAGGGCTCTCTCTCTCTCTCACCCGTTCTCCGTCCTTGGAAGAACCACCTGGTGTCACTTCTCCATCTGATTGGAGAGCAAAACTTTGCAACCCGCCGCCAAGGCCCATCTGAGATATCGGTCTCTCTCTTCCCTCCTGTATTTTGTTTCCTGCCCAAACAGAAATGATGGGCTTGAACTTGAGAGGAAAGCCCCTCGGTGGGAGGGAGAATGAAAAGTGTTTAAGCCTTTTTTATTTATATTTTTTAGAAAGTATCTGTGTCTCCCTTGATTTCATAACAAACTATTTCCCTGATTCGGAGGGGCTCAGGAACTGTTGAATAAATGAAGGGAGGAAGGAAGAAATGAATGATGGTTTGGGGGTGTCTGAGATGGTTGGAGGAAGGGGGCCAGTTGGGAAACGATTGGCTGGCAGGACTTGGGGACCTCAGAAGTCCTCGGGCACCTGCCTTTGAGAATTAAATGACATCTAACCTTGGTCAGCATTTGGAAGGACACTTTTTGTTCAAAAAAGAAAAACGTTACCGTACACTGTGATAAGACCATTTCCTTTCTCACAGCGTCTCCTTTAATGTCAGGTCTGAAATATGAAGTCATTAGGGGATATTAAAACAGTGCTGACAAACTAATTAACAAAAGACATTACGCCGGATGGGCTCAATTTATCCTTTTTAATGGTTCTTATAAATGGGTGCCGCCAATTAAAATTAATAAAGATTTACCAGCGATCGCCCGGTGTACATTGCTAAGAAGCGCCGCTGAAGGTCGGCTTAAAGTCAGCTTTGTTGGAGCTGCAAGTTTGGCTCTGGAGCGGCCAGTCCTGTGGAGTCTCCCTGCTTTTTTGTTTCTCCCTGGTTGTTCCTCCTCTGGCCTTTCTTCCTTTGGCTCCGAGCCTGTGAGTCCATCTCCAGCTCCAGCTGATCCAGCGCTGCCCAAGATGCCCCCAAATTAAATACATAAAGGGAAGAATAATACGCTGTGCCCAGTCTTACGCTCGCTGGTCTGAGTTTTCACGATTTGCATTGTGGCATTTCCGCCGCCACTTTCAGAAAGTGTCTTCTAGGTTTGTTTAGCAGACCTTGTGTCTTGAAATCCAGCCAGGCTGGTTTGCCCTGAAACCTCCTGGGAGTCTTTGAATTCCTGGGAGGTGTGGGTGCGCCAATGCCATAGGCGTGGACTTGGAGACAAGGCCAAGGGAACTGACCCCAAACTTGAGTTTGGTTTCTCTGGAAGCAGGTCTGGAAAGAGTGGGGGTGGTTGCTACTCAGAGAAACCCTACGGTTACTCTTTCTTCTTTTTTAAAATTTTCTTTTATCAAAGGTAGTTTCCTTTCGTGATGCACATGATGGCCCCTAATTGATCTCGCTGAAAGCAAGAGATACCTGCAATGTCCAGGGGACCTTGCCTCCCTTGTGAAGCCCCATCACCTCCTCTGACCACTTCTCCAGCCCCGGGCCTGAGCAGCTGCTCAGCTGGAGCTCTTTACTCCCAGATCCCAGCCTCTGTTATCTGGCAAGTGGACTGGACTTGGCTCCACTCAATGTTGGCCCTCCTCAGGAATGGGCTCCCTTTGCAACGATGGGTTCCCTTCCTAAGCGTTCAGTGATGGGGGCCAGATGAGCTCCTTGAGACCTTCAAAGAGACCTTCCTTGGCTGGGAGGATAGGAGATGGGCAGGGCCAAGTCTGCACCCTTCCCTCCGGGTCTAGATGTAGTTGGGAGTAGCAAGGGCTGGGGACGAGAGAGAAGGGACGTCCAAAGATGTGGTAGCATCTTGGAGGTGACTGCCCCCGCACCCTGCAGAGCTGTCGCTGGCTGTCAGAGGAGGGGGTGACCTCAGCACCCTGTTCGGTCAGGGGAGCCTGAGTCGGAGGCCTAGAGACTCGAAGGAAGTTCCTTAGGGCATAAGCTGATAGATGGGAGTCACAGGAGCCCGAAACGGGGTTCCTTGAGCTGCTGGAATGTGACGTGACGGGTGCCAAACAGCCCCTTCTCCTTACTCTCCAGGCTGGTCTCCATCCTGCTTGGCTTGAAGTTCCCAGGCTTGGAGTCAGTGAAAGGGTGCCTGCTAGCTGCTAATCTCAGCTCCAGAAGATCCTAGTTAACTCTGCTTCCCTGGCTCACCTCCTGACATCCAGGAATGCAGGTAAGTTTATCAGATGGACCGGGTGGTGTTCTGAAGATCAGGACAGGTACATCAACAGGGTACAGGTGAGGCAGGAGGGAGCCTGAAACAAACCAGGCTCGAGAGAGCAAAGGAGCTTTCTTTACTTTCATCTTTCTTTACTTCACACTTAACTCAGTACCTGTTTTTTCCTTATGTGCCCTTGATACATAAGGGATTCTGTGCTTGGACTCCTCCAAGAGTGAGGTCAAGGACCTGGCAGGTGTATGGATGCAGCTTCTTGAGTAAGATCTAGATTTCTGATGACTGTCCCAGCAAGACTGTGTCACCTCCTCCTACTGCCCATGGCACTGTTGGGCTTTCTCTTGATGGGTCTCCTGAGAAAAGGCCACATTTAGGATCATTTCAGGGCAGGTACCGTGGGAAGAAAACCGCCTTAGAGTCACCTAGACGAGGGCTCCACCACCTCTGGCTGGGTGAGGTTGGAGGTAGGCTTGTAAACGCCCAGCACTTGATTATATGGTTCCCTTCTTTGTAGCTTTTTCCTGAGTTCCTGCCACTCCCATCTGTTGACAGAAGGATGGGTTAACAGCTGGTAAAGAATGCGCCTGCAATGAGGGAGACCTGGGTTCAATCCCTGGGTTGGGAAGATCCCTCGGAGAAGGGAAAGGCGACTCCAGTATTCTGGCCTGGAAAATAACTATAGTCCATGGGGTCGCAAAGAGGTGGACACGACTGAGAGACTTTATAAAAAATAGTGCTTTAAAAAAAATAGTTTTTAAAAAAAAATAGTGCTTTAATATCTGGGACTGTGTGGTTGGAGGAAGAGACATGCTTGTCAAGTCAGCTATGTTTGTTCAGAGTCCAAGGAAGACCCGAATCCTTTAGTCTCTCCAAAAAGGAAAGAACCAGGAAGACTTAGAAAATCAGAGGAATAATACTGCAGTGGGATCTGTTTATTCTGGGTCATCTGAGTCAAAAAAGCCGGAGCTAGACAGGCTCTTGAAAGCGAGGGTTGAACGCAAGAATGAGGAGCGACAACCCCATGGAAAGGGTGAGGCGGGTCCATTCTCACCTTGGAGGGTCAGTGGGTGGAGAGGGCTCTGCTACCTTCTCTGCTGCCCCCTCCCCACTTTCCACCCAACCCTCAGCTCCACAGGGAAAAGAGGAGAAAGGGCAAGAGAGGGACCCCACAGCAGAGCCCCTCTGAAGGCCGTGGGGAAACCGTCATGGACGATGAATTCACGGGGAGATGTGACCTCCAGAGAGCCTGACTCCCTGGGAGGCATTAGCCACGCTCCTAATCGTGCGTTTTATTGTTTCTAGCGTCGCACAGCAAGTCACCATGTGACAGTACATTAGAGGCGACAGAGCGAGTTAGGATAAATAGACTCTGTCCCCTCACAGAGCCTCCTCTCTCGGAAACCCTGACGCAAATGCCTTCTGAAGGCCAGAGGGGTGAAGAGTCCACGAAACAGCCTTGAAGAGAAGATTCCCAGAGAGTTTCCAGGAATGCCTTCAGCCAAGTCAGTCTTAAACAGCAGGATATAAATAGGAGTTGAAAATTCGAATGCTCCAGTTATAATTTAGTAACAAATTATAACTGGATTATAACAAATTATAACCGGATTATTTACCGGTTGAGCCATGGGGGAAGCCTGGAACAAATGTGAAAAACCAACTTAATTTTAGCTGTAACCCCTCTCTACTCCCAAATTATGGCAAAGGCGATTTTAGGGTTTAATGGGACAGCGCCCTCTGCTGGGAAAGGCGGTGGAGAGTAGTTAAAAGGCCACTGGACTTGGAGCCCTAAGTGAAGTGCAGTGAAAGTTGCTCAATCATGTCCGACTCTTTGCGACCCTGTGGATTATATAGTCCCATGGAATTCTGCAGGCCAGTACACTGGAGTGGATAGCCATTCTCTTCTTCAGGGGATCTTCCCAACCCAGGGATCGAACCTAGGTCTCCTACGTTGCAGGCATATTCTTTACCAGCTGAGTCACAGGGGAAGCCCTTGGAGCCCAAAAATCTCTTGAAATCTGTGGCTCTTTGCTTGTTGCCAGGGTGACCTTGAATAAGTGACTTAACTTCTCTACGTTCTGATTGCCTCAACTATCTGTCAATTGGGAATTATAACCCCCAACCTTACAAGAGTCACAAACTGTTGTGGGACTCAGATAAGACCACGTACCTGAAAGTGCTGTGTTCATAAATGCGAGAGGTAATTAGATCCCCCCTAAGGATTTCATGGGCTTCCTAAGTGGCCCTAGTGGTAAAGAACCCACCTGCTAATGCAGGAGGCATAAGAGACCTGGGTTCAATCCCTAGGTTGGAAAGATCCTCTGGAGGAGGGCATGGCAACTTACTCCAATATTCTTGCCTGGAGAATCCCATGGACAGAGGAACCTGGTGGGCTACAGTTCCTTGGGGTGCAGAGAGTCAGACACGACTGAAGCGATTTAGCACACAGGGGAGGATTTCAGATCAGGTAGGAAGTAGGGCCTGGAGGTTGTGTCCCTAATGGAGACATTAACTAGCATTTATTATACTTGAGTAGTTAACACTTTTGTGGGTTGGACACTTATATCCTCTTTTAATAAATGAGAAAAATCAAGGTTCAGTAAAAGTTTGTCCTATGTGGTCATACAACCAGGGACTACCAGCACTTAGACTCGAGCACATGTATTCTATTAATAACTCTCTAGCTCACACCATTTCTATTATATAAAGCTGGCTTTGATCTGTGTTCCAGAATCCTCTGGCCAGGACTCCAGGGCTCAGTGATTCTTCCTAAGAACCATGGTAAGGACACAGTGGCAATGGACAAAGTTAGACCCCAGTTTCTGTTATCCATCCAGAGTTTTGTGGCCTTGTATGGGGGAGACTGTCATTCACTTGGTCCATCTTTGTTCACTTGGATGGATCCATCCATCCATCCATCCATCCATGTGCCTATTCATCCTTCCAGGAGACTTAAGGGTGATAAAAAAAGGACAGAATTTAGAGTCAGAAGAAGTGGGTTCCAATTTCTAAGGCAGAATTTCTTTCACTTGCTAATCTATATTTAATGAACTCTCTGTGTGACTGATGCACATGTAGGTTTGGGAACTGCTGCTCTACAGGGTTCGGTCCCTGGGTCGGGAAGATCCTCTGGAGAAGGAAATGGCAACCCTCTCCAGTTTTCTTGCCTGGGAAATACCATGGACAGAGGAACCTGGTGGGCTACAGTCCATGGGGTCGCAAAGAGTTGGACACAACTGAATATACACACACACAAACTGCATCATCTTAACTTCCAGTACGTTCCAAGCTGCTCAAAGAGTAAAAAAGTCAAACGTTACTCTGGTTTAGGGTGGGGGACTACCCTGCGGACTCTGTCTTGGACGGCAGATTATCTCTGACTTCCTGTGAAGTGGGGGTGCTCTGGTATACCCTCCTTTTTCATCCCTGTTCCCCCAGTCATTTCTTTTCCCCTCAGCAAAGGGACAGTCTTCTCTGATTTATGACACTCAGAGTTGCTTCTGCTCTGGGTTCCTCTTCTCTCCCTCCTTACACTGTAAGTGGGCACTTTCTGGAATCCTAATGGAGGAGGAGGAGCCTTGGGAATACAAACTTGGCTCTTCTGACAGTAGAGTCTACGCTCTTTCTGCCACACAAAGCTTCCTTGCGTACCATTGGAGCTTAATAACTAGTCATTTACTGAATGTTTCTCCTAAGGTATTCTTGACCAAAAGATTTGCCTCAGACAAGCTCCTCATGGTCATTGGGAAACCAGACCTCTGTAATGGGCATTATAATAATTCTTATTGGTTATAACAGTAACTACTGCATCCAGCAAAATTTATTGAGCACATAAGTGCCAGGCGCTCTCTTAGATCGTTTACATACATGATCTTAAAAACAGTCTGGGAAAGTCTGTGTTGTTATTTTCATTGTACAAATGGAAGAAACTGAGGCTCAGAGAAAGTGAGCTGGCTTGTTCAAGGTCACAGCTAGGAAGTGGCAGAATCAGGATTTAAAGCCATATCTGTTAGTCTCAGAAGCCCATATTCTTTTCAATATTCCCTCTTTATGACTTAATAAATGTTAATCTGGCAGATCTCCCAGGAATGGTGTGAACAGCTTGACTTCCACTCACATTGAGGCTGCCTGGTCTTAGTAGTCCACATGGGACCCTGAGAAACAGTGGCCAGGACCATGTCCAAGGAGTAGCTGCTATGGACGCAGCCGCCATCGTTTCAGTGGGACTGAGCTCCATCCTCACGAGGGAAGGGAGACGGATTGGAGTCCTCTTGGCCCATAGAGCATTGCAGTTACTTGAAAAAATGCACGCAGTGGAAAGAAATGGAATGTTACGTTTATCTAGCACCTCATGGCTCGGTGGTAAAGAATTGCCTACCAGTGCAGGAGACTCAGGAGATGTGGGTTGGGTCCCTGGGTCGTGAAGATCCCCTGAAGAAGGAAATGGCAACCCACTCCAGTATTCTTGCCTAGAGAATCCCGTGAACAGAGGACTCTGTGGGCCTGGTTGCCATAGGGCTGCTAAGAGTCAGACACAACTGAGTGACTGAAATGCACACCACACGATATGTTACAAATCACTTCAATATTCAGTATATGCTCCAATAATCCTCACAGGAGATGGAGAGGGGTGTTATAATTGTTTCTAGTTCTTTAGATGAAGATGCTGAAGCTCAGATATGGTAAGTAAATTTTCCAAGGTGATGCAGCTAGGAAGTGGCTGGATGGGATGCAGCTGGCATGCAAATCCAGTTGTTCAGATCTCAACCCCACCACTCTATCTATTAGAGCCAAGCTTCTCAAAATTTTCAATTGTGAATGAATCACCTGGGCATCTTGTTAAAACTGTAGGTTCTGGGACTTCCCCAGTGGTACAGTGGATAAGAACGTGCCTGCCGATGCAGGGGGTATGGGTTTTATCCCTGGTCTGGGAAGATTCCACATGTGGTGGAGCAACTAAGCCCAAGCACCACAATCACTGAAGCCTGTGCTCTAGAGCCCGGGAGCCACAACCACTGAGCCCGTGTGCTGCAACTACTGAAGCCCAGGCGTCTAGAGCCGGGGCTCCACAACAAGAGAAGCCGCTACAATGAGAATCCTGTGCACTGCATCCAAGAGTAGCCGCTGCTCGCTGCAACTAGAGAAAACTTGCACAGCAGTGAGAACCCAGCACAGCCAAAAAAATAAGCAGATTCTGATTCAGTAGATTTGGAATGGGGTCTGAAAATTTGCATTTCTAGTGGTCTTTCAGATGATGCCCATGCTGCTGGGAATGGGGTCTCCATGGCCTCGGGACACGGTGGGTTGTGGAGGAGACCACCACATGGTCTTCACGTAGCCTTGGGGACGTGAGAGCGTCACTCTATACATGGCCAGCTGGGCAGGTCCACGTCTTTGGGAGCTACAGACCCTAGAACTTGGGCTTGAGGATTTTCATCTGAGCCTGGTGGACCAGCAGGAAGCATGAAACCTTGGCCCTGGGGCATTTCTTGTGCTGAATGGCCCCTGGCCACATGTGGAGGCTCAGTGCTCTATTTCTGCCAAGAGGCTGTGATGTCTTCCTAGTGCCAGGGCTGGTGGGCGAGAGAGGGGGTGGAGGTGGGGCCTGAGCAGCTCTGCCTAGCACAGCCACCTCGATGACCTCAGGAAACGGGGTGGTAGGGAATCTGGTGGGGCAGTAGCTAAAGCAAATATTTGTAATTTAGGAATCCAGAATCTCAAGGTGAAATTCATTTTAACAATGTATTTTATTTACCTTAATATGTAAAAATACTATTCAACTTAAAATTATTAATGAGATCATTTCCTGTTTTTCATCCTAAGTCTTTGGAAGTCAGTATGCATTTTATACGTTGTGTTTTGCATGCTGTATCACTCAGTCGTGTCCTCCTCTTTGCAACCCTGTGGACTGTAGTCTTCCAGGCTCCTTAGTCCATGGGAGTTTTTTTCTGGACAAGGATACTGGATTGGGTTGCCCTTTCCTCCTCCAGGTGATCTTCATATCCTTTGGTGTACCTAAATCCCAACTAGCCACATTTCAAGGGCTCCGTGTCCATGTGGGGCTTGTGCCCACCATCTTGGATGATGCAGCTCTAGAACATTCATGGATAAGCTTTAGGGAGGTTGTGAATCCCTTGAAATTGGTTGCACATGTTTGTTTCTGCATGCTGCTGCTGCTAAGTTGCTTCAGTCATGTCCGACTCTGTGCGACCCCAGAGATGGCAGCCTACCAGGCTCTCCCGTCCCTGGGATTCTCCAGGCAAGAACACTGGACTGGGTTGCCATTTCCGTCTCCAATGCATGAAAGTGGAAAGTGAAAGTGAAGTCGCTCAGTCCTGCCCAACTCTTAGTGACCCCATGGACTGCAGCCCACCAGGCTCCTCCATCCATAGGATTTTCCAGGCAAGAGCACTGGAGTGGGGTGCCATTGCCTTCTCCGTTGTTTCTACATACATTGTGTATTTTTTATGAGGGGGTGTGTAGCTTCATCAGATTTTCAGGAGCATTAGTGACCACCACAGGATGAAGATCCACCAATCCAATAGAAAAACGTAAAAATTTCTCAATCTTATGATATCCGAAACTTGGCATTGCAGTGCTGGGTGGGGTGCCCTGCCTGCCCTGCTCAGGGACTTCCAACACCTCTGGCTGCCTCTGGTTTTGGATAGTTTACCCAAGTGTATGTGGGTCAGAAACTGTGGTTGCCAGGTGGATGGGAGGGTCAACCCAGGGCTTGCTGAAAAGCAAGGAAAACCGTCATGGGAGAGAGGGGACATTTCTTGCTGTTTGCACACCAATATTGGTTCCAGGGTTTTTGTTTTAGGATGAACTTCCAAATCACCAAGAAAATGGAAATACTGTTAGATTCTCCAGCTCACAAGACAGAAGTAAAGAGAATAAAGTAGCTGGCTGAGAACTGTATGTAGGTGTATTTCAAAGGTCACCCTCCAACTCTCTCGCAGATCCCTTTCTTTCAAACAAACATCAGCTTTTGAATCACAGGAGATGATTTGAAAATACAGGGACTTCTGGGTGGCCTTGATCCTTTCCTGATTTATTCCTGGAGCAAATCCAATCAGAGGATTCATCCTCTGTACCATCCTTAGCCTGCTGACAATGGATGGGCTTTATAACATGTAAGCTATCTACACAGCCCTGAGAATTTTTCTAGGGAGATCATTATAAGATTTAATCAAATCGTCCAAGAGGTCCCTGACCCTCCATAAGGTTCAAACCACTGTTCCATACTCTCCAAACAGTGAAGATTAGAGCTGAGAATCTGGGTCTCCCTCTGGTCCTGGGATGCCTCATGACATTCTCTCTGGTTTACCCCCGTGGAGAGCCAGGTCGAGAAGCCATCTGCCCATCACTGCAGTTCATAGAGAGACCATAAGGGCTTCTGTGTCTTCAGAACCCAGGCTGGACTCACGTGAATAGCCTGAAAGGTCCTCTCCAAACCCTTTAGCTCAGTGTCCTGGGCCATTGCCTGTGTGACAGCTAACTCACGATGTAGTTCTTTTGTTTTCAGTTTATTTGATTGAAGTATGGCTGATTTCAGTTCAGTTCAGTTGCTCAGTCGTGTCCAACTCTTTGCAACCCCATGGACTGCGGCACGCCAGGCTTCCCTGTCCATCACCAACTCCCGGAGTTTACTCAAACTCATGTCCATTGAGTCAGTGAGGCCATCCAACCATCTCATCCTCAGTGATTCAGCCATGCATACCTTGTGCATTCTTTCTCATGTTCCTTTCCATTATGAATTATCACGGGATATTGGATATAGTTCCCTGTACTATATAGCAGGACTTTGCCGCCAGGCCCCTCTACTCATGGGGATTCTTCAGGCAAGAATACTAAAGTGGGTTGCCATGCCCTCCTCCAGGGCATCTTCCCAATCCAGGGGTCAAACCCAGGTCTCCCGCATTGCAGGCCAATTCTTTACCAGCTGAGCTACCAGGGAAGCCCCGTTACTTATCCATCCTATATGTAATAGCTAGCATCTGTTAATCCCAAACTCCCGATTTCCCCTCCCCTGCCTCCCCCTTGGCAGCCATAAGTCTGTTTTCTGCGTCTGAGTCTGTTTCGGTTTCACAGATAAGTTCATTTGTGTCTCATTTTGGTTTCCATAAATAAGTGACTTGTCTTTCTTTCTTTCTTCACTTAGTATGAGAATCTCTATGTCCATCATGTTGCTGCCAATGGCATTATTTCATTCTTTTTTATGGTAGAGTAGTATATTGTTGAATATATGTACTGTATCATGATGCAGTTCAGGATTCTGTGACCCACTGTCTCCACTGCTTTCAGCTGGCGAAGGATCATTGGTACCAGGTGAGCCTCCAGCCCAAGCAAAAGTGTGAGCTTAATGGGGTTTTTATTTCAGTCCTTCATTCTGGATGTAGAAGATATAAGAGTTAGATGGGGACGTTGATTTCATCTGGGCCCATCCATTCATGTGACAGATGAAGAAACTGAGAGGATGGAGTGATAAAGTGACTTAAGAACACACAGGCTGTAAGCCGAGCAACGAGGATGAGAACACAGCTCTTCTCCGGATCGATACCTCCTTCTCTCTCTTTCAGTGCCCACAGCCTAATGTGGTTAGTGTCATCAGATGACTCAAGGTGTTCTAATTTCAGCTCAGCCACGTGCTAGTGGTGAGACCCTTGACAAACCACTTTAACTCTGAGCCTGTCTTCTCAGTCTGTAAAGTGGGGATAATCAGATCTACATCCTGGGTTTATTGTAAGGACTAGATTTTGAACTGTTGTGTTGGAGAAGACTCTTGAGAATCCCTTGGACTGCAAGGAGATCCAACCAGTCCATCCTAAAGGAGATCAGTCCTGAATATTCATTGGAAGGACTGATGCTAAAGCTGAAACTCCAATACTTTGATTACCTGATGTGAAGAACCAACTCATTGGAAAAAACTCTGATGCAGGGAAAGGTTGAAGGCAGGAGGAGAAGGGTATGACAGAGGATGAGATGGTTGGATGGGATCACTGACTCGATGGATATGAGTTTGAGTAAACTCCAGGAGTTTGTGATGGACAGGGAAGACTGGCGTGCTGCAGTTCATGGGGTTGCAAAGAGTCAGACATGACTGAGCGACTGAACTGAACTGAGATTAGATAATGTGTTAAACATTTGGCACAGAGTCCAATTCACAAGTGCTGAGTAAGTTGTTATTACTGGGGTTTCCCTTCTTCCTTCCCTCAAATCCCTAAGGCATCAGTCCTCCTGGCCCATCAAAAATCCCTGTCCTGGGTTCTATTCAGGCAGGAGCGAGGTGACTGACTAGCTGATTAGCACTGAGGGTCGATGGACTTACTTGTTGTGCTGTATCTTTCACTAGGGTGTGAGTTCAAGGAGGACAACAGTCAGCTTCGCTCACCGCTGTCTCTTGTCTCTTCCCAGAGACCAGCTCAACTCTGTGTCCTCTATATTGACAAAAGCAGAAGCTGGGGGTGGGGAGGCATGCTGATTAACGTAAGCAAGTTGAGCTTGATGAATTCATTCATGCATTCAACAGATACTCACTGAGGACCTGCTCTGTGTCAGGAGCTGTTCTAGGTACTGAAGATGCAGCAGAGGAAAAAAACAAGAATAGTAGTAATAATAATAAAACCCCTGGCTATTGTGGGGCTTACATCTTAGCTGGGGGAGACAGGTACATATAAACAGAACGAATGCCCATCTCTGATGCTGGTGCTTGGGGGCAGGGGGAGCAATGTGGGCAGCAGAAGTCCTCCCTTTGACATTTCCTTCTGACTCCATGAGCTTTACCCACTGATGGTCAGTGGTCTCTTCGAACGGCTGTTTCTCAGCACCCTGCTTGCCCCACCGCGACTCTGAAGACATCCTCTTATAGAGAAACAGCCCAGCTCTCCCTCCTTTCCCCTCCCCTCTCCTCTCATCTCCTCTTCTTTTCTCTTTCTCTCTCTCTGTCTTTTCCCCTGCCTGATTAAAATTGTTGTTTGTAATCTTGCTTCGGAAATCTCTGGTGGAGTGAGGGGAAACCGAAGCAAAGTGAACAGAGCCTAACTTCTCTTAGGATCCCTCATAAAGTGAGAGAAGAGAAGACTTTTAGGTTTCAAATATTTCTTTCCCGATAGGCATTTCAGAGTTTGTGATGTGTTTCGTATGTTTGAAGCTGTCACAAATGGCATCCAGAAACAGGGGCTCTGGTTTTGTGCTTCTGGAAACTGATCTGGAAAATGTGAAGGGATGTGTATGGGAGAGGATGCGTGTGTGCACGCTCGGTCCCTCAGGCTGTCCGACTCTTTGCGACCCCGTGGACGGTAGCCCGCCAGCCTCCTCTGTCCATGGGATTCTCAAGGCAAGAATACTGGGGTGGGTTGCCATGCCCTTCTCCAGGGGATCTTTCCAACCCAGGGATCGAACCTACATCTCTTATGTCTCTGGCATTGGCAGGTGGGTTCTTTACAACTAGCGCCTCCTGGGAAGCCCATGGGAGTGGGTGCTCAATGTTAGAACTGAGACCGAGAAGGTTCACTGAGCCCAGTTCACTGAGAAGGCACTTTCTGGTTGTCGGAGCAGTGCAGTAGTGGAGTGGGCTTTCTGGGCAGGGGGAGAGGACGTGCTCCCCAACACTGGGACAGTTCAGATGTGGCTAAATGGATACTTTGGGGGAATGTTAGAAAGGGAAGTCAAGCTTCTAAAGGAAGAACGAACTAAATGAACTTCAAGGTCTCTTCTAAACCTGAGAGTCCATGGCTTCTAAAGCATCCTGGAAAACAAGAATATACTTCTTAAACTGAACGCAATATACTTGAAATTCTATGTGCCAAATAATGGAGCATTAAAATATAGTAAAAAATGGGCAGAAACAGTATCAGCAGGAAACTTTACCACATCTTTCATTCTATAAAAGTAAGTAAGAAAAAAGCCATAACTGAAGAAATCTAGATAAATTCCTAAAGGCAGAAAATAAGGTAGAGTGCGTTTTCTGTCCACAGTGTAATAAACCCAGAAATAAATAAGGAAATAGGGAATTCCCTGGTGGTCCAGTGGTTAGGTCTCTGTGCTTTCCCGCCACTGCCAAGGGTGTGAGTTGGGAAACTAATCCCATAAGCCATGCTGTATGGCCAAAAAAAGAGAAGAGAAAGAAAAATAAACAGTAGTGAAAATCTTTCTGTGTGTTCATTCCGGTCACAACTGTTCCTCCCCCGTCCCCCAAAACTGTGTCTTCCGGCTTTGGACTTCCAACAACCATTTATTACAGTTTCACCCCACCTCACAGGCCTTGATCAATCGATTTATGATTGGACACCAGACGGGCCAGGGTTTCCAGGAACTTGGAGTTGAGGCACAGAGAGAGGCATATTATCTCCCAGGTGGCTGGAGCTGTAATAAACAAACCTGAGAATTGTCCATGACCATGAGGTGTCATGTGAATTTAAGACACAAGAAATAAGTTGGCAAAAAAAAAGAGAGTGAAGTAGATGCATAAGAAAGAGTAGAGATTAGACTGGAGAAAGGCTCCTGATGACTTCCCAGTCACTGAGGTGTGTCAAAAATTTCACCTGTGTTCTTGCCCTTGGAGTACACAAAGCCTTATATCCTTATCAACAATTCTCTCTTTTACTTAAGTCAGCTGGAGGTTTTCCCTTGCAGTAGGATACTTTTAACTCACAGGAGGGCTTCCCTGATAGCTCAGTTGGTGAAGACCTGGGTTCGGTCCCTGGGTTCAAACTATTTGAAAAACTTAAAACTCTTAGCAACGCTTAGGTCAATAGTAAAGTCAAAACTGAATTTTTATAACATTTAGAAAATTATTTCAATGAAAAATGTACAAACTGCAGGTGAAGGATACAGTTAAAGCTGAACTAAGAAGAAAACTCATAGCCTTAAAAAACTTGGAGTTGGGGCTACAGAACCAGATGGCCTATTGAAAAATCCTTTTCCTACCACTCAGTAGCTGCATAATCTTGTGAAAATTAATCATTTTGTGCCTCAATTTTCACACCTGAAAATGGATGTAATACTGCTACTTATGTCATAGGGCCTTGTGACAATAAAATTATACAAATAATATTCTTAAAACAGTGCCTAGCATATAATATTATTAATGCTAACCATTGATTAAAGTAATAATAATATGTAATAAAACATGAATAGTGAAGCCATTTTTTATTAAGGCATAGGCATCAGTCCTGAATGTTCATTGGAAGGACTGATGCTGGAGCTGAAACTTGAATACTCTGGCCACCTGATGTAAAGAACTGACTCTTTGGAAAAGACCTTGATGCTGGGAAAGATGGAAAGCAGAAGGAGAAGGGGATGACAGAGGATGAGATGATTGGATGGCATCACCGACTTGATGGACATGAGTTTGAGTAAGCTCCAGGAGCTGGTGATGGACAGGGAAGGCTGGCATGCTGCAGTCCATGGGGTTGCCAAGAGTCGGACATGATTGAGTCACTGAACTGAACTGAGGTGGTACTGGTCAGCCTCAAGGACATTTTAGGGTGCCCAGGCCACCCTGTAGAGTAAGTCAGTCCAAGGCTGGCTTGTCCTCTCTTCACAGAGCTGTTCCTGGCTTGAGCCAAGGGCAGGAAAAGAACTGGGCTGCCACTGAGCTTCTCAGTGCAAGCATTAGAAAGGAACACGGGGGCCACGTTGGTGTGATGACCCCCTCCTCACTTGACATGAGGGGTCATGAGATGGGAGAAAGATTTCTGTGGCTCCCAGTGGTTCATGATGTTACAGGTCACAGAAGGGACCACTGGGCCTGAAGATAACTCCCTGCCCCCTCTTACCGCTGGTATCCTGAATTCCATGATCAGAGGCAGATGGCTCTTCTCTGCTGAATCCTGGGTTAACCACGCTCCTCACCTAAGGCTGCCAGTTACCTTCTTATCTTTGCAGATGGAAGACAGAGTGACCATCAATGCTATGCATTTCTTTTTTAAATGCATTTAAATTTCATTTATTCATGGCTGTGCTGGGTCTTCGTTGCTGCATGGACGTTTCTCTAGTTGCGGTGGGCAGGGGGACGACTCTCTATTTGCGGTGCACAGACTCTTCATTGCGGTGGCTTCTCTTGTTACACCGCATGGGCTCTGGGGTAGGAAGGCTTCAGCAGTTGCGGCTCTCAGGCTCTGGAGCACAGGTTCAGTAGTTGTGGTACACGGGCTTAGTTGCTCCACGGCATGTGGGATCTTCCTGGATCAGAGATTGAACCTGTGTCTCCTGCATTGGCAGGCGGATTCTTTACCACTGAGCCACCAGGGAAGCCCCTAGAATATGCATTTGTAAGGGCGGCCATGTGGTCTGGTGGGTTGGGGTGGGGGGCCCTAGTGAGGGGTGGAGTCCCAGGCCATGGTCATCTCATCATGGAGAGAATCTGTTATTTATCTGATAAAAACAGGATGCAGGAATGAGTACCATTAATCCTGCTTAATCCTGCCTGGGCTGCTTGAAGTTCTGCCCAGGTCCTTGTGTTCCTTAGCCCACTGACTTGGCTTCGGAGGAGATGTGGCCCCACTCTGTGGGGCTTCCTCCTCCCCCAGGAACCAGATGTGCTGTGCTCTGCAGAGTGTGTGAATCTAGGCACACTCAAGACAGCGCTGCCGTGCTCCTGGGTCTCAGGGCAGCCACCTGATTGCCTGCCACCCTATACTTTGGTTCTATCAGTTCAGTTCAGTTCAGTCACTCAGTTGTGTCCGACTCTTTGCCACCCCATGGACTGCAGCATGCCAGGCTTCCCTGTCCATCACCAGGAGCTTGCTCAAACTCATGTCCATTGATTTGGCGATGCCACCCAACCATCTCATCCTCTGTCATCCCCTTCTCCTCCTGGTTCTATATTTGGGCTATATTTTGGTTCTAAAGACCACTGATCCTTAATACATTAGTAACAGGCAAATTCATTATCTATTGCTCCTCTACTGAGTGCCATATGCTAGGGATACAGCACTGAGCAAGGCAAAGTCCCTACTTTCACGGAGTTCACATTTCTTTTCTGACAAAAACAAGAGAACAAGCACAGATGACATTTCTGGAAGTAATCAATCAGTGCTTTAAAAAACAGAAAGCAGGCTGGGAGGCACAGGAAGTGATAGAGAAGAAGGGACAAGTCTAGGTAAGATGGGACAGTTGTTCAGAAACCTGAGAGATCCGAGGAGCTATGCAAAGCGCTTTGGGAGAGTGTTCTGTCTGAGGGGACTGCCCATCAAGTCCTGGGGAACTGACTTTGCACAATAGTAAGAAAAAAGTGAGCCCAAAAAGTGGGGCAGAGAGGCAGGAGAGGGGGGTCTGACCCTGATGGACAGATCCAACAGAACTGGGCTTTCAGTACAGTGGGGAATGGGAGGTAACTGCTTCGTTTAGTTTTGCCATCCTCAGGCCCATGATGGATTTAATGCAATGACATCCTGGGATGAGCCCTGGATGGTGAATTGAGAGCCTGAGAGTCTGGCTCATCTCAGCTACTTGTTCGATGTGTGACTGTAGGCAAGTCCTTTAACTTCTCTGTGGCTTAATTCCTCAACTGTAATATTAGGGAACTAGAGCATGCTTAGTCGCTAAGTCATGTCCAACTCTTTGTGACCCCATAGACTGTAGCCTGCTAGGCTCCTCTGTCCTTGGGATTCTCCAGGCAAGAACACTGGAGTGGGTAGCCACGCCCTTCTCCAGGGGATCTTCCTGAGCAAGGACTGAACCTGCATTGCAGGTGGATTCTTTACTGTCTGGGTCACCAGGGAAGCCCATGCAAATTTAAATGTAGGGGCCTCTTCAGTTCCAAGAACTTGGAGCTTACAGCCAGGCACTATTTTTCAGGTGCAGGAAACTAGGCTGTTATTTGAGAAAGAAGAGGAGGGAAAGAGGAAGAAGCAGAGTCCCTTCCAGACTCTCACCTCCTTGCCTCTAGAGACACCCAGCAGAAAGGGGGCCATCCTGCACCACAGGAGGGACTGCGCTGGAAAGAGATGGAGGCATGTTTCGTCCTGACCACAGTGCCACACAGCAGTGCCAAGTCATTTGGAAAATGAATGGGATCTGAAATTCTAGTCATCATGAGAGCATCCAGGGAGAAATGAAGGAAACAGGGAAAGAGCCAACCAGGAGAAACAGACTCGCTCACGGAGGACTGCCTTGGAAATCTGTGTCCTTGAGGGCTTGGCGCACTTTTACCCAACGATGAAAAAGTGGAGAGAAGCAAACATAAAGTTGGGCAAAGCCCCTGAGAGTGAGACTGAAGCTGCAGGCAAGGCTCAGCCAGTGGGCGCAGCAAACAGACACGGCTGTTGGCAAAGCCTCCTGACCGTGGGCAGTTCTGGGTCAGAGTCCTCTTCCCTCTCTTCTCATGAGACTGAAAGTCCGTTTTTCTGCTCGTGAAGGGAGGCACAGAAACGTTCCACTGTGGGTTACAGCGCAGGCAAGAGTCATTCTTTGGAGTCAAAACCACTTGAGTTAGAATCCTAGCTCATCTAGATGTATGACCTTGGACAAGTGACTTAAGCCTTCTATTAAAAAAAAAAAAAAACGGTGGGTAGGGATGGGGTATGTGCAGGGGTTGTGTTAATGCTGAATGGGGACTCTCCACCTGAGTCTGAACCAACTCCTCAGTAAAACAAGAGTCCTCATAGGGAGATTCCAAATCACCCTTATTGCTGATAAAGGCCAGGTAACATGCAGCTTGTATCTGCAAGGCCAGAGGATTTCCTGACACTGAGTCCCAGAACTGACAGATTTATCTGGCCACCGGCATCCCTGGACCCATATAGCCCCAGTTAAACTTAAAGGATGGGAGAGCAAAGGGGTGGGCCCTCCAGAAAGGGCAGAGAGGCTGGTGGGAGGATGCTGTTTGGCACATACCCAGTTTCTCCTTCTGTGAAACTTCTATCTTCTGTGAAGATGAGCTGCTCCCTAAAGGAGTGAGGGGTTGGAGAAAGCCTGAGTGTTTGAGTGGGTGGCGTTGGCTCCACAGGGAAGGGAACTCAAGCAGGAATAATCTCAACAGGTAAAATGAGAAAATCTGTATGATGCGCTTAGCACAGGGACTGGTATCTGGTAAGTGCGCAGTAAATAGCAGCTTTCAACAATATCTTCAGCCTGACTTGGTTCACTGGTTATTTCATGCAAATATTTATTGAGCATATGTTACGTGAAGAGCTTTGTGCAGCCACTAGGGAAGATGTAAGACAGCGTTGAGCCCCAACTCTTCACCACTCCCACTGTTCTCCTGCTATAACCACTGTTTCCGACTCCTCTGTTGTTGTTTTACAGTCGTTAAGTCAAGTCTGACTCTTTGCGACCCCATGGACTGCAGCACGCCAGGCTTCCCTGTCCTCCACTATCTCCTGGAGTTTGCTCAAATTCATGTCCATTGAGTCGGTGATGCCATCCAACCATTTCATCCTCTGGCCCCTCCTTCTCTTTTGCCTTCTATTTTTCCCAGCATCAGGGTCTTTTCCAATGAGGCAACTCTTCGCATCAGACTCCTACCTGATAGTTATTAATTGGATACCAGGAGCTCACGTCAGTTCCTTATATGCACGCTCTCATTTAATCCTCAAATCTCGGCTCTAAAGTGGTTATTGTTATAGCTACTTGGCAGTTATGTGAGACAAACAGTAACAAGTGCTATACTCTCGGACACACAGAGGGAAAGCTCAGGGCAAGACTAAAGCCCATGATGGTTAAATAGCAACATACGTCAATGCAGGATGCCAGCCGTGTCCCTCGGCAACCACCTTCCATGGCCCATCACACAGGCAACGAGGACCAAGAGGTCCCCGGGGGTGGCATTGGAGTGGTGTGGCCTTGCCATCAGCAGGAGGGAAATGCCGGTGAGGTGGCAGATAAGTACTTCTTTACGACACTTTCCAAGCCATTTGGATGTGACTTTGGATGTGGCTTCCCCTTAAGGGACATCAACTCGGAAGAAATAGAATTGCCCCAGGGAGTGAATGAAAGCAAAGTAGGCGTAAATTCAGGGGGCAAAGGACCAGCTTCACAGCCAGCCATTCCTTAGTGCAGTTTGTGCTGGCCTTTTGGAACTCACATGAACTGGTGGGTTTGGGATCGCATCGTTGGTTGGGGTCCCTTTGGCCAGAGCTTTGTCTCCTTTTTTGACGGCAGGGTCACTCACCCTCCTTCTGGGGTTCCCTCTGCCAGTCTCTAGCACTGCCGCCTTCAGGAGGGACTGTTGGGCCAACACAGTCAGTCTTGAATGTGGGGGGCAGGGGACATCTCCCCAGGAACAGCCCTCGCAGCTGCCCGGGGCCTCGTTTTGTCCCACAAGGGCCCGCTCTTCTCACTGGTTGCGGGGCGGATGGGGGGGTGGGGGAGTGCTCAGTCCTCAAGCAGAAATTAGTCCCAAAGCAGCGCTCATCCTGTCTGGGAAAGAGTTATTTTCAGCGTGTGGGGTTTAATGGGCCACCCTCCCCACCCGATTTTTAATAATGTTGCTAACGAGCCAGAGCGAAAAACTAACATAATTCACAGGACAGAATTATTAGAGTGAGCGGGACCCACGCAGGAAGACAGGCACCTGCTCACGGAGGGAGCTTTCGGCGGAAAAAACAGGCAAACCAACAAGGGCAGAGAGGAATGGAGCTCACATGCAATCATTTGGTGTGTGTCCTAGGCTGGGTTTCCCGAGGAGCAAGGAGAGGCAAGGATTTAGCTGGGAGGTGATTTCGGGAAGCCCGAGGGTGGGGCGGCGGGTGGAGGGGGACAGAGGGGAAGGGAAGCCTTCACTGCTGCAGGGAACTGGAGGTTTCTCCTGGAGAATCTGGAACCAGGGTAGAGCTGGAGCCTCAGTGCTTCCTCTGAGGAGCGAGGTACCTGGGGTATTTAAACAACAGCTCCCGCCAGTCCTTGGGCTGAAGATGTGCTATGGCTCAAGTTTGCCTTGTTGTGGGACAGCAGAGTGTGCTTTCACTGCCAGAGATGTTCTCCTAAATAGAGATGCAGATGCTGGCTGATTCATTGGAAAAGACCCTGATGCTGGGAAAGACTGAAGGTGGGAGGAGAAGGGGACGACAGGGGATGAGATGGTTGGATGGTATATCCAACTCGATGGACATAAGTTTGAGCGAGCTCCCGGAGTTGGTGATGGACAGGGAGGCCTGGCATGCTGCATTCCATGGGGTTGCAAAGATCAGACATGACTGAGCGACTGAGCTGAACTGAACTGGTGCTGGCGGGTGGAGGTGAGGCCAGCCAGCTCAGAAATGGTACGGAGCCCCAGCGTGTGGTTGGGGCTCTGACACTGTCTGCTGCAAGGAGGGAGCTGGTGCCTTCTGGATGTCACGGTCCCCGAATTCTCCCGGTAACATGATAATGCAGGTGATGTTGTCTACACAGGTAGGAAGCCCAGGGTTTCTCAATCAGAAGGTTGTCTTTCCAATGTAGTGTGTTTAGCATTTTTGACTTGCCCATTAAATGCCAGAGGCATTCCCCATCCCGGGTCATCCAAGTGGAAGAAAATATATTGCCCCCCCCCACACCACATGCACACAAGTGCCTGGAGGGGAGGATTTCCTATAAGGCAGGTCTTCCTTTGAAACCACTTCACATTCTACCCCAAGGGCATATTTATTGATGAGACTGAGATTGAGTTGATCTTGGGCACTGTAATTCTTGGAGGACACTTTACTGGACTTCTGTAAAGTGGGTATCCTTAAACTGAGCTCACAGGAGCACTGGAGGATTGAATAGTGAACATGAACACAGAGGCTGATATAAAGTAAGTGCTCAGGCAATGGTGGTTGTTGCTCAGTCACTAAGTCATGTCCAACTCTTTTGTGACCCTCCCATGGACTGTAGCCCACCAGGCTGCTCTGTCCATGGGATTTCCCAGGCAAGAATACTGGAGTGGGTTGCCATTTTCTCCTCCATGGGATCTTTCCAACCCAGGGATGGAACCTGCATCTCCTGCATTGGCAGGTGCATTCTTTAACACTTAGCCACCAAGGCAATGGTAGCTATTGTTATCCATTGAGGAACTCTATTTTTTCTTGGCAGTCCTATTAATAGCAGTGTAGAATCAGACACTCAGTCGTGTCCGACTCTTTTCGACCCCATGGACGGTAGCCCGCAAGGCTCCTCTGTCCATGGGATTCTCCAGGCAAGAATACTGGAGTGGATTGCCATTCCCTTCTCCAGGGGATCTTCCTGACCTAGGGATTGAAACTGGACCTCCTGCATTGCAGATGGATTCTTTACTGACTGAGCTACAGGCAATCCTATTACCTAATTCATATTTTCTTTTTCTCTCATTTTCTTCTTACCTACTCCTAATTTCTTCCCCATTCTTTCTCTTTCAATATATCCTGTCCAAACTGCTATCCCCTCTCCTACCCACTTCCATCCTTCATGAGATCTTTAGGGCAGAGGAAAGAATGGATACTTCAGTCTCTGTCCTAAGGTGAGGTTGGTCTGGCCAGAGTCACCTGTAAACTTGGAGGAGCGGGCAGAGAAAGGGCAGCCAGGCCCTGGACCCCAAGCGTTAGGAAGATTATGTGGGTGTGTTTAGAGAAGCGGGAAGGTCTATGTATGTTGTGTACGCAATGCGCACACCAGACCAGCCACCCACACACTCACTAGAAGCAAGTAAGTGCAGCCTTCCCAAGAATTTACACAGATTTCTTTTTTTTTCCTTTTTATTTTACTGTGCAGACAGGTCTTTCACGTTTTCATTCAAGTTTGGCAACTTCTATGGTATTCAAGTTATGCCCCTTCCAGAAGCTACTCCATGGGGAATTCAGTCTGGCTAACTTTTGTCTGGATCAGGCCTGGGTCAAGGTTACCAGCTGGTTATGAGCTGACTGTACAGAGAGGAGCCCCCGCTTGTTTCCAGGCTGGCGGCAGGTCCGGGCTCACTCGGGCTCCGTGCTTCCTCGCCCTCTGCAGATGGAGGGAGGAGTCAGACCCGTGTGAGCACCACTGCTCCGTGTGTAGGATGGTGGGGGCTCTGGGTGGGTGAACTTGACCCCTTCAAAGTGACCCGGATCAAGCTCTTGTAGGCAGGATTCAGCCACGGTTGTTCACCCCAGAGAGGAGCCTTTATCTGTGTGAAGCACCCCTTTGCATGAGAGTCATTATTAATCACTCGATAGATCCAGCACAACCCTGCCCTGTGCCAGGGGCGTCGAACACACGGTTCCGTTCCTCACCACTACTCTCAGTTGGTAATAAGGTTCCCATTTTACAGATAAGGAAGCGAATTCAGAGAAATCAAGGATTCGATTGGTAAGGCCACAGGGAAGCTAGTGAGAAGCACAGCTGGGGTCAGAACCTTTTGGACTCCTACATCTAGCCGAGGGTTTCTCAGCCTCCGCATTTGCTGACCTTTGAGGACAGGTCACTCTTCCTTGTGGGGCTGGCCCCTACGTTGCAGAACGTTTAGCAGCATCCTGAACCTGTACCCACTGGATGCCAGTCACACTTTCCCCACTCCCACCAGTTTCAAAAACAACAACAACAACAACAAAAGTCTCCTTCCAGACATTATCCCTTTTGAGAACCACTAACCTAGCCCTTTCTAGGGGAAAACCTCCATGGTATACTTCTACAAAGAACTTGGTAAGAGGGTAGCCTTCAGTTCTAACTCCGGACAACAACTGTGCCCTGGTTTCCCTTTCAACCTCTCCCTCAAACAGCTCCTCTGTTTGTCAGGCCTGTGGCAATTATTTTTTTAATTAAAAAACAATTTTATCTATTTATTTTGGCTGTGCTGGGTCTTTGTTGCTGCATTGGCTTTTCCCTACCTGCTGTGCGCGGGCTCCTCAAGGCAGCGGCTTCTTTTTTTATGGAGTACAGGCTCTGGGATGCACAACCTTCAGCAGTTGCAGCACACGGGCTCAGGAGTTGTGGCTCCCAGGCTCTAGAGCACAGGCTTAGTAACTGTGGCACCTGGGCTTCGTTGCTTTGCGGCATATGGGATCTTCCAGGACCAGGGATCGAACCCGTTGTCTCCTGCATTGGCAGGCAGATTCTTTACCGTTGAGCCACCAGGGGCCCTGTGGCAATTATTTTATCCATCCATTCACTCACTCATCTATTCAGTGACTACTGAATGCCTGATCCACAGCAGGAGGCAGAAATAAATGAAAACTCTTGCCCTCGTGGAGGTAATATTCCAGGGAACAGAAAGCACTGAATAAATGGCATAGCCTAGGTACCTGCATGAACCCTTTGCATTCTCACAGCAGCCACTGTTATTTTCATTCAGAGGTGCCCAGTCTGAGACACCGAGGGGTTAGAGAGCCCGCTGGGATGGAAGCTTGGAAGCGGAACAGTTGAAAGTTAAACCTGCGACGTTGGCCCCGACCTGTGTGCCTGACCCCTCCCTTCTCCGGCCTTTCCCAGTCTGCCTCTCCTTCCGACTGCATTGGCTGTTGCCCATAGTGGCCTAGTGGTTTTTCAGGCTCCGGGGATTCTAAAGCTTTCATCTGCTCCCCACACTCGGCTGTCCGCTTCTCTCTCTCTTCCGTTGCTGTCCCCGCTGGGAACCAGGCTCAGATCCTGGCTCCATCATGAAATCATGAGCTCCTCTGTTCCTGTAAGATTTCCATTCTCAAGTCCTTTTGGCTTTTCAGACAAATCTCTCATCTTCATCTGAGTGATCCAGAAAGGCAACCATTTTTATCCTCTTTTTATAGATGAGAACACTAAGGACTCAAGAGGTCAAATGCCTTGCTCAAGGACACTCGACTAATAGAGATTAAAATTTAGCCTTATCTTCCGATCAGACTTTATATGATGAACAAATTGTTTCAGATAGAAAGTTAATCTCTGCCTCAAGAGGTCCTAGAAGGTAAGGACCACAGCTTGAGGCATGTCTGGATCTCCTACACAGAGTCTAGCACTTGCGTTGACTCAAAGAACTGGAGCTATGAAGCCCAAATTGCAAGGATGTAACCCAAACTTGTGTGCATGCATGCTCAGTCGCTCAGTCATGTCTGACTCTGTGATCCCATGGACTGTGGCCCTCCAGGCTCCTCTGTCCACGGAATTTTCCAAGCAAGAGTACTGAAGTGAGTTGCCATTTCCTTCTCCAGGGAACCTTCCTGTTCCAGGGATTGAACCTGTGTCTCTTGTGTCTCCTGCATTGGCAGGTGGATTCTGTACCACGGCACCATCTGGGAAGCCCCCACTTATGTGTCCTAAAAATTAATGCTCTGAAAGTCCACCAGATGGCAGTGTTTTCCCCGTGAAAGAGAACATTTCTAAGCCAAAGTGGTGCGTGACTCAGAGGCTAGGTTGAAATGATCAAAGAATTTGAATTTGAAGTGGTTTGCGCACACACACACACAATGTTTAGAATCTTGCTGAGCTTTCAAATGTTGATGAAATCTTAAGGAATATTACTAGGCTGTAAGTAAGTGTTAGTCACTCAGTCGTGCCCGACTCTTTGCGACCCCATGATCTACCAGGCTGTGGTAGAGCATAAATATGATTTGTGCTCTTGTCTGACCTTTGCCATTTTCTAGCTATATGACCCTGAGGAAGTCACTTCATGTCTCTCAGCTTTTATTTTTCTCATCTGCAAAATGGGTGTAAGAATTTCTGCTTGGTCTCTGTCACAGACAGGGCTACTGTGAGGCTGAATTTGGACACGTGAAGCTATAGATGACTTTATGGATATATGCTATTCTATTTATGGATGTCACGGAATTAATTTAACTGTTAGTTCAGTAGTTCATTTTGTAATGAAATGCTTTTCCTGAAATCTTGCTACTCAAAGTGTGGTACACAGACCAGGAGAACTGGCATCATCTGAGAGTTGATTAGAACTGTGTAACTCACCCTAGGGGATTCCCTTGTGGCTCAGTGGTAAAGAATCTGTCTGCCAATGCAGCAGACACGGGTTTGATCCCTGGGTTGGGAAGGTCCCTTGGAGAAGGAAATGGCAACCCACTCCAGAATTCTTGCCTGGAGAATCCCATGGACAGAGAAGCCTGGTGGGCTATAGTCCATGGGGTAGCAAAAGAGTCAGACACGACTTAGCTACTAAAACAACAATAAGAACTCATCCCAGACAACTGAATTTTAATAATGTAAAATTTTAACAAGATCCTGAGGTGACTCAAATGCATAGTTGGATAGGGAATAGAAAATTCCTCATTTTTGTGAGTTAAGAAAATAGCCAGAAAAGTTCTGGAGTTTGTTTGGGAGTTAATGCTGAATTAGTTCAGTTCAGCATCCCCTATAATACGAGAAATATTCCCTAAGATGAGCCTGAGGCTTGTTAAACAAATTGTTTGCAAAGCTCAAAAGACGTATCTGTACCCAAATTATGCCTTAGGGAGAGTGACTTGAAGTTGAGATTAAATATTCCCATGTTAAAATTGATCAGGACAGGCTAGAGTATGTTGCAATGACAAACAGCCTGCCATTTCAGTGGCTTGTTTCTGGAGAACAGCAGCAAGAATAACCCCAAGAGGTACGATGCCATTGCATGTAGGCAGGGGGCTCTGCTCAGACACTCAGGGACCCTGCCAATGGAGCTGTCACCATCCCACATTCTTCGGGAAAAGAGTCCAGAGGGTCTTGGGCGGCCAGTACAATAAAATGTTCAGCCTGAAAGTGACCCCTGGGGGCAGGGTGGTGGGGGAGGCAGGTGCAGTCCTATCCGGTGTTTGGAAGGTACCGAGCTAGAACTACCGAGCGAACAGTGCTGATAACAACCACAAAGGTTATCCCGGGTTTGTTCGGAGCAGTGGCTCCCAGAACAGGTTGTGCAGGAGAATTGGCTAGGGACAGCTTGTTAAATGTACAGATCCCAGAGGCGCCATCTCAAGGATCTAACCGGCACCAGGAATCTGCTTTAACAAGAGCCCTGGGGGATTCTGATGCCCTCCCTCCAAAGACCAGCATCTGGAAACCTCTGACTTTGAGCACTCAACCCCATCTTGAACATAAAAGACGCTGTGTTCATGTTCTAGGGGTGCGGTACCACGTGACTCCAAAGTGGTTGTTTCAGACAGAAAACATTTATTCTCTCACAGTTCTGGAAGCCGAAAGGCTCAAACGAAGGTCGGCTCTTTCTAGAAAGTCTGAGGGAGGCTCTGTTCCCCCCTCTCTCCTGGCTTCTGGCGGCTGCTGGCGATCCTCGGTGCTCCTCGGCTCGTAGCTGCAGAGTCCGGTTCCCAACTTCTGCCTCCGTCTTCACAGGGCCACCTCCTCTGTGTGTCTGGGTCTTCTGTCTGTTATAAGGACATTTGTCCTTGGATTTAGGGTGCAATCCAGGCGGCTCAGACAGTGAAGGGTCTGCCTGCAATGCAGGAAACCCAGGTTCAATCCCTGGGTCAGGAAGATCCCCTGGAGGAGGGCATGGCAACCCACTCCAGTGCTCTGGCCTGGAGAATTCCATGGACAGAGGAGCCTGGTGGGCTACAGTACATGGGGTTGCGAAGAGTCAGACATGACTGAGCGACTAACGCTTGCCAGGTAATCCAAGATAATCCCATCTTAAAATCTCTCATCCATCTGAAAAGACCC
This sequence comes from Bos indicus, assembly GCF_029378745.1. Classification (NCBI taxonomy): domain Eukaryota; kingdom Metazoa; phylum Chordata; class Mammalia; order Artiodactyla; family Bovidae; genus Bos; species Bos indicus. The sequence goes on along the minus strand of NC_091769.1, from coordinate 87,741,190 downwards.
TTTTCCCAAATACGGTCACCCTGGGGGGACATACTGGAGATGTGTGTGGGGGTGTCCACTCTTCAATCCACTACAGACTGGCACCGGCATAGAATCTAGTCTCCCGTCCTCTCTGGACAGCTAAGACAGGGCTCTGAGAGCCACACACCACAAGGGGTCAGGCAAACCTTATTTTTCTGCTGCTGTTTCCTGAGGCACCCTCGGTTTCCTTTAAATTTGGGGAAACGGTCCACACGCTGCTGAAGAGCGTCACCCAGGACAAGCTGCCGGCTGGGATCCTGGACCCAGCAGTCAATTTTCTCCTCATCGTCCCATGCAGAATAGAGGGATTGCATGCCATGAGTGCAATCATGAGTGCAAGCTTGCTGTGCCAGCCCCCTGGAGAAGGTTACCTGACGTTTCAGTAGCCTCAGACCATCCCAGGACCCGGATGTCGACTCCTCAGCCTGAGGGCTATGTTCTTGAAAACTCCAAAGGTTGGAGAATTCCAGGAGGGTGGTTGTGAGAGATTACCAGGGAAATAGGTGCGGGCCTCCAGGTCATCAGATGAACTCTTATTTTTATACTCTCTAAGAGATGAGAGTAATGACAGAACATTAAACAGAACACCTCAATGTCATTTGACACATCTTGAATTAGTAATAATGGTCTTGCAACAATTATTTTCTATTTAAGTCATTCCTTTGCTCTCCAGAAGCGTTTAAGCGCATTCAGGGAGGGAATAGATATTCATCTTGGCTGGGTTTTGGAGATCATGCCTGGGAGGGGGCACATCCTTTCTGTGTGTGGTTTTCCATCGAGGACCAAAGGTTTTGGAATGTGGCCACACTGATCCCTCAACTCACTCTCCTTAAGTCACAGTCTGGAGAGAGACTCCTGTGGTTCCTCACTTGGGGGATTGCTGAAGGGGCACTTGGAAATATGTCAGGTGGTGATTTAGTCGCTAAATCGTGTCTGACTCTTATGACCCCATGGACTGTTGCCCGCCAGGCTCCTCTGTCCATGGGGATTCTCCAGGCGAGAATACTAGAGTGGGTTGCCATTTCCTTTTCCAGGGGATCTTCCTGACTCAGGAATCGAACCCAGGTCTCCTGCATTGCAGGCAGATTCTTTACCGCCTGAACTACCAGAGAAGCCTTGAAAAAAAAAAAATGCATCAGGGGCGCTAGACTTGGCCTCAAGTGGATTTATAGCAAAAGGACAGGGTTACTAGGAGTTTGGGAGCATTGACCCTGGCCTTCCTGTCAAACTGGCCCCAGTGCCTCAAGCTGTCAGCTCTGTGCTCACCTCCTCAGAGATCCCTCCGGCAGTCAACCGATCCTGCTCTTCACTGCACTTGCTGAGACTTCAGTCTGTGGTCAAGGATGGTTTTATTGTTTAATTGGTTTTGTGCTTGGCGTCTCCCCTCCTAGAAGGGAAGCTCCCTGAAGGCAGGGGCCTTGCTTGTCTCTCCCCCTCCATAGTTGCCCTGGAGCCAGGGAGAAGGAGGAGGGAGAGGAGCACAGAGGAGGAGAGGGCCACAGAGGGGACTGGACTTCATCCTGAGAGCGGTGGGAAGTCGTGGATGTGTCTGCAGCCTGTGCGTGCGTGTGTGAACAGCACGGACGACAGACGATCAAGCTCTGCATTTTGAGAAGACTCTGCACTGGGGGACGCACTAAGATGGACCGGGAGTGGTCAGCGGTGGGCCTGCCAGGAGGCTCGTGTGGTCATTCAGAAGGGAGATGGTGGTCAGGGAGCTCCAGTCCATGAATGGTTTCTCAGCACCTAGTATGTGCCAGGTACTTTTCAGGAAACAAAACAGGCAAAGGTCCCTATCCTCGAGAGTTGACCTTTCAGTGAGGAAGAGACAGAGGGTAAACATAATATACATAGACGAGTATGTTGGGAAATATTTATCATGTGCAATGGGAAAAGAAAAGCAAATCGAACAGAGTTGGTGAGATTGAGGCTGAGGGTATTTGATGGAAGAGATTTTGGGGAGATAAAATTGGTAGTGTTCTGGGACCTCCCTGGTGTTCCAGTGGTTAAGACTCTGTGTAGATAATGCAGGCAGCCAGGGTTCGATCCCTGGCCAGGGGACTAGATCCCACATGCCACAACTTAAAGCCCAAATGTTGCAATTAAAAAAAGAAAAAGAAAGAAAGATCTTGCATGCTGCAAGTAAGACCTGGTGCAGCAAAAAGAAAAAAAAGGTGATGTTCTATGATGGAGGATCAAGTTGCAGATTAAGGGAGAGAGAGGTGTCAACTCCTAAATTTCTGGTTCGTGCAACTGAAGAATGGCTTAAAAAGAGTGTTTAGCCAAATGCTACTCAAGTCTTTCTGATTCTGTAGCCCTGTGGGCTCTAAGACAGGGTCTGGTCACCTGTAATCTGGTCTCTGCATGCCCGGAGGTCACCCTGCTGTGAGAAGCCCCTGTCCTGGATTTGCCACATAAGGACATGCCACATTGCTCTCTGTGCATGGCAGGTCACGCTGTGGGCACCTGGGGCTCCTGTGGCGTCTCCATCACACCTTGTCCCTGAGGCTGGCAGCATCTGCCCTTGCTCGTGTCTGCTCATTGACGAGGCTCAACAAACGTGCAGCGCGGCCCACTGCTGCCGTGGGCGGGCCTGCTGCCAGCATCCCCTGCGTGTCCCAGCCCTTACCGCTTCCTCCACCTGCTGTGTCCTCCGTCCCCTGAACAACCTTCCAGGGGAAGGGATATTTGTGGAATGGATTTCGTCTCTAAAAAAAATTTGAGATATAGTTGATTTACAATGTTGTGTTAATTTCTGCTGTGCAGCAAAGTGTCCCAGTTACGAGCAAATATATGCTCTTTCTCATAGTCTTTTCCATTATGGTTTATCCCAGGATATTGAATATAGTTCCCTCTGCTATACGGTAGGATATTATTGTTTATCAATTTTGTATATAATAGTTTGCATCTGCTAACCCCAAGCACCAAGTCCTTCCTGCCCACATCCCCCGGCAACCACAACTCTATTCTCTGTGACTGAATCTGTCTCTGTTTCAAACATAGGTTCATTTGTGCTGTATTTTAGATACTGCATATAAGCGATATCATATGGTATTTCTTACTTCGCTTAGTGTGATTATCTCTAGTTGCATCTATTGGGATGAATTTCTTGAATTGGCCTGGGAGCTGGGGCCCTGAGCTTTAGGAGTTCCAGGATCCATCTGCCTCTTCCTAGGGTATCCTGGGTCACTCGCCAGGGCTTTGCTGGTTGGTGATTTCCTGTGACAACCCTGAGACAAGTCTGAACAGTCTCCACTGTTCCCTCCCTCGTGACAGGCTGAGGCTTCCTGTCTCCTTGGGCATTTGCCTGTCGTGGACAAAGGGAGATGACGGAATAGCAACCATGAGTAACAGGATCAAGTGCTTCCGATGTGCTGAAGAGTTTTCCGTGGATTATTTCATTGAAGCCTCAGAGCAACTCTATGAAGTAATTGCTATTAGTGTCATCTTTCTCATTTTAGAGATGATGTAACAAGGGTCGGAGAGCTTGTACAAGTTACCCAAGGTCGGAGAGCTAGCAAGGAAGGTATGGAGCTGGATACACACCCAGGCCAGCTCTTGTTCTGAACCACTCTGGTTTCACTGTTGAAGGATGAGGACGAAGGTCGTGTGGCCAGGGCTTGGAGTTTGGGACTCCAGTCCTGACTTTGTACAGCATCACGTGCCAGTTTGGAGCCAGCCCATCTGTTCATTCACTGACTCATCGAATACTGACTCCCTGCCTTCTCGGCTGGGGCTGGGGGAACAGTGAAGGGGGTGGGGCCTTGCATGAAGAGCTCACATGTGGCTTTTGAGATACGCACGCACATCATCTGGGTGGTGGAGGGGTAGGTGCTTCTTGAAGAAGGAAGAGGAGGGGGTGACAGTGCTTGTCTTGTGGAGGGGTGGGGGTCTGGGAGGACATGGCCTTCACGTGGAGCCTTGAGACAAAGCATTTGCCAAGGATCTCCAGATAGAGCAGTGAGAGCAGGGGTACGGCCGTGTCTGGAGCATCTCAGAAACTTCAGGGTTGCCCCATGCTTAGAGCAGAATTTCACAAGGCCTGGGACCGACAGTGAGAATCTACATGAGAACCTTCTGGGCTGTGTGCAGTGAATGTTTGCTGGAATGCAGATTCTGGGCTCCATCCCAGACCCACTGAACCAGAATCTTTAGCTAGCATGTCAGCCAGCGCCTCGGGCACTTCAGAAGCACTGAAGCTGGGCACAGGCGAGGAGCAATAGGACAGCAGTCAGTGCTGGGGTCATAAAGAGGTCAGCAAATGTTTCTGGAAAGGGCTAGAGAGTAAACGTTTTAGCTTTGTGGGCTAAGATGGAAACTGAGGATACTACAGAGCAGCGGTCCCCGATATTTTTGGCGCCAAGGACCAGTTCATGGGAGACAATTTTTTCCGTGGACTGACTGGGGGGAAAGTTTCGGGATGGTTTTGGGATGATTCAAGCACATTACATTTATTATGCCACCACTGATCTGACAGGAGGCAGGGGCTCAGGTGGTAATGTGAATGATGGAGAACAGCTATAAACAGAGATGAAACTTTGCCCGCTCACTCACTGGTCACCTCGTGCTCTGTGGCCTGGTTCCTAACAGGCCACGAACTGGTACTGGTCCATAGCCCGGGGGTTTGGGACCCCTGCTATGTAGGTACTAGTAAACCATTAAAAAATGTAAGAGCAGGTGGTGGGTGGACCTGGACCACCTTGGTCTGACTGCAGTCTGCTGGCTCCTGTTTTAGAAAGTTCCCTGTGGACAAGACTGGGGATGGTGGAAGTGGAGACCCTGAAGCTCAGGCCACGTCCAGGGCAGTAATGAGAAGGCCTGAGTGAGGGCCATGGGACTCCCAGACGGGACAGGAGTGTTGAGAGGTGCTTCAGTGGAAGAAAGGAAGGGACTGGCCAAGGGCTTGGACAGGAAGGCTGGGGCAGAGCAAGGAGTTAAGGATAGCAGAACTGTTTGACAGATGTTCTTGTGTGGATGGGGACACCATTGGGTTATGATACATAATCATCCCTGTGAAGGTGGTCGGGTGCTGAGCACAGGTCCTGAGGATTGAAAAAGCATCTTGTCTTGGACCATTTGAAGGTAACTCAGGACCTTTGTGGAGTAGTTTTAGGAGAGTAATGGAAATCACATGTCAGAGGGTTCAAGGGGAATAAGAAGACAGGAAATGGAACACATCAACCCACTGCGCCCCCCAGGTTCTGATCGGCAGGCACAGCCAGTGAGTGCTGGTCTCAGGAGCAGAGCTCAGGAAACATGCAGTCTCTCCTGCCCTGTACTCAGACAACTCACCCAGGGGCTCCTGGGTGGGGATTTGTTCTTCTCACCTCATAGGTCCTCAGCACCTTCAAGACTTGGTGGTTGTTCATGCATGTGTGTGGAAGTGAGGGGCTGTCCTTTCCAATACCCAGGACGTGTGTTCCTGCAGTACCATGGAGAAGTAAAGCACCACACCCCACCTTTAGAAGTAGATGTCCTCATAGACTGGCGCTTCCCAGGTGGTGCCGTGGTAAAGAATCTGCCTACCAATGGAGGAGACGCAAGAGACCTGGGTTCAATCCCTGGGTCAGGAAGATCCCCGGAGTAGGAAATGGCAAACCACTCCAGTGACAGAGGAGCCTGGTGGGCGATAGTCCACAGAGTCACAAAGAGTTGGACAGGACTGAGCATTTATGCCCTCATAGACCCACTCCAGCGTTCTTTCCTGGAGAATCCCAGGGATGGGGGAGCCTGGTGAGCTGCCGTCTATGCGGTCACACAGAGTTGGACACGACTGAAGTGATTTAGCAGCAGCAGCAGCAGCAGCAGCAGACCAAATATAGTGTACTTCTACAGAGTTTTGTCCTCTGGCAGATACCGTAATGTGGTAGAAAATGTACTGGTTGGGAGGGTGGAGACTGGAGTTAGAATTCTGCCTTTGCAATTGGCAGCCTCATGGTTCTGTGAAACTGTTTAACCTCTCTGAGACAGAATTTCTTCCTCCAGGGGCTGGGCAGCATGATCTCACAGATACAGTCTAGGTTTGAAATCCTGTTCCTCTAGGATGCCTTGGCAGATGCCTTGTGTGGTTACAAGCACCCAGGGTCTTGTTTGGAGGCCTCTCTGGGTTCTGTCCTGAGTGCTGGGCCAGGTGTGTGCTGGGTAGGGGGGCGGTCTCCATGCCCACCTCTGCTCCACCCCTCCAAGTTTTGCTCAATACTCCCGAGCTCCTTGCCCTGTAGTCTACTACAGGGGCTCCCTAAACTCATCCTACCCAATTTCATGTCAAATTTTTCTTTGACCATTGGGGAAATGAGGAAATAAAGACAATGTGATGGTTTCATTTAAAGCTAAGTTTTCTTTTTTTTTTTTTAATGTAAAGAATTCCTCTTTATCCAGAGGCCATTTCCTTTCAACTTTTAATTGTTAACATGTCCGTTCTTGTATGAAATAAGGGTGATGGGAGATGGTAGTTGTGTCTACTGACCTTACCTAGGAAAACAGATGTTTAAGACATCTGTTTGGGTGCTCTCTCTGATTTTTTTGATATCTTATTATCCATGAAATCCTAAAGTCTCTAAGCCGAAGTTCTATCACCAAGTAGGAATAATAACAATATGCACTTGGAGAGGACTGTTATGTAGATTAATTGAGATATTGCATGCGGCACAAAGTCTGGGATATGCTGATCACGCTTATTAGCCACTAGCCTCACCCCTGACCCCCATCTCCCCACTTCCCTCAGACAAGCTGGTGGACCTGCTCTTGAGAGCTCAGAGGAGGACATTCTTGCTTGCTGTTTAGTCGCTAAGTCGTATCCAACTCTTTCCCAGCTCCTCTGTCCATGGGATTTCCCAGGCAAGAATACTGAAGTGGGTGGCCATTTCCTTCTCCAAGGGATCAAACTCTTCCCAACTCAGGGATCAAACCTGCATCTTGTGTGTTGGCAGACAAATCCTTCACCGCCGAGCCACCATTGTTATTTACTTGACATTTTAAAAATCAATACAATTATTTCATTTAATTAAATGATAAAGAAAAATGTGGTAATTTCATCAATAGAAAACCACCATCACTCACCACAAGTAGAGGGTAAACACATATATAACTGCATAATCATTAAAATAAAGAATTGTCTGGGAATATCATGTAAAATCATCTAAAATTTTTCTGTTTATCACTTACAATATGCCAGCTACCCAGGGGTTAAAAAAAATTACATATACCAGGTCAACTGAAGACAAACTTCTTTCCTGGCATAAAATTCAAGAAAATATTTATTTCAAAAGAAGCAGAAATTCCCTCAAATGAATATTCTTTATGAATCCTAAACGATCAGAGTGCAACATTAAATCTCAACACACTGACTCATTTTCTGTGGAGAGCTGAGCGAGTAGCAAGACAGGCAGGTTGTTTCTGAAGATCTAACTCAGGAGTCTGCAGACTCTTTCTGTGAAAAGGATAGGTAGAAAAGAGGTTTTGCGGGCCTTGTGGTCAGAGTTGCAATTACTCTGTTCTGACCTTTGTATCCTGAAGCAGCCAAACATAATTAATGGACAATGAAATTTGAATTTCATATTACTTTCGCATGTTACAAATTTTTTTTTTTTTTTTACATTTTCCCAAACATCTAAAATGTGAAAATCAGACTTCCCTGGCGGTCTGGTGGTTAAAACTCTGCTCTTCCAATGCAGCAAAGGTCTGTCTAGTCAAAGCTATGGTTTTTCCTGTAGTCACATATGGATGTGAGGTTGGACCATAAAGAAAGCTGAGTGCCAAAGAATTGATGATTTGGAACTCTGGTGTTGGAGAAGACTCTTGAGACTCCCTTGGACTGTCAAAGCATGGATATTGCATATTGGATATGCCGCATTGGATATCCAAAAAGGAGATCAAACCAGTCAGTCCTAAAGGAAATGAAGGACTGATGCTGAAGCTGAAACTCCAATACTTTGGCCACCTGATGTGAAGAACTGACTCATTGGAAAAGACCCTGATGCTGGGAAAGACTGAAGGCAGGAGGAGAAGGGGACGGCAGAGGATGAGATGGTTGGATGGCATCACCGACTTGATGGACATGAGTTTGAGCAAGATCTGGGAGTTGGTGATGGACAGGGAAGCCTGGTGTGCTCCAGTCCATGGGGTCCAAAGAGTCAAACATGACTGAGCGACTGAACTAAACTCAGCTTCCAGTGCAGAGGGCATGGGTTCCAACCCTGGTCAGGGAACTAAGATCCCACATTCCTCAAAGTGCATTGAAAAAAAATCATCCCAAAAACTAAAACCATTTTTAGCTTGTGTGCTGGACAAAATGAGGTACCGGGCTGGATTTGGCTTGAGGGCTATAGTTTGCTGAGTCTTGGTCTCACTGAATCCAGGGCTTGGAGAACTTAGTGAACCGATAGCATCTGTCCATTTTTCCTCCCTCTCCAAACAGTGCAGAAGGGCTTCTCAGAGTGGCAGCAAAGTCTTGTAAGGGGTTGGTGGCAGTTAGGACTAGAACCCACATTTCTCAGCTTCCACCTCTTGTACTCTTCCCCCCTCTAGATTCTGCCTCCCTGGGTGATGGAAGCGTTTACTCCATACAAGGTCTGACGTATGTCTCTTTCCAAATAGCATCTCACTTAATCTTCCCAGCATCCTTTGTGTGGTATTATGATCCTGTTTTGCTGGTAATGAAGGAGAGGTTTGGAAAGGATAGGGATTCAAAAACTGCTAAGTCACGGAGCCAGAATTTATACACATGTCCATTTGATTCCAGGGATTTTGCTAAGGAATTGGCTTGGCTTTGATGAAGAATCCTTTACCTGTGTTCTTTCTCTCCCCGCTCAGGCTTATCCCCCACAAGACTGCTCTTTAATTAGAAGTGACTGGCTTGCAGGGACAGAAGACATGGCCCCACGTCTCAGTAGAAGGTAAACTCTGTGATGGGCAGAGAAAGTGACAGAGAGCACACAGGGGAGAAAGGCTTTGTTTTGTTTTTTCCTGGATTCTTCTTTTTAAAATTAGTTTGATCTTACTTTACTTTTTTAAAATTGAAGTTTAGTTGGTTAACAATATTAGTTTAAGGTGTACAAAATAGTGATTCAATGTTTTTATAGATTACATTCTATTAAAAGTTATGATAAAATACTGTGCTATGTGATACGATATACCCTTATAGCTTATTTATTTTATACATGATAGTTTGTGCCTCTTAATCTCCTACCCCTGCCTTGTCTTTCCTTTCCTCCCCTTTCCTCTGGTAACCACTAGTTTATCTTCTGTATCTTGTTTTGTTCATTTATTTGTTTTATCTTTTAGATTCCACATATACGTGATATTAAGTCAGACAGAGAAAGACAAATAAAAGTAATTTTATTGACGTATAGGAAAAGGGCACATGTTGAAACATTTGATGTTTCAACACATTTATATAGCCATGAAACCCTCCCCACAATCAAGAGAATGAGCGTAGCCACTGTTCCCTCTGCCAAGCTCTTCCTGTGCCTTTTGTAGTGACCCCTCCTGCCCCTCTTCTCCTCACCCCATCACCAGGCAACCACAGATATGCCTTTTATCACTATATATTAGTTTTCATTTTCCAGAATTCTATGTAAGTGGAACCATATAATACATATTCTTTTTTGTCTTAGTCTTTCCCTCAGCGTAATTATTTTGTGATTCATTGAAATATGCATGAAAATTTCCTTCCTCTTCTTGGTGGGGAGTATTCCAGTGTTGATATACCAGAATTTGTTTATCCATTCACATGTCGATGACACTGGGTTGTTTACATTTTCTGTTTATTGTAAACAAAGCTTCTATGAATATTCATATATATGTTTTTGTATGAACATCTGTTTTCATTGCTAGGAGTAGAAAGGCTGGATCAAAATTAGGTATATATGTATTTTCTGTTTGGTTGACTTTTGTTTTAGAAACTGCCAAACTGCTTTCCAAACTGGTTGAAAGTTCCATTTGCTACACATTTTTGCCAGCATTTGATATGGTCATTCCTTTAAATTTAAACTTAGATATTCTGCTAGGTGTGTGGCTGTAACTTGTATTTTCCTAGTGACTAATGATAGTTTAGGCCTCGTTAATTATCATTAGTAACTAATGATAGTTTAGTTTTTAACTAAAGATAGTTGAACATCCTCTCATGTGCTTAGTTGCCATCTGTGTGTCTTTTCTGTTAAAGCTTCTGTTCAGATCTTTTGCTTATTTTTTTATTGTGTTATTTTATTATTGAGTTTGGAAAGGTCTTTATTCTGAACACTTTTTTTTTTTTGTCAGTTGTATGGTTACAAATATTTTCTCCTAGTTTGTGGCTTGCCTTTTCATTCTTTTCACTGTGTCTTTGAAAGACAAGAAGTTTTTTTTATTTTGATAAAGTCCAACTTATCTTCTTTTTTCTCTTGGTGACTTACCTAAAAAAAAAATCTTTGCCAACTCAAGATCACAAAGGTTTTTCTATTATGTTTTCTTTTTGAAGTTTTATAGACTTGGGTTTTACATTTAGATCTATGGTCTGTTTTGAGTTAATATTTGGATATGATGTACAGTGTGGGCAGAAGTTCAGTTTTTTTTCCACGTGCGTATTCAATTGTTTCAGCACCATTTGTTGAAAAGACTGTATTCTGTCCACCAAATAACATTTATACTCTTCAAAAATCAGTTACTCCTGTGTGTGGATCTATTTATGGATTCTCCATACTGTATCACACACTCCTAGTTATTATGGCTTTATGATGAGTCTTGAAATCAGATGGTGTTAGTCCTCTAACTCTGTTCTTCTGAAAGCCTTTCCTTCCCTCTCATCAGAAAATAAAGCTAGAGTGCATGTGGAGAGTTCTAGTTCTAGTTCTTTGCCTGGTCACAGACTTGAGAGAATCTTCAAAAGCAATTGTTCTCCACCCTTGGCATCTCTGCTTAGTTCTAACAGCTGTCCTTGAGACCCCTGAAACCCTGAGTCCCAATCAGTCTGAATCAAGTGGTCATGTCTTGTGGCTGAGAGCTGGAGTCAGTGCCCAAGGAAAAGATGGTCTTTGGGACACAGTGATCACCACAGGGAGGCCCATGACTCACCTGGCTTATGAGTGCCCCTGAGTGCTCTGTGTTGGATTGTGATAAGCTGACCCAATAAGCATCTCTCTTGGGGAGTAAGGATATGAAATACAGACAGAGGTGGGTTTAGGGAGCAATGGATGATCACTGGGAGAGGAAGTTGGACCACCTGGTTCAGCATAATTGCCATAGAGATCTTTTGAAAATGCAAGTCTGAGCAGGTCACACCTCTGCTGCAAACGCTTCGTTGGTCCCTCTGCCTGGAACACACAACCTTGACCCCAGTCATCTCACTCTTCCTCATCCTCCAGTCTCAACTCAAGGTCCACAAGGCTTCCTCTAGGTGTGCTGGACCCCCTGCTTTGTACTCTTCCTTTCTGAATACTCAGAAGTTGGTTAAATAGTTCATCAATGTTGTCTTACTTTCCAGCTGAAAAGGGGACCCTGTCCTTCTTGTTCAACTTTTTAAATTTCTGGAGCCGAGCACTTGGCACATAGAAGATGTTTAGGGAATGTATGGATGAATGAAACAATGATGTAAGATATCTAGCATAGCAAATTACACCTAGGAGATGTTTAAGGTATGGCTTATGGAAGGAAGGAAGGAAGAAGGAGGGAAGGAAGACTTCTGTACTCTCTAGCCTTGGGAACTCTGAGACTTAAAATAATAGTATGGCCACAGAGCTGCCCTCCACATACTCCCTGTGCATCCCGATCACTTAGAGAGACATAAAATAAAAATTCCTAGGTCCTACTTTTGGTCTACTAATAATCAGAATACCTGAGATTGGAGTAAACTTGGAAATCTGTATTTAGAAAAAAAAAACCCAGCAACAAACACCTAGGCTATTCTGAAGCAGCCCATTCTAGAAGACCTTTGTGAGAACTTCCCATTTACAGTAAGCAGGGTTGTATGTATTCCTGTGGAATTCCAGCCCTCTTCTCTACAGCTGCTCTGTCCAATGCATAGCCACCTGGCATGTGTTACTATTTAAGTTTAAACCTAAATTAATTTTAAAATTTGAGTTTTTCATTTACACTAGCCACATTTTCAGTGCTCTACAGCCACATATGATGAATGGCTGCCCACCCTGGACAACACAGACGAGGATCGCCACAGAAAGCTCTGCTGGGCTGTGTTGTCCTAGAGGGAATTGCTCCTCTCCCATTCACAGTCCGAGTGCTTTGGTGGAATTGATTCTATCCACAGCTCCATGAATACTGACCATCATGGTATGGTATCTGACTCAGGTCATAATCCGAACAAGTGTTGGGACTTTTGCTTAAGTGACCGTCAAAAGACATTCTTTCTTCCACTGATATAAAGCCAAGTGTGGAGCAGTTCAGGCTGGAACTGTTGGCAGCCGTTTTGTTCTGACATAGAACCACAGAATGAAAACAGCAGAGAGGGAAGCAGAGCAAGAAAACCTGAGTCTTGATGATACTTGTTGAATCTTTAGGCAGAGGTTATGCTTGAAGAGAGAGTTGTCATTTCAGTGAGCCAAAAAATCCACTCCCCCCTTTTTTCTACTTGAAGTGAAAGTATGATGATTAAATACATGGAATGACCATTGCAAGTCACTTCCTCTAGACCCCTCATTTTCCCATCTGTAAAATGGATGGGATGAAATAATTCGTTCAATCAATTCTTCAAACATATATTGCACATGTATTTCCAGGAGTTTGTGCTGAGTACAGAATAATTTAGATTCAGTCTTTCCTGCAGAAGCATTAACCTGACTGTAACACACTTTAAGGACAGCTTATTGTTGATATGGACAAAGTGCTCTGGGCTCACAAAGGATGTTCTTGACTTGATCTTGGTCAAGACTTCACTGTGGAGGTGACATGGAGTCTGGATCTTGAAAAGTGACTAGGGTTTTTCTTGGAGGAAAAAGTAAAAGAGGACGTTTTAATTTAAAAGTAAATATGAGCAAAACTCCAAATTAAGAAAGCTCAGAGTGCACTTGGAAAAGAGTAGTTCATTACATGCTCAGTCACTTCAGTCATATCTGACTCTGTGATCCCATGGACTGTAGCCCACCAGACACCTCTGTCCATGGGATTCTCCAGGCAAGAATACTGGAGTGGGTTGCCATGCCTTCCTCCAGGGAATCTTCCCAACCTAGGGATCGAATCCAAGTCTCCTGTGTCTCCCATATTGCAGATGGATTCTTTACTGCTGAGCCACCAGGGAAGCCCTAGAGCTTAAAATATAAGAGGTGAAAGGATGGGCTACAGACTAGGAGAGATTGGTAAGACCTGGTTACCATAGATTTGAATGTCATTCTGGGGACGTGGGGCTTTCTTCTGCAGGCGAAATAGAAGTAGGGAACTCTGATGATCAGACCCGCATTTGGTGAGATTACACCTGGGAACAAGAAAGACAGATTGATGATGGGGAGAGATGGGAGGCGGCGGGACCAGTTGGGAAGTTATTACAGTTGTGGAGGTGGAAAATGAGGAGACTAAACCATGCATTCAAGACTAATTTGCAAGGTGTTATATGCTGGATATCCTGAATTCGTATATAGTAGGTGCTCAAAGAATGTTTGTGGAATAACCATTGCTGAGTGATGAGGAGCATGTTGTGGGAAAGGATGGATTGATTATCTGAAGATTGAGTCAGGTGATGTGTGGAAGAGGGTGAATAAGGGAGTTGGTGGAGGTGTCAAAGCCTGCTGCTGCTGCTAAGTTGCTTCAGTCGTGTCCAATTCTGCATGATCCCATAGACGACAGGCCACCAGGCTCCTCTGTCCCTGGGATTCTCCAGGCAAGAATACTGGAGTGGGTTGCCATTTCCTTCTCCAATGCATGCATGCATGCTAAGTCACTCCAGTCGTGTCCAACTCTGTGCGACCCTATGGACAGCAGCCCACCAGATTCCTCTGTCCACGGGATTCTCTAAGCAAGAATACTGGAGTGGGTTGCCATTTCCTTCTCCCGTCAAAGCCTGAATAGAAGCCAAATTAGGACACCAGAGACTTTTACAAAAGCAATTGTAGTGCAGTGGCAGGATTGGAAACTGAATTGCAATGCACTGAGTAGTGAAGACAGCAAATATGGGGTCTTCTTAAAGGAGATCAGAGGGCTGAGAAAAAAGAGCAAAAAACAGTAGCTGGGAGTGAGAAAAATGGAATAATGGACCTGTCGGTTGTTTCACCAACTTCTGTTTCCCCACTTCTTGCTTCCTGAGAGAACCCCCACTTTGTTAATGCTTCCATCCCACCAGCTGAAACCTTTTTGACCTCAGAGTCCCAGGGATGGATACTGACTAATCTAAGGCAATCACAGTAATCTCTTTCTTCTTTGCCATTAATAGGTTCAAGAACATCAGCTTAAGTCCATCAGTGCAAGGCATTCCCTTCGCCACTGTTACTTACTGTCCAGGAATGGGCACTTGACCTTGTGATCCAGTCAAACTGATCAAGGAGTGGCCATGGCCGTGGCTGCTGCCAGCAACAATATAACCTCCTTGAGAGAAGCCAGTGTGAGGACAGAGAGCTGAACTCTGATTTTAATGATACCTGCAGACCATCCTACACACAGACATCTCACTAATGTGAGATAAAGCATTTTGTGGTTGTTTTAATCATTTTAGTTGTTGAGCTTTCTGTTACATGCAGCAAAAAGCATCATTGATTGATATCATCAGATTTTATTTTATTTGGAGTTGCTGAATACTCAGGGTGAAAGTTCAGAGAAGAGGAAGAATTTAAAAAACCCAAAACAGGGAAAGAAGGTCAGATTCCCAGGAGTGGGACTGGTTGTGCTCAGGACTGTTGAGGGGAGGATCTGGCTTGGAAAGAAACTTCTTCCCTGTGCTACAGAAGGGAAAGAGATACGAGAATATGAATAAATTCAGAGGGAGAGGCAAGCTGATGGAGGATCTATAAGGACCCTTAGGACTTTATTGCCTTGCATGTAGTCAAGGAGGTGTGTGGCATCAACTGATAAAATCAAGCGTATCTGGAAGCATGTGTGGAGAAGAATCACCTCCCCCTGGAATGATCAGAGGCATCTCCATAGGGGAGGAGGACTCAGAGTCAGCATGTATGGAGTTGGTACAGAGGGCAGAGGGGTAGAGTGTTGGTGGTGCTGTGCTTCCATTTCTATAATCTCATTCATTTATTTTTATTTTAAAACTTTTGGCTGCACTGGGACTTTGTTGTGGCTCAAGGGCTTCTCTAGTTGTGGCACTTGGGCTCCAGAGCTAGAGGGGCTCAGCAGTTGCAGCCCAAGGGCTTGGTTGCCCCACAGCTTGTGGGATCTTAGTTCCCTGATCAGGGATCAAACCCTCATCTCCTGCATTGAAAGGTGGATTCTTAGCCACTGGACTACCAGGGAGGTCTCTATTATCTCATTAAAATGCCACGTTCTTGAGAAATGTGCTGAAGGGACAGGGAGGGACCAGTTTGGCTGCAGTGGGAGTTCAAGATGGAGAAAGTCATGCTGGGGTCAGATCCCAGAGGGTCTTATGTGCCAGGCTGGGATTATTAACTTTAATGGGCTTTGATCGGTATTTCTCACACTTGAGTGAACAAAAAAATTTCTTGCTAACACTTCTGACTTAAAAATTATTATTAATACAATAGAATATAAATATACACAGACATCAAACTAGGTGTACACTCCTTACGCTTATATATTTTGTATGAATCATGAAACTAAACCCAATTTACAAATTAGCTACAAAAAGGCATTAAACCAATAAAATTCCACATTAAGTTAGTGGACTAGATAATGATGTTTGCTGAAACTAAATTGCCCCTCACAAGGCAAGTATGACACTGACTGTTACTGAGAGTGATGTGCTGATAAATTGGTTTCCAGAGAGAAAGAAAGCCTGTTTCCCAGAGTTTGCTGATTTCCAGGGTGCAGTTTCTGTTTGGCTGCCATCACAATCGCTGTGTTCAATGACTGGCTCTCAAAATACCTGAAAATTAAGCAATTGGCTCTTGTGAGCTGGAACAGGCTGGTTCCAGCACATTGCGGCTCTCTAGGTTCTTTTGAACTCACATGCCTAGTTTTCTTTGTGTGCTGTAATAACTCAATTGTTTCATTCCTTTCCTATTCTAATTCCTACAAAGGCTATGTTTATTTGGGCCCAACAGAGTAGCATAATTTTATCTTTACTTGGGTGAATGTATCATTTACATATTAGTCACTATTCTTTTTTCTTCAACCCAAGACAAAAATGTAAGTATTTGTCACAATTCAAATCCATTCCATTTCAAAATCCATATAGTGAGATTTTATATAGTAAGGGATGCTGAATTACCCAAAGTTGTTTGGTTTCTGAGTTTGGGATCAGATCAGATCAGATCAGTCGCTCAGTCTGATCAGACTCTTTGTGACCCCATGAATCGCAGCACGCCAGGCCTCCCTGTCCATCACCAACTCCCAGAGTTCACTCAGACTCATGTCCATCGAGTCAGTGATGCCATCCAGCCATCTCATCCTCTGTCGTCCCCTTCTCCTCTTGCCCCCAATCCCTCCCAGCGTCAGAGTCTTTTCCAATGAGTCAACTCTTCACATGAGGTGGCCAAAGTACTGGAGTTTCAGCTTTAGCATCATTCTTTCCAGAGAAATCCCAGGGCTGATCTCCTTCAGAATGGACTGGTGGGATCTCCTTGCAGTCCAAGGGACTCTCAAGAGTCTTCTCCAACACCACAGTTCAAAAGCATCAATTCTTCAGCACTCAGCTTTCTTCACAGTCCAACTCTCACATCCATACATGACCACTGGAAAAACCATAGCCTTGACTAGACGGACCTTTGTTGGCAAAGTAATGTCTCTGCTTTTTAATATGCTATCTAGGTTGGTCATAACTTTCCTTCCAAGGAGTAAGCATCTTTTAATTTCATGGCTGCAGTCACCATCTGCAGTGATTTTGGAGCCCAGAAAAACAAAGTCTGACACTGTTTCCCCATCAATTTCCCATGAAGTGATGGGACCGGATGCCATGATCTTCGTTTGCTGAATGTTGAGCTTTAAGCCAACTTTTTCACTTTCCACTTTCACTTTCATCAAGAGGCTTTTGAGTTCCTCTTCACTTTCTGCCATAAGGGTGGTGTCATCTGCATATCTGAGGTGATTGATATTTCTCCCGGCAATCTTGATTCCAGCTTGTGTTTCTTCCAGTCCAGCATTTCTCATGATGTACTCTGCATATAAGTTAAATAAACAGGGTGACAATATACAGCCTTGACGTACTCCTTTTCCTATTTGGAACCAGCCTGTTGTTCCATGTCCAGTTCTAACTGTTGCTTCCTGACCTGCATACAGATTTCTCAAGAGGCAGATCAGGTGGTCTGGTATTCCCATCTCTTTCAGAATTTTCCACAGTTTATTGTGATCCACACAGTCAAAGGCTTTGGCATAGTCAATAAAGCAGAAATAGATGTTTTTCTGGAACTCTTTTGCTTTTTCCATGATCCAGCGGATGTTGGCAATTTGATCTCTGGTTCCTCTGCCTTTTCTAAAACCAGCTTGAACATCAGGAAGTTCACGGTTCACATATTGCTGAAGCCTGGCTTGAAGAATTTTAAGCATTACTTTACTAGCCTGTGAGATGAGTGCAATTGTGCGGTAGTTTGAGCATTCTTTGGCATTGCCTTTCTTTGGGATTGGAATGAAAACTGACCTTTTCCAGTCCTGTGGCCACTGCTGAGTTTTCCAAATTTGCTGGCATATTGAGTGCAGCACTTTCATGGCATCATCTTTCAGAATTTGAAATAGCTCAACTGGAATTCCATCACCTCCACTAGCTTTGTTCATAGTGATGCTTTCTAAGGCCCACTTGACTTCACATTCCAGGATGTCTGGCTCTAGGTGAGTGATCACACCATCGTGATTATCTGGGTCGTGAAGATCTTTTTTGTACAGTTCTTCTGTGTATTCTTGCCATCTCTTCTTAATATCTTCTGTTTCTGTTAGGTCCATACCATTTCTGTCCTTTATCGAGCCTATCTTTGCATGAAATGTTCCTTTGGTATCTCTAATTTTCTTGACGAGATCTCTAGTCTTTCCCATTCTGTTGTTTTCCTCTATTTCTTTGCATTGATCACTGAAGAAGGCTTTCTTATCTCTTCTTGCTATTCTTTGGATTAGCATTCAGATGTTTATATCTTTCCTTTTCTTCTTTGCTTTTCACTTCTCTTCTTTTCACAGCTATTTATAAGGCCTCCCCAGACAGCCATTTTGCTTTTTTGCAGTTCATTTCCATGGGGATGGTCTTGATCCCTGTCTCCTGTACAATGTCACGAACCTCATTCCATAGCTCATCAGGCACTCTATCTATCAGATCTAGTCCCTTAAATCTATTTCTCACTTCCACTGTATAATCATAAGGTTGATTTAGGTCATACCTGAATGGTCTAGTTGTTTTCCCTACTTTCTTCAATTTAAGTCTGAATTTGGCAATAAGGAGTTCATGGTCTGAGCCACAGTCAGCTCCTGGTCTTGTTTTTGCTGACTGTATAGAGCTTCTCCATCTTTGGCTGCAAAGAATATAATCAATCTGATTTCGGTGTTGACCATCTGGTGATGTCCATGTATAGAGTCTTCTCTTGTGTTGTTGGAAGAGGGTGTTTGTTATGACCAGTGCATTTTCTTGGCAAAAGTCTATTAGTCTTTGCCCTGCTTTATTCTGTATTCCAAGGCCAAATTTGCCTGTTACTCCAGGTGTTTCTTGACTTCCTACTTTTGCATTCCAGTCCCCTATAATGAAAAGGACATCTTTTATGGGTGTTAGTTCTCCAGTGGACCACATTCTGTTCTGACAGAAGGGAATGGCAGACCACTTCAGTATTCTTGCCTTGAGAACCCCATGAACAGTATGAAAAGGCAAAATGATAGGATACTGAAAGAGAAACTCCCCAGATCAGTAGGTGCCCAATATACTACGGGAGATCAGTGGAGAAATAACTCCAGAAAGAATGAAGGGATGGAGCCAAAGCAAAAAGAATACCCAACTGTGGATGTGACTGGTGATAGAAGCAAGGTCCGATGCTATAAAGAGCAATATTGCATAGGAACCTGGAATGTCAGGTCCATGAATCAAGGCAAATTGGAAGTGGTCAAACAAGAGATGGCAAGAGTGAATGTTGACATTCTAGGAATCAGCGAACTGAAATGGACTGGAATGGGTGAATTTAACTCAGATGACCGTTATATCTACTACTGCAGACAGGAATCCCTCAGAAGAAATGGAGTAGCCATCATGGTCAACAAAAGAGTCCAAAATGCAGTACTTGGATGCAATCTCAAAAGCGACAGAATGATCTCTGTTCGTTTCCAAGGCAAACCATTCAATATCACAGTAATCCAAGTCTATGCCCCAACCAGTAACGCTGAAGAAGCTGAAGTTGAATGGTTCTATGAAGACCTACAAGACCTTTTAGAACTAACACCCCCCCAAAAAAAGTTTGGGATAACAAATACCCAAAATTCAGATAACAAGGAATATTAATCCCATTAAAAATTTTTTGGATTTTATTCAATTCCTGAGTTCAAATGGCAAGTATTTGGATAGCAAAGGATGCCTATTGTACTATTTGGGACCAAAAAATTGTGGATTAGGGTAGACATGAGTACTGTAAGCTATCTTGACAGTGTTTAGTTTAAGTGGGCTTCCAGATGACCCAAGATATGTTTACATTAATTTTTAGATAATCGTGGAAGTTAAAGCACAAATTTAGGAATGCATATTTGTTAGGAATGCTTATGGCTGCAGGTAATAAAAAACCCAGCCCAAAGCAGCTTAAACCTTGGATGTTTATTGCCTACTTATTAAGAAGTCCTTATGTGGATAGACCAGATTGGTCTGCAATCTCAAAATGACACCAAGGATCCAGGTTCTTCTATCTTTACCATCCAAGAATGTTGGCTTTTTAGCCTGATGTGCGTTGTGTCAAGATCATAAAATAGATGCTGTTCTGAGCATTGTGTCGTCATTCACATCAAAGATAAGCAGGAAGAGGCAGCTCCAGATCTGTCTGTCTCTGGTTAAGAGAGCAAGTTTCTTTAAGATCCCTCTACCAATTCATCCATCTCAATAGCCAAAACCTGATCATATGGTCATTTCTAGCAACTAGAGAAATTGGGAAATACTGTGCTTGGCTTTCCAGACTTTATAGTGGAAGACAGCAAGGGGATCATAGGGGAGGTATGGGAATGACTTCTGCATGCCAGTGAAGACCATCTCAGTGAAATTCGTAGGATCTCTGTGTGTATGTCTGTGGAATACTCAGCACCCAGGCACCCAAGCTTGGGAATCTGTCCCAGGCAACTACCCATAGTTCCAGTCACTGGTGTTTGAGAGCACTAACTGTGTACAGAACATAGATTAGATACCGTGCAGGAGGGGACCACCACTGAAGGACACACACACACACACACACACACACACAGAACCTCTGACTTTGCAAGACTTATCGAGGGGCTTACTAGCACATCACTCTGTGGGGCTAAGGTCTTAGGGGGGTCTGGATTCTTCATGGGAAACTTCCTTGTCTTGTGTATGCATGCATGCTTAGTCACTCACTCATGTCCAACTCTTTGCAACCCCATGGACTGCAGTCCACCAGGCTCCTCTGTCCATGGGGATTCTCCAGGCAAGAATACTGGAATGGGTTGCCATGACCTCCTCCGGGGGATCTTCCCAACCCAGGGACCCAACCCAGGTCTCCTGGATTGGAGGCAGATTCTTTACCCTCTGAGCCATCAGGGAAGCCTTGTCTTGTGTGTAGTTTTCTGTCTTTGAATTGTGAGGATCGACCATTGAAGATAGCACAGAAGAGGTTCGTGGAGCCCAGTTTCACTGGAATGAGAAATTCTGACCATGAGCCCAAGTCATAGATCAGATGTCCCATGTTGGAGGCCATAGAGCTGCAGGCCTAAGGTGGACTCTGCTCAGGCATGGGGGTGGCCAGGAGATAAAGGAGCTCTGGGGGGCACTGTGGGTGCCCCGATCCCTTGCATTTAGAGGCAATGAAAATCCCACTGGCCTGGGAGTCGGGAGACCCTAGTTCTAGAAGAACTCCCAAATGAGTCTCTTGACCTTGATGGATCTGAGTGACCTTGCACAGGGGCTGACACCCAACGGGTGCTCCATAATGCTGGCACAACCTCGCTGATCTGTAAGCTCTTACCTGTCCTGCTCAGCACCTAGATCTGTGGTAGAACGCTATATTTGGAAATATGTCTAGAATTTAAAAGCAGTATAGAATCTCAAGGCATTTCTTTTAAAAAATATCTATTTATTTTTAATTTATTGATGATTGCTTTACAGTATTGGTCTGATTTCTGTCATACATCACTGTGAATTAATCATAGGTGTATGTATGTCCCCTCTCTTTTGAATCTCTCTCCCACCTCTCGCCCATTCCCACCCTCTATGTTATTACAGAGCCCCAGTTTGAGTTCCCTGGGTCATACAGCAAATCCCCATTGGCTCTCTATTTACATATATTAGTGTATATGCATCCATGCTACTCTTTCCGTTCATCTCACCCTCTCCCCCTTCTCCCCCACCCTTGTCCATAAGTCTGTTCTCTATGTCTGCATCTCCATTGCTGCTCTGTGAACAGATTCATCAGTACCGTCCTTCTAGATTCCATATATATGCATTAATATATGATATTTGTTTTGCTCTTTCTGACTTACTTCACTCTGTATAACAGGCTCTAGGTTCATCTACCTCATTAGAACTGACTCAAGTGCATTCCTTTTTAATGGCCAAGTAGTATTCCATTGTGTACATGTACCACAGCTTCTTTATTCGTTCATCAGTCAATGGACATCTAGGTTGCTTCCATGTCTATTTACAACAGTGCTGCAATGAACATTGGGGTACATGTGTCTTTTTCAGTTTTGGCTTCTTCAGGGTATATGCCTAGAAGTGGTATTGCTGGGTCATATGGTGGTTTTATTTCTAGGTTTTTAAAGGAATCTCCATACTGTCTTCCATAGTGGCTGTATCAATTTACATTCCCACCAGCAGTGTAGGAGTGTTCCTTTTCTCCAAACCCTCTCCAGAACTTGCTGTTTGTGGATTTTTTGATGATGGCCATTCTATGTGGTGTGAGGTGATATCTCTGTAGTTTTGATTTGCATTTCTCTAATAATGAGTGACGTTGAGCATCTCTTCGTGTGTTTGTTAGCCATCTGTATGTCTTTGGAGGAATGTCTGTTTAGGTCTTTTTTCCCACTTTTTGATTGGGTTATTTGTTTTTCTGGTATTGAGTTATATGAGCTGCTTGTACTTTTTGGAAATTAATACTTTGTCAGTTGTTTCGTTTGGTATTATTTTCTCCCATTCTGAGAGTTGTCTTTCCACTTTGTTCACAGTTTCCTTTGCTGGGCAAAAAGCTTTTCAAGATATTTTCGTAGTCATAGCAGAGGAAGGAAGAAGGAAAGAACTTCTCCTAAGGGGTCTGTTGTGGGCCTGGCATCAGGTCAGATGCTGTTACATAACCTCTCTCTGAATTCTCATATCTGGCATCCCAGCACAGGAATATTATTCCTACCCTTGTAGACGGGTTCACTGGGCCTCAGAGAGGTAAAATAACTCTTCCCAAATCTCATAGCCTGTGAGAGGTAGAGCTAAGCTTTTGAAAATTCTGCACAAGAGTTTGGCCTCAGGCGAGGATAGAGATTTCAATAAGAGTAAACACCAAAAAGGGACACCAAGAATTCAGAAGCTGGAGGAGGCTAAGAAGGAGCTGAACAGGCCCCAGAAAAGTATGGGGACTGTTATAATTAACTGTGCTCATTTGCTCAGTCAGGTCTGACTCTTTGTGACCCCATGGACTGTAGCCCGCCAGGCTCCTCTGTCCATGGAATTTTCCAGGCAAGAATACTGGAGCGGGTTGCCATTTCCTACTCCAGATGGGTGGAAATGCTGAGCATGCCCCTCAGAGCCATTTCTCCAAGCCTCCGCTCACATCTGCCACCTTCCCCTCCCCCAGCATCAGGCTGGACCGGTCTGCACTGAGCCAACCATCAGCTCCCTGCCCACCTCAGCTCTGGACTCCCCACCCCCTGCCTGGCCCTTCTAATGCCTCCTCTTGCTTTTACTTCTCCTGCCAAGTTCTGTCATTTAAAGCCCCCTAATTTAATAGGTTTGTCTCATTATTTTGATTAATCATATTAACTCATGTTAATTAAGAGAGAGATTTAAGCAGTGACAGAGGTTAATGGAATCAGCCCATGTTCTTCTCTGGCTTTTGTTGGGGGGCACTGATGGGCATGGGGGGAAGAAGAAGGGAAAATGGGAAATGGCCCATCAGCAGGACCAAGCCTGGGACGAGCCCGGGAGTCTGTAAAGCGGGAGGGGAGAGAAACGTATCGAGGAAACGATCAGTTACCAATCAGAGTTTCCTGTTAATTGAATGTCTGATTTTATTAATGATGGAATTTATAAAAGTCCTTAAGAAAAGAAAAGAATTTAGTCAGTTCAGCAGTTAACTGTGAAAATTAATGCAGAGGATATAAGTTAAAATGGCCATTTTATTTGTCTTCCTTTTTCCCCCTAGTGGTGGGGATGAAATTGGGCACATTATCTCAGAGGGCTTTTTCATCTCTGGTCATCGATTCGGTGCTGAAGAAGCAGGCAGTTGGGCCCATGGCCTCAACCTGACTATTGGGAGCAAGAAGCACACCTACTTAGTTCTGGACTCTGTGCTGAGCAGCTTAAATGCATCTTTTCATTAAATCCTGTAATGACGCCCAAGGTCTCCTTTAATAGAGGAAACTGAGCAAGAGATGCTGTGTCACTCATCCAAGATATCAGAGATTGAGAGCCTCAGATTTGGGCGAAAGGACTGCGCATGGTAACTCACTCTGGTGGCTTCAGGTCCAGGCAGGAGCTATGATATCCTCCCTAGATGTCACTGGCCTTGTTGGAAAGGACCTTACCTGGAGAGCTTGGAAGGGGGTCAAGGCAGGTGCAGGGCTTCACCTCAGCTGACAACCTTCTCTCCATGTCTTCCAAGTTATCCCAGAGCCAAGAAGGGCTGGTGTTACAGACTTAAGTGTGTCCCCCAGAAAGACACGTTGAAGCCCCAAACCCCCAGGCCTGTAAATGTGACTTCTTTTGGAGATGAGGTCTTTGCAGATGTTATCAAGGTGAAGTCATATAAATTAAGATGAGCCCTAGTACACAGGACTTCCCTGGTGGCTCAGATGGTAAAGAATCTGCCTGCAGTGCAGGAGACCAAAGTTCATCCCTGGGTCAGGAAGATCCCCTGGAGAAGGAAATGGCAACCCACTCCAGTATTCTTGCCTGGAGAGTTCCATGGGCAGAGGAGCCTGATGGGCTACAGTCCATGGGGTCGCAAAGAGTTGGACATAACTGAGCAACCAGCACTTTCCCTTTCACTAGACCAGTGTGACTGGTGTCCATATCGTGAGAGATGAAGGGGCACAGACACAGAGAAGATGACTATGTGAAGAGGAGGCAGAAATTGGAGTGATGCTACCACAGGCCAAGGAGTGTCTGACAAGACACTAGAAGGGAGGAGCCTCCGTGGAGGTTTCAGAGGGACCATGACCCTGCTGACCCCTTGATTTTGGACTTTCAGACTGGAGAGAAGGAAACGGCAATCCACTCCAGTGTTCTTGCCTGGAGAATTCCAGGAACAGAGGAGCCTGGTGGGCTGCTGTCTATGGGGTCGCACAGAGTCGGACACGACTGAAGTGACTTAGCAGCAGCAGCAGCAGGCAGTAGAACTATGAAAGAATAAACTTGGGACGTTTTGATCCAATCCTTTATGGTTATCTGCTATGGCAGTTCTAGGAACTAATACACCTGCAGGAGCTTGACTGAATTTGAAACTCTTTTACTTGGATTCGTCAAATTTAGAAAAATTTTGACCCTTGTTTCTTCAAATATATTTTCTCCCTCTTCCCACTTCTGGCATTTCAACTACATACGTATTTGACTACAATTGATATTTTCCCACAGGTCACTAAGGTGCTGTGTGTGTGTATAAATAACTTTATTCTTTCTGTGTTTCAATTTCTGTGGTTTCTATTCTTGTATCTTTATTTATTTTTCTATCCATTTATTTACTTTGGCTTGTCAGGTCTTACCTGAGGCGTACAGGGTCTTGGTCGCGGCGTGTGGGCTTCTCTCCAGTTGCGGTGTGCGGGCTGCAGAGTGTGTGGGCTCTCCAGGTGGGGTGTGCAGGTGCGGCAGTTGTGCTACACAGGCTTAGCTGCCCCGTGGCATGTGGGATCTTAGTCCCCAGACCAGAGATCGAGCTCGTGTGCCCTACACTGGAAGGTGGATTCCTAACCGCTGACCACCAGGCAAGTCCCCCTATATCCTTAAATATTTCATTATTTAATTGCTGTATTTTATAAGTTTTGTTCTTCTGAAAGATCTAATCTGCTCAATGGGCCACCCAATGGGTTTTTTTAAATTTCAAATATATTGTTTAACTTTAGAGGTTCCATTTAGTTTGTTTTCACATCTTCCATTTCTCTCCCCATTATTCATGTTTTCTTTTTAAATATTTGAGATATGTATAAGAGCTATTTTAAAGTCTTTTAAAGCTCATCACCTCTTCATTTCTGTGTCTGTTTCTATTGACTTTTTTCTTTCTCTTCGTTATAGATCACATTCTTGTTTCTTTATGTGCCCAGTAATTTCTGAATGGGTGCTGGACATTTTGGATGTTATGTTATTAAATACCTGGATTTTACTGTCTTCCTTTAAAGAGAAGAAAAGTTTGTTTTGATAGATTGTTGAGTTACTTGTGGATCAACTTGATGTTTTCTAAACTTGTTTTTAAGATTTGTGAGGATGGATCTAAAATAGCCTTTACTCTATTACCTATATTATTAGGTTATTACCCTTCTGGGGTCTTTACTGAATGTCCCTGGTGTTCATTTGACATCTCCCTGCCTTTGTGATCAACAGTCTCAAGGAGGACCCCCAGGCAGATATCTGGAGTTTTCTCTCTGTATACCTACTTCCTTTATCTTTGGTACTCTGTTCTTCAAATTCCAGCCACCTCGGCCTACTCCAACTCCAATCTCAGTTTCCTCAATTCAACAAAGTTGCTCTCTGCTTGGGTTTTCAGGCAGAAAAGCAAGATGGTTGTTTCCTTCCTTGGTCCTGCGATCGAGGGATGGTCCTGATCACTGTTCTCTAAAGTCTGAAAATAGCCATTTCATATATTTTTTAGACTTTTAGCTGTCTTTATCAGAGGGCAAGTTGTATGTAAGCTACTTCGTCATGGTCCTTAAGGTCACTGAGCCTGCCTTTGTGATCTGTACAATGGGTATAATGGCCTCAGAGAGTTGTTTTGACGCTTAGAAGCCTCTCTACAAACAATCACAGTATGAATGTTTCTTATTTAACCTCGTGACTTCCTCACGTTGTCCAAGGTCAGTCCTGCATCTTCTCCAGCTCTCCCTCTTGAAGGATTGGAAGTGAGAGGCTGTTAATGTGGCAGAAAGCACTGTAGTTTTCCTGAGGACCTGTGAAGGCCCTGCCCTGAGGATATAATGCATAAAGGTCTCTCCAACTTCTTCAGGGTTCACACTACTGTATTTGACAGGAGAGTATACGTGCCATCTGTCTACTTTATCCAAATTTCCAGTGGCTGCTAAAGGAGTTTAGGAGGACAAATTGGAAGAAAGGCACTGATTCCCTTGAAGTGCCGTGTCATTAGCCATTTCAGAAACAGAAGTGCAGGTACTCTCATTTCGCCATCCTTGCTACTTCAGAGGATTAGCCTGTCTGGAAGACCCTTCTGGATAACTGGCAGCCCCCAAGAGAGTATTTGAGTATCCCTGCTCTGTGGGATATATTCAGGGCCATAGGTCCAGAGTCTTCCTTCCATCATAGTTCCTGACCCTAAGTAAAAGCTTAGAAAATGCACACTGAGTTATTTTCTACATTTCTCCCAAAAGGTCCCACCCTGGTGGTGTCATTCTTACCTACTCTGTCTTAAAGATGTGAAGTCGCTCAGTCATGTCCAACTCTTTGTGATCCCATGGACTGTAGCCCACCAGCCTCCTCCATCCATGGAATTTTCCAGGCAAGAGTACTGGAGTGGGTTGCCATTTCCTTCTCCAGGGGATCTTCCCAGCCCAGGGATCAAACCCGGGGATCCTGCATTGTAGGCAGATACTTCACTGTCTGAGCCGCTAGGGAAGTCCATTCTTAAAGATGAGTGTGTTCTAAAACTTTCCGCCCAGATGACAGCTTTTTGTAGAGAGTATGGGAAGGTCTCCATGTCTGGGGAAGAACCAGCATCGACATGCGGTGAAGAACATGTGACCAGATGGGGCAGAGGAGAGGAGCTGGTGGAGTTTTCAGTGACTTAGATAGTGTCCCCCAAGTTGTGATGCGTGACTCGGTATCACAGTCTGGTTTAAAGGTAGAAATATGAACCAAGAAGAGATCTACCCGCAAGTGCTCCTGCTGTCCTGCTCACGATGCTATCCACCTTCCTGTCACAGTACTTCTCAGCTGTAATTATAGCAGGACGGTCGTGTCTGCCTCTTTTACCCTCCTCATCCTTGCCCTTCCTCATCTGTCAAGACTAGCAAGAGAAGGACTTTTCTGTCTCACAGCTGCTTCACACCGAAGAGTCTAAAAGATGAACTCATCTTCTGTGAGGATCCACTTTAGCCTCCAAGGATGGAGCCAGGAACTCTGGGGAGAAGTGATGAGGTGGGGTGGGTTAGAGAAGAAACCAAGATACAAGCTAGGAGTAAGAATCTCTTCTCCTTTTAAAAATAATTCTGTTTATTTTTGGTTGTGCTGGGTCTTCGTTGCTGTGTGTGGGCTTTCTCTAGCTGTGGCGAGCAGGGGCTGCTCTTGGCTACGGCACGTGGGCTCCTCATTGCAGTGCTTCTCTTGTTGTGGAGCATAGGCTCTAGACACACAGGCTTCAGGAGTTGTGGAATGTGGGCTTAGTTGCTTCATGGCACTGGAATCTTCCCAGACCAGAGATCGAACCTGTGTCCCCTGCAGTGGCAGGTGGATTCCTATCCACTCTGCCACCAGGGAAGTCCAAATTAGGAGTAAGAGACCCCAAGGCATCCATTTAGGGCAGAGTTTGCCTGGGAGAAAGGCAAGCTAATGGAAAAAGTAAAGATGTTTTTCAGCATCCTCTGTGTCCCCTCTGTGTTTGGGGTTGGTTAAATCAGTAGTTCTCTGCCCTGACTGCACATTAAATTCACCTGGATAGTTCTTATGAAATACTGGTGTCCTTGTCCCCCACCTCAGATATTCTGGTCTAAGGTGGAGCCTTGGCATCAACAGATTATAAAGAACCCCAGGTGATTCTAAGAGTTGCCGTTACTAAAAACCACTGTGCTGTGCGTGCGTGCTCATCTGTGTCTGACTCTTCATGACCCCATGGACCGTAGCCCATCAGGCTCCTCTGTTCATGGAATTTTCCAGGCAAGAATACTGGAGTGGGTTGCCATTTCCCAGGGGATCTTCTGGATCCAGGGATTGAACCTACATCTCTTGCATTTCCTGCATTGGCAGACGGGTTCTTTACCACTACATTACCTGGGAAGCCCCAAGAACAATTGCAACAAATAGGAATATGGTTTTTTTTTCGTCCCTGTGGGTTCTGAAAATCAACCACAGCTGAACCTAGTGGCAAAACAGGGGTTCATGAGTGGAGCAGAGTCACGTGCAAATCAAGAATGAGCAGCAAGAAGGCATCATTATGGTTGGTCCTCCCTGAAGACCCAACACTTTTGGGTTTGCATTGTTGCCAAGAGCTTAGCATGAAGGATCCAGGGCTGAAGTCTCAGCTTTTTTTGTCAGCTGTGTAGCCTGGTCAAGTCACTTAATCTCTCTAAGTTGTACTTTCAGCATCAAACAGAGGGTCATTGAAGGTGTCTAGCGCAGTAGGTGAGAGTGTGTGTGGATCCCGGAGCCAGTTTGTTTTAACACCTACAAGCTATGTAGCTGATCACATCACTTAAGCACTCTGAGACAAGGTCTTCTTATCTGTAAAATGGGAATAATAAAACTCAAAGGGTGGTCGGGAAGGTTAAGAACATTCCTACACGTAAGGCACTTAGAATAATACCTGGCACATTGCAAGTGTGAGCCACTCAGTCCTAACTCCCCCAATTCCTGCTAGGATTGCCTGGCTACTTCTCCTTCCTCTAATCTGCAGGATAAAAGGCATTTCCTTCCTCTGGGCTGCAATCTTTTATTTGCCCAAATAGGCAATAAATATATATTTATAAAGAAAAATTTATGGATATGGAAATATTTGCTCAGTTGGCCTTAGAAGGTCACATATGCTCAAAATATCCTTGCCTTGATAGTGAAGGTGGTAAATTTATAGGCTGCTAGCTGAGGCTTGGAACTGCCAGTCCTGAAGGTGTTTTGTAGGTGTTTGCTCCACTTCCTTTTTCCTGTCTGTTTTGTAGGTGTTTGCTCCACTTCCTTTTTTCTGTCAGCGAAGCTGGAGAGGGTTCCAGTCTGGAAGAAAAACAGGAATTACTTAAAAGGTTCAAGGGAGGTGCTCTAGGAGCTCTGATGAACCCTGGATTATAAAGGATGAGGATGAGAAGGGTGGAGAAGGGCATTGTCATGGGATCAGCTGAATTTGCCTTCCTTGCAAACTTCCTTCATTCTTTTGTAACAGCTCCCCGATTTTCCTCTGGGAAACCACTGCTTCCCACCCTAGCTCCAATGGAAGGAGATATGAATGAATTACTGTTGAACACCAGCCGATCTACCAACCACAGTGACTGGCTGAGGGATGGGCCCGTGACTCCAGTTCATCCCAGAGATTCATTTTTGTGGGTTTGATTTGATTTGTAACAACCTTCAAAAAAGAACCTCTTTTGGCTTGTGTTCTGAATGTTATCTCCTCTAATCCTTGGTAATTTTGTCCTGCGTGATTATCTCCCTTATAAAGACTGTTAGTGTGAGGTTTTTCTGCTTTTGAAGGTGGTTTTTGTATGCAGGGAATAGTTATGTAGAGTTTTAAACATTAATGTGCAGTAAACTAAAATTAGACATTCAAAGCTCCAGTTCTTCCATAGGCTTTTTTTCCCATTGTTTTCATTGTGATTAAAAAAACAAAAAAACACAAAACCATGTAACATAACATTTATCTTCTTAACCATCTTAAAGTTCATTGTGCTCAGTCGCTCCAGTTGTGTCTGACTCTTTGGGACGCTATGGACTGTAGCCCAGAATAGAGGAGCCCAGGCTCCTCTGTTCATGGGATTCTCCACGCAAGAATACTGGAGTGGATTGCCGTGCCCTCCTCCAGGGGATCTTCTGGACCCAGGGATCGAACCTGTGTCTCCTGCACCTCCTGCATTGCAGACAAATTGTTTAACGAGCCACCATGAAGCCCTTCAAGTTCATTAGTATTAAGTATATGCACATTGCTGTGAAGCAGACCTCCAGACCTTTTTCATCTTGCAAATCTGAAAATCTGTACCCATTAAACAACTCCCCTTTCCTACCTCCTCCCAGCCCCCCAGTAACCACCCATCCATTTTCTGCTTCCATAAATTTGACTTCTACAGGTGCCTCATGCAAGAGAAATCACACAATTCTTGTCCTTTGGTGACTGGTTTATTTCACTTACCATAATGTCCTCCAAGTTCATCCATGTTGTAGCATGTGACAGGAATTTTTCCATGGGCTTTTAAGATAGGCTGACACATTTTATTATTCTAAGTCATTTTTACAAATCTTGTTATTCTTATTTTAGCAATCACTTTAAGGGACTCTTGAATTCTATTTTTCCCCTTTTTAAAACCTTGTTCATTAAATACTTTTGAGTATTTAAAATTGCATTTGTAAATGAGATATATTTGTTTTCCTCCATAAGTATTTCCATTTCCTCACTTAACAAACAAAACCTTCCCAATATAGCCAAATAATTCTCAAAAATCTATGAAATTAACTAGTAATATGAGTATAGTTCTTCTTAAATATTCTAACACTTAACTACATAAAATGCTACATTTTTCACAATGTAAAAATCCCAAGTCTTAAATCAATTATGTAATTATACATTTTAAATTGGAGTAGAAAGCGCTCACTCCAAAGACAAAAATTCCTTAAACTTTGCAAATATATAGGATATTAAATTTTTAAAGACTTGCTAATGCAAAAATATTAGAATATAATTTTGATCTCCTTAAATTTTGTTTCCCTACTTGAGTTCAAATTTTCCTGGCGTTGAACGAGGTGTGTTCCTTGGAAAACAATGACATCCCGTTAGCTGAGGTTATTGATGTTGAGGTTTTGCCAGGATTCTACCTGGATTCAGATCCATGCTCCTTTTGGGATGCACTAAATCTTATTTATGGTTGCTATAATGTCAATGCCTTCACAGCTCACAATGGGTAGTGGTGAAGTCTACTCACTACCCATATATCCACATTACATGCATCCAGAAACCCAGCAACTGCCAATTAGGTGGTCAAGATTTCATCGTCCTTTTTTCCCCCCTTTTCCTTTTCTCTCAATTTTGTATATGTCTCCTTTGCTAGGTAGGAACTTAATGAAATTCGGCATCACTCTCACATCCTTCCTGTCTCTTTCATATACATATAACACATGTGTATTAATGTGATATCCTACTGAGCATTGTGGATGTCTCACTTGGTTTCCTCTGTTTGGCAGTTACATTGTGTGATGCCGTATCACTGGCACAGATAAGGAAACTGAGGCCCAGAAAGCTTACTTGGCTCTTCTAGGTCTTTCTGTGAGTCAGAGACATGGCCGGGATTTGGTCTGTGTATTAAGATGCCAGTGGTTGCTCTACTCCTCATTGCAAATGACATGTTAGGCATTTACAGGTCAGGGTAGAGAGTTTATATAACTCCTTTAAAAATAACTACTCCATCAGTCAATCAACAACTATTTATTGAGCTTGTGCTCTGAGCCAGGCTGCTGCCACGGTAGAGCTCATAGCCTGGAGGAGACCCATGTTGGCTGTTGGCAAAGAATAGGGAGAGACACTCTGGGAAGTCATAGCAAGGAGACTTAACCCATTCAAAGGGGCCAAGAGGTTTCCCGGAGTGGCCTTGAAGGAGGGTAAAAATTCAGTAGGCTGAGGTGTGTGGTCAAAAGCATGGCTGGAATGGGGGTGGAGAGAAGTCTATGGAAGTCTTGATCTCAATGACACACTTCAGGATTTTAGGAAATATATTAATATGACTCATGAAAAGACCCTGATGCTGGGAAAGATTGAAGGCAAAAGGAGAAGAGGGCAGCAGAAGATGAGATGGTTAGATAGCATTACTGACCCAAGGGACACGAATTTGAGCAAACTCTGGGAGACAATGAAGGACAGGGGAGACTGGCAGGCTGCAGTCCATGGGGTCGTAAAGAGTCAAACTTGACTTACCAACCAAACGACAATGACAACAAAATTGATATGCCAGTTAAGATCATGAAAAAGAAAAATTAGAAGAAAGAGTATGAAAACCCAAGACACGGAGAGAAGCTGGGCAAATGATGAGTCATTTTTAATGTGATCATTCCTCTGTTAAGAGTGGCCAGGTCCTGCTCCCCATCAATTCCATCTTCAAGTCAACCTTCTCAGATGTTAAAACTCCCGGTGCCATCTCCTGCCTCAGGTTGGCAGGTGGAGAGAGACTTCCCTGAAGAGGAAGAGCAACACAGCCATCTCTCCCTCCCTTCCTTTCTTTCTCCTTCCCCTCTCTTTGGCATCAGCTTTCTTGAGCTGCTACTAAGTGCCAGGAACTGTGCTAGGGGCTGGGTTACAATAATGAGCAAAAACACAAGTTGTCCATATCCACCAAGAACCCATGGCCAGGCCTGGATGAGACAGTTATGAAAATCCTTCTACAAAAGATTTTGGTGCATAGAGTTTTTTGTTTGGTCGGTTGTTTTATTGTGTACAGTGAATGTAATACACATAAAACTTGAACTCATATCCTCCATCAAATAAAATTCTTTGACCTAAATACTCCTTTAGGAAGTTTCTTCTTATAAAGTTTCCACGTATTCTACCTTCAGATTTTAAGGCTTCATTCGTCAGATAGATAAACGCACACACAGGAGCATGCATGTGTATTAAAGAGGCCACTGCATGGAAAATAGATGAGGAAGAAATATCAAGAGAGCCTTATCAATCGGGATATCTTATTATCTTTAGAGAGAATCCCAACCCCTGACTGAAAACAGATAAGGGAGGAGAGAAGCAATGATAAAAGAGAGATCGTTGTAATATTTTACTCTGTATAAAGCCAGGTGGTGAGCTGTGTGTCTCCAGTAGTTTCTGGGGTGGAATTCCTTTATTCCATTTAGAGGCCCTGACACGTGTGGACGTGTGTGTACCCAGCGATGTGGGCTGCTGTCCCCGGTCCCTGGCGTGCGTGTTGCCTGGCCTATCGGCGCACAGCCCTGCGGTGGATGTGGGGAGCATCCGCTATCTTCTGAGCCCATCCATATGCATGTGTGTCTATATCCCAGCCGTGGTCGGCATCATTCATTTCCAAAACCAGCATGCATTCATTTTCATAACTTTTTGTTCCATTACAATATTAATGGGACTATCAATGGGAAAGGACAAGAGAAGCATTTTTAATGTTTATCTGACAGTTGCAAATTTCACTTGAGGTTGTTTACTGGGATCTGATTGTTGGCAGAGAGGAGCAGGAGAGGCGGCAAGATTAATGGGATCACAGGAAGAGGAGATGTATTTATGGGCCTTCTGAACACCATCTAAGAGTAATAAAAAGTCCTGCCGCACCCTTCCCCAAGTGAGACTTAAGAAGTTTTAAGCGCTGAGAAATGAGGGATTGTTTTAATTAACTTCCATCTAATCCAGGTGGCCTGTTCAAAGTGAATCATGCTGCATTTATGTCTCAGTCTATTAAAAATTAGACACGGCCCTCTCCCATCCCCCACCTCACATCTCTCTCTCTCTCTTTCTGCCCCCGCCTCCGGTCCCCCTCTGGCCTTGGATTGCTGTCAGTCTGGCTTGCCATATTTTTTCCCCTCTTTCTTAAACTCCTATGCCATCTCAAAGGGAGAGAGAGCCTGGTGGGGCCTTTGACCAGAAAGGCAGGAGAAAAGGAAAGGAGGATTCCAGAGGTTTCTAGGGAAGGGAGGTGATGGATGGGAGAGAGGGGCTTCGTGCTTCCCCCCAAACTTTGCTCTCTGCTTCTGGCAGCTTGGAGCTGGAGCAACATGGCAATAGCCCCCCAGATACCCCAAGAACCTTGTGAAAGACACCTTTGTGGGATGAACGTATTGTGGTGCATCAGAGCACCCATACCTGCACCTTCTAGTAAGAGATCTTGCTGCAGTAAGAGACGTTTCCAGGAACGCGCCCCAGGGATGCTGGTTTCTTCCCGGTCCTGGCTGAGCTTTCCTTCCTCCCAGGGTCCTCCATGGGATTGCCAGCTGAAATATAGAACATTCAGTTAATCATGGATTTCAGGTAAACAATGGCTAGTTTTTAAATATAAGTGTATTTCAAATATCTCATCAAACACTTAAAAGTATTTTTCATCTGAAATTCAAATATAAATTGTGTCCTGCATTTGTTAAATTTGTTAAAGTTGGGCAACTCTATCAGGGAGAGAAGCCCCACCCCACGTAGGTGTTCTGATCCTAGATTCTGACACTGTGTTAGGTACGTTCAGAACTGAATTGTGAGTTATTTCATCTCTCTGACCTTAGTTGTTTCATCTGTTAAAGAGAGGCAGCAATCACCTGTTTCTACACATATGACAGGAATTAAATGACATTAATCCTGCCAAGTCTTTGGAACAGCGGTGAGCAGGTTTTTTTCTGGAAAGGACCAGATAGCAAATATTTTAGGTTTTGCAGCCCAGTTGATCTCTAGTACAGCTACTCCACTCTGCCAATGTGATGAGAAAGCAGCTGTGATGATACGTAAACACACAAGTGTGGCAGTGTTCCAGTAAAGCTTGGGTTACAGAAACAGACAGCGGCCCCCTTTTGCCCAGGGGCTGGAGTCTGCTGAGCCTTGGCTTTGAACACCGCCAGCATGCTGGAAGTGCTTCTAAGTGCAAACCACTGTTATTACACATAGTAACCCATCTTCAGGCCAGGGCTGCTGGGCAATATGAATTGACCATCACCAGAAAGCTCTCCTTGCCTCTCAGTTGCCTACTGATGCCTGAAATTCTGCTGAGAGATTCTGTGTCCTGGTCTAAATAGCTCTGGAAGAAGCCACTCCTTAGGTATGGCTCCTTAGTTCACTTACCGGCACCAACCAGCATTTAGAGAACACAAGCCCTGCCAGCTCTGCACACACAGGTGCTGTTCTTTGTTAGTCACCTTCACACGCATCCACAGAAGAGAACACTATGACTGCAAGCATCTCTTTTATTGCTTTTCACTCTACTGCAGTTCACAGGTACCGTGGTTTTTTATTTTTATTTTTTTACAAACTGAAAGTTTGTGGTAGCCCTGTGTCAAGCAAGTCTATTGGCTCCATTTTTCCAACAGCATTTGTTCATGTTGCTAATTCTCACACTATTTCAAGTGACTTCATGATTATTATATTTGCTATGGTGACCTGGGATCAGTAATATTTGATGTTACTCCCATGATCCCCTGAAGGCTCAGATGATGGTTAGCATTTTTCAGCAATAAGGTGTTTTTCAGACATCTATTGCACACAGTTGACCTCAGTACAGTAAACAACTCTTATGCATATGTACTAGAAAAGCAAAAAAATCATGTGACTCACTTTATTGCAGTATCTGTTTTATTGTGGTGGTCAGAAACCAAGCCAACAACATCTCTGAGGATCTGTGTCTGCATCTTATAATAAGCAAGCTAACTGGGGCTGTGAGTAACTCATCCTGAGCCACACAACCAGTCAGGGCCAACATGAACAGTGGATCAAGTCCTTGGGCTTCTGCCCAAAGTTTCTGGGCTAGGGGAGAGCTTGTCAGAACTTGGTAGGGCTCAAACCCTCTCAGTTGACCAGTGTTGAAATTAAGGATCATCAGCTGGTAAAGAATTTGCGTGCAATGAGGGAGACCTCGGTTCAATCCCTGGGTTGGGAGGATCCGCTGGAGAAGGGAAAGGCTATCCACTCCAGTATTCTGGCCTGGAGATTTCCATGGACTGTATAGTCCATGGAGTCAAAAGAGTTGGACATGACTGAGTGACTTTCACTTTATACTCCAACCTCTGAAATGGTTCGAGTAGGACAAACCTGAGGTTGGCAGGAAGGGATGAAACAGATGGAGTTAGGAGAAGAAAATGAGCTTAGGAAACTTGGAGGAAATTATTAAAGGAAGTCAGTTTTTCCCAAAGCAGTGCTATTTCCCAGCTTCTGTTCATTGAGTTGGGAGGCACCCACAGCAGTTTTCATCACTTACCTTCCACCTTCTAGGCACTGTCTGGAAAGCCAGGTCCATAAGGACACAGTGCCGGGTTTTTCTTAAGTCTCCACCACTGGACTGGGATGCTTGTACCCAGAGCTTCTGCCTCCCTCCTGCTCACCCCTCCGCCCCAAATCACACCTGTCTGAAATTAAGAGCACCATGTGAAAACAGACACGCGCTGCAGGTGTATGGAAGAAGCCTGCAGGCTCACCGCTCCCCAGCCCTGCCTCCCACACTGACTCTGAACCTGCAGAAGGAGCCCTGAGCCACAGAAGGGGTGGCTCCAAAGTCTGGCAGAGTGCCAGTGCCCGAACCAGCTGCGAGCCTTTCCCTGCCCCAGGTTCTGACTTTGTGAACAGAAGTGAGAATTCACAATTCTGGAGCTACTGGAGGTTTTAAATAAGAGGTACAGGGGCTAACCCACCGGGAAGCACAGAGCAGGAGCTGAGGGGCTGGGTCCATGCCCTGCCCTCTCTCACTATCAGTGCCATCAGGGTAATGACCTTGTCCGAGGCACCTCCAAACCTGCCAGGAGATGCCTCAGTCCACTGTGTGCCCCTACTCAGCAACCCAGCGGAACAGGAAAAGAAGAGTCGAAAATCTCGTGGCTAGTCCTTCTCTCTGTCACTAAGTAGCTGTATGACCAGAAGCCAGCGCTCAGCTTCTGCCTCAGCCTTTTCGTCTGTCAAAAGGTAATTAGAATATGTTCTCAGGAGATCCCAAGGAGAACAGAGGGGAGTGAGCAACCGGGTTCCGGAGTCAGACTGAAGAAAGGTCACAACGAGCTCCACCTCCAACTGCGCTGTGAGCTTCCATCGCCTCCTCTGTGCGATGGTTATAAGAACAGCAGTGAACTCTTAGACCATCGCCAGGGTGATGTGTGTGAAGGGCTCAAACCGAAAGTGAAAGCGAAAGTGTTAGTCACTCAGTCGTGTCTGACTCTTTGTGACCTCGTAGACTGTAGCTCACCCAGGCTCCTCCGTCCATGGGATTCTCCAGGCAAGGATACTGGAGTGGGTTGCCATTTCCTTCTCCAGGGGATCTTCCCAACCCAAGGATCGAACCCTGGTCTCCTGCACTGCAGTCGGGTTCTTTGCTGTTTGAGCCTTTAGCTTTATTCCCCAGCTCAGTGTCAGAGAGGAAACCCACAGTACATGTCAGCCATTAGCAGGATTTCACTCCTTCAGTAACTATCTGTTGAGCACAGACCGCCTGCCGGGCTTCAGGTCTTACGTGTGCGGTGAACGTGCTGTGCTTAGTCGCTCAGTCTTCCCCGACTCTGTGCAACCCCATGAACTGTAGCCCGCCAGGCTCCTCTGTCCATGGAATTCTCCAGGCAAGAATACTGGAGTGGGTTGCCATGCCTGCTTCCAGGGGATCTTCCCAACCCAGGGATCGAACCCAGGTCTCCCACATTGCCGCCAGGTTCTAGCCCGGAGGGGTCCTCTTTGTGTGGCTCACAGATGGTCTCGCTTCCCCCATCCCCACCACACCAGCTGCCCCTGTGGGCCCCTGTTGCAGCTTCCCTTCTTCCCTATTCCCCTCTATCCTGTACATGACAGCAGAAATCATCTTCCTCAAGTCTGCTGTCTCAAAATACTACTTTGGGGACTAGTGGATCAACACCCCTAGAATGGAAGACCTGCTCAGGAATGTGAGAGACCCCCCCGCCAAGTCAGGGAGGTTCCTGTTTACTAAACACTGCACTGTTTCTGCCTTGGCAAGCCTTCCTCATACCCTAATGGCAGCAAGGAGACCCACACCCCGCTTTTCCTACAGATTTTCTACATCTGTGGTACTTCCCAGGCCTCTCTTGAGAACTTCATCTAGATGTCCACATCCCTTCACACACTGCCACCGTCCATAATCTCTTCTTTGCCCAGATGCTGGTGTCAGGATCAGGGTTCTAGTTTTGGTCAATATCCCTCTCAGATGAAAACGTGGGGGCATGTTGGCTTTCTGTCCATTCAAAATCATGCCCATAGGTAGGCCATTACGTTGAGAATCAAACTCAGCATCTACCCTCTGTGAAGCTCCTCTGGCTTCTGACCTCAGCCTGAATCCCAAATAACAAGCCAGGAGGGATGCTGAAATACTGCACTGCAGGTCCTGGAAGGCCCCAGAAGCTGGTCTGCCAAGAGCTCACCCAGTCTCCACCCATCAAAGTCACCATATTGGTAGTTTCAGTCGCTACTGATGGGAAATGGATGAATAGGAGGGAGTGAGGAGGTTTGGAAGGGACGAGAGGCCTATATGTACCATCTGTGAGAAAGGCAGAGGGGAAAAGGGAAAAGCAGAAGAAACGTACTTTGGAAAGCCCCAAAGTTTTGACAGGAATCTGCCCCTCTGCCCCCCTCCCTTTCCCATCTGTTTTGGAGAAACGTAAATATGCCCGTGTTCCCAGGTGACTGGCCGGCGGGTAGCCTCTTTGGAATTCTGCGAACTGGCCATCTGTCGTCCTGTAATAAATGATAGCTATAAAAGAAAGTGATTATGGCGCCGATAGGGGGAGAGGCATTTGTTTATATTCTTATAATATGTATCAGATGGAATAGAAATTATCACTTAAAATTGACAAATGGAGAGCAGGGTTCCTTGGAGCGGGAGTCAGGGACACGGAAGCCGTGATGGGTCCGTGGGCAAACTTTATATGACCAAGTGTCAGGGACTAGCACAACCCCAGAGCTTCCCAGAATCACAGGTCCCTGAGGGTAGGGACCCAGAGTCCACATTTCTCTGGACGTCTCGGGTGTGCCTTTGGTGGATGTGACTTAGCTTGTATGTAAGTGGGTCATCTGCACCCACCCATCCTCCACCCCCCTAACCTGCTAGGAAAGGAGAAGGGGTGTGTCTCTGAAATCAGCACAAAGCTAGATTTGCCTCCTCTGTGTCTACGGGATCTACTTGACCTTGTGACTCCTATGTATGCCCCCCCAACCAATGACTACCCCCTACTTGATTTTCCCCTTCCAGACAAGCTTTCCCAGCCTCAGATGTGAAGCCTGCCAATTGGGTTTCTAACCTCTGACTTAGCCCTTCTCTTCCACCCCATTCTTGGCCCCCAGCTTGCCTTGTTTCCTGTCCTTACAGAGCTGCATGCTTCCTCCAAGGTCCCTGGGGGCTCACTTCCCTAGCATGTCTGCCCGCATTTCTGGTGCAACCCACATCTCCCGCATCTTAGCCCAGCCTGCAGAGTGGCTAGGGCTCACGTCTTCCAGGGACAAGCAAAAGGCTTGAGCAGCTTGGCTGCATCCTCATCTCCTCCTGCTCACACACCTTGGCTAAAACCTCCAGTCTCTTCGGCTCTACAATGTGGTATTTTTTCCAGGTCCTAGGATAATAAAATTTTATATTTATTGAGTGCCAGTTAGGCAAGGAAGGTTTTATTTCTCGCCATCTTCCAGTTGGGATAATTGAGTATCAGAGAAGTTACATGACCATGGTGACAGACTAGGAAGGTC
This sequence comes from Bos indicus, assembly GCF_029378745.1. Lineage (NCBI taxonomy): Eukaryota > Metazoa > Chordata > Mammalia > Artiodactyla > Bovidae > Bos > Bos indicus. Next base: position 87,701,315 of record NC_091769.1, on the reverse strand, counting down.
AGAGTGACCCCCTATTCATTCCTTGCAGTGGCTTCTTCCTCCTGATTAAGACCTTTAAGGCAATCAGAAATCTTATTTTGGTTTTCAGATACTCTTCACATTCTTCCCTTCTTTTTGATAATTTGACTGTATTTATATGCATTTATGTAAACATAAAATTACATTTATATAGGACTTCTCTCTTGGTCCAGTGGTTAAGACTCCACGCTTCCACTGCAGGAGGCATGGGTTCAATCCCTAGATGGGGAACTAAAATCCCACATGCTGTGTGGTGCAGCCAAAAAAACCACGTTTGTATATTAAGCATATGTTTCTGTACATTAAATATATTTGCATTTTGCATGCTCATCTCCAGCCTCGGCCATGGTTTCTCTGATCATTTTGATTGTCTTAGTTCATTTTTAGCAGAATCCTTAGGAGGGATTCATGGGGATTTTTTTAGATATTCAGAAGTGTGTCTGCAACCTTCATGCTTGGCTCTCAGTTTGTATGGATGGGACATCCTTTCCTCACTTTTACTGTCCTGGCATATCTTTAATATACTGACCAAGTATTGCTGTTGAAAAGTCCGATGACAATTTGACTTTATTTACCTTATAAGTGACTTGGCCTTTTGGGGAGCATTTGACTGCAATCAATCCTTTCCCCTTTCCCTTGTCTCAGGGGACTGTGTGTTCCTGGACTGTAAGCACAAGGCTACAGGAAAGACAGCTTTTCTAGCTTTCTGCTCAAGACTTTGCTCTCCACTTAGTTGTTTTCTTGAAGTGAAGGAAGATGCCCTCTTTCTTTCTGAGACTCTGCTTCCCTCCCCAGCTTTTATCTCTAGTGCTGTCCAATAGGACTCCCTATGATGGTGGAAGAGTTTTATGTCTGCACTGTCCAATACAATAAGCATACAGTGGAAGCCTCTGGCCACAGGTGGCTGTAAGAAATAGGAACACGGCGGAACCCAGGACTCTGTTGGTGGGACTGTAAACGGATGCATCCACTGTGGAAAGCAGTGTGGAGGCTTCTCAGAAAGCTAAAAATCCAACCGCTATATGACCCCACAATTCCGTTCCTGGTGTATATCCACAAAACCGAAAAATGCTAATTCCAAAAGATACATGTACTTCAGTGTTCACAGCAGCATTGTTGATAATTGCCAAGGTACGGAAACAACCTTAAGTGTTCATCAACAGATAACAGATGAATGGGTAAAGAAGATGTGTTATATATCAAAACACACACACACACATACACACAGAGATGTACAACAGAATACTCCTCAGCCATAAATAAGAACTTGGCCATTTGCAGCAACATGAATGGACACGGAGGGCATTATGCTGAAATAAGTTAGACAAAGATTAACATTGTATGATCACTTATATATGGAATCTAAAAATACAACAAACCAGTGACTATAACAAAAAAGAAGCAGACTCACAGATGTAGAACAAACTAGTGGTTACTAGTGGTGGGGAAGCGGAAGGTACAGACTATTGGGTGTAAGATAAGTTCAAGGATGTATTGTACAACACGAGGAAAAGAGCCAACATTATGTCGTAACTGTAAATGGAAAATAACCTTTAAAAGTTGAACAGAGAATTTAATTAATTGTTTGTTGTTCAGCCGATAAGTCATGTCTGACTCTTTGCGACCCCATGGACTGCAGCATACTAGGCTTCCCTGTCCTTCTAACTGTGGTGCTGGAGAAGACTCTTGAGAGTCCCTTGGATTTCGAGGAGATCCAACCAGTCAATCCTAAAGGAAATCAACCCTGAATATTCACTGAAAGGACTGATGCTGAAGCTCCAATACCTTGGCCCCTGATGCGAAGAACTGACTCATTGGAAAAGACCCTGATGCTGGGAAAGATTGAAGGAAAAAGGAGATGGAGGCAGCAGAGGTTGAGAAGGTTAGATAACATCACTGACATCATGGACATGAGTTTGAGCAAACTCAAATAATGAAGATAGTGAAGGACAGGGGAACCTGAGATGCTGCAATCCATGGGTTCTCAAAGAGTCCGACATGACTGAGCAGCTGAACAACAACATCCCAGCTAGTGTCCCAAATGTGAGCAAAGCTGGGAAATGTAGTTTTTAAGTTGGGCACATTGCCCAATATAACAGTATAAGAATGTTGCTAGAGGAGAATTATCTAATGGCACCTAACCTTGCTGAGCACTTATTCAATGCTGGTTCTGAGCACGCTACATACATCACCTCGTTGAATACCTATAACAACTCCATTAGATGGAAACTATCATTACCCTTGTTTTCCATAAGAGAAAACTGAGGCATAAGGATTTGTTATCTGACATGGCAGAGCCAGGATCTGGATCCGGACACTCTAACTCTAGAGCCAGAGCCCTTGACCTCTAGGCAGTGCCCCACCTGACGGAGGCAGAGAGGCAGGGCAGTTCCACCAGGGATGGAAGTTACCAGCACAGGCTGAAGAGAACCCGCAGAGGGCATTTGATCCGGGCTGGTCCCCAGTGCTGCTGTGGGGGCACCAAGTTCCTCCCTGACTCAGGTGATTCCCACCCAGGGCCTCTCTGCCCTCAGCCCATCAGGTCCCCAGAACCTCCCTCTCTGCTTCCATCTGCACGATGTCTTAGGCACAACCAGTGGCCTGGTGAAGAGTCTGGCCTTTGGGGTCAGGAAAGCCAAGTTCAAAGCCATTCTTTGAGACTCAAGCAAGTTCCCCCTCCTCTGAGATGCACCCCCTTCTTATCTGGTGCCCAGCCCTGTTAATTCCTGTCCCCTCCTGTCCTTCTGTCTATTGTTCTGTCTTGGCCTTTTATTTATTTATTTATTTTCGGTTCTCCTCTGTTTTTTCTCAAGCAGCATCCTTAATTCTTTCTTTAAAATAAATGAAACAGTCTTTCAACCAGGGCTTAGTTTTTACATACTCACTGTCCCGCTCTCCCTCTTCCCCACTTCACCCCTCCCTCCGTCTTTTCCCTCATCCCCCCGACCCTGCAGATGCTGCCTTCCCCAGCCCCGCACCTGGCACTCAGCCACCCCCTGAACTGCCCTGGGAACCTGCCAAGCCAGGGCCATAAACATAATGGAGCTGGCATGGCCCCCTCCCCAGGGCTCACCCTGCAGTCACTCACTGTCGCCAACAGGCCCAGAGTCCCCAGCTCCCTTCCCAGGGCTCAGGAGGAGAGAGCCCAGAGTGAAGGGGACTTTGATTTTCCTCCAAGGGCCTTTGCCTTCCTTGTTTCTGCTGCAATCTCTCCTGCCTGCTCCGGGCCCCCTTGAAAGAGTTTTTTTGGCCCAAGTGGGTCTCTCTCCTTCACTTAGTTCAGTTCAGTCATTCAGTTGTGTCTGACTCTTTGCGACACCTTGGACTGCAGCACGCCAGGCTTCCCTGTCCATCACCAACTCCTGGACCTGACTCAAACTCATGTCCATTGAGTCGGTGATGCCATCCAATCATCTCATCCTCTGTTGTCCCCTTCTCCTCCTGCCTTCAATCTTTCCCAGCATCAGGGTCTTTTCAAATGAGTCAGTTCTTTGCATCAGGTGGCCAAAGTATTGGAGTTTCAGCTTCAGCATCAATGAATATCCAATATTCCAATGAATATTAAGGACTGATTTCCTTTAGGTTGGACTGGTTGGATCTCCTTGCAGTCCAAGGGACAATTAAGAGTCTTCTCCAACACTACAGTTCAAAAGCATCAATTCTTTGATGCTCAGCTCTTTCACTCATAAACACTAATTTATTAACAAGAATAATCAATGGTAGCAACAGATAACTTGCAAGGGGTGGAGATAGCATTTTGGTAATGGAGGGCTGCACCTTCTGTGATGGGTGGGCTGGGACACCAGGGCTGGGTCTCCTGTCTTCCCTCTGCGTCTCCTCTGACCTTGAGGCTCTGACTTGTGGGTAAAGTTACTTGCTCTGCTACCAAACAAATCTACAGAGCTTATCTCATTCATCCTTAGAGCAACCCCACTTCACTGGTGAGGCAATGTCCAAGTTCAAACAGCAGTGAGAGCCACGCTCCTACCATGAGGCTGCCTTGATTTGTGGAGACAATCTGCTTGTTTCAACAGGATCAGAGAGGAGTGTAGTGGCCACGAGCCCCCTGCAGGACCCTAACCAGTCCCAGGTCTGCCTGCAAAGCTGTGTGAACTTGTGTGACAGAAATCACAGCTACCCAAAGCTATTCCAAAGGCCCCTCTGTTTTACCTGTCTTGCTCTAAATGGGATGCAAACTCACATACTCATTTTCCCAGTGTCTTGCAGCTAGACATGGCCATGTCTCTTGGGTCCCACCAGTACCTGCAAAAAGAAGTTTGTAGAAAACTCCAGGGAAGGTTTGTTACCATGGATAAAAGGGGAGGGCCTTTCTGCCTATTCTATTGCTTCCTGCTTGGCATAGTAGTATGAGGATATAATATTGGGAGATGAGGCAGCTGTTTTGTGAGCATGAGGTGGTAAGCTTAAGAACCCAAGCCAACATATGGAAGGCTGTAAAGAATATGAATCATAGAGCACTGCCCCCAAGCCTCAGGGGCTTCCCAGGTGGCACAGTGGTAAAGAATCCAGCTGCCAATGCAGGAGACACAAGAGATGCAGGTTCAATGCAGGAAGATCCCCTGGGTTAGGAAATGGCAACCCACTCTAGCCTTCTTGCCTGGAAAACTCCCATGGACAGAGGAGTCTGGCAGGCTATAGTTCATGGGGCCGCAAAAGAGTTGGACATGACTGAGCATGCATGCAATGCAACTAGGCTCCCAAGCCTCAACTTCCATTCCCAGATGTATTATTATGGGAGGGAAAGAAACTTCTATTCATTTACATTTTTGCTATAGGCAAAGTAAATTCCCCCACTTCTTGGGGATGACCCACCACTGCCCTGCCAAGTTCTTTCTCTGCAGGATTGTACAATGGGCACTCTAGGATGGTGGCCCTGTTTGCTGGCTGCTACCTTTGAGGCTACTCAGTCACATGAAAAGCTCTTCAAGGAAAAGAGTCTGTCTTCTCTTCTCCTTATTTCTACCCACTGCACGAATGAGCTTTTCTAGGATTCTCCTATTACCAGTTATGTGGCCTTACACAAGTGACTTAACCTCTCTGAGCCTCAGGCTATTTGTCTGTAATGAGCAGATAATAAAAGTACCTACCTGATTGAATTAAGAATAAATAAGATAGCGAGCATTACACATTTAGCATAGGATCTGACCTATAGCACATACTCAATAGATATGAGCTATTATTGGTGGTGTTATTCTTGTTGCTGTTGTTATTCAGTCGCTAAGTCATGTCTGACTTTTTGCGATCCCATGGACTCAGCATGGCCAGGCCTCCCTGCCCCTCACTATCTCCTGGAGTCTGCCCAAGTTCATGTCCATTGAGTCAGTGATGCCATCCAGCCATCTAATTACTCACCAGAATAAATATATCAATCAGATATTACTCTCACCATTTTGCAGTTGAGGAAACTGATGTTCAAAGAGGTCAACAAACTTGCATGAGAGGGCCTGAGAGCTTGGGAGGGAATAGTTAGAACTCAAATCGGTCTGGTTAAATCAAAGGGAAGTAACACATGTGAGGTGCCTGGGACCGTGCCTGGAACATACCAGGTTCCCATTCAATGGTCATTGTTATTGTTTCTCCTTCCCAGACACAGAAACCTGTGTCTGTTTATTTCATTCACATTTATTGATACATGCCAACTGGGCACGTGTCAGATCTTGTACGAAGCAGGAAGAATACAGTTTATCTGTCACCCTGTGCTCAAGGCCCTCTTCTACATCTTGCTGTTTCTATGAATTCTCTGCACTGGTGCAGCCTGTCCACAGGGGCGGGGATGGGGTTCAGCGGGTCAGAGAGCAGGGATCCCGCACTCTCTTCCTTCCACTGTAATTGATCAGGGCTACTTTTTAACCCTTGAGATGGACTTCCCTTGTGCCACCTCTGGGCCCCGTTTGCCGTCTCTTCCTCACCTACCAGAGGCAGCAGTCCCCTCCTCCTCTCTTCCGTTTCTACCTTTGGAAATCCTGTCCATCCTTCAGAGCCCAGTTCACCTCCTGCCCTGACCACAAAGGCTTCCTGGACGACCCTGCCCATCTTCCTTTGAACAACTCAGGCTGCTGTATCCGCGGGCGATGCTCTAAATGCCTGAGAACCAGCAGGTCACGGGCACTGGAGGGTGGGGCTGTGTCCCAGCTGTAAGTAATCATAAGGCTCTATGCGGCTCCCCAGCTGAAGAACAACCCTTGGAAGCCACGCAACTGACACCTGGCATCGGCTGACATAAATGGCGAGTATTTCAGAAAATTTTAAATCTTTTTTGCTCTTTATGGTGATTAAATTGTAATCACCATACAAGTCACACCTTGTTTGACTTTCTCTGGGCTTCCCTGATAGCTTAGCTGGTAAAGAATCCACCCGCAATGCAGGAGACCTGGGTTCGATCCCTGGGTTGGGAAGATCCCCTGAGGAAGGGAAAGGCTACCCACTCCAGTATCCTGGCCTGGAGAATCCCATGGACTGTATAGTCCATGGGGTTGCAAAGAGTCGGACACGACTGAGCGACTCTCACTTCACTTGACTTTCTCACCATACCTAGCCTAGTGCCTTCATCAAGTGTATCTATTAGAAACACTTTGAGGTGCAAATAACAGAAAGAACCATTATTGTGTTTTCAACAAATAGAGGGTTACTTTTTTCTCTGAGAACAGTCTGAGAGTAGATGACCCTGGAGATAGTTCAGTGGCTCAACAGCATCAAGGCCAGCATCTCTGCAAGTCTCTGGGCTTTTAACATATATATATATATATATTTTATTGTGGTAAAGGTCACGTAATACAAAGCATACTTTTTAAACTATATTTAACCATACAGTTCAGAGGCACTAAGTTCATTAACATTGGTGTGCAACTCTCAATATCATCATCTCCCAAATTTTTCATCTTCCTAAACTTAAATTTTGTCCCCACTAACTCCCCATTCTCCACCCCCCAGCCCACGCATCCACTGATGTGCTTTCTGACTCTATGAATTTGACTCTTCTAGGTATCTTGTGTAAGTGGAATCAAACAGGATTTGTCTCCACCTAATTGCCTGTCTCTTGGCTTTTCCCTCATGTTCAAAACACAGCTGTCACAGCTCCAAACAGAAGACAAGGAACAGGGACTCCAGCAATAGCTATTCTTTCCGTCTTGCTCCTCTCCCTTAAATTTTATTGGCCATGTAGTGTCACATGACCATCCTTAGCTGCAAAGGAGGCTGTGAGTCTAAGAATCTAATAATTCCTTTTGTAAGCCTGAGGCGGAGGCAGGCTAGAAGTGAGGGGCTGGGCTGGGCGTTGTATTAAGACAGTGGGCCACGGGTGTCGGCCCCACCATGCCTCGATGAATGAATGGATCTAAGAGAGGGTTTTCACCTGCACAAGTCTGTGCTATGAAGGAACCCAGGGATCTGGTTTTCAGAGCCCTGTGTGGTCACTGCCTCATCAGAGGTCATGCCTGATGAGAGCTTGCTCCCAGCGTTCCCTCAGGATCATCTTCCCTGTCTCCTCCACCAGGCCCCCTTGTGGGCTCCCCTCGATTGTGGAACCCCAATAAAGCTCTCCGCAGCTAGAAGAGGCAGGAAGGGGTCCATCCCATCTGCCGCCAGTCCCTGCCCCCATCCTGTCCATACAAGATTGATAATGAAACCAATACCTTTCACCAGCGTAATTTTCATATTTAATGAGCGTGACTCAAAAACTATTACATTAATTAGTCAAATCCCACAAACCGTTAATGGTGCACACAGTAATTAATACCGTATTCAATTAAAAAATGACCTGTTTCGGGGCTTCTCCCAGGTTAGGGGTTTCGGGGGCTAGGAGTGTTTGCTGACAGGCTGGCAGAAGCCCCATGGTTGCTTCTTGCCACTGCTCTTTCTTTTCCTCTTTCTTTTCCCAGCGCTTCGTGGAGGCAGAAGGTGCCGGGAGGACACGGTCCTCCCAGCACAGCCCCACCGGGCCTGCGACCGGCTTCCCCTCTGCTTGGCTGCTCACCCCCTCGCCCCTTCCCCCTCTGCCAACCGACAGCCTACTTGCTGTGATTTATGGGAGGGCCTGGCACAGGGCTCACAGACTGGAAAATTTCCAGTTTACACAAGAATTCCCTGAAAAATGAGCTTGGTTAATTTATTTCTTTCATTAACGAGTTTGAACTGTGAGATAATCTTTCTGAGCGCCCCCCGTGTGCCCACCCTGCGTGGTTCACACATGACAAGCTGCATCCTTGCCTGTGCTCCCTCCCATCTAGGCAGGACCTGGGGCGGCTGACAGTTGGTGGGGGGGGAGTCTCAGCCTGTTGGCCTGTCTGCTGAGACTAGGGGACTGTGGCCGACGGGGGATCCCCTTGTCTCCCACCCTGTTAATAACCAGGATTGAAGCTGGGGCTAAGTCAATGAGACCCCTTGGTTTCGTGTTTTCTCATTGAACTTATAGAGGGCATGTCCCTGCTTAGGCCATGGGCGGCTGGGAGGAGTTTATGTCAAAACAGTTCTCAGTCAGGAACTTAAGGCCAAAGAGTGGAGCTAGGATGTGCCTGCAGGACCCATTGGAAGGCAAGGCCTGAGATCAGGCCCACCCTCGCCTGTGTGGCTGGAATGAGAGGGCACCGCCCCCCCCCCCCCCACCGACCTGTGGTTTTCCCACTTCTCTTTCTCCAGGACACCCTGGCCTGCACCGCAAGCTTTGACCCTCTGCTACACAGCTCCCTCTTGACCATCCATCTGGCCTGGGGTGAGCATGTTGGAGGCTTGACTCACCTCCCAAGGGTGGATCCAGGAAAGAAGCCCACGTAGACACTGGAAGCCACTGAGGGCCCAGCGGACAGGGAGGACGCAGAATCTGTCTACAAAGGGGCACGGGCATGGCTCTGGACTCCTTGTCCCATGGGGAGGGGCGCAGCTACAGAAGAGTGACTGTAGGGGCACAGGGACCCCACTGCCTGGGCGTAAGGGCAGATCTCATGAAATTATGGTGGAAACACAATTGAAAACCAGAGGAGGAGGACTTACCTGGTGGTCCAGTGGTTAAGACACCACACTTCCACTGCAAGGGATGCAGGTTCAAGTCCTAGTCTGGGAATTAAGATCCCACATGATGCGTAACATGGACAAAAACAAACAAAAACCAGAGCAGGACAAGGTGAAGCCGGGAAGAGGCCGCATAGTCTCTGGGTGGAGGACCTGGGCTTTGGAGCAGGGCCGCCTGGTTAGAATCCTGACTCTGTCCCTTTCTGGCTGTGCAACTACGGGCAAGTTATTTAACCTCTCTGATCTAAGTATCTCGGTTTGGATAAGGATGAAAATTGTTTCCTCAAAGGACTTCTGAGAGTCAGATAACCTAAGAATGCATGGAGCTCACTCTCTGACACATAATAGGGATTCAATTAGTGGAAGTCAGTATTGTCATATTAGTGGGAGCATTATTAGGAGACCTAATGGCAGTGCTCTGGAAACATCCAGGCTTGTAGTGGATGTGGTGGACTCTGGAGGCACCTGCATCTACTCTTTACTGGCTGTGAGATCACATGAACTTCCTGGGCCTTGGATTCTTCATTTCCAAAACAGCAATTCTAAAAACCACCTCACAGGATATTATGCGAATTAAGTGGAATAATGCATGTTAAGGGTTTAGCACTTGATGAGCACTTAGACAAAATCATTATTATTATCTGTTAAGTGTCTGTTGTTGTTGTTCAGTCGCTGAGTTGTGTTGGACTCTTTGCGACCCTGTGGACTGCAGCCTTCTTTGTCCTTCACTGTCTCCTGGAGTTTGCTCAAACTCATGTCCATTGAGTCGGTGATGCCCTCCAACCATCTGGTCCTCTGCCACCCTCTTCCCCTTTTACCTTCTATCTTTCCCAGCATCAGGATCTTTTCCAGTGAGTTGGCTTTTCACATCAGATGGCCAAAGGACTGGAACTTCGGCTTCAGCATCAGTCCTTCCAATGAATATTCAGGGTTGATTTCCTTTAGGATTGATCTGGTTTGATCTCAAGAGTCTTCTCCAGCACCACAATTTAAAAGCATCAATTCTTCAGTGCTCAGCCTAAAGAGCCTATTGATGAAAGGGAAAAGGGAGAGTGAAAAAGCTGGCTTAAAACTCAGCTTTCAAAAAACTAAGATCATGGGTTCCAGTCCCATCACTTCATGGCAAATGGATGGGGAAACAATGGAAACAGTGACAGACTTTATCTGTCTGTCTCCAAAATCACTGCAGATGGTGACTGCAGCCATGAAATTAAAAGAAGCTTGCCCCTTGGAAGAAAAGCTATGACAAACCTAGACAGCGTATTAAAAAACAGAGACATTACTTTGCCAACAAAGGTCCGTATAGTCAAAGCTATGGTTTTTCCAGTAGTCATATGGATGTGAAAGTTGGATATAAAGAAAGCTGAGCGCTAAAGAATTGATGCTTTTGAATTGTGGTGCTGGAGAAGACTCTTGAGAGCCCCTTGGACTGCAAGGAGATGCAACCAGTCCATCCTAAAGGAAATCAGTCCTGAATATTCATTGGAAGGACTGATGTTTAAGCTGAAGCTCCAATATCTTGGCCACCTGATATGAAGAACTGACTCCTTGGAAAAGACCCTGATGCTGGGAAAGATTGAAGGTGGAAGGGGAAGGGGATGACAGAGGATGAGATGACTGGATGGCATCACCGACTTGATGGACATGAGTTTGAACAGTCTCCGGGAGTTGGTGATGGACAGGGAGGCCTGGCGTGCTGCCGTCCATGGGGTTGCAGAGTCAGACACGACTGAGCGACTGAACTGAACTGAACAGCCTCCCCCATCTATTTGCCATGAGGTGATGAGACCAGACATCACGATCTTAACTTTTTGAATGTTGAGTTTTAAGCCAGCTTTTTCTCTCTCCTCTTTCACCTTCATCACGAGGCTCTTTAGTTTCTTCTTTGCTTTCTGCCATTAGAGTGGTATCACCTGCATATCTGAGGTTGTTGATATTTCTTGTTTCAGTCTTGATTCCAGCTTGTGATTCATTCAGCTTGGCATCTCACATGTTATATTCTGCATAGACGTTAAATAAGCAAGTTGACAATAAACAGCCTTGTTGCACTCCTTTCCCAGTTTTGAACCAGTCAGGTGTTCCATGTAAGATTCTAACTGTTTCTTCTTGACCCGCACACAGGTTTCTCAGGAGACAGATAAGATGGTCTGGTATTCCCATCCCTTTAAGAACTTTAAGAGTTGGTTGTCTATTAGCCCATCTAAATATTTGGGGTTCATCATTATCGTCCTCCCACTAACAGCACTACGGGTTAGATATGCCCATGCACACGAATCTCCAGGGATCTTACTAAAATGACTCTGATCCAGCAGGCCTGAGCAGTAGTCTGAGAGTCTTCATCTCCACCCAGCTCCCAGGTGATGCTGATGCTGCTGGTCCACGGACCACACTGTGAGGAGCAGGATGTTATTTTATGTACAAAATTGATGTGGAAGTGGAATTTCTGAAAGGTCATAATTTCTTGTGCCTGATTAAGACTCAACAACAGAACTAGGATCCAAACAAAGGCATGCGGACTCTAGAGAACCCAGAGAGAAAATTGTTTGGGATCTGAAAATGGTTAATAAATAAGAATTTGATGGTGTTCCAAGTCACTCCAGGGGTACTAACCACATTTGGTCTTATTTCAGTGGTTTGTGGCACCGTGGAGATCCCGGACCTCAGAGAGTTCCCCCAGCCCAGCTCCTGGGTGCATGTCTAAGTCCTGGGAAAAGCAGGCTAACATGTAATTAGTGCTACACACTTTAAGTGCAGTATCTTCTGTAATCTGTTTGCTTATTCTTGCTTGCCTCAGTTGCCTCCCCTGAAAAATGTGCATAATAACAGTTCTTATGTCCTAGGATTGTGTAGGATGACACAAGTTCTTTCAAGCCAAGCACCAAAAACAGGGCTCCCCATGAGGGAACGGTGTGGCACAGAGGTGAAGTATGGCCTCTGGAACTGAAGGGTCTGGGTTCAAATGCTGGCTATGTCATTTAGTAGATGTGTGACCTCTGGCAGTTGAAGTTAATTACCATGTGCCTTAGCTCCCCACTCTGTAAAAGGGGAATGATAATAGAAGTGAGGCGTAAATCTCTTAGAATAGTTCTTGTTTCATACGAAATGCTATTTAAGCCTTATTATTATCATTCATCTTCATACAAAACCTTTGAGACAGTTACTGTTGTCTTACCTGTGTTTCTGACATGGAAACTGAGGCTCAGAAACTTAATTTCTTGTCCAAGGTCATGCAGTCGATGGCAGATCTGGTTGCAAAAGCAAGCATTCTGACCCTAAATCTGCCCTCACCTTCCTCCCTAAAAAGGTTGTCTTTACTCCAAATCTCCTCGAGCAATTGGGTGCCCAAGCCAGCACCACTGGCAGGGGTGGGGGGGAGTGGGGAGGTGCTAAGAGGAATTCTCCCTCCTCCGTGCAGCAGAGGCAGTTCCAGGACGCGGGAGTCCCCAGGGGACAGTGTGTTAGCCATGCCCATGACAGGAGGGGGCCGTGGTATAGGATGTGGCAGCAGTAGCCGTGGTGGGAGCTTCTGGTACAGGAAAGATGCTGGGTTCTTTGGGAGGCCTGGGTGATGCCCACCACCTATGCCAGCCTCAGTAAAGGGGGTTTCTGGGAAAGCAGCAATATTGGTGGCTGTGCCCATGTCCCACCCTCCCAGCAGTCACAGGAGCAATGCTGATGAGGGCAAGTGTTCTCAGTAGCTGGGCTGCATCCAGCCAAGGAGGCAGAAGGGTTTGCTACCTGCGGGCTAGAGGGCTTGGTAATGAGACCAGAGGACATGTCTGTTAGGAATTCCCAGGAAACATCTGGATGGACTTTGACCGATAATGGGTAGTGGGGAGAGCTGGAGAAGTACTGCTCGTTGCTGCTGATGCTACTGCATTTTTATCTCCAGATCCTGGAGATGGGAGGGAATGGGTCTTCAAACACCCCAGCTAAGCTGTGAATTCCTGGAGAACAGGATTTTCGTGTTCCTCATAGGAAGTATGCCACCTTGTCTTACAATTAATCTGGCTCCCCTATTTGTTGAATAAATTAATCTAAACCAATATATGAAGTACTATGGATTGCATGTTTGTGCCCTTCCTCCCCCACTCCTCATTCATATGTTGAAGCTTTAATCCACGATGCAATGGTATTAGAAGGTGGGGCCTTTGGGAGGTTATTGGGTTTAGAAGAGGTTGTGATTGTGGAGCCCTTATAATGGGATTCGTACCCATTTAAGAAGAGGAAGGGACCAGAGCTGTCTCTTTCTTGGACATGTGAGAACACAGCACAAAGGCAATCTACAAGCCAGGAAGAGGGCCCTCATAGGAACCCAAACTGGCCTTCTGATCTTGGACTTCCACCCTTCACAATTATAAGAGAAAAGAAACTGTCATTTAGGCCACCCAGTTGGTATTTGTTCTATCAACCTGAGCTAAGACAGAGAGGGAAAGCAAAGGGCTAAAATACTCTGGCACAGAGATGGCTAACACCCAGGCTGGGTTCAAGGGGACAGGGATGGTCAGGGGGCTGTGGGTGGCATCAGCCCTACCAGTTCTTCAATCCCACCTCTCTCCTCCACCAAATGTATTAATGCCTCCTTTACTGTGCTAAAATGCAATCCACAGATAATATAACCTATGCATGCATTTGTGCTTTGTGATCCTATAGATCACATGTCTGGCTCTTTGTGATTCTATAGACTGTAGCCCTCCAGGCTCCTCTGTCCGTGGGATTCTCCAGGCAAGAAAACTGGAATGGGTTGCTATGCCCTCCTCCAGGAGCCCTTCCTGATCCAGGGATCAAACCCAGCTCTCATACATTGCAGGCAGATTCTTTACCGTCTGAGCTACCAGTCTATAATCAATTCAAAATATGAGCTAAGAATTTACAAAAGGAGTTGGAAGCTTGCACTTATTTGAGATTCACTATAAATTTGACAGCTCCAAGTACAGACCTATACATACTGCCTAATGAGTGAAATACTGTAAGTTGTGTCTCCATTTTGTGATTCCATTTTCTAAAATAGTGAACAGTCTGTGGCAAGTCTTGAATAAAACAAAGTTGAGTTTCACTTTGATTTACAAGAGTTGAATTGCTGGAAATTTAATAATGTTAAAACGTCTCAGAAGGTTGTTTTGTATTTGCATGTAAAAAAGTGGTCAGATCCGGGCTAAGATCATTCAGATCAGGTTTTGCAATTACATGAATGTCCAGTAGAAGTTCTGAAATTCACATGAGACAAGAGGCCATCTTTGTCATGCAGGATTATCCTGTGTGTTTTTGGATGCCAGTCTCCTTGGACACACCCACTAAATGCCAGCTGGGAAGCCCAATCATTGGAATCACCAACCCCTTCCCCTTATACACCAAGAGCCATTGTCATTGTCATGAACTGGGTCCCTAACCTCTGTGTGTGTAGTCATTCAGTCATGTCTGAGTCTTTGTGACCCCATGGACTGCAGCCCACCAGGCTCCTCTGGGATTCTCCAGGCAAGAAAACTGGAGTGGGTTGCCATTTTCTTCTCCTAATTTCCAGGCAGGGGTTATCGTCTTGAATTTGGGCCTATAATGCCAAGCTTTCCTTGTTCCTTCCACTCCGGGAAATTTCTTGAATCTTCAACTCCCTGCATATCTTTCCTCAACTCTGTATTGCTTTAACTTGAATGTCACCATCAACCTTGTGAATGAATGAGATTTCTGAAGCCAGGTCCCAGGCATTGACCTCCTGGATATAGCTGCTGTCCTCCTGAGGAAGGAGTCATCTTCTTGGCTGGGTGCAGAGGGAGAGATGAGACCCTGCCACTATCCCCACAACCCTCCCCATTCTGCAACCCAGCCTCGTGCTGGAGCCCAGGGCCTGCACCACTTGCTGCTCCTCAGGCAGCACTATGGAATTTGGAATTTGGGGAGGAGTTCCCACCACCCTACTACACCCTGAAAGACTTAACTGCTCAATCAGCCTTTATGTTTTCTTATTACTAAGAGGAAAACATGTAACTGGGAAAGAGACGTGATCCTTGGCAAAGTTGATCTCAAACAGATTCAAAAGTGCCTGAGAACTGTGCAAGTCCGAGCAAGTCATTTAACTTTCTGAGTCCTCGTGTCCTCAACTTATGCATGGATCATGTGAAATAGTTTAAGAGAGAGAGCTCTATAAACTATAAAAAATTATATGAATATGATAAATGGCCATTACCTTTATTATTTCAGCCAGTCCAATGATCCACTTAAATATGCCAATGAATACAAGAGCAGTGGGTGGGAATCTTGAGTTACAGGAGCACAGGATACACATATTCTTCAAATCCATCATCTAGACCGGGGGTTGGCAAACTGTGGCCCATGGGAAAATTTGACGCCCCCGGCCTGCTTTTCAAATAAAGTTTTATTGGAACAGAGCTGCGCTCATTTGGTTAGATACTGTCTTGGGCTGTTTTGGCACTGGAACAGCAGAGTTGAGTTGTTATGACAGAAAGCAGATGGTGTACAAAGCCTAAAATATTGATATTTACTATCTGGTCCTCTACAGAAAAAGTTTGCTGACCCCCGGTCTATACAGTTGACAGAAAGATGTGTCTAAAGTGTAAAACCATGTCCCAACCCACTCTTTCAATGGTTCCTGATGGTGAAGGAATAAATATGTTAACCCGGAAGACAAGACTCTCCTTAGCCTGGCTTGAGCCCACGGCCAGCTTCACACTTCTTCTTTGTGGCTTCTTCAACGTGGGAAAGATTGAAGGTAGGAGGAGAAGGGGACGACAGAGGGTGAGATGGTTGGATGCCATCACCGACTCAATGGGCATGAGTTTGAGTAAACTCCGGGAGTTGGTGATGGACAGGGAGGCCTGGCGTGCTGTGGTCCATGGTGTCCATGGGGACACGACTGAGCGACAGAACTGAACTGAACTGAATGCTAGGTCTTCACTGTGGCCCTCAGGCTTTCTCTAGTTGTGGCCCTCAGGCTTCTCCAGTCACGGTGTGTGGGCTTAATTGCCCCACGGCATGTGGAATCTTAGCCCCTAACCAGGGATGGAACTCATGTCCCCTGCTTTGTAAGATGGATTCTTAGTCCCTGGACCACCAGGGAAGTCCCCAGCCTCACTCTTCTGCTCCAAACTGCATGCTTTAAAAAATAAGCTTCTTTCTTCTATTCCTCTTGCTCAGTGCTATTTCTCCCTGCACGCCTTTGCCAAGAGTGCAGGTTGGCTCAGGATAGTTCTGGCCGGCTGACGCCTGAATGCCTTTCCCAGGTCATACTCAGCCCTCTTAGTCCCATCCCTGGATGCCTCAGCCCCTCTGTCCTTGAAACATGTTTCTGGCATGTCCCTGTCAGCCTAGGAAGGCCCTGAAGGAGTCGCATCACTCAGCAACTTGGCTCCGGGATGTGTAAAGCCCCAGCTCCATGCCTGTCACCCAGGAAGTAGCAATGAAGAGCCACTCTTATTATATATCACCATCTTTGGGCCAAGGCCCAGAGCACTCCAACTTTCATGGGGCCGAGAGGAGTCAAGGGGAGAAGACTCCCTCCCCTGCTGTCTATCTGCCACTCTCTCTCTATCTCCTCTCTGGGAGACGGCAGAGACTTTTCTAATGCAGGTAGCACTATAATTTCAAGTGCTCTGTAATGGCTCTTTTGTTACACAGATCCTTAATAGCATTTCCTTAGAATGAGATTGAGCCCACAGTCATTCTACACCTCCTGCAGACTGGAGTGTAATTGCTGCTAACAGACAAAGAGGTGGGCTTCCCAGATGGCTCAGTGGGTAAAGAATCTGCTTGCAAATGCAGGAGATGTGCATTCAATCCCTGGGTTGGGAAGATCCCCCTGGAGGAGGGTATGGCAACCTGCTCCAGTATTCTTGCCTGGAGAATCCCATGGACAGAGGAGCCTGGTGGGCTACAATCCATAGGGTTGCAAAGAGTCAGACAAGAATGAAGTGACTGGGCACACATGCACACACAAAGAGGTAATTACTGTGTAACCTGCCTTCTGGTTTCAAAGCAAACAATTAACATGTGGTGTGCTCTTAGGGGGTTTGAAGAATGTTACTGTTGTGCCCAATGGTGCCTGAATCTTTGTCCTACTTGAAAAGACCCAACGATCCAACCAGTTATGGGACCACTGAATCTCTGCTGGGATGGGACATGGAGGTCCTATGGTAAGCAGAATAGTGGCCCTCAAAGGTGTCTACATTCTAATCCCATGAACCTTGGAATATGTTACATTATGTGGCAAAAGGTAAGTAAAGTTATAGATGGAATGAAGGTTACTAGTCAGTCGACCTTCAAACAGGAAGATTATCCTGGATTATCTGGATGGGACCAACATAATCACAAGGCTCCTTCAGGATGGAAGAGGGAGGCAGAAGAGGAGAGCAGAGAGATGTGATGGGAGGAGGACTCAACCCACTGTTGCTGGCTTTGAAGGAGGAGGAAGGGGAGCATAGATCAAGGAGCGCAGGTGGTTCTAGAAGATGGAAAAGGTGAGGGAACAGACTGTTCCAGAGCCTCCAGAAAGGAGCACAGCCCTGCACTTAGATTTTAGTCTAGTGATATTCATGTTAGATTTCTAACCTATAAAACTGTAAAAGAATGCATCTGAATTTTTTTTTTGGGGGGGGAGGTGGGGGTTGCTGCATTGGGTCTTAGTTGCAGCACTCAGGATCTTTGTTGCATTAAGCGGGATCTTTCATTGCAGTAAGCAAACTCTCTAGTTGTGGTGCGTGGGCTTAGTAGCTCCATGGCATGTGGGATCTTAGTTCCCCGACCAGGGATCAAACCCATGTCCCCTGCATTGCAAGGTGGATTCTTAACCTCTGGACCACCAGGGAAGGCCCTCTGTGTTGTTTTAAGCCACTAAGCTTGTGGCAATTTGTTAGAGTAGCCATAGAGAACTAATGTGAGACCTTCATTTACCCCAGCTTTTTACTTGATATAGAAACTCCTCAGTAGCAAACCTGATTTATGATCATCAGCCTCTGCTGGAGGACTTTGCGTAACCTGGAGCTCAGTCCTTAAGTCATAGCCTATCGGATACTGATTGGCTTTCATTGTTGAAAAGGGCTTCCTCTTGGGCTTGAAATCTGTCACTCTTCACAATCAGACACCCTCCCTTGCTCTCCAGTTGTCTTGGCTGACAGAGTGTTCCCTTGGTGCCTCCACCTCTGTTCAAAGTGATTGATTCAGCATGGAGCTTGATTCAAGCCAGAAACACTGGGCCCAGTGAGACCCAATTCTTGGACTTTGGTGGGATGGTACTGTTAAGAAAGAGGCACTCTTCTCATGCGAGACCCAGGAATCCAAAATTTACAAGTACCCCAGCTTACTGTATTGCATGCTCCACGGGTCACCTCATGGGTGTTGTTTATCTGGAATCTCATGTCTGAACCCCACACGTGTGGACTCAAACACCAATCCCGAAGGTGACTTTTATGCAGGATCTTCTGAAGGCAACAGAAGGAGTGTTTTGGAAGACTTGAATCTACGTGAGAATAAAATGTGGGTAGTTTTGTTAAACATAAAAATATATAGTTAATTACAAACAATATTATGGGGCTTCCCTGGTGGCTCAGTGGTAAAGAATCCACCTGCCAATGCGGGAGACATGGGTTTGATCCCTGGTCCAGGAAGATCCCTGCAAGCCATGGAGCAAATAAGCCCATGGGCCACAGCTATTTGAGCCTGTGATATAGAGCCCGAGAACCATAAGTAGTGAGCCCACACACTGCAGTTATTCAAACCTGCGTGGCCTGGAGCCTGGGCTCTGCAACAAGAGAAGACACCGCAATGAGAAGCCCATGCACCAAAACTAGAGAGTAGCCCCCACTCGCCACAGTAGAGAAATCCCGAGCACAGCAGTGAAGACCCAGCACAGCCATATGTATATTATATACGTGATGGAGTCCCCCTTGCCCAGTTTACACTCACTCTCACCAGAGGCCTTATCAGCTTGCTAAATAGTCCACCAGACTGACTCCCCCAAGCCCAGGTCCTAGCCTCAGGACAAGTGAAGTCTTCAGTGCTCCCACGGGTGATCAGGGTCAAGGTGTTCTCAGGAGCCCCTCCAGGGGGACAAGCACCCTTTCCTCTTTGGAAGTTCCCCAGGTCTCTTCACCTTTTGAACTTGGCCTTCTTTGCCCTTTGGATGGAAGCCCAGTCCAGGTGCCAGCCATGCTCTCTCTGCTCTGAAGGGCAAATGGGAAGTTGCCACCAGAAGCTGTGTGGTTTGGGGCCACACCATGATTTCCTGGGACCTGGAGCTGAAAGTTAGCAATGCTGCCCAGGGCCCCCACATAGGGGTCCTCAGAAATATTTCTTGAATAAATGAATGGATGAGAGCAGAGAGGAAGGAGAAAGAGAAGGGGACAGGAGAAGAGAGTGAGAAAGATTGAGAGAGAGAGGGAGATCTTTCTTATTGTTTCCTTTCCTACCTTTGGGAGTGAGGAAGTGAGAGGGAGGGCGGGAAGATAAAGGACTTCTCTAGAAATCCTTTATTCCATTTTATTCCATACAATAACCATTATAAATGCCCATTTGGAATACAAACATAACAACCATACTAACTTCTTTCAATGTCTACTTGGCCGGAATAAACAGCCACTTTAACAAAATTTCTATCAAAATTACATTGCAGGCACAGTAACTAAAAGATGGAAACGACTCAAATGCCCATCAGTGAATGATGGATAAACAAAATGTGGTATATCCACATAATGGAGTAATATTTAGCTGTAAAAAGGAATGAAGTACTGCTACATGCTGGTCTTCCCTGGTGGCTCATTGGTAAAGAATCTGCTTGCCAATTCAGGAGACATGGGTTCAATTCCTGGGTCAGGAAGATCCCCTGGAGAAGGACATGGCGACCCACTCCAGTATTCTTGCCTGGAGAATCCCATGGACAGAGGAGCCTGGCGGGCTACAGTCCATGGGGTTTCGACTAAACAACGGCAACTGGTACATGCTACCATGCGGATGAACCTCAAGATGCGAAGTGAAAGAAGCCTGACACGAAGGTCACCTATTGTGAAGTTCCATTTACATGAATTACTCAGAATAGGCAAAGCGTCCGACAGGAATGAAAGAGCACGCGTACACGCACGCACACCGCCTCTGGTGGGAGAGGGTTGTCTCAGGCTTTCGCTGCCCTTAGAGCAGAAGACTCGGCAGCTCTCTACAGGTCTCATGTCTGAACACAAGCTGGTCTGATTTCCAAACACGTTTTCCCGTAACTGTACCCCTCTGTTATGGGTCAAATCCGGTCCCCTAAAAAGATAACATTTAAGTCCTAAACCCTGTACCTGTGACTTTTTAAAATCAAGTTAAGATGAAGTCATTAGGGTGGGCCTAACTCCAGCATGACTGATGTCCTTATGAAAGAGGGACATTTAGACACAGAGAGAGCCATGGGAAGAGGGTGGTAGAAACTGGAGGTAGGTCGCCACACGCCAAGGTGTGCCTGGAGCTTCTGGAAGCTGGGACAGGCAAGGAAGGATTCTCCCCTCCAGCCTTCAGAGGGAGCCTGGCCCTGCCAACCTATTGCTTGCAGGCGTGTGGGCTCCAGAACCATGAGAGAAGACATTTGCATTGTTCTAAGCCACCTCGTCTGCGGTGCTTTGTCACCGTGGCGTCGGTACCCTAGCACGCTCTTCCACGCTACATCTCCAGGAAGAGAGAGACAACAGACAAACTTGGAAAAGCTCACCGCGTATGTGAGGATCTTTAATTGCTTCACAGAGTTGAGGATCAGGATGTTCACCTGTGAAAGAAAAAGGTTTGGAAAGTGTTAAGCCCCAATGCCATGGATTATTACGAGATAATTATTCTATTATTGTGAGAGCAGGACCAGTTCCTACCGTCCAGCCCTTCTCTCTTCCACACTCATAATTATCACACTGCTAGCTTCTTAACCACTTAGATTCCTCTTTCTGTCAGCTCCCGTCTCCCTTCTTCCACTTTACACCCTGCAAACACGAAGAAGCGATGGCGCTGACAGCCAGGTTAGGGACGCGGGGCGGGTTCACCCCAGCTCGGAGGAGGCGCACCGCACACAGTCAACTTACCGCAGGGGCTGGGAACCCCTGTCTCCCTCCCGGCGTGTGCGTGTGCACTCATGTGTGGCCCCGGAGCAGAGGGAGAGAATCCAGTGATATTTCACACAAATGAGAAATGTTATTCTGCAGATTAAAGCCTCGCCGAGCCTGGTTTTGTCTTTATTTATGCTTTTCCATTTCCCTCTGCGCTGACATGGGTGCCCACGCCGCGGAGCACCGAAGGACGTAATTGGCGTGCTGAAGGATTGTTGAGTGGCCCGGACGCTCCCTCGCAGGCCTCCCTCCCTTCTCTCCCCCATCTGTCACCATCTAATGTGACAAAGTTTTTATCGGGCATTGAGGCACAGGAGATTAAAAGTAAATACTGCAATCAGGAGGCAGCTGGGGAGAAAATGCAGCGCATTTCACAGTAAGCTGCACAGCTCATCAGGGTAGCCTTGTGGCTCCCAGAGGCACGCGTGATGGGGGAGGGCGAACTCCAGGTGGGGTGGGAGTGGTGGGGGAGAGAGACAGGGGCCCAGGCAGCTGACTTTCACACTTGGGTCAGTGATAAATAGTAAAACGATAGCAGCCACCATATGTCAACAGCTTACCGTGTGCCAGGCACTTGGACTGGGTGATTTGGGTACATTTTCTAGTTTAATCCTCACAATGCTGGTGTACAGTTAGAATAGGCTCCTGCTTCCAAAGCACCCAAAGGGCTTCCCTGGTGTAAAGAATCCACCAGCCAGTGCAGGAGACACAGGTTCAATCCCTGGTCTGGGAAGATCCCGCATGCGGTGGAGCAACTAAGCCCATGTGTCACTACTATTGAGCCTCTGCCCGCGAGCCTGTACTCTGCAACAAGAGAAGCCACCATCATGTGAAGCCTGCGCACTGCAACTAGAGAGCAGCCCTTGGTTGCTGCAACTAGAGAAAAGCCTGCACAGCAACAAAGACTCAGCACAGCCAAAAAAAAAAAAATCTATAACCATAAGAAAAAAAAGCACCCGAACCCAGAGAAGTCAGGAACACACCCAAGGTCACACTGCTGGTGAGTGGCCAAGGTTCCCTCCCTCCTCTCATCTGTTCCTGCCCTCTTCCTTAGTGAACACATAGTGGGGTTTGCAAGATAAATAATCACAGGAGAGCTTTTGTTTGATTGCATCTTCATTACTATTTTGCACTAAACCACAAGCTTCTACCACTGATTGATTCAATCATATATTTATTCATTTAGAATCTAAGCTCTATGTTTTGTGTGTGTGACTTTTTTTTTTTTTTTTTCTATTTGGTATCTCTGGCCCTTAGAATATTGTCTGGCATATAATAAGTGCTCAATAAATATTTTTTGGGTGCTTGAATGAATGAGTGAATGAATGAATATTGGTCCAGGACCTCCTAAGCAACTGTTACTAGTGTGTGGTTCCTAGATCCGCAACAGCATCCTGGAAGTTTGTCAGGAATGCGGAATCTCAGGCATCACTCCTGATGTGCTAAATTAGAACCTGCATTTTGACAAGCTCCTCAGGTGGTCTGTGTGGTTTGCTGAAGTTTGAGAGACACTGGCATATACTAAGGCCCTTATCTTGATGGCCTAGTCTTTCCAGCTTCCCCATCTTGAGTGAAAGAGATTGAACTTCACATTTATTTCTGTGACTGCTTTATGCCATGCATTGTTAAATCCTGTTGAGGACATGGATGAACACCTGAAAATCCTTCTCCATTTGTCTCCCTGCCCCTTGCCTTTTTCTCCTTCTGTCCTCCCTTCTGGTCCTAGACGTGTTATCCTGGGCAATAGTAGATCCTTGAAATCTTTGTAATGGGCACTGCCCCAGCCACAGTGCTCTTTCC
This sequence comes from Bos indicus, assembly GCF_029378745.1. Taxonomy (NCBI): domain Eukaryota; kingdom Metazoa; phylum Chordata; class Mammalia; order Artiodactyla; family Bovidae; genus Bos; species Bos indicus. Next base: position 87,678,405 of record NC_091769.1, on the reverse strand, counting down.
TGAAGAGCTGATCACCTCTCATGGGGAGGAACAGAGGAGGTGAGAAGAAAGAGAATGCCACCCTTCTGAACTTTGAGCCAAATAAGCCTTAACTTGTAGTGATGCTTTGGAAAATATGATTCATTTCCATTTTACAGCTAGGGAATGGGTTCAGGAGGAGGAGAAGCCCCAGGAAGATTGGTGACACCAAACACTGAGTCTTATAGGGTCCTTGATAGAAAGATGTAGCACTGGCCAGATAGTGTCTGCGTGCTCTGAAAACAATTTCCATTGTGGAGCCTGTGTGGTGTCCTTCCCCTCCTGCTTCACAGCTATGAGCACCACTGCCTTGAGGGAAAATATGTGTCACTGTGATACAGTCTCATGGTCCAGCCTCTAACACTGGCAGCCTCTAGCTGCCAGCCTGCAGATAATCTAGGATTTAGGGTCAGAAAACATGAAGTCAACTACTCAGCAGCATCATAATCACATTACCTCAAATAATTTTATCAGGTACTATAAATTTAAATGTTTTTCACATTTTTTTATATTTCCAAAATCAGAGTGCAACTTATAGTAGATAAGTACATTTGATAGATTGCTTTATTAAAAAAATCTTTTAAAAACAGTTGCAATCAATGGCACCTTAGAATTGAGAAAATATCGTTGCTGCTGCTAAGTCACTTCAGTTGTGTCCGACTCTGTGTGACCCCATAGATGGCAGCCCAGCAGGCTCCTCTGTCCATGGGATTCTCCAGGCAAGAACACTGGAGTGGGTTGCCATTTCCTCCTCCAATGCATGAAAGTGAAAAGTGAAAGTGAAGTCGCTCAGTCGTGTCCAACTCTTAGCGACCCCATGAACTGCAGCCTTCCAGGCTCCTCTGTCCATGCGATTTTCCAGGCAAGAGTACTGGAGTGGGGTGCCAGAAAATATGGTATTAAGGCCCTAATGGAATGGGACATAGCACAGGTACATTTTGATAAATGATAAGGAGCTTAGGAAATGTGGAAATGAGACTAAATAATCACTGAATAACTATAATTAATACTACTTACATTTTATGTCAATTATACATTTTCTCTAATTCTTAAATAATTCCACAAGAAGGTAATGTGACTGTAATCATTTCAAACATGTGTATGTTGTGGTCTCCACCCTGTGGTCTTTCCATTTAATAACAGCTTTATTGAGATGCTGTTCACATGCTATAAAATTCACCCTTTGAGAGAGTACAGTTCAGATTTTACTGTAGTCCCAGAGTTGTGCTTGTGGTCTTTTTATCTGAATTTCTTGAGGATCTAATTTTATCTCTGATGTCTGCCAACTTTCAGTCATGTTGGATTATTTCCTCATGTGCTTTGTAATTTTGGGTTGAGAGCTCATTTTCAGGGAAGTTTTATGTGTGGAAATACTCTGTTGATTGGATAGAGGACTCTAGAAGGGAGTCCAGCAAGGAAATTGGTGGCTCCTCAGCCTGAACCTCAGTGCCCCTCCTAGGGGATGGGGCAGTCTGCCATGCATGACTATTGAGGGAGCCCTGAAGACCGTAAGCCTTGCTCAGACGTCTGTGTGCTAACGTTTTTGTCAGCAGGACCAATGCTGCCCCCAAAGCAGGGCACAAGCTCCTTGAGGGCAGGCATTGATCTTGCTCACTACCGTTCCTCCTGCATCTAGATCAGTGCTAGGGTTGGTGAGTGCTCAATAACTAGCTGTTAGAGGAATTAGTCGTTCCCCAGGGATTAGGACATGGATGTCTTTGGGGGGCCGTTATTCACCCTCTTACAGAAAAGATCTTACAAATAAACTTTTCAACTTCCTCAGCGTAGAAAAAACGACAGAGATCCATCAAGGTCTGACTGGCATGCGGCCCTAAGCTCTTCGTTTTACCTACTGCCTCCATTGGTTTACGTGTTCAAAGGAAAGCAGAAAATGAGCAACCGGAAGTCATCTGAGCAGTGTCCCGGGAGAGGACAGATGTGAGTGGAGCCTGAAAGGAGAGGAAGGACAAGGCTTCCTGGGGGCAGAGAACGCACAAGCAGAGCAGCTGGGAGATGTCAGTACACTCAGGAGTCTAAGTCTAAGGCCTCCACCTAGTGTCACAAGCAGCTTCCAACTGTGAAACTGAAAATGTTTCCAGACATGTTGCCAAGCGTCCTCTAAGGGATAAAATCGTCCCTGGATGAGATCTATGGGAGTGAACTCCATAAGCCTAAGTGTCTAAAAGTTATCATTCCTTTGTTTTCCCCAGTAAAGTAAATTTCTTTTAGGGCACACTTTATTTTTTTAATTGAAGTACAGTTAATTTACCATGTTGTGTTAGTTTCAAGTGTACAGAAAGTGATTCAGTTATACATGTATAAAAATATATTCTTTTTCAGATTCTTTTCCATTATAGGTTGTTATAAGATATTGAGTATAGTTCCCTGTGCTATTCAGTAGAATCTTGTGCTTTACTTATTTCACATATAATAGTGTGTATAAGTGAATCCCAAACTCCTAAATTATCTTCCCCTTCTGCTCTCCCCTTTGCTAACCATAAATTTTTTTCCTGTGTCTATGAGTCTGTTTTTGTTTCATTGATAAGTTTATTTGTGTCATATTTTAGATCCCACATATAAGTGATGTCAAATGATATTTGTCTTTTCCTGTCTGATTTACTTCACTTAATATGAAATCGCTAGCTTCATCAATATTTTTCCAAATGGCATGGTTTCATTCTTTTTTATGGCTGAGTAATATTCCATTGTGTGTGTGTGTGTGTGTGTGTGTGTGTGTGTGTGTGTGTGTATAGCACATAAGACATCATTCTTGTGCTAGTTTATTATTATTTGACTGCCACATGCTGGCTATATGCTACTTTGGAGGCAGTGCATGTCCTTTTTCTCCAGGACCCTATGGAGAAAATATGAGGTCCAGGTTAAATGGAAATTTGGAGAGGGCCTTAACAAACAAGTGAGGAAAGTGTTTTTAAATGGCTGAACAGCACTTTAAAAAAAGTATTTATTTTTGACTGTCCCGAGTCTTCATTGCTCTACTTCTCTACTCATCGTTGAGTTGCTCAGGCTCCTCATTGCGGTGGCTTCTTTTACTCCAGAGCACAGGCTCTAGAGTGTGGGCTCCACAATTGTGGTGCATGGGCTTAGTTGCCCCATGGCATGTGGGATCTTCCTGGACCAGGGTTTGAACCTACGTCCCCTGTATTGGCAGGTGGATTCTTAACCACTGGACTACCGGGAAAGTCCCTGAATAGCACTTTGTATGCAACAAATACTCCTGCCTTGCCGCCTCAGCCACCGTAAACTGGCTGGAAGAGGCAAGAGACCAGCTCTGGTCTCAGCGGCTTCACCACCTGCTGGGTGACCCAGGCAGCCCCTTCTCCTCTTTAGGCCTCTGTTTCCTCACTAGATGGACGGTGAGGCCCCTCAACATGTCCACTGGTTCTGACCATCAAAATGGCCATGGAGCAGGGAGAGACAGAGCCTCCCGCAGGAGCTGGGAAGATGGCCCCCCTGTGGCAGGTGGGAACCCAGAAGGATTTTGAGCCAAGGCAGTGGGTCCACCTGGATTTGTTGTTGTTGTTCAGTCGCCAAGTCATGTCAGACTCTTGGCAACACCATGAACTGCGCACACCAGGCTTCCCTGTATCAAGAGCTAATTAAAGGTCACCATGGGCAGAAGACAAGTTTCCAGGGATGGTGATTAAAGATGCTACTTAAGACCAAATGAGGGAATTCCCTGGTGGTGCAGTAGATGATAAGAATCTGTCTGCAAATGCAGGGGGCACAGGTTCGATCCCTGGTCCAGGAACATTCTACATTCCTTAGAGCAAGAAAGCCCGTATTCCACAACATCTGGGCCTGCACTCTAGAGCCCTCGAGTCACAACTACTGAGCCCACGTGCTGCAACTAGGGAAGCCCCTGTGCCTAGTGCTCCACAACAAGAGAAGCCCCCGCAATGAGAGGCCTGTGCCCCACAAAGAAGGGGAGCCCCCACTCCCCGCAACTACAGAAAGCCCACGTGACAATGAAGACCCAGTACAACCAAAAAATAAAAAAAAACAAAAGAGACTACTGTTTCTGCTTCCCCAGAAGGAAAAAATCACTCAAATGCGCATAGAAATAAATGTCTCTACTGCTTTCTTCCTGTAGCTATTACAATGTGTATGAGAGAAGGAGAAAGACAAAAAGGTCCAAACACCTGCCTTGTGTCCTGTTGCTGAAGACAAGTCCTATAGTAAATGGTCTTTGCAGGGCAGGACAGCGAGCTTTGGAGGGTCAGGTGAGCCTAGAGGAGAGGCCATCACAGGGTCTAGATTACTCTGCATAGTGAAGTGAGGGAGTTGAGTTTCTGGGAGAAGGTGGAGGAAAGACATTGGGGAAGAGGGCATCCTGGTGTCTTAAGGGAAAATCCATAGAGCTTGGTGTTGATGGTCCATCAGTGATGAGGGAAAGGAGGAGTCCAGACTGAATCCTTTGTCTTCTGGCTTGAGAAATGGAATGACCGCCACACTGTGAAGTGGGGAACATCAAAGGGGACCATGTACCTGGGGAGGAGTGGAGATGATGAACTTGGTTTTGACCTTGTTTAGTGCCTCACAACTTCCAAGTGGGAGGGTCAGATAAGAAGCTGGATACACAGCACTCAGGCTTGGGGGAGAGGCTGGGCTAAAGTCATCTGAGTGGGGATCGCATGTCTACAGGGGCAGCTGGGGCTCTGGCTGCAGGGGATTGGCTGAAGGAAATGAGGCAGGGTGAGAAACAGAGGCCCCTGGACAGAGCCTTGAGGAGCGCCAGCAGAGGAGGAGCTCACAGCCAGAGCATCCTCTGCCCTCCTTTACAGGATGCCAGGGCCCAGCTCTGAGCCACTGAGGCCTCCCAAAATATGGGCAGCCCTGGCAGCACCATCTCCTTGTTGTCTCTGTGCTAACAAACTAGGGCTAATCAGTGTTGTGTGTGTGTGTGCGCTTAGCTTCCACTAGCGTGTGTGTACCTGTGTTTTTTGGCTTCCATGTACAGTGGTGTGTGCGCTCTGGCTGCTGTCATTATGCCGCTAATGGAAATACTGCCACGGATCGCAACTCTCAATTAGCTCCCGGGGCGATCGCTGTGACAGCCAGTTACAGAACAGCAAGGCCTAAAGGAATGAATTAATTTGTAGTACACGGCAGTTAGAATCACCGCGTTAGCCACGGACTCGACAGCCAGAGACCGTGATTAGAGGAGCTGGGACCACTGGTCACCAGCGGGGACCCAGGAGGTGCCTCCCCTGTGGGCCTGACCTGGGAAGGGGATCCGAGGGACGTTGAGGACCTTTGCCAAGCTCAGGACCACTCTAGGGCTGTTCCATGCACCCCCTGGGACGAGGGCGCCGGCTGGCACACGGCCAGACTGGAAGCGTGGGGTGCCAGGAGCTTTAAGACAGGGGTGAGGCCTGTTCTCTCCCTGCAAACTGGACCTTCTATTGTCTCATTTTGGCTGGTGTGAGGTCAGGGGTCTTCAGGGATGGAGTCTTCAGTGAGGGTGAAGCATGTGGAGGGACAGAAGCCACCCTCTCCCCACAAGTGTCTCTCAGTATTCTTTCTTTTCTGATTTTTCATTGAGGTGACACTCATACAACACAGCTGACCATTAACAAGTGCACAATCCGGTGGCATGTCATGCGTTCACAATGTTTACAACCACCACCTTGCTCCAGCTGCAAAACGTTTTCATCACTCCAGAAGGACATCTCATATCTTTTCTGTAATCACACCCATTCTCCCTTCCCCCAGCCCCTGGTAGCCATGAATCTACTTTCTGATAACGTGGATTTACCTATTCTGGATATTTCATATAGAAGAAATCATATAATACATGACCTTTCTTTGCGTATAAATTCTCAGGATAATTTAATTGCTAATATTTATAAATCTCATTATCAAAAATTAGCCACATAATACATGACCTTTTATGTCTCTCACTATGTCAGAGTTATGGGAAAAGATACACACACACAGCCCTGCCTGAAATACTTGTCATGGGTGATGCCCTCTGCCATCTTTATTTTATTCCCTTTTGTTAAAAAAAAAAAAAAGTGTGGATCAACCACCCCAAAACTGATTTTCTGGTTCACACATGGGTTGTGACCCACAGTTTGGAAAGCCCTGGTGAAACCAAAGCAGAGCTTTGGGGACCCCAAGGGCTTGTCCTAACTGAGTAGGGCATATGCCTTCTTCTTGGGCCTGATGGCCTCTAAGGTTTCTTTAAAGCCAACTCACTATGTATTTATCTAGAAGTTAAGATGCCTGTCTAGCCTGTCTGAGCTTAAGGAACCAAGCTTAAGATGATCCTCACTGCTTGTGTGTGCAGACATTCATGGCCATGTGGTCCACGGGAAGCCCTGGGGTTTGGTATTTATGATTTTTATTCTGTTGTGTCAATTTAATTAGGTTATTGTTGTCCTTGTTCAGTCACTAAGCTGTGTCTGACTCTTTGTGACCCCATGATCTGCAGCACCCCAGGCTGCCCTGTCTTTGACCATCTCCCAGAGTTTGCTCAAACTCATGTCCATTGAGTCAGTGATGTCATCCAACCATCTCATCCTCTGTTGCCCCCTTCTCCCCTGCCTTCAGTCTTTCCCAGCATCAGGGTCTTTTCCAATGAGTCGGCTCTTTGCATCAGGTGGGCCAAGTATTGGAGCTTCAGCTTCAGCATCAGTCCTTCCAATGAATATTTAGGGTTGATTTATTTTAGGATGGACTGGTTTGATCTCCTCCATTATAGTCCCACGTTATTCAAACACGAATTGAGGCTTTGCTCTGATGATATTGTGGAGATGTGATAAATGCCAAAATCAGCTGACTTTAAGAGAGATTTGGGGATCCCATGGTGGTCCAGTGGTTAGGACTTGGCACTTTCAATGTGGTGGCCTGGGTTCAATCCCTGGTGGGGGATACTAAAATACCTAAAGCTGTGCGGCACAGCCAAAAAAAAAAAAGACACAGAGAGAAATTAGCTTTCAAAATCTGGATGAATCTTTTTTTTTTTTTTTTTTTTTTTTTTGAGTTCTCTCAGAGTATTAATCCACATTATTTTCATTTTCAACTTCTTTTTTTAAACATTTATCTTATTTATTCTTGGCTGTGTTGGGTCTTTGCTACAGCACGCAGCCCTGCTGCACGCCGCTGCTGCTATCGTGGCAGCGAGTGGAGGCTACTCAAAGTGTGGTCCTCGCGCCTCTCACTGCCGTGGCCCTTCTCGCTGCAGAGCAGGGCTCCAGGGTGCTCGGGCTTCATTAGTTGAGGCACATGGGCTCTAGAGCCCAGGCTCAACAGTTGTGGTGCACGGGCTTAGTTGCTTCATGGCACTGTCCCTTGCAATGGCAGGCATATTCTTAACCACTGGTCACCAGGGAAGCCTCCATTTTCGACTTCTTGTATTTAGTTGTTTTTTTTTTCCATTAAAGATTCAATACACATGTGCACAGTTAAATGAGAAGTAAACTACAGACCATCATGCTGGAAGCATAGACACCTGAAGGATTAGCAAAGGGTTTGTCCAGAGAACCAGAGGAAGAAGCAGTCTAGAGCAGACGGCAGCAAGCTCCAGCCTCATCCTATTTTTGTAACACGGCCACACCATCGGTTTACCTATCATCTATGACTGCTTGTGCCCTCCTCTACAGAGTGGGTAGCTGCACCAGAGACTCCGTGGCTCAGACAGCCTAAATTATTTGCTATCTGGATTTTTACAGAGAAGTTGCCAACCTGTAGTCTAGTTGGACAAATGCTGAGAACCCAAACCAATAAACTTACAGAGATAAATGAAAAACTCATTGCCTGTTAATTCAGGGGCCCACATGGAACTACTTAGAATGGCTTTGCTTCTTTTATTTATTTAATTTTGGTTGCACTGGATTTTTGTTGCTATGTGCAGGCTTTCTCTAGTTTCAGTGAGTCTGGGCTACTCATCGTTGAGGTTCGTGGGCTTCACACTGTGGTGGCTTCTCTTGTAGCGGAGCACAAGCTGTGGGCATGGGGGCTTCATAGTTGCAGCTCAGTAGTTGGGGCTCATCAGCCCTAGAGCATGGGCTCAGTAGTTGTGGCACTTGGGCTTAGTCACTCCATAGCTTGTGGAATCCTTCCAGACAAGGGATGGAACCCATGTCCCCTGCGTTGGCAGCGGATTCTTATCCACTGCACCACCAGGAAAGTCCAGGATGGACTTGCTTCTTCCATGGGGGTTAGCTTGTGAAGTCAACATGTAAAGCAAAAATCACACACAGTCAAACTTATCCTGGGAGGTCCCCTGAAAGTTGTCATGTTGAAGATTGATCTACTATTTCTCATGAAGTCCAGCACAGCCAATTTGCCAACATCTACAAACCCATTGTAGGCATTTCAACAGTTATTCGTGTAAGGTGCAAGGAACTCCTATGGGCAGCCTCACTAGTCCTGAGAACTGTGAGCTCACATCTGCAGTGGAATCAACTGCAGTTCTGAAAGCAAATCACATACGGGCTGGCAATGTTTACAGGAAATAAATGATTAAAAACCCTAGACTAGCATTCCCCAGAAGCTCTCTCATTTGGAAAATTGCAAAAGGAAATGAAGAGAAGTGGGAAATGTTTTGCCAACAAGAAAGCTAGGGGAAAAAATCCTCTTAAGCATATGTTGAAAGAGACTTTATATTTTACATCTATATCTTTGTCAATTACCTCAATTATGAGTGAGTGCAATAAACATTTAAATATTAGTGATTAGAAAACTGATTTGAAAGAACATTCCCAGTATCTTTGAAATGCTCTGATGTGATTAATGTCAAAATGAGACACTAATTTGCGTCCACTGTATTGGCAAAAGGGAAGTTGGATTACACTAAGCAAGGACCAGGATGTGGGGAGCTGAGAACTTACGCATTGCTGGTGGGAGTAAATAAACCCACATGAAGAGTGATTTGGGAGTGACTAGTAAAGGTGAGATGTGCACATCCAAAGTGAAAATGAAAGTGTTAGTCACTCAGGTGTGTCTGACTCTTTGTGACCCCATGGACTGTATGTAGGCCACCAGGCTCCTCTGTCCATGGAATTCTCCAGGCAAGAATGCTGGAGTGGGTTGCCATTCCCTTCTCCAGGGAATCTTCCCAACCCAGGTATCTAACCTGGGTCTCCCACATTGCAAGCAGATTCTTTATCGTCTGAGTCACCAGCTCAGCCATCCTAGCAATTCAGCTTCTGGTTAGATACGCTAAAGCAACAGTTCTCAAAGTCTAATCCCAGAACTGCTTCGAGGGGATCTACAAGGTCAAAACTTTTTTCAAAATGACATTAAGCTGTTACCTGTCTCTTTTCCTGTCTTAGCATTTGCCCTGATGGTACAAAAATAAAAGCCACGGTGCATAAGGCTACTGATTACTTAGCATGGATCAGTGCGGTGGCCCCAAACTATACCCAGCCATCATTGCATTCTACATTCTCATGCACTTTGTAGGGGGAAACCAGTTTTACTAAAGAATGTTCTACCTAGGGCTGTAAAGTTTTTAATTTTTAAAAATCTTGACTCCAGAGTCCTTGACTTTTTAAAATTCTGTGTGATGAAATGGGAATTGCACATAAGGAAAGCCCTTCTGCTGAATACTCGAGTACAATTGTCTGGAGGAAAAGCACATACAGAACTATCTTGAGTTGAAAGATCAGCTGGCCAGTTTTTTCATGGAACATTATTTTTCCTTGAAAGAATAATTCACAAGCTAGTTATTTGGGGAATTCCCTAGCGGTCCAGTGGTTAGGACTCTGTGCTTTCACCACCTGGGGCCCAGGTTCAATCCCTGGATGGGGAACTAAGATCCCAGAAGCCTTGCTGCATTGCCCAAAAAACAAACAAACAAAAAATCACAATGGTTATTCAGATTTGGCTATTTGGCAGACATTTTTTCAAAAATAAAGTGAGTCCCTCACATTAAGGAAAACAACTGATAACATACATTGCTAATGATAAAATTGGAACTTTCAAATTTTAAGAAACTTGTATCTGCCACCATGAGCGAGATAGCTTCCCACACTCGAAGTCTTTTGTGATAAGATCAGAGGTGATGTTAATGAACTTTTATGCTGAAGTGTGCCAACATTGGAAGATCCACAGGATGTATTTTCTAAATAATCAATGTATAATGTATAATAATCAATGTTACAAAAATCATGAGTAAAAGATCAACTCAGAGTATGAGATAGACCATTGCATTTTAGTGTGAAGTGAAAGTCGCTCAGTCATGTCCGACTCTTTGCGATCCCATGGATAGTCCATGGAATTCTCCAGGCCAGAATACTGGAGTGGGTAGCCGTTTCCTTCTCCAGGCGATCTTCCCAACCCAGGGATCGAACCCAGGTCTCCCTCAACTGAGGCACCAGGGAAGCCCTGCATTTCAATGTACAAAAAGTTAATTAATATGGTTTCAGATTTCACATTGCAGCTGGTCTTTAAGAAATAACCATTTGTTGAATTTTGGCATATTGTCAAACAATATCCACAGTTATCTGAAATGGCTACTAGATTACTCTTTCCTTTTCTAACTATGTGTCTATGTGAGACCAATTTTTCTTTATAGACTTCAACCAAAACCATATAATACAACAGGTATTAGATTTGTAAAAATGAATGCTACTCATCTTACTATATTTATTTCGAAAAACATTATTTTTATAAAAATTTATTATCTAGATAACAATGACCCTATATGTGAGACAGCAAAAGAGACACAGATGTAAAGAACAGACTTTTGGACTCTGTGGGAGAAGGCGAGGGTGGGATGATTTGAGAGAATAGCATTGAAACATGTATATTACCATTTGTGAAATAGATCGTCAGTCCAGGTTTGATGCATGAGACAGGGTGCTCAGGGCCAGTGCACTGGGATGACCCTGAGGGATGGGTTGGGGAGGTAGGTGGGAAGGGGTTCAGGATGGGGGGACACATGTACACCCATGGCTGATTCATGTCAATGTATGGCAAAAACCACTTTGTAAAGTAATTAGCCTCCAATTAAAATAAATTAATTAATTTTTTAAAAAGACAGAAAAATATTTATTATCTATATTAACATGGAGTGGCTTATTATTGTCTTAATTAATGAGTACCTATGTTTTTAATTCTCAGTTTTATTTCTAAACTGGTAGCTCTGATACCTATTGACAGATGTAACACCCTCACACAAAATCTCTTGGGGGCCTCAAGAATTGTTAGACTATAAAGGACTCCTGAGGTCAAAAAGTTTGAGAAGTGTTACCTGAGAAATCAAACTCTCCCACAAATACACAAGGAAATCTGTATAAGGAATTTCATGTGTTACTGTTAGAAATAGAAGAATTGGGAAGAAACTAACTGTACTTCAGTTGAAGAATAGATGAACTCTAGTTTAGGATTTAATGTCATACTAGTTAGCAGTTGAAATCAATAAATTAATGAAATCAATGAATGTATATATATGTGTGTGTATGAACGAGTTAAAAAATCACAAAATTTAAAAAGCAAATTGCAAGAGACTATCAAAACAATTTGATATAATTTGCAATTTTTAATTATAAGAAAAATTGTTTATGGAAGCATATGTGTAGTAAATATAGTAAAAACATACATATGAATAACTTACATCACCTTCAATATACTGATTTTTTTTTTAAGTACAAGTAGGAGAGAAAATGTAAGAAAGTAAGACTTATACTATAGATCACAATATTTCTTAAAAACTAAAAGTTCTAAAGCAAATAAGTTAACATTAGATACTTAAGAATTTGTTTATATTATTTTCTATAACATCCTGCATGTTTCAAATATGTTTCTGTTTCAAATAATTGAAGACAAAAAGCATTTTTCATTTCAATAAATGATTTATTTTGAAATAGAAATACAGAATTTTTTGTTGTTGTTCAGTAAGTGTGTTTCTCTTCATTCCCGCTAAATGGTTGTTGAATGTGCACTTGAGGATTATCAGCATCAGTTCAGTTAAGTTGATCAGTGGTGTCCGACTCTTTGCGACCCCAAGGACTGCAGTACGCCAGGCTTCCCTGTCTATCACCAACTCCTGGAGCTTGCTCAAACTCATGTCCATTGAGTTGGTGATGCCGTCCAACCATCTCATCCTCTGTCATCTGCTTCTCCTCCTGCCTTCAATCTTTCCCAGCATCAGGGTCTTTTCCAATGAGTCAACTCGTCGCATGAGGTGGCCAAAGTATTGGAGTTTCAGCTTCAGCATCAGTCCTTCCAATGAATATTCAGGGTTGATTTCCTTTAGGATTGACTGGTTGGATCTCCTTGCAGTCCAAGGGACTCTCAAGAGTCTTCTCCAACACCACAGTTCAAAAGCATCAATTCTTTGGTGCTCAGCTTTCTTTATGGGCCAACTCTCCCAGCCATACGTGACTACTGGGAAAATCATAGCTTTGACTACACTGACCTTTGTCAGCAAAGTAACGTCTCTGCTCTTTAATATGCTGTCTAGGTTTGTCATAGCTTTTCTTCCAAGGAGCAAGCGTCTTTTAATTTCAGGCTGTAGTCACCATCTGCAGTGATTTTGGAGCCCAAGGAAATAAAGTCTGTCACTGTTTCCTTTGTTTCCCCATCTATTTGCCATGAAGTGATGGCACCAGATGCCATTATTAGCATAACCTGTATTAAGTCCAGCTCAGCCTGGGGAGTCCTCACACCTTTGTCTGGCCTTGTGACAGGGAAGTAGAATGTATAGGGAGAATTTTCACTTTCTCTGTATTGTTTCAACTTTTCACAATAATGTTTTATCAGGAAAAAATTAAATACATTTCTATTGTGAAATAGCACAAAATTATGTCCTTCTGTTTTCATTTTTTAAATAATATTGAGACCATGTTCTTCATCCCACTGTGAAAACTGATTTTTATCATTTAACCTTTAATCATATTCTACATCATTAATTTTTAATATCAGTATGTTCATGGCTGCCTAATATTCCACCATACAAACTGCCATACATTAAAAAAAAAATCACTTGCATGTTTAGTCACTTTGGCTGTTTCCAGCTTTTTGCCATTATAAAAAAGTGTTGTGATGCATCCTTTTACATGTAATTTTCATTTTTATTTTTGATTATGAAGGAGCTTAGAACATTCCATTCAAAAAGTTGCTTTGGCCGGGCCGCGAAAAAAAGTGAAAGTGAAAGTTGCTCAGTCATGTCCAGACTCTTTGCGACCCCATGGACTATACAGTCCATGGAATTCTCTAGGTCAGAATACTGGAGTGGGTAACTTTTCCCTTCTCCGGGAATCTTCCCAGCCCAGGGATCAAACCCAGGTCTTCCGCATTGCAGGTGGATTCTTTACCAGATGAGCCACAGGGAAGCCCTTCTTAGAGGTAGGAGATAAAATTCTCATATGAAAAATGTCCTCCCTGGGAACTTCCCTGGTGGTCCAGTGGTTAAGACTCTGAACTTCTACTGCAGGGGGTGCTGGTTCTATCCCTAGTCAGGGAACTAAGATCCCACATGCCACAGTGTATGGCCCTCCCCTCCCCCGCAATAAGATGTTTGCCTTATACCAAGGAAAGTAGCATTCTTATGAAGGACAAAAAGTTGAGACTAAGAGAATGCTATAAAGAGAGACTCTGTTAAAATAATTATTATCTTTCATTAGCCTCCCCTCATAGTTAAGTCACTTTTTCACAATGGTCCCTCTTTGTTCAATCTAATATAAAACCAAGGAGGTTTTGCCATTTCTTTGGGTCTTCCTGTGTCATATAAGATATTTATTAAGTATCAGTTTAGTTCAGTTGCTCAGTCGTGTCCAACTCTTTGTGACCCTATGGACTGCAGCACTCAAGGCTTCTCTGTCCATCACCAACTCCTGGAGCTTACTCAAATTCATGTCCATTGAGTTGGTGATGCCATCCAACCATCTCCTCCTCTGTCATCCCCTTATTCAGTATATTTGTATGCTTTTCTCTCTGTTGATCTGTCTTATGTCAATTTAGGGGCTTTCCAGGTGGCACTAGTGAAAGATATAAGAGGTGGGTTTGATCCCTGGAAGAGGGCATGGCAACACACTCCAGTATTCTTGCCTGGAGAAGCCCCTGGACAGAGGATCCTGGTGGGCTACAGCCCATAGGGTTGCAAAGAGTCAGACATGACCGAAGTAACTGAGCAAGCATGCAGCACATGTCAGTTTAATTGTTATGCTCAGGCAAAAGAACCCTAAAGAGTAAAGGTAAAATTTGGCCTCTCCAGTGGTTTTCTGAAATCTTAACTGTGTCACTTCTCTCTGGCCAAGAATTTAGCCTTTCTGAGTCCCAAACAGGACAGGAATGACTCCTGATGGGGGAATCCAGAGGATTTTGTCCTCTGGTGGATAGCTTGCAATGTCTGGAGACAGTTTTTGGTTGTCATATCTGGAGGAGGGAGAGGTTGGGGCAGGCATCTAGAGAGTAGAGGTCAGGGATGCTGCTAAACATCTGGCCCTACATGGAACAATCCCCAGAACAGAGAATTATCCGACCCCAAATGTCAATAGCACCCCAGGTTGAGGAACCCTGAAATAGAAAGATCATGAGTGTCCCTTCCTGCCCTGAAAAATCACAGAGGACTGTGATTTTTGGTTCTCTGGAGGGCCTCAGAGACTGGCTAGGGCTGGAAAAAAAGTGTGATCTCACTCTGAAGCCCTCGAGGGGGGATGAGCACAAGGAGTGTTCCCAAACTGCTCTGACTCCTCCAGTCACTGGAGGCGACTGTTAAATGTTCAGAACCAGCCCTAGAGCATTCAGGGTGGGGCCCAAGAATCTGTGCCTTGGTAATATCAGAATCTCCCGAGGGCTCTCTAAGCAAGATTGGGGTGGGTCCAGGAATCTGGGTGGTTTGTTGTTTGTTTGAAACTCCAAAAGTGATTCTGAGGAATGTATCTTGAAAGTTTATATCTTTAGCTTTGAGGGGTTTCTGTGGGAGTTACCTGCGTATACATTTATTTATTCATCATTCATTCATTCACTGTTGTTCAGTTGCTAAGTTGTGTCTGACTCTTTGCATTCCCGTAGGCTGCAGCAAGTCACACTTCTCTGTCTTCCGTTATCTCGCAGAGTTTGCTCGAATTCATGTCCATTGAGTCAGTGATGCCATACTATCCACAGGGTTCTCCAAGCAAGAATACTGGAGTGAGTTGCCATTCCCTTCTCCAGTGGACCCTGTTTTGTCATAACTCTTCACCGTGACCCATCCATCTTGAGTGGCCCTGAAGGGCATGGCTCATAGCTTCACTGAGTTACTCAAGCCCCTTCACCATGACAAGGCTGTGATCCATGAGGGGGTCATTCATTCATTGTTGTTGTCATTCAGTTGCTAAGTCGTGTGTGACTCTCAGCGACCCCACGGGCTGTAGGACGCCAGGGTCCCCTATCAATCTCCTGGAGTTTGCGCAAACTCATGTCCATTGAGTTGGTGATGCCATCCAACCATCTCATCCTCTGTTGCCCCCTTCTACGGCCCTCAATCTTTCCCAGTATCAGGGTCTTCTCCAATGAGTTGGCTCTTCGCGTCTGGTAGCCAGAGTATTGGAGTTTCACATGATCTTTGTTTTTTGAATGTTGAGTTTTAAGCCACCTTTTTCACTCTCCTCTTTCCCTTTCATCAAGAGGCTCTTTAGTTCCTCTTCACTTTCTGCCATAAGGGTGTTGTCATCTGCATATCTGAGGTTATTGAAATTTCTCCCGCCAATCTTGATTCCAGCTTGTGTTTCTTCCAGTCCAGCATTTCTCATGAGGTACTCTGCATAGAAGTTAAATAAGCAGGGTGACAATATACAGCCTTGACGTACTCCTTTCCCAATTTGGAACCAGTCCGTTGTTCCATGTCTGTTTCTAACTATTGCTTCTTGACCTGCATACAGATTTGTCAGGAGGCAGATAAGGTGGTCTGGTATTCCCATCTCTTTAAGAATTTTCCAGTTTGCTGTGATCCACACAGTTAAAGGCTTTAGCATAGTCAATAAAACAGAAGTAGATGTTTTTCTGGAATTCTCTTGCTTTTTCTATGATCCAACGGATGTTGGCAATTTGATCCCTGGTTCCTCTGCCTTTTCTAAATCCAACTTGGACATCTGGAAGTTGATGGCTCATGAACTGTTGAAACCTCGGTTGGAGAATTTTGAACATTACTTTGCTAGTATGTGAGATGAGTGCAATTGTGCAGTAGTTTGAGCATTCTTTGGCATTGCCTTTCTTTGGGATTGGAATGAAAACTGACCTTTTCCAGTCCTGTGGCCACTGCTGAATTTTCCAAATTTGCTGGCATATTGAGTGCAGCACTTTCACAGCATCATCTTTTAGGATTTGAAATAGCTCAGCTGAAATTCTATCACCTCCACTAGCTTTGTTTGTAGTGATGCTTCCTAAGGCCCACTTGACTTCATACTCCAGGATGTCTGATCCTGGAGTGAGTGATCACACACCTAGACTCAGACGGTAAAGCATTCACTTTCAATGCGGGAGACCTGGGTTCGATCCCTTGGAAAAGGGAAGATCCCCTGGAGAAGTGGAATCTTCCAGAGGAAGACTGTGGTTCCTATGGGGAACCGCAGTGGCATTTTAAACAGGATTCCCTGGGGAGAGAACAGGCTCTGGGCAGAAGAGTTGGAGAGGCCTGCAGCTGGAAGCCTCCCCTTCCCACCGCACAGACACCACTGCTCTTCTCTGAGGTTGACTCTTGATCACTTAACTCATCGGTAATATTTACTGAGCATCCACTAGGTGTCGGGCACTGTTTTACGCACCAGGGACACATCAGGCCAAAATTACTGTCCTCATGGAGCTTACATTCTTGTAAAAGGAGACAGATCCTAAGCAAAATAAACACAACTTACAAAGCGTGGTGGAAGGTGTCAGCACTCTGGGGAGAATGCAGCAGAGCTGGGGATGATGAATGCTGGACAGGGGTGGCCACGGGGGTGTGTGTGCAGTTAGGTGCTCAAGTTTTAAGACTGTCCTCTAAGACCTCACTGAGACTATGATGTTTGAGGGTTTCCTTTAAATCTCACATAGCAGTCTCAAGTCACAAGTACACATGTGTTGGCCGAAGGAGCCTTGTGCCAACAAGATTATCCACCCCTCTAAGGGGCAGAGTGGAAGACAGAGAAGCTGTGCTACAGTTCATGAGGTTCAAAAGTCAGACACGACTTAGTGACTGAGCAGCAACAAGGGACAGAAGCCACCTCTCTGGCCTCTAACCTTGTTCATGGGGCCAAACAAAGAGCTGGACCCTCATGGGCATTCAAAACTACTTTTTGGATGAATGAAAGAAAAAGAAATGCATACATAATTTTAAAAAATGGAATGAATGAATGGAAAGGGAAAGGAATTGTGTACGCTGGAGTTTGGCCGTCTGGTCCAGGTGTTATAGAATCTCTGCTGCCCTGGCCCAGCCAGCCAGAGACCCTCTTCTAGGGAAGAAAAGGCTGAGACTTGGGCAGGGGAAAGCCCACAGTGGGATGGGGAAGGGTCCCCAGGGCGGGGAGGGTAAGGAGGGATGAGGTGGAGGGAAGTGGAGGGGGCAGAGAGCAGACGGAAGAGCTAGAAGAACAGGAGGGGAGAAAACAAAAGATCAATAAGAGCAGTGGGAGGTGACAGCAGCTAGCCAGTGAGCACTCCTCCCTTGATTAGAATTCATGAACTCCCCTCTTACATTAAGGCTTTATATGACACCTGGCCTTTAATGCAAAGCTGGCTGCGAACATTAAAAATTAAAAGCCGAAGGTAGGCTACATCCATCTCTGATAGCGCAGCTCCCCTCCTATCTGAGGTCTGCACAAAGCTATTACACATTGATAAATTATTTGGGGTAATAGCCGAGATATTACATTGTTTCTGAGTGAAGGTAAAATCTCTCCCTGACACGGGCATTTATCAGGAGTGCCTTTCATCCTATTTATTATGGGCCAGGTGAGCAGGGGCTGCAGCCGCCTGGGGTGTGTGGGCTGGGCCCTCTTCCCTTCCCCCATCTCCCCTCCTTCCCTCTCTGCCACTCCCTTGATGGGGCATTGATGAGCTTGTGACAAGCTAATTATTAACTTAAAGATCTGCACTTCACCTTAAAACAGGCAGGGGCCACTGCAGAAGAGGGAGGTTCGGTTACTAAACAAACACAGCATGGGTCCCTGACCCCACCTTGGCCCCACCTGCAAAAACTGAGTTTCGGCCCATCTCAGCCTGCTCACAGTCACTGGGAGGAAATACACACAGCTAGTGCTCCATCTTGCCACAGCCTCAGCCTCCCCTATCCCATTCTGCAAGCTGGTAGCCAATCAGAGTTGCTGAATTATTGCTCTGCAAAGATTGAAGGTGGGAAGAGAAGGGGATGAGATGGTTGGATGGCATCACTGACTCAATGGACATGAGTTTGAGCAAGCTCTGGGAGTTGGTGATGGACAGGGAAGCCTGGCATGCTGCAGTCCATGGCGTTGCAAAGAGTCGGACACGACTGAGCGACTGAACTGAACTGAAAGGGATGAGGGCTCTGAGGTCTTCATCCCAAAGCCCCCACCCAAAGACACACACCACAGGTCCATCCTGAGTCGAGGCTGGATGCCCTGCCTCCTGCTGGTTCCCAAACTGGTATATCAGCTCCTCTTGCCCTTCCCTAGGCTTTTCCAGCCTCCACACCCTCACTCCAAACTCCTTGACAGTGTCCTCTGTGCTGACACTCCGGGAAGACAGCCTTTGGAACTTGGTGGGGGTGGTTTAGTCGCTCAGTCGTGTCCAACTCTTGTGACCCCATGGACTGTAGCCCACCAGGCTCCTCTGTCCATGGGATTCTCCAGGCAAGAATCCTGGAGTGGGTTGCCATTTCCTTCTCCCCTGGAAGTTGGGTGTGATGCTAAGCAAGTCGTTTAAACTTCCTGAGTCTCGATTTCCTCAACTGGAGAAGAAACATTACCATCACCATCACCATCACCATCACCATTCAACCTCTTGGCATTGCTGTTATAACAAGTCACATCAGGCTTGGCTGGGCATTGGTACAGAGAGCCTCATAGGTGGTGTGTGTGTGTGTGTGTGTGTGTATGACAAACCACCCTGAAGAGGAATAGCTGTAGATGTGGGCCGTCTGGGTCCGGGGCACTCAGGAGCCGTCTACTCACAAACACTTTTGGAAGAAGCATCTCCTCCAGGAAGTTTTCCGAGTGCCTCCTAGTTTCCAGGCGCTGCGCTCATCAGTGATGCGACAACAGCGAACAGAACAGCCCTGTTGCTGTTCTCCAGCGGCTCCCAGCTATTGGAATTGGCCTACTGTCCCCGGCAGGGAGAAGCAAGTGCTCTGGGTGGTTTTTTGTCTCCAAGGCTCACTGGCTTTCCAACCGTGCATCTGAGTCAGCTCCAACTCCCATCAAGGGCTTGGCACCCGATTGGCGCTCAATAACCATCTTCGGAATGGATGAATAGAGGACTGAAGTGAATTTCGAGTCCCACGTGGACCAGTGTGAGCTTGCTGAGTCTCACTGGGCCTGAGGTATATAGTCAGTCTTGCTTTCTAACAATCAAAGGCTGCCAGCTCTGCTCAGGGGAACTGCTCATCTTCAAGCCCCAGCCAGTAAGATGACCTCCAGCAAAAAAGGAAAGTGCCCTCTGTGGTTGGCTAGAAACGAGAGCTCAAGTCCCCTCTGCTGCCAGAGGAGCCAGATGTCTGTCTTCTTTCTAGAATGTCTGCCTGATGGCCAGACATGCAGGGAACCCACCAACCAGCCAGAGGAGAAGGGTAAGGTCGCCACAGGGTATGCACTCCCTCTGAACTCAGCTTTCCACTCAGGCCGGGAGGTGGCTGAGTTTGCAGGACAGGTGGGGACTGGAGGAGGTCTGGGATGAGTGTACGATGGCAGTCGTTCTCTACAAACCCGGCCAGTACCTCTCCAGGCTCCCTCTCTCGAGCCAGCCCTCTTGAACTTAGGCGGGACCATCTGACAGCTTCTCAGTTTTGGCTTCAGCCCTGTTTCCTGACTCTCCAGTTCCCTGAGTCTGTTCTCTGTCAGCCAAGGCCAGCCCCTCCCTGCCCTGCACCCAACCATGCTTCCCAAAGCCCAGGGAGGACACCTGAGCCCTGATGACAGATGAACTTGTGCATCTTCCAGAGTGCCAGACCTGTCTGACTATGCCAAGGTTGGACCAGCTCCTTCTTGATGGATGTTTTCTTATTAGGGAAAGCAGGAGTGACTCTCAGCCACTACTGGGGGCTGTTCTCGCTTCCCGCCGGGCCATTCTGATATCCCTGCTGGCTGAATGGAGAGTCGCACTGTCCACTGTGGAGAGTGGTCTTATTGAATAAGTGTGATAAACCAGAATAACGACTGAGACGTTGCTCTGAAAGGTTGATTGTGTAAACCTACACGAAAGGGAAAGCCTTCCAAGGTTAGCTCAATGATAGAGCGATGGCAAGTCATCATGAGATTAGCAGCTGGCACTGAGGGTTCACTGAGTGCCAGGCACTGTGGTAAGTCCTTTGTAGTCAGTCTCTCATTTAATCCTCATAAAACACCAGGAGGTCAGTTTTACGGAGGCTCAGAGGGGTGGAAATGGGGTGTGATCCTGAGCCTGACTCCAAACCAAATGCTCTCAAACATGACACCGGAAGGGATCTTCACGACTAGTTTATTCATCTCTTTATTTCTACATAAGGAAACTTTATTTATTTCCCAGAGAGGGAAACCCATTGCCTAGAATCAGCAGCAGAGTTGGGGAATGGATGCTAAGAGCCCTGATTCTAAATCCAAAGCCTTTCTCATCTGCTCCCCACCGGCCTCCTCCACTCTCTCCTGTCCCTCCAACGCCGAGGGAAATCACCAAGGTGCAGAAGGGACCCAGAGCCAGGACAGCTGGGGTCTGAATGTGAACAAACATTGCCAAACAAACCGGCAGTGTAGACGTGCACCCCAAGGGAGCTCCGGGAAGCTGGATCTAAAGGTGGAAGCCAGAGTCAGGAGCCAAAGAACAACTGGAGGTAGGGAGTATGCAGGTGCCCAAGGGCCCAGTGGTGCAGGAGTCAAGGAATTCAGAGAAGACAGCGGAGGCCCCGGTCCTGAGGGTGCTTTGGAACGGAAGTTGGCAGAACCAAGGGTCTGCTGACAAAGGAAAGATCTCAACAGGCCTGAGATAGAACTGCCAAAGGAAGGCAAGAATGATGCCAGCTGCGGGTGAAGGCAGAGATGGAGGAGGCAGCAAGGCCCCGTGGCGAGAAGGAGGAGGGTGTCTAGTTACTCACAGGAGAAAACTAGAGGCAGCCGGGTTTGAGGGATGGGTGGCGGCAGTAAGAAGGGTTTAAGAAACCCCTTGGGCTCAGGCAACAGTCTGACCTGGGGCCACACGTGGCGGCTTGGAGAACCTCGTGGTTTACTGTTGATCATTTTGGAAGGAAAAGGATGTCAAGAGCATCTTAGGAATTTTTCCCGAGCATCAGATAAATATTTTTCCTTTGTTATTTTCACAAGCAACTGTTATAAATATTTAACTGGCACGAATCACTTTTTTTGGCAGACTGCTTTTTTTTTTTTTTTTCTTCAATGGAAATTTGTATTGAGACTGGACCACATGGGAGCCTGAGTTTTTGAAGGTGGTATATTTATTCAAGAAAAAAAAAAATTTAATGATAAAAATGTGATACTGGTATACCTAGACCTTTTGCACAAAATCAATTTTAAACTGATTAAACTGAATTTTTAAAATGTTGGCCAGGAGGGGTAGCTGGTGTAGGACATTGTTTGTCTTGATTTCTCTTTCGTGAAGCTTGCCAGGGTCCTCAAAAGCCTTTCCATCTCCGAAACTAGTGTTCCAGCCAGGTGGAAAATGTGTTCTCGACCTCACACTTTTAAGGACAGTAGATGGGCTGGGAGAGAGACTTTTCACATCAGATAGCAGAGGAATCACCATCCTTCAGGATGCACAAGCAAGCCAGCCTTGCATCTAAAGTCCTCGCTAATTCTGCCTGCTCCTAATCTTTGTAATATTTCAAGTGGTTTTAGACTTGGCTGTTCAGAGTTACGAGGGTGGGGGTAAGGAGGAGGAGTGACGTGTTTCTACAAAGCCGGTGCCTCTGCACCCAGAACCTGGTAAGGGGGCAGTGGTCAGAGGGAAACAGAGGGAGAGAAAGATATCAAGTGTAGTAATCAGAATGAAAAATGGAGCCACGGTTACTTTAAACAAGAGCTAATTCATCACAAGAACGAGTGGATAAGTAGCTGAGTTTCAGGCGTTCAGTAAGTTCCCCGTTATGCTCCAAAAATTATTCCACCCCTGTCTGCATGCTCCCATAAATCATCTCTTCTTCACATCAGCTCCGATTACCAATTACTCCTGCCTGTAACACGCTTTCCTTGCCCAACACCATCTGATGGGGCCTTGCCTTTTAATTTTTCAAATGCCTCCCCACCACCACCCCCAGCTTTTCCTTTCTTCTTTCTCCTCCAGTCTCCCCCCTTCCCACCCCCATTCTCCTCTCTTTCTTTCTGTCATCTCTTTTTTGCACAAAGCTCCTGCCCACATCCCAGGCCCCTGCCCACCTGGCCATCTGCACTGGTCCCTTGGGAAGCCGTGGGGAAGAACCTCCCCGGGTAGCAGTGGCCTTGGGAAAGCCTTCAGAAAGTGTGAGATGGATGCAGTGTCCATCCTCGGCCTGCTTCCTGGTCTGCAGACCTGGATGGAGTTTGAGTCTACGGTTCTGACAACCTGTTGGAAAGGGATGTGGGTTGTCCCTAAGAGAACTTTACACTCCTGCTGGCAGCTGGCATGATGACAATGGTCGCTGTAAATATTTATCATGCCATTTATGGGCTGCTGGCCGTGTTTGATGCACAGAGGTAGTGAGTCTCTGCAGGGCATTAAAAATTCCTTTAGAAGCAGCCCTGCCTTCCAGCTTCATTTCTGTCCCTGACGTAGAATCACCCAAAGCTGTGTTTTCTACGCTGTAATCACTGTTGTATCACTTTCACAATTTTGGTCAAACTGCAGTACTATATGTGCCATATTTTCTTAACATTAACTTTAGATTTCAAAATTTAACTTTAAGCAAAAATTCATGAACTTGTGTACTTAAGGTGGCAGTTATATTTTTCCCAATATTATAAAAATACATGCTTAGTTCCTGTACCAATGGACTTATAACTTCGTACAAAGCAGCATCCGCAGTGCACATACTACAGGCTGGCAATGCATCATTCTCTCCCGGACACCCAGGTATGTGGTGTGATGGCTGACATGGGACCAGGAGTCAGAGAAGTTAGGACCTCCACGAGTGTCTCCGCGCACTCCAGCCCCACCTCCAGGGACCGCATCGGGAGGTCTGCTTTACTGCCCAGGCCCAGAAATCCAGACACGGACAAGTACCCCTAGCGGTCTCTGCTTTGAGAAATACCGGTCTAGACTGTGCTTCAAATCTGATCAGCTTGGGGACCTTATAGAACTCACTCATTTCCTTGTCTCATAATTGCTTTAACTGGGAGAACCCTAACTAGCCTTCCTACCTCATGGAGATCAGAGACAGCCAAACCTGACAAGCCAAGGAAGGAATGGATTGTGTTCATGAGGGACTGGGAGGCATAGCCTGTGCCCTCCATGGGGACAGGAATCCAGCCCTGCCACCCTTGGGCTTTTGCGTGCTGAGCTAGCACTTATGTATTTTAAGCTATTCACTTATGTATTTATTTTGGCTGTGCTGGGTCTTCGTTGCTGTGCACGGGCTTTCTCTGGTCGTGGCGAGCAGGGGCTACTCTCTAGCTGCAGTGTGCGGGCTTCTCATTGTGGTGGCTTCTCTTGTGGAGCACGGGCCCCAGGGTGTGCAGACTTCAGTAGTTGCAGCACACAGGCTCAGTTGTTGTGGCATAAGGGCTCTCGACTGCAGACTCAGGAGTTGTGGCCCTCGGGCTTAGTTGCCCTGTGGCATGTGGGATCTTCCCAGGCCAGGGATCGGACCTGCGTCCCTTGCATTGGCAAGTGAATTCTTAACCACTGGACCACTAGGGAAGCCCTGCTGTCTGTTTTGATTAGATCTGAAAACTATAGATTCCAGCAGGTTTGAGAACCCCCAAAGGAGATTCCAAGCCAGTTTCATGATGGTCATTTAAATTATGTACAGACAGGGTTTGGAGATATTAAAAGTCACGCAGAAGCCCCAGGTGGAGACTAAGGTGCTGCAAACAAAGTATCTAAGGTGTATCATTTAAGGAGGAGCTGACTCTCTGGGCTGACCCCCTGTACTTGCACAACCCTGAGAGTTAGGGTCTCCTTAAATGCTGCAGGTGTCTTGGCTGCCTCCTTCTCCTCCCCCCGCCCCCCCAACTTGCCTGGCTAGAGGGAAGCTGCAGGGTGGTTGGATCCTAATCCTTACAAGCCAGGGTAGAGTCAAGGGTTAACTGAACTGCCAAGTGGACCGGCACTATGCCAGGTATACCCACACATGTGATACCTTCTAGCCTCACAGGAGCCTACAGTGGAGACATCATTAATTTCACTTTACACCTCAGGACCTCAAAGCTTAGCGAGGTTGACCATGCTGCCCATTAAATAGAGAGAAGGGAAGGAACTGGTAGATCTGGAATTTGAACTCACGACTCGCAATGTTATTTTCTCTTCACTGTTGACTTCCCTGTTCTCGTCCAATGTTAGTTAAAATAGAATTGATTCCACCTCACAGATGAGTCCAGTGAGACCCAGACTCCTCATGTTTTCTACGCAGTTAATAATTTACTGCTTTTAAATCACTCATTGCTCCGCAGGATTTTAGGTCATTCATATTCATTTAGCTCTCATATCCATCCACCATCAAGCATGACTGAGTGGCCATCCAGTGAGACACAGCAGAGAATGGCAAGGCTTCTTTTGGGAGATCTGAGAAGTCAGCGGAGAGACGAAATTAGCTAGAGGTAATGAATGAGACTGAGTTAAGTAATAGGAGAGAAACATACCAGAAAACTTAGGCTAAAAATGATTGTCAAAACATCACAGAACTGGGTTCTAAGCTACCATGGTAAACACAGCAGCTGTCGTTAAGCAATACGAGTGCCCCTACTAATCGCATGAGACAAAGGTTCCCTCCACTAACCTGTAAGCGTAATTCATTGCTGAGAATATTTACCTGAGGGGCACCGACAGGAGCAAAGCCAGGAATTGTCATATGGGATTAATAATAGTAATAATGATAGCTGTCACTTATCAACTGTGTGTGTGCTCAGTCATGTCCAACTCTTTGAGACCCCATGGGCTGTAACCCACCAGGCTCCTCTGTCCATGGGATTCTACAGGCAAGGTTTTCTTGAAATGGGAAATTCCAAGAATTTCCAATGGGCAGAGTAGGAAATCCCCTGCCATTTCCTACTCCAGGAGATCTTCCTGACCCAGGGATCACACCTGCATCTCTTGCATCTCCTGCAATGGCAGGCAAGGATTTTTTTTTTACCACTGTGCCACTTTGAAAGCCATGCACCTCATTACTGAATAGGCACTTTCGAATGTTTCTTCATCTAAGCCTCACAGCTCTAGTAGAAGCAAGCATCGTTATAACCCTCCATTTTCAGAGTGGGAAACTGGTCCGTCAGCAGCTTGGCCACAGTCCCACCATCAGAAGTGGCAGACCTGATTGAGAGCAGATTTTTCCAGCGTGGCCTGTCTTCCTCGGCTGTGACCAAAGCTGCCAGTCACAGGATGAAAATCACCTCTCACTATTGAAGGGATATATTAAATAAGTGACACAGACATTCAAGTTAATTAACTCTTCTGCCCCCTGCCCTTTCATTTCATAATCAATCCAATTTATCTGAGGCCGAATTTCCTCATGTCTCCTATTTTATTGAAGTCCTCTCTTCGGGTATGTACAGGGTCTGTATGGAGTTCTGGGGGCAGGGGTCTCACCAGAGAGGGGTGACACAGAGGGGAGACACACAGCAGATCGGGCACCCAGGAGAATCTGCGTGCTGGGTGAGATTGGAGTGAGGCCATTGATAGATAGCCGTGGTTCTCAGTGTGCGGTTCAGCAGGGCAGCGCCTGGGAACTCATTAGGACATGTAATCCTTGGGCCCCATCCCAGAACTACTGAAAACCTAGATGGACCTAGCAATTTGAGGGCTAGTAAGCCCTCTGAATGATTCCAGTTTATTACAGAGCTTGAGAAGCACTGGCATGAGAGAGTAGCTTTTCAGCTGTGACTGCAGGTTGGCATTGCCCAGGAAGCTTTCAGAAATAACCGATACCTGGGTCCCACCCCAGAGATTCTGACTGATTGGCTCTGGGGTATGACCTGGACATCAGGATCTTTTCAAGTTCCCCAGGCGATTCTAGAGAGCAGCCAAGGTTGAAAAGTCCTGATTTGGAGAATCAGTGGACTCAAGATTGCACACCAGCTCAGTGCCCCTGAGTGATAAGGCAGGTGGGCCCGCATGGGTGCAAGAGTTCAAAGTTGTTTCTTTGCCCTGGAATTCTCCGCAGCCAGAAGGCTGAGAACTAAGGCCCTGGGAGCTGGGAGGTAGGTAGTGTGCTCTCAAGAAAAGAACCTGGACTTGGAAACCAGATGATGGTATTCCATTCTGTAACCACCCCCTCTTCAACCTGGCTGAATGCTAGAAGCATAGAAGTTGCTCAGAAAAGAATGAATTAGATGAGACTATTTAAATGAAAGAGTTTCTCTCCCAAAGCATAGTGTTTACAAAGCATAGTTGACGTTTACTAAGTGCTTGCTATGTGCCAGGACCTAGACAGCTTGCCCTGTCTCACTGAGTCCCACCATGAGCTCTTTTTTTAAAATTTGGGCACGTCGGGTCTCAGTTGCAGCACACAGACCCCAGTTGTGGCGTGTGGGCTTAGTTGCTCCGAGGCATGTCGGAATCTTATTTCACAGACCAGGGATGGAACCCGCATCGCCTGTATTGCCAGGCAGATTCTTAACCACTGGACCACCAGGGAGGTCCCCCACCATGAGGTTTTGGTTCCACCGTCCTCCTTTTACTGCTGAAGAAGCTAGACGAGAGAAGTTCAAGTAACGTCATGCAACTTAGAGGTGGTAGAGGCAGAATTTGAACCAGACCCTGTGCCTATACCTCAGCATCTTCCTGCCACTCAAGTACAAACTCCAGACCTGTCAGGTCAGGGGCAAGGAAATATTAACAAGAAAGGTGATCCATTCCTGAGTGACTGGGAGGTGAGGGAAATTAATCAGGGCCCTTAAGTGGCTGAGAAATGAACCACCTATTAAAACCTGTCTTTAATAAGAAAAATAAAGTCAGGAAATGGGTGCAATTAGTAAGTCACAATAAAAAAAAAAAAAAAAACAGGTAAAGGGTCACTTAGAAAAATTAAATGCTAGGGAGATGTATAAATCAGAGCACATGAACTGAAAGGTCTGGCCAGAATTAGCTAATGAACTTCAGGAACTCTTGACATCTACTTTCAAAAAGAGAGTGAACCACGGGAGACTGCGTGGAGAGGAAAAACATGGAAATGGGCTTGAAAAACGGGAGGAAAACCGATTCCAGCAATTTCACCCCAGGGAAGTCATAAGTTCTGTTTGTAGGCAAGCCATAGAACAAATTTTATGATTAAAAATTTACGATAAATTTTACAAGTAGAAAATCCAGTAAGCAGCTGGAGGGCAATGGAGGCCTGAGCCATAAACTGAGATGGCAGGTTTACGCAGACGTCATGCCGGGAAACCACAACGCTTTTTTATTCTAACTAATTTGTAATGTTAGTGGGAATAGGGTCTGTTGAAGATTTAGTGTTTTTTGATTTTTAGAAAAGCTTTTGATTCAGTGTCTCATGAAATCTGACTGGCAAAATTAATTTAAATTGGCATGGACAGGGACCGTCTCTGTGATGGGGCTTGGCTGAAGGCCTTTAAAAAAGGTGTGATAAATGGAAGCCATGAACTGGAGGGGCAAGGGGCGGGCCCAGGCTGCTGCTGGCAGATGTGAGCTCAGCAGAGGCAGATTCCAGATCATGTTGATGGTCTCCACGAAGGTGAGGTTAATGACTGATCAATTAGAGCTGCATGTCTAATTCAGCCAGAGTGACACCAACAGGGGAGGGTGGGAAACCTGAGAGACAGGAAAAGGACAGAAATATCCCCAGGAAACAGTGTGTGCTATGCAGTAGGTGCCCAAGACCTGAAGAACCAAGGTCTACCTGGCCAGAGAAATCTGAGTCCAGGTCAATATCCCTCAAGATCCCCAAGGGATGGGGACATATGCAGGTGGTCAAAGCTGGAAGGGGTGCATTAATAGAAATCCTGCCTTGACCGGCAAAGGAACTTATCTCACACGTGGGAAGTAGAGAGGTAAGTTAGCTTCAGGCACGGAGTGATCAAGATGCTGGCTTTCTTTGCCCTTCATTGGCTCTGCCTTCTCCCAACATGTTAGTGTTGTTCTCAGGCTGGCCTTCCTCAAAATTGGTAAATGGCTGGGGTGGGGTGAAAGGGGTCCCCATAAAAGATATGTCCATGCCCCAGAACCTGTGAATGTGACCTTATTTGGAAAAGGGTCCTTTGAGATGTAGTTAAGGATCTTGAAATGAGATCATCCTGGATTGGCCTGCTGAGTTCTAAATCTAATGACAGGTATACTTATAACCTACAACTTATAAAATCCCCTGGAAGAGGAAATGGCAACCCCCTCCAGTTATTCTTATCTGGAGAGTCCCATGGCCAGAGGAGCTTGGTGGGCCGCAGTCAATAGCGTTGCAAAGGGTTGGACACGACTGAAGTGACTTGGCATGCACACGTACTTATAACAGACAGGAGGGGACACAGGTGCAGAGGAGGAGGCCAGGTGAAGACAGAGGCAGAGACTGGATTATACAAGCACCAGCCAAGGAATGCCTGGAGCCTCCAGAAGCTGGAGGCGTCAAGGATGCTCCCCTAGAGCCTCCAATCCTGGCAACGCCTTGATTTAGGACTTCTGGCCTCGGACCTCTAAGAGAACATGCTTCTACTTTTTTAAAACTAGGTTTGTTACAGGATTTGTCTCAGGAAACATGCAACACCTACTAGGGAGCTGTGCAACTTTGCTGTCTTTCTGGTGAGACTGAAGAAGTTCCTTCATAGAAGCCCCAAGAAGGCTCTCCTCACATCTCGTTGGCTGAAATTAGCCCAGCCTTGTCCCTGAATCAGTCACGGGCAAGGGGCTGAGAACAAGTTGTGTGACTTCCATTCAGCAGCTGGGTGGAATGGGTGACACCCACCGGCTCCTTCTAGATGGTGGAACCTGGCTTCTCCTGTGAGGGTCCCATGGCGCAGACCGTGATGAACACACAATGTGTGTGAAGAAGGACCCTTTCCTATGCAGTCACTGAGCTCTAGGGGCTATTTGTTTCTAAGGCCAACCTGACTAACACAGAGGGGAAGATCACTGACGTTACCTGGAAGAACTGGCAGAATTTTGATAGGACGCTGTGAGAGATAGTCCAGGCAGGCAGAACTGCATAAGCAAGAAGTGAAGGTCCAGTGTATTCAGGGAAAGATGGATGAGGAAACATGTGCTGGAGAGGAGGAGTAGGGCCCAATCAGAGATGGACAAAGGTCCCCCAGAACAGAGTTTGGATGTGAAGAGGAGGGAATACTGGTGACAAGATAAATTTAGAAAGTTGTTGCTAAAATCCAAAAGTGCTAAGGCCCTGATACACGGAGGGGCAGTGAAGGAAACAACAGTAGTAACAGTACTATAGTCACAGCTGCCACTTATTAAAGCCCCATTGGAATTTCCCTGGGGTTCTAGTGGCTAAGACTGCACGTCCAATGCAGGAAAGTGAAAGTCGCTCAGTTGAGTCCAACTCAACTGAGTTGGACTGACCCCATGGACTGACCATGGAATTCTCCAGGCTAGAATACTGGAGTGGGTAGCCTTTCTCTTCACCAGGGGATCTTCCCAACCCAGGGATTGAACCCAGGTCTCCCACATTGTGGGCGGATTCTTTACCAGCTGAGCACAAGGGAAGCCCAAGAATATTGGAGCGGGTAGCCTATCCCTTCTGCAGCAGATCTTCCTGACCCAGGAATCGAACTGGGGTTTCCTGCATTGCAGGCGGATTCTTTACCAACTGAGCTGTCAGGGAAGCCTGGCTCCAATGCAGGGGTTTGGGTTCAATACAATGCAGGGGTTTGGCTTCAATCCCTGGTCAGGAAACTAAGATCCCACATGTCCTATAGCACGGCAAAAAAAATTTTTTTAACTAATTAAATAAAGCCTCATTATGTGCCAGGCACAGTGCTGAGTGTTTTATTCTGATATCCTAGTGCAATAGAAGGTTAGGCTGAGGTGGAGGCAGCCAATGCAGACACGACACAGGTTAACTCCAACCTAGCCAGACCTCATGTCTCGGGCTGAAACAAGTCTGTTCTGCCTGTGAAAGCTTCCACCACAAGGACTGCGAAGGACAGTGGCCCTGAACTCCCATGAGCCTGTTGTCTAGGCTGTGGACACACTGGGGAGGAGACAGGTCTGGGGACCAGGGCCACAGGATCACAATCCAGGGAGGTGAGCCCTCTGCTGTCCCGATCAGAGGTGCATTGCTCAGGGGTAACGAGGAGAGTGTGCTTCTCTCTCCAGGGGACTGCTGGGCTGGCGTGGGTTTCCTGCACTCAGCCACCTTGGAAGCGGCAGACCCGGAGAGACAGTACAAGAAACTCCCACGTGGCCTGTGAAGAACATCACCTCCACTGGGGTGAGGAGGTACAACGCTGTAAGCCAGCTGAGGGCTTACTGCCTCATGTCACAGAAAGGTCCACGGGTAGGTGTGGGCCCACGTGGGGCTGAGACCTGGGCGCTTTCATCCCTCCTCCCGTCTCTTGGCTTTCTTGGCCTTGCTCATTCTCTTGGTGGCAAGGCTGACCCTGGTAACTCCAGGCCTTCCTGGTCTTTGCAGACAGCGATCCCGGGGAAAAGGACAGTGCCTCCTTCACTATGCTTTCAGCAAAAGCCGCGGGGATGACCCTCAGTGGCACTGCTTGGGTCAGGTGCCCACCTCCAGGAAAGGGGTAGGTTAGCTCCACCTCAAGCTCGTGAACCAAGGACGGTGGGAAAGTGGGGTCTTTGGTTAGGTTCCCCAAAGACAGACCCTGAGATAAGGGTTTGGGGGCAGGTGTTTTATCTGGAAGGTAGCCCCAGAAAGCATCGTTGAAAGTGAAAGTGCTAGTTGCTCAGTCATACCCAACTCTTTGCAACCCCGTGGACTGTAGCCCGCCAGGCTCCTCTGTCCATGGAATTATCCAGGCAAGAACACTGGAGTGGGTTGCCATTTCCCTCTCCAGGAAATCTTTCCCACCCAGGGATCTAATGCAGGTCTCCTGCATTAAAGGCAGATTCTTTACCGCCTAAGATACCAGGGAAGCCCCCATCATTAGGGGTGTGGAAAAGGCAGATGGGTAAGTGAAGAAACAATAGAAGGGTGTTAATGAGCAGGTTACACTAAGGGCCACTGGGGCTCAGCTCCACCAAGGGCCCCGGAAGATTGTGTGGAAGAAGCTTTGAAGTTGTCCCACCTGACAGCTGAGGAAGTGGGGCATTTACCCACCAGTGCACAATTGATGTTCAGCTAAGGATTGCTCCCGGGGATGTTAACTCCCCAGCATGGCTTACCTGCTCCAGGCACGTGGCCTGAGCATGTTTCTGTGGGCAGAGAGAGCCCTCCAGCCGGTGCTCACTGTGAGAAGTCACTGGTGTGTTTGAGATAATTGGTCCTCTCTGTTGTAATTGGTCCCCAAGGGGAGGTAAGTAGCTGTTACCAAAAGCAGAGGATGGGCCTGCAGGGCAAGCATAAAGAGCAGATGTCCATTGCAGCCAAGCTCCTGACAGACTGCACCCTGGACAAGGCAAGGAAGCTGGTTTATGATCCCACCTCCCCAAATTTGTACATGTTTCTGGATAGAGCATCTATAGATTTCATCAGACTCTCAAACAAGGTCTGGTCTTACTTCCAGAAATATTAACAATCCTTTCTCTAAGGGATAACCTGATAAAACTGAAGACCTCACCACTCCCAAAGGATTCGTGCTACTATCGGATGATGGTAGATCCAAACAAGTACATCACTGATGGTAGAATTTCAGGCTGCATATCCCACAGGAAGTCATCCTCTATGGTTAATTAGATTTGATGATTAGATCACAGCTAGTAACACTTATTACTAACTCGTTGAGCTCTTTTAACAATTTTTGAAGCAGAAAGAATAAGAGTTATCTCACTTTATGAAACAGAAAACTGAGGCTCAAAGAGGTCACACAGCAGACCAAGACTGTAACCTGGCTCATCTAACTGCCAATGATTCCTCCATTGCTGTCCCACAGGTGAGAAAAGGCACAGCCAGGAAAGTGCTTGCTCATTCACTGGGCTTTATATCTCCATCTCAGAGCGCTTTCCTTTAAGACTTTCCCTGTGGTCCTAAATCTTCCCCCAAACTCAGACCCCACAGGGGCTGAATGGGAAAAAAATCAGAGTGGGAGAAAAACATGGGTCTCCCAGGAGCCAAGTGCAGAAGAAGACTCAAGAGAACACCATATAATAATAATGGCAAACAGTTACTAGGAAGACAGGGAAATAAAGGTCTCAGAGTCTCTAAAAGCAAGCAGTTGTTGATTTTTCTGTCACTTGATTATTTTTGCCCTGTCTGTGGCCTCTTATATATGCACAGGGCAGTGCTCCCACATGTCCAGGGAAGCAGAATCTTTCTTGGTAATTGCTGGGCACTCACCCCAGCAAATTGTGCCCCACCCTAAACCATGAAACCTGAGTTAGTCACTCAGTCATGTCTGACTCTTTGTGACCCCTTGGCTTGTAGCCCACCAGGCTCCTCTGTCCGTGGAATTCTCCAGGCAAGAACTGGAGTGGTTTGCCATTTCCTTCTCCAGGGGATCTTCCCCACCCAGGGATTGAACCTGGGTCTCTCGCATTGCAGGCAGACTCTTTACCATCTGAGCCACCAGGGAAGCCCCAAATAACTGAAATCAACTCTCCAACGTTGGTATTCACAGTACGGACACAGCTCAGGAAACTAACTTGCAGCGCTTGTATATGCCCAGGATGGTTGGCAGGTGTCCTGTGCGCCTATGACACACAGGCGTCGTGAATGTCCTGTTACAGCGGAGGGCAGAACTCTTGGCTCTGAAGGCCGACTGTCTGAGGATGGACCCAGCTCTAGTGTATCTAAGTTTTGTGACCTTGGGCAAGATTCTTAATTTCTCTTGTCCTTTTGTTTCCTTATCTATAAAAAGTGGATAATAACATTAGATACCTCTTAGATTGTTTTGAGGATTAATTGAATATATACATGTGTGTGTGTATATATATATATATATATACACACGATACTTAAAACTGGCACATAGAAGTCAACAATTATTGATTCTATGGATTATTGATAAGTGAGTGAAGGTGTGAGAGGTGTCTAGCTCTGGAAGAGAGCTGCTATTTGTAGAAGTGTCCCGTGAAGGTCCGTGACAACTTCTAAGGTGCTCTTATTCCTGCACTATCAACGTTTAGAGAACTGCCTGCAAGAAACATCACTGCTGTGTTCCTGCCCAGCTGTGGCTAAGAGGTGGCAGGCTGTGGAGTGGGTGTCTTACGTAGAGAAGCTTTAGATTTGCTTGGATTTCACTCCTAAAAGGAAAGAGGGCAGGCAGCCTCCCTTAGTTCAGCTGGGGACATTAGAAGACAATGGCCAGCTCCCCACCCCCCTCCACCTCCAAGGACTTGTTAAGAGGAAACTGCCCTGAGCTGAGGATAGAAGAAGATGGACTATTAGATCAGGCATATTTCGAGGACTTCTCCCTGAGAGTCTTGAAGATGAATGTGGAGGCTTCCTGTCTGCATTAGGGTCAGCCAGTTTTATTGCCAGAATCACTGCCCTTCCTAACTCTATTCACCCCTGTGAATCTTGCTTGCCAATATTTTTTTTTTCCCAAGGCAGAATCTCACTATTTTATTTGATCTTCACATTAGTTCTTGCAAGATAGTGAGACAGGTACTATTTTATCCCTATCCTAGTGTTAAAGAACCAGAAACACAGAGGGGTTAAGTAACTTGCCCAAGGTCACACAGCTATTAAGTAGAAAAGTCAAGTTGCAAACCCAGGCCTCTGAGCCCCATTCCAGAACCATGCTCTGAACTCTGCTAACAGTTGCCAAGGAGATCAATGTTTGTAACTCCTTTCTGTGTGGCCATCAGTGATCTGCTCTGAGCGATTAGGACATGAGCTGTCTTGTTTAGATCCCTAATTCTTGGCTGCTCTGGCTCTGCCCTTGTGTGTTGCTATGATGTCCAACGACCCCAGAAGATGAAGCGTGCCGAAGTTCCTGCAGGTTTTTCTGTTTGTTTTTGAGGATCTTAGGAGTAGTGGTTTGGGACTTTCTTTTTTAAAATTAATTAGTTAATTCTTGGTGTCACTGGGTCTTCATTGCTGCTTGCGGGCTTTCTCTTGCTGCAGAGATCAGGGGTTACTCGTTGTTGCGGTGCTTGGGCTTCTCATTGTGGTGCATCTCTTGTTGCAGAGCACAGGCTCTGACACTCCGGCTTCAGTCGTCCTCGCCATTTGTGGGCTCAGTAGTTGCGGTGTGTTGACTTAGTTGCCCTGCGGCATGTGGGATCTTCCTGGACCAGGGATCGAACCTGTGTGCCCTGCGTTGGCAGGCGGATTCTTAATCACTGGGCCACCAGGGAAGTCCCTGTGTTTTGTTAACGGAAGAAAAGATCAAAGAGCTTGCCCTAAAAGTTCCCAGCTGGATGACCCAGAGACAGTGGGGATGCCAGGGAGTGGAGAATCAAATGCAAAAAGAGAAAGCCAGAGGCAAGACAGCCAAACTTCCAGTAAATTCTCAGTTTGTCAAAGGCTGGCTCTGCCTGGCACCTTCCACCCCAGGCACCCCCTCCTGGGCCTCCCCAGCCCCCAGCCCCTGATCAGGATGCAGTGTCACAATGCGCTGTTTTTAATCCTTGCTAGATCTCTTTTATTTTTTTCCCCCTTTGCTGGGCTTCCTGGGCTGTAATTTTTCCCTCTGTGCCATCCATCACAGACACAACGTCGCTTGTGCAAATTAAAATGCACCTCAGAATAATAAAAAAGGGGCCTTCTTTCCCCCCTCCTTTTCCTTCCCAGCAGCAACTCCTCAACACAAAACATTTGTCTCTGGGCAAGAGCCCGAGCATTAACCCTACATGTGCCATCACCAGGCCCATACAGCCCCAGTAGCCTCATGCAACCAGTGATCAGGGCCAGTGGGGGCAGCTGGAGAACCGCAGAGAAATGAGCCTGGTGCTCGCCACTTTACTGCGTGCGGACTACATACTGGATGCTGTTCATACATCGCCGCTTCAGTCCTCATTGTAACCCGACAGGGCAGGAACTATTGCTGTCTTCATTTTATAAATGCAGAGCTGACTCATTGGTAAAGACCCTGATGCTGGGAAAGGTTGAGGGCGGGAGGAGAAGGGGACAACAGAGGATGAGATGGTTGGATGGCATCACCGACTCAATGCACATGAGTTTGAGCAAGTTCCGGGAGTTGGTGATGGACAGGGAAGCCTGGCGTGCTGCAGTCCACGCGGGTCACAAAGAGTTGGACACGACTGAGTGACTGAACTGAACTGAACTGAGTGGGGTTTAAGTGCTTTGCCTCTTTCATTGGTGCCAGAGCCAATATTTGAATACTTTGACTCCAAAGACTATACGGTACTCTTGTTACTATAAGTGTGGTTCATGGACTGGTAGCACCATGGGCATCACTTGGGAGCTTGTTAGAAATGCAGAATCTTAGGTCCTGTCCCAGATCTACTGAACCAGAATCTGCATTTTAACAAGATACCCTGGTGATTCACATGCACATTAAAATTTAAGAAGTGCTGTTCTAAGCTATTCTGCTACAGCTGTTCTCACCTGCTCCTCAGTTCAGTTCAGTTGCTCAGTTGTGCCTGACTCTTTGTGACCCCGTGGACTGCAGCACACCAGGCCTCCCTGCCCACCGCCAACTCCCAGAGTTCACTCAAACTCATGTCCATTGAGTCGGTGATGCCATCCAACAATCTCATCCTCTGTCGTCCCCTTCTCTTCCTGCCCTCAATCTTTCCCAGCATCAGGGTCTTTTCCAATGAGTCAGTTCTTCGCATCACGTGGCCAAAATATAGGAGCTTCAGCTTCAGCATCAGTCCTTCCAATGAGTATTCAGGACTGATCTCCTTTAGAATGGACTGCTTGGATTTACTTGCAGTCCAAGGGACTCTCAAGAGTCTTCTCCAATAGCACAGTTCAAAAGCATCAATTCTTCAGCTCTCAGCTTTCTTTATATTTCTTTAATTTCTTCAGCGCTCACCTGCTCCTCACTCCCACGAATTTGATGTCCCCACCTTGATCCGCCAAGAATGGGTCTTTCCTAGGGATGGGTCTGGAGCTCCAGTGGACTCAGCTCAAGCATCCTCTCCTCCGTGAGGCCAGGCACCAGAAGGGTGTGACCGGGCTCTTTCCTGGGGTCTATTTCCATCTCAGCAAGTGTGATAGGTCTTGTACTTATTTTCCACGTGCTGGCTCCACCTCTCCAGGGTGAGCTCTGTGAGGCTGCAGTTGCCCCTTATTTTGTTCTGCCCCAGTAGTAGTACCAGTGCAGTGCTTGGCCCCTAACCACAAGACCAGTGGTGAGCCTTGATGTGCCTGCATCTTAAGGCTCACACACAAACACACACACACACGCATGTATTTTAAAAGTCATAGAAAAGAGCTGGAATAGGCATACTTCCCTCTATTACTTCCACTGCGTAAAGCTAGAAACCCTGGACATTCCATGTAAAAAAATTAAAACGCTCTGAAAGGTGAAGAGAAGATGGTAGACCAGGTAAGGATGTTGAGACCCAAAGCACAACACGACGGTACATTCTCTGGGTTTTCGTTTTCTCTCATAGCCCCCCAGAATGGAAGCTGAAGAAGCTGGCAACCTGCGGATACCAATAAGCACAGAATTTTAAAAGCTCATACAAAAGCCCACTCTTCCCATCCGAAGGATCAGGAAAGGCAAGACAGAAAACTTTTAGGTGATAACTAATACTCTAGCT
Source organism: Bos indicus (assembly GCF_029378745.1). Taxonomy (NCBI): domain Eukaryota; kingdom Metazoa; phylum Chordata; class Mammalia; order Artiodactyla; family Bovidae; genus Bos; species Bos indicus. The sequence continues at coordinate 87,641,394 of NC_091769.1, read as the reverse complement.
AAATACCATAGGAGAACTGAGGCCACACCCCCTCTCCCAGCAGCAAAGGCCAAGGGAGAACCTAGACATCCGTCCTTGCCAGGCTGTGATGAGGCTCCCTAACCCTGCTTCAGGACAGTGTCAGGGGAGGCCATGTAGGGAGCTGGGAATTTTATCCCCATCAGTCAGTAATGAGGCCCCTCCCTCACTCTGGGGTGTCAGTGGAGGCCACGTGGAGAGCAATAATGAGGCTCTCCTACTCCTCTCAGCCAGGAGGAGCCACCCTCACCCAGGAGTAATAAGGAACCCTGTCTTCTGCCCCATCTGGCAGTTCAAGGCTGTACCTGCCTCATCCCCTGCTGGAGTGATGTCAGAAAAAAAAGCAGCTAAAAGAGACGGTTTAAATAAGATCCAGAGTTTCATAATATAATACCAGGTCTTAATGAAAAGGTATCATACCAAGATTCAAGAAGATCTCAAACTGAAAAGAAAAAGACAAGCAATAGATGCCAACATCAAGAAGATGTTAGAGATGTTAGAATTAGTTGACAAAGATTTTTAAAGCAGCTAACATTAAAATGTTTCAATAAGCAACAAGCATGCTTGGGAAAAAATGAAAGAAAAAAGTCTCAGAAAAGTAATAGAAAATATAAATAAAAACAAGGTGGAGATTTTAGAACTGAAAAGTACAATAACCAAAAAAAAAAAAGACAAAACTCAGTGGATGGGTTCAGTAACAGAGTAGAGCGGGCAGATGAAAGAATCAGTAAACTTGAAAATAAAACAACAGGACTTCCCTGTGGTCCAGTGGTTGAAAATCCACCTGCCAATGAAGGGGACATGGGTCCCTGGTCCGGGAAGATTCACATGCAATTAAGCAACTAAGCCTGTGAACCACAGCTACGGAAGCTCACGCACCTAGAGCCTGTGCTCCGAAACAAGAGATGCCGTCGCAATGAGAAGCCCTCACGCCGCAACAAAGGGCGGCCCTTGTGCACCACGAGAGGAAGTCCATGTGCAGCAACAAAGACCCGGTGTGGCCAAAAATAAATACATTTGAAAATAGAACAACACCAGACTTTAAAAATGAATCTTCAGACTCTAACTAAAGAGCTAACAGTTGTGTCATCAGAGTTCTGGAAGGAGAGAAGAAGGGTGTGGTTGAAAAGAAATCATGATGAAAACTCACTGAATTTGACAAGAGACATAAACCTGGAGGTTCAGAAGTTAAGCAGATCACAAACAGGATGAACCTAAAGAAAGTCACACCAACACACAAAATAGTCAAACTTTTGAAAACTAAAAGCAAAGAAAAAAATCTGGAAAGCAGCAAGAGAAATGCCACATAACTTACAGGGGAAAAATAAATAGCAGCAGGTTTCTCATTGGAAAGCATGGGTCCAGAAGGAGGTGGCACAACAGTTTTCAAGTGCTCACAGAAAAGCACCATCAGTCAAGAACCCCACATCCAGGAAAAAAAGAAATCCTCCAGGAAAAAAGGAGGAAGTCAAGACATTCCAAGCTGAAGGAAAATTGAGATGTTGTTGCCATTAGAGCTGCCTTAAAAGAATGGCTAAGGGAATTTAAACAGAAAGAGTAAAAGAAGGAACTCTGAAACATAAGGAAGAAAGAGAGAATACAGTAAGCAGAGATTCAGGTAAATATTGGTACAGCAGATTTTCCTAAATTACATTTGACAGTTGAAGCAAAAAAAACAGTCTGATATGGCTCTAAATGTGTGTGAAAGTGAAAGTCGCTCAGTCGCGTCCTACTCTTTGTGACCCCATGGACTGTAGAATCCATGGAATTCTCCAGGCCAGAATCCTGGAGTGGGTAGCCTTTCCCTTCTCCAGGGGATCTTCCCGACCCAGGGATCAAACCCAGGACTCCCACATTGCCAGCAGACTCTTTACCTGCTGAGCCACAAGCAAATATTTAAAGCAATTATATATGATAAAGGAGGGTAAAGGAATATAAAGGGGAGTAAAGTTTCTACAGTTCATTTGAACTGATAAAGTGGTGATACCAGCAGATTGTGATTTGTACATATAATAATTAAACTTTGAGTCTCAAGGGAAAGATCAAACAGAAGATTAGACACAACAGGAAAGAACAAATACAAATAAATGTGAAAGATAGAGACTCAAACATTTTCCAGAATTTAGTTCAAAGAGGCAAAGATGTGTAAAATATGAAATGTTAAATGCATGTTTGGCAGTGTGTGATCCAGGATACCCCTGTCTGTGGTCCCAGAAGGAGAGAAGGAGAATGGAGAAGAGCCAGGGCTTGAAAGAGATAAGACCTGAGGATTTCTCAGAGTTGTTGAGAGACATCAATCCTCGTGTCCTGGATGTCCAAGAAACTCTGAGCACAATAAACTAAAAGACATTCATCTCAAGTACATCACAGTAAAACAGCATAACATTAAAGAAAAAGGGATTTTAAAAGTAGCCAGAGAGAAAAGACAGATTACTTACAAAGGAATAATAGGGAATGGGTCACTTATCAATAGCAATATTGAAAACTAGAAGACAGTGTTAATGTTGTCTTCAAAACGTCAACCTAAGATCTAAACTATTTTCTAAGATCTAAAGAGTCCCTTGGACTGCAAGGATATCCAACCAGTCCATCCTAAAGGAGATCAGTCCTGGGTGTTCATTGGAAGGACTGATGCTGAAGCTGAAACTCCAATACTTTGGCTACCTCATGCGAAGAGTTGACTCATTGGAAAAGACTCTGATGCTGGGAGGGATTGGGGGCAGGAGGAGAAGGGGATGGCAGAGGATGAGAAGGCTGGATGGCATCACTGACTCGATGGACGTGAGTCTGAGTGAACTCCAGGAGTTGGTGATGGACAGGGAGGCCTGGCGTGCTGCGATTCATGGGGTCGCAAAGAGTCAGACACGACTGAGCGACTGAACTGAACTGAACTGAAAGTACCACATATGAAGGAAGACTCAGTTTTTCTACAGTTAATATTTTATTAAGTGCCTACTATGTTCTAGGCACTATGTATGAATCATCAGTTTGACGAGGTAAGCATGATAATTCCCATTCTCATATATGGGAAAACTGAGGCTCAGAGAAGCTAAGAGACTTGCCCAAATCCTCCTGATTCTAGAGTCCATGCTCCTTACTCCTCACTGAGGAGGTGCATCTTAGATTAACAGTGGGCTTTCCAGGATCCTTCCATTTCAAGGCTGGATTCAGGATGGACATTTTGAAGACAGGAGGCTATCTATTTGAGGAGATGGAGCTTTAACTCCCACATACCAAGTTTGCCACTTCCACCTGGAAAACCTTGGCAAGCCTGTGCAAACAAGTGATCAGGTCTTGGGTGGAAGAGCTTTCTACACTTGGTAATGTCCTGTGAGTATGTGTATGTGTGATGCTGTTGGGGGGCAGAGGGGCTAGGGAGAGCCATTCAGCTCTATTCTCCTTTCTCTGTCCTTTATTTTTACCTTTCATGCCCATCTGGCATGTCCAATTCTGCCTGGCTTGGACAATCCTGCCATGATGTTATAATATCATTTACCCTGCACAGTTGCCATGAAACAGTGAGCAAATGTCCAGAAGAACACCCTCCCCATGTGCCCCTCCATCAGGATTGCTCTCCTCTCTGCTGTCTTCATCTCTATTGGCAACATCTGATGCCATGATCTGTAACTGGCAGTGAGAATCCAGTGACAAAAATGCCAGAATGAGGTGACCACTGTCAACAGTACCCAGTCAACATTCTTCCAGTCCCCAGTGGAAAAAATTAAGCAAAAAAATCGTAAAGAAACAAACATTGCTTTTCTGTGGGAGGAGAGGAAAAAAAAGTGGGGAAGCAAAGGGGAAGAAAAGTGGAAATCCCCATTATTCTTAATCATTACATGGTGTATTAGAATAATATGATTATTCATTGGCATTCTAATTAGGCTTAATAAAGAGTAATGGTATGAGAGAAAGCCTGGAACATGTATGGTTTTGTATGGTACACATATCCCACGCTGCCAGGGAAACACAGGACCCACACCAAGTCCAAGACCTAAGGACTCAGAGGCTAGAACAGGAAGTAACTCAGGTCAGCTGGTGCCCAATTGTAGCTGACGGTGGGTGGCTCTGTCTTCATGGCAGTGAATTCACCATGGACTTCACAGTTCTTGAGGCCATGTCTCCAAAGTGGCCATTCGGCTGGACTCCTGGTTCATGGTAATGATGGCTTTGCTTCCTCCCTCCCTCTCTTCCTTTCTTCCTTCCTCCTAGTTTCTGGGCAAGATGGGGCTGGTTAGACTGTGGTCAGCATGGGCAGTGAACTGGCCCAGATGAGGATAAAAGGATAAAATATAGCTTAAAGTCCTTCAAGCCCTAGGGGCTACATGGGTGTGTTAGTTGTAATGGGTTTTACTGGTTTTTAAAAAAAAGGTCAGAAACTTATTGTAACAAAGGCTTCTTCTCATTTATCCTACATGCTAATCACAGGTCAGCAGGAGGCTCTACTCAGTGTTGTCAGTACTCTAGGATTCTGATTGATGGAGGAACCACCATCTGGATCATGGCAGGTTTTCAAAGTAGAGGGAGGGAGAGTTCTGGCATTAAACGCTTCAGCCTAAAAGTGACGCTTGGTAATCCTGCTTATAGCTCATTGACCAGAAAACTCACATAGTCCCTACCATGTGAGGGCTTGGGCTGCGGCACAGGGCGGGCAGAGGAGTGCAATCCTGCTGTATGCTGAGCAGGTGGGAAGTTGGAAATATTTGGTGAATAGCATTAATGAGTTTAAGAGGCTCCATGGTTCCAAGCTCTTTTGTCATGAGCTTCCCCAGGCTTGTGGCCATCAGCTACTCAGTTGTCAAATATTTGCTGAGGGCCTATTCTCAGTCCATCACTGGGTTGGATTCTGGAGATACGGAGGTGAATAAGCCATGACCCTGCCTTCAAAGACTTTACAGACTTATGAGGCAGGTAGACAAGTAAACAAAAAATGGGGCACATAATTCTAAGTACTATGATAAGTAAATGCAGTTGCTGTGGAAACGCATAATCTAGGCTGAGAAGTCTGGGCTGTCTTCTCTTTTTTAATTGTCATTTGTTTATTTTATTTTTGGCTGCGCTGGGTGTTCGTTTCTCTGCCCCGGCTTTCTCTGGTTGCAGCGATTCGGGGCTGCTCGTTAGTCGCTGTGCCTGGGCTCCTCATTGATGGGGCTTCTTCTTGTTGCAGAGCATGGTCTGCAGAGCACAGGCTTCAGTAGCTGCAGCTAGCAGGCTCTAGGGTGTTGGCTCAGTAGTTGAAAGGCACTGGCTTAGTTGCCCCGTGGCATGTGGAATCTTCCTGGACCAGGGATCAAACCCATGTCCCCTGCATTGACAGGCAGACTGTCAACCACTGGACAGGGATGTCCTGGGCTGCCTTCTGAAAGGAGGTGAAGCTTCAGTGGATCCTGAGGATTAAGGAAGGAATGAGGAAAAAGAAGAAAGGAAGGGAATTTCAAGCAGAGGGATTGGTATGTGCAAAGGTTTAGATGCAAGATGCTTTCAGAGAAAAATAAAATGTGACTGGTGAGGGGTAAGGAATGCAATTAGTAAGAGATGATATTGGAAAGGTAGGCAGAGGCCAGGTCATGAAAAGCCTTGTCTTCCATTCTGTAGACTGTGAATTCATCCCCCAATTCATATCCCACTTACATTGCTACATACTTAATATCTTGGGCTTTCCTGGTGGCTCAGAGGGTAAAGCATCTGCCTGCATTGTGGGAGACCCGGGTTCAATCCCTGGGTCAGGAAGATCCCCTGGAAAAAGATCCCCTGGAAAAGATCCCCTGGCAACCCACTCCAGTACTTTTGCCTGGAAAACTCCAGGCACTAACCCATTATATTGTTATCTCACTTATATTGTTATATATAATTCATATCCCACTTATATTGTTACATACTTAATATCTTTATTCAAATCACTTCACTTTTTTTAACCTTATGTAACTACTTTAGCCTCTTGCTAAGCAAAATATCTGTAGATCATATTCAAGCAGGTTAGTAATATTTTCTCTAAGAAACATTGAAAGGAGCAGCAGGAAGCCATCAGGGTCTGGAGGAAGCAGCAGGAAGCCATCAGGATCTGGAGCTGCATTTTGGAAACAATCCATTGGTTGTTGGGTGAAAAAAAAAATGGCTCAGATGGGGTAAGACTGGAGACAGGGACAACAATTAGGAGATAACAGCGAACAATATTTCAGGTGAGATACATTGGTGGCCTGACCTGGGCAGTAGCAATGGGGATGGATGACAACAGACAGAAGAGCTTGGTTTTAAGTTACGTAACAAGTGGTCTGTGGTTGACCAGTTGGACAGTGTAAGATTGTTGTGAAAGAAAGGCTGGAATTTGTGTCATGCTTTGATTCTGCGCAAGTCCACTCTATGTTGGCTGCTTAGATTGTTTTTTAGAACAAGGCAGGGCATAAAACTATCATTCAACCTGTCAGTGTTTCCTATTTGCTGGCCACGCACTGGACACAGAGGATTCGAGGTGAACGAAGCCTCTCCTGTGCCTGTAGGATCTCAGATACTCAAGACAGCTTCCTCAGCCAGCCAAGCAGAGGAGGAACAGTGTGGCCTGGAGGCAGTGCAGAGGCAGGGTGGGAAGCAGGGGCGGCTCAGAACTTCTCTTACAGAAGTGCCGCCCAACAAGTTAGAATAATGTTCTAACTGCCCTTTCACAAAGACCACCAAATTCATATCCCACTTATATTGTTACATACTTAATATCTTTATTCAAATCATCTCACTTTTTTAGCCTTATGTACCTACTTTAACCTCTTCCTAAGTAAAGTATTCAGAAAACTAAGATCATGGCATTAAAAGATGCTTACTCCTTGAAAGGAAAGTTATGACCAACCTAGCTAGCATATTCAAAAGCAGAGATATTACTTTGCCAACAAAGGTCCGTCTAGTCAAGGCTATCATTTTTCCAATGGTCATGTATGGATGTGAAAGTTGGACTGTGAAGAAAGCTGAGCACCGAAGAATTGATGCCTTTGAACTGTGGTATTGGAGAAGACTCTTGAGAGTCCCTTGGACTGCAAGGAGATCCAACCAGTCCATCCTAAAGGAAATCAGTCCTGAATATTCATTGGAAGGACTGATGCTGAAGCTGAAACTTCAATACTTTGGCCACCTGATGAGAAGAATTAACTCATTGGAAAAGACCCTGATGCTGGGAAAGAATGAGGGCAGGAGAAGAAGGGGACAACAGAGGATGAGATGGTTGGATGGCATCACCGATGTGATGGACATGAGTTTGAGTAAACTCTGGGAGTTGGTGATGGACAGGAATACCTGTCGTGCTGAGGTCCATGATGTTGCAGAGAGTCAGACATGACTGAGCGACTGAACTGACTGACTGAAGCAAAATATATGTAGATCATATTTGGGCAGGTTCGTGATATTTTCTCTAATACACATGGAAATAAAGCAAAACGAACTTTAAAAATTAAAAAAAAATTAAATATCCATAAGCCACCAGAAGACATTCCATATTCATGCTTTGAGAAACATGGTCCTAGAAAGGAAGGACTAAAGTCCAAAACTGTGTTCCTTTTCTGGGTCTGCTCCCTAGGTGCACAGGTGAACTCCCTTCACCATCTTCATACTCAGATCTTTTTAGCAAAGATGAAGCTTCTGACCTCCACTCTTGTTCAAGTTCTTTTCTTTCCAGCTACTCAAGGTTTCAGACATTCAATAACACACTTGCTAAGGGTTTCTTATGACCAGACCCGCTCTATGAGCCCATGGAGGGCACTCAATACCTCCTTCCTTGTTAAATGCTTTTGGACAGTGTTGGATCAATGGCACTTCCTGAAGTTATATGAACTGCTGACTTACCTGGTCTTGCCTGCTGGCTGGGAAGCAATATTCAGGTCACAGGTGCACCCATGTCTGGGCTCAGGCTTGGAGGAATTCCTTTGGTGTGAAACACCTGGAGTCACTGGCATATATGACATTCTCTCAAAGGACCTCAGAGTTTTCTCAGAATTCTCCTAGGGATTCATAATTGCTAGATGTATGTCCTTTACTCCCAGGAACAGACAGTAAAGTTTAGCAAGATTGCTACCTCTTTATTAAAATTCTTCCCCAGGCAAGAGGCAGCTTTCTTGATAATTCAATCTGTGTCATTTCCAGTCACTTTCTGATTCAGGATTCTAACAATTTATCATCAAGGTCACTGATTGTAAGCACTAGACAGTGACCCCGGAGAAAAAGGGATTTTATTGGAGCAACACAGGACAGTTCAAAGAACTGAGGTGATGGGGAATCTGACCTTAGGAAAGGCAGCACCTGGGCAGCTGGGTAGCAGGACCGAGGGCAGGTCCTTTAGGGGGACTGCCATCTGGTGACCCTGCCTCCAAGTCTGATTGGCCGAGCTCGGCTCCTGGCCCTGCCGATTGTTGGGGAAGCCAGTATGATTGACAGCCTTGCCAGGACCATGTGGAAAGGGAAGGGTGAAGTGGGGTGCTCTTATCATAAAGAGAGAAAAAGGTTGAGAAAACCACAGATATCCATTGCTGAGTTGCACAAGGAATAACAGAATAAAAAAAATTGGAAGGTGGTTTAGAGTTCATTTACTCAACCCGACAAGTTAGGGGTTAGGCTTCAAAATCACTGCAGATGGTGACTGCAGCCATGAAATTAAAAGATGCTTACTCCTTGGAAGAAAAGTTATGACCAACCTAGATAGCATTTTGAAAAGCAGAGACATTACTTTGCCAACAAAGGTCCATCTAGTCAAGGCTATGCTTTTTCCAGTGGTCATGTATGGATGTGAGAGTTGGACTGTGAAGAAAGCTGAGCGCCGGAGAACTGATGCTTTTGAACTGTGGTGTTGGAGAAGACTCTTGAGAGTCCCTTGGACTGCAAGGAGATCCAACCAGTCCATTCTAAAGGAGATCAGCCCTGGGTGTTCTTTGGAAGGAATGATGCTAAAGCTGAAACTCCTGTACTTTGGCCACCTCATGCAAAGAGTTGACTCATTGGAAAAGACTCTGATGCTGGGAGGGATTGGGGGCAGGAGGAGAAGGGGATGACAGAGGATGAGATGGCTGGATGGCATCACAGACTTGATGGACGTGAGTTTGAGCGAACTCCAGGAGTTGGTGATGGACAGGGAGGCCTGGTGTGCTGGGATTCATGGGGTCGCAAAGAGTCAGACACAACTGAGCGAATGAACTGAACTGAACTGAATCAAGACCCAGAGAGGTTAAATAACATTTCCATGGCAAAGTCAGGCCCCAAATCCAGGCTCCAATTCTCTGACTCTCAGAGCATGGCTTCTTCCACTTCACACTCTACAATGGACAAAGGAAGAAAATACTGCACAGTTAAGTCTCTGGGATCTTCTCATCACCCCAGGTGATTTACTGAAATACAGCAGGTATGTTTCAGTTTGCTTATTCTTGGAGTATCTTTAATATTTTATTTGCTCTATAAAAACTGCTGCTGCTGCTTCTAAGTCACTTCAGTCATGTCTGACTCTGTGCGACCCCAAAGACAGCAGCCCACCAGGCTCCCCCATCCCTGGGATTCTCCAGGCAAGAACACTGGAACGGGTTGCCATTTCCTTCTCCATTGCATGAAAGTGAAAAGTGAAAGTGAAGTCGCTCAGTCACGACCGACTCGTAGTGACCCCATGGACTGTAGCCCACCAGGCTCCTCCATCCATGGGATTTTCTAGGCAAGAGTACTGGAGTGGCTTGCCATTGCCTTCTCTGGCTCTATAAAAGAGGGTGGGAAAAATGTCCTGCAACATTTGTGAAAGCCAACACCATCTGGTTGACCCCAGGTGTGTGTGTATGTGTGTGTGTGTAAGTTACTCCAGTCGCATCCAGCTCTTTATGACCCCACGGACTGTAGCCCACCAGGCTCCTCTGTCCATGGGATTCTCCAGGCCAGAATACTGGAGTGGGTTGCCATGCGCTTCTCCAGGGGATCTACCCGACCCAAGGATGGAACCCGCATCTCATATGTCTCCTACATTGGCAGTTGTGTTCTTTACCACTAGGACCATCCAGGTATGGAAGGGAGCCGTAGGGTCACACGAGACCACTACTGCCCAAGAAGGGGACATTGAGAAGGACAGCTGGCTCGGGTTGACTTCCCTCCCTCTCAGCAACCCCAGGGTACCCATCTCCCCCTAGTTTCAGAAGATACCCCAAGGAAGGTGAATTGGGCTGTTGACTCTGAGCAGAAGGGGACCGAGAGCCTGCGCCTCTTCTGAACGCAAGGCACTGCCTGGTGCCTGCGTCTTGGAATGTGCTGGCTTCATTGCTCTGACAGCATGAAAGATGTTTGGTTTTGTTCCCAGCGCTGTTATCATTTATCATCCTCTTGTAAAAGTTGGCACCCTCTGCCTCTTCCCCCTTCCTTCCCTCGCTCTCCCCATCCCCATCTCCAACCCAACCTCCTCATTCTGCCCCTGAGGGGAGCCCTCTTGCATTTACCCCAGAGGAAATTCTCCCACATTGGCTCCCAGGAGTGCTCCAGGAGACATCCCAATTGAATTCAACTCATAAATATGTCCTGAGCAATTCCTCTGGGCAAAGTAATGTGTTTGGGGCTTTGGGTGGTAAAACATAAGTAAGACAAGTCCCTGACTTCAAAGGACCTTGGATTCAGACCAGGAAATAACTAGGAAGTCCTGGGCAACAGAACACAGGCCTGTGCAGAGGGTGGGAGAAGGACCACAGGTTTGGGAAGTTTGGGAGAGGCAGCACTGACAACCTTTCAGGGAGCAGAGGCTGTTGGGTGGGAGATGGTGGAAGACAGAAGGCATGGGGGAAGAGAGAAAGGAGAAGGAAAGATGAAGATGTCAATATTTTCAGAACAAAGTGGCTGAGAACACAAAGAAATGAAAATGGCAGCTGGAAGCGGAGCTATCAAATTTGAGCTAATTTGAAGGTGGAAGAGGAGAAGCCAGTGGAATGGGCAAGGTTGAAGGTACAGGAGAGGAAATCACTGATGAAGCAAAGGCCCCAAAGGGGCTGGGGCAGCGCTGCCTGTGGAGGGAAGTCAGAACTCATCTTATTTCAAGAACAAAAGTGAAAGTTGCTCAGTCGTGTCCAACTCTTTGCAACCCTATGGACTATACAGGTCAAGGAATTCTCCAGGCCAGAATCCTGGAGTGGGTAGCCTTTCCCTTCTCCAGGGGATCTTCCCAACCCAGGGATCGAATCTAGGTCTCCCTCATTGCAGGCAGATTCTTTACCAGCTGAGCCACCAGGTAAGCCCAAGAATACTGGAGTGGGTAGCCTATCCTTTCTGTAGTGGATCTTCCCCGCCCAGGAATGGAACGGGGGTCTCCAGCATCGCAGGCAGATCTTTACCAACTGAGCTATCAGGAAAGGCCTCAAGAACAAACAAAAGGAAGAAATTGGTGTGTGACCATGAAAAGAAACTTGGTGATAAAAGGAAGCTGCCATTGACTCCATCTTCTTAGTGAATCAGGAGCTGGGGTCCCCCGGTTAAAGGATGAAACTGACTTGGAGCTGGCCTTAATAATACTGGAAATCGGAATATCTAATGAGGGAAAAATATAAATTAAAACATAAAATAAAAATTCTGATCAATGACAGAGTGGTCTAACATTAAGCCCCATGCTGAGGTGCAGTCTCACTCCTGGGCCTTTGCACATGCTGTTTTTACTGTTTAGAACACACTCGGTTAATGTTTTCTCATCTTTCAGAGCCTGGCTTAATATCATCTCTTCAGAGTGACTCTCCCCAGTATTCCCACCTGAAGTAACTTTCCTCCCCATCCCATAACTCTCCATCTCAGCTCCTTTATTCTTTTCTATCCCTCACACGTATAGTTACTTCATTAACTGCTGCTGCTTCTTTTTTAGAAAACCTGTCTAACCCAAGTAGTATGGAAGCACCAGTGAAGCAGAGACCATGCTTATCTTGTTTACTACTGGATCCTTAATGTCTACCCATGTATCAAACGCAGCAGGAACTCAACAAATAGTTGTTGAGTAGAGAAATGAATGTGTGTTTGGAGTAGAGCTAACAGCAAGCCTGAGTGGTTTTCCCCAAGGTTGAGGACCACAGGCAGAAGCTAAGATGGGACTGGGTATGCAGGACATGTATCAGTGGTGAGAAGTAGGGGGAACCTGTGAAAGATCAAGGGAAGGAACCAAAGTTGTTGCAAATGGTCCAGAAGGCAGAACCAGGATGGGGCTGAAATGAAAACGAAGGCAGAGCTGGGTTCAACCCATAACTTTGTGGTTAGATGTGTGCAGAAATGGCATGGGTTGTCTAAGTGTAGGGTTGCCAGATTTAACAAATGAAAATATAGGACACCCAGTTAAATTTGCATTTCAGATCAACAACAACAATCTTATGCAGTATTTGGGACATGCTATGTCTCCCCAGGTGGCTCAATGGTAAAGAATCAGCCTGCCAGTGCAGGAGAGGTAGGAGATGTGGGTTCAGTCCCTGCGTCGGGAAGATCCCCTGGAGGAGGAAATGGCAACTCACCTCACTTTAACAATGTATATAAAGCATGTCATGATAGGTGCATTTTACCAAGGGCAGTGTTACAGAGGTCATTCTGTACTTCAGTGTTTGCAGCCCATGGAAATTTCATGGATGGAGGAGCCTGGCGGGCTACAGTCCATAGGGCCACAAAGAGTCGGACACAACCGAGCATGCATGCATGCTATGCTAGAAATTATTCTTTATTTGTCTGAAACTCAAATTTAACTGAGCATCTGGGATTTTTTCTGATAATTCTACCAGGACGGTAAGTTTTTGTCCTTGAAGGTATACAAGCCGAGTCTGGAGCACCACTTAGAAGACCACTGGTTGAGATAACAGATGGTGGGCTTGGGTTGAAGAGCCCCACCCCACCTCCAATCGGGCATCCAGTTTCCCCAGTTTTCCTGGGACAGAGTATCAGGCATGGGGCATCCTCTCTGCTCCCCAAGAAGGATTGAATTCCCTGTCCCTGAGCCTGGCAGCTCCTTGTTTAGAGCCTGTCCTTCAATTGCCTGCAGCAGCATCCCACACCCTGTAACCCCATCCAAGAGCAGCTAGCCTGGGGCAGGGGTGTGTGTATGTGTGTGTGTGTGTGAGCTTGCACACACGTGCTGCCTTAGGTCATCCCTCCGCTGGGCACAGACGTGGACCCACTCACCCACCCCTCCCACACCAGGGCTGGGCTGCCTCCCCCAGTGCACCTGATTGAGCCCCTCTCCTGGGTGGCCAGCCGTCACCCACCCCTGGGCTGCCCCCTCGGCCTGCCATCACCGCGAGCACTCGATTAGGGGATCTGAGTGACTTACAGGGGCTCCTCTTCCCCAGGGTCGGTATTTGCATTAGGTGATGGATGTTGAGATGTCATCTAAACACATCTGCACTTTGCATTTTAAACAAAGCAATTTCCAGAGGAAGCTGGGGGAGCTTTGTCTCCTTCCAGGAACATTTCCTCTGAGTCAAATTCTTTTTTTTAGGGGGGGTGGGCGGCAGTACTTTTCCTCTACTGGTCTCCTGTTTACTCCCCTCCCCCACCCCACCCTCCTGGTAGTGACCCTGGTGTGGAGCAGGAGATTACTTGTGTCAGAGGATGCAGAGGACATAGAATGAAGGGCCAGGCAGGGACCACCTAGCTCCTCCTCCGTGGCAGACACTGGCACCCCCTCCCCATGTCCACGCTGCAGGAGACCTGTGACCAGGAAAGTGACCTTTGACAGAACCAACCACACACCAGGCATGATTTGAGGGACACAAAATACCTGCTCCTGCATCCCTGTCCACCTCCACCTCCCAGGGTACCCTCAGATCTTCTATGTTTTATTTGGGGACATAAGATCCCTTCTGTCTAAGCTCTGACCTCTGATAGCATATAACCAAGGCTTTTCCTCTGATAAATGAGTCTACGCCTTCCATCCAGGGATCTTATTCCTGGAATTTTGTCCCTAGTAGTATTGCTTTCTTGGTGGCTCAGATGGTAAAGAATCTGCCTGCAAAGCAGTGACCTGGGTCTGATCCCTGGGTCAGGAAGGTCCCTTGGGGAAGGGAATGGCTACCCACTCAGTATTCTTGCCTGGAGAAATTCCATGGAAAGAGGAGTCTGGCGGGCTACAGTCCCTGGGGTCAAAAAGAGTCGGACACGACTGAGCGACTGACACACGTTCATGCACACAATGTGGTCAGAAGGCCAGCAGCATCACCCCAGCTCAGTGACCTACAAGGGGCGTGATTTGGGGCAACGTCACTTAACTGGCAAAGCAAGGGCCCCTCCAGAGGCCCCACTGTGATCGTACACGTGGGCTGCACGGCACAGAAGCCTCCCTGTCCAGCTGAAATACTGAATATTAGTGAGCTGACCTGGCTGGGCAGCAAGCTGGCCCTGGCGGGGGCGTGGGGGGAGAGCAGACATCTGTGGTTCACGTGGCTTCTGTGAGGTCTTGTGGCTCTCTGATGTGGGAGAGACCGGGGAAAGGACACTCACTGAGTGCCTGCTATGTGTCTGGCCCTTAAATAATCAGTCTGAAATATGGTGTGGTGGTTAAGAGAGATTTTAATTGAACTCAATACAATGAAAAGTGAAAGTCACTCAGTCGTGTCCGACTCTTTGCGACCCCATGGACTACACAGTCCATGGAATTCTCCAGGCCAGAATACTGGAGTGGGTAGCCTTTCCCTTCTTCAGGGCATCTTCCCAACCCAGGGATTGAACCCAGGTCTCCCACATTGCAGACAGATTCTTTACCAGCTGAGCCACAAGGGAAGGCGTTAACTCAATACAGACTTGGATTCCACTCTGAGCTCTGTGACCTTATGCGAGTTGATGAACCTTTCTGAGCTTTAGTCACCCACAGCATGAAAGCAGCAGCATTCACGTCAAACACCCATCATGAAGAACAAACAGGGCAACGTGTGTAATTGTCTGGGATGTAGCTGTGGTCCCACTAACATGTAACCCATTAGCACCTTTACAGGGTACGGTAAGCTCCGTTGTGCAGATGGGAGGGGAGGTGCCTCGCTGTGACCACACTGCCAGTGAAAGCAGAGCAGGGACTTCCGAGCCGGGGCCAGTCTGAATCCAAAGCCTGTGCTTGATGTCCATTACCGGTCCATGGAGGACGGAAAGCTTGACCCACCGTCTGTAATTGCAGAGACAGACCTGACAATGGCCCTTCCCTGCTTGGAACACTGCCACACTTTCCCACTTGTTCTGGGATAGACAGCAATGTCCTCAACTAGACTGACTGTGCCATGTGCAGTCTGGCCCCTCTGATTTCCAGCCTTCTCTCTTCTGCCCCTTTGCCACCAACTAAGCAATCAATCCCTCATAGCTCAGTGGGTAAAGAATCTGCCTGAAAGGCAGGAGACTCAGGTTCGATTCCTGGGTTGGGAAGATTCCCTGGAGAAGGAAATGGCAACCCACTCCAGTATTCTTGCCTGGAGAATCCCATGGGCAGAAGAGCCTGGCAGGTTACAGTCCATGGGGTCTCAAGAGTTGGACATGACTTAGCGACTCAACCAACCAATCAAATGATCTTCCAGTTGCTTGGGCAAGCCCAGAGCATATCAATCTCTCTCTGTGTATGTCTCTCTCCCGGAAATGCTCTCCCCAACCTCACCTGGCTTCCTCCTCTCCTATAGATCTCAGCCTCTACCTGCTCCTGAAGGATGGTTACTTATACAAACCCTGCTCCTCCAAAGACCAGGTTGGTTGCCCTGTTACATGTGCTCATATATTGCTGAAAGTCTCCTGGATAAGATGCCCTCATAAACCACTAGTTCGATGTCTATCTTCTCTGCTAAACCAGGGGTCCCCACCATACCCCAAAATCTAGTCATGTGCCAGGTGATGATTGAGTAAAGAGAGGGGGCCAAAGTCATTAGAATTTGTCAGGCCTCACTAAGAAAAGATGGTACATCCTGGATCAGAAAAGATTTGCCTTTCTGGGT
Organism: Bos indicus; assembly: GCF_029378745.1. NCBI lineage: Eukaryota > Metazoa > Chordata > Mammalia > Artiodactyla > Bovidae > Bos > Bos indicus. The sequence goes on along the minus strand of NC_091769.1, from coordinate 87,625,468 downwards.
GTTCCCCTAAAACAGTCACTGGCCTTTGAGTTTGGAGGTGGGTCCTTGGAAGGGCATTTCCTGGGTCTGTGGAACCACAGAGTGTACAGTGGAACCTCAGGGCAGCTTAGGGTCAGCTCTCTGGGATTCCAGGTAGCATCTGTTCTTTGGGGTGAAGTGAATTTGCATCCGAGGCAAAATGAAGTATATGACATGGTGAGGTTTTCAGTCTTCCTCCACTGCACTCTGCCCATGCCCTCTGCTCAAGAAGAGACTCTGTTTATTGGATCAGCTTGTAGGTCCTCTTTAGCTTGTGCAGGAAAGTGGAAAGAAATTGGAGAGGCTGAGCTGATCTAGGTAACAAAGAGCTGAATCAGGGACGGGGCAGCTGAGAAGGGGCACCCCGAAGGTTGAGTTAGGGGGAGCTGGGCCGGGACAGAGTGCACAAGAAAGATTTCCATCAGCAGGTGCTGCCTAGGAGAGAGAGAGATGAAAAAAGAGGTTTCTGATGAGGTTTTGCTGTGCATTGATCATTTAACATCCCACTGGTGGTGGTAAGGGTATGCCAAGGGTAAGACTAATGTCACTTTTTAATTATTTGTGGTTGCTGGACTGTTGTTTCTTTGGAAGTGACCCAAGAACAGGCACTGAATGTGGCATTGTGGCTTCATCTGGAACATGTAATTTAACGAGTCTTGAGAATGGGGCCCAGTGTAGTCCGCGTGGCCCATGTGTTGCTCTGGAATCTTCTCTCCTGTATGTCAGACCCTGGCTCAGCCTTGCTCCAAACTTGATGTAGAGCTTGTCATGTGCGTCTGTGGGAGGAGGGGATGGGAGGCCCCTGTGGTCCATCTTCTCCATAGGGGAGGTGGGGAGAGACTCCTCAGTAGCTGAGTGCAAGCCACAGTGTCCTGGCTTTGGCTTGTGACAGCTGCCAATGGGGTCTTTGCACCGATGAGCTAAGGACTGGGGCTGAGAAGCGGGGAAATGGCTGCAGAACTTCCTGGGAAAAATAAGTTGGAAAAAGGTCTCCTCTTGTAGAGAAGACTTGCCTTCCAAACCGTAAGACATGGGACTTGGGCTATGCCCCAGGTTCCCAGCCCATCCCAGGCCAGGGAAGGAAACGATAAGCCCACAAACAGAGCCAAACATGTAAGGACAGTCATGGGGAGGGTCACGTGGGGCCAAGAGGAAGAGGAGGTGGAGGCACCTACGTTCTTGTTCTTCATCCTCAAACAGGGAGCACGTGGTCTACTACAAAGGCTCCCCACTGCTTCCAGACTTGAAGCCATAGGTGCTATCTTTCTTCCCCCCAAAATGTTTGCTATTAACGGCAACCAGATCGGCCTGACTGCAGAGACTGCAGAACTGAAGCCCTCTTTCCTCGCACCTCTAGGTTGAGTCTGAGTAGGAACGGTTCACACAGAGTGTGGGATGCTTGCCCCAGCCAGACCTGTTGGGGTCAGAGCAAGACCAGGTAAGGGAGAGGTGGCATCTTGGGGGCAGGAAGAGCTTGGGAATGACAGTTGACACCTCCAAATTCTGTTCCCTGCAACCCTAGGGTTATTTATTTTTTCCTGATAATGCCCAGAATATATGTAAATCACAGTTTCTCAACCTCAGGACTCTTGACATTTGGGGTCAGATTGTTGTTTGTTGTGGGGCTGGCCTGTTGCAACCTGTGATGTCCAACAGCATCCCTGGCTTGCACCCGAGATACCAGTAGTGCCCCCAGTGTGGCTACAAAAGATGCAGATATTGCCAGATATACCCTTGGGGGCAAAATTGGCCCCATTTGCGAACTTCTAGTCTAAATCGAGTCAAGCAGTCCATCGCCCCACAGTTTTTGAGATTCAAGGGTGAGATTATAATTTAGGCTCATTTCTCACAACTGTCAAGTAGGGATATAAAATGGTAACTACTAAGCCCCTTCTGCTCCCCCAAATCTGTGTTTCTAAGATGAATTCTACTTTACTGCCTTTGAGGCTAGGTAGAGAGCCAAGGTGGCTGTTGGCTTGATGAAAAAGAGCTCACGGCTGGTGAAGATGGTCAGTGCTGACATCTGCTCTCTAGGGAGCCGCATTCTTTCTTCCCTATTTAGCTGACCTGACACCTGGCACCTTCTTGATATCTCCCCTGGATCTTCAATGGCCTCTCAAAGTAACAGAGTTAATTCTCCCAACCAGCCCCTAGAGTTGCCTCCACCGAGTATTCTCACCTTATTGGATGACAACGCTGTTTCTAGTTGTTGAGGCTAGAATCTCTGAAATCACAAGTCCCCCTTTTCCCACACACACTCCATATCCAACATTATCACCAAATTCTGGTGGCTTCAAAACTGATCCAAGACCCAAGCATTTCTTAGCCAAGCTCTTCCCATATCCTGGTCTAAGCCATGGTCACCCCACCTGTGGTCTCTTAATTGGTCTTCCTGCTTTTATCCTTGTTCTTCTCTGACCTGTCATCAACACATCAGCCAAAGGCTCCCGTTGAAATGAGATCATAGCTCTTCTTTAATCAAAACCTTCCACTTAAAGTGAAAGCCACACCTCCTGTGGCCCCAAGCCCCCAGGTGGTTTGTGCTCCCTCCCCCATGCCTCTCCCATTCCTTCCACCCACCCTCGTTTTCTTGATGTTCACTGAGCATACCAGGCATACTCCTACCTCAGGGCCTTTGTACGTGCTGGTCCCTCTGCTTGGAGAGTTCTTCCTACAGATGCCCACGTGACCCTCACCTTTCAACTTTCTATTCATTGAAACATTCTCGATGAGGCTGCCCTGACCACTCCTTTTAAAATGATATCACCACTTCCTTTTCTTGTTCCATCCACCCCTCCCCTCCACAGCCTGTCTTTTTCCCCTCATGGAACTTATCACATCCTGCCCAACTTAGAACCTGGTTATTTTTGCTCATTGTCTCTCTCTTCCTCCCACTAGACTGTGTTCACTATGAAGATAGAGACCGTGCCTTTTCTCTTTACTAAGGTAGTCTCTTTGCCCAGAAAAGTGTCTGGCACAGGACAGACCCTCAGTACATATTTGTTGAATGAATGAATGACCCTCAGTTATGTTTTTTTTCCCCTTTGATGCTTCAAATCCTTTGCTAACACAAAACGGGGATATTTGGGAGGACAAATTAAGAAAGATAAAGAAATGGATGAAAAAATGAGCTCTTAGCTAGCCTGATCACAATTATCTAGGCAAATTGAAGTACAGAAAATCCTAAAATACAGCCCAATAAAAATTTCTATTTTTATTACATTATATAATGCTATGGCTGACTGTTTTTCATAACTGTTTAATACCAGCTGTGTGTGTGGAAGGGCCGTGGGTATACATACATGTGCACATGCACCAGATATAGGTGAATTGAGAATTTACCTAAAGTAATCCACATCGGGTACTTTCACTTCCATGAATACTTAACTCATGCTCAAGACTTGCTAGGTGTTGATTCAGAGACTGCCATGTGTCTTTTCTCTTCCAAGAGCTTCAGGGAACTTGACTGCTCACTGAAAGTTGATCAGACCTTGAGCTGTCTAGGTGTGTGGGTTCTGTGGGTATCATAGCTGGTTGGTTGCCTCCTAGACTTTCAAACCAACTCTTTTTTGAGGCTGCTAGACTGATGTCTGTGACTGGCCTCACCCCAAGGTGGTCACAGTGAGGACAGGCACAAAATTCACTGGGATTCAGAATGAAGCCCAGATATTTTCCATGGTTGTAGGAAGATTTTTTTTCCCCTCTCTATCCATGATGCAAAATAAAAAGTTGGCAGTCTTCTTGTTACTATTAAAGAGGTTAGTGTGAAGACAAAGCATACAGACAGAAGAGGGCAGAACTGAGAGAATCAGAGGCATAGAGCCAGGGTTCCATTGACTTTGTGAACCTCTGGATCAAACCCTACCTGATGCCTGCCCCCATTTATAGATTTCACATCTATCCAATGCAGTGAGTCCAGGAAGCCCATATAAGCTGGGATGTTTTTACCTGCAACAAAAAGCATCCTGATACAGTCCTCTTGCTTTCTTTCAGGCCCTTCCTTCTGCCTCTCACAGGACCTGAGTGTGCGCTGAGGGTACAACATGAGGGCATCCTGCACGGTCTGTGTCACATGCATACATACAGACGCACTTCAAAGTCCTAAGGCAATGGATTGTTTCTGGTTCACGTATATCTGATGCTCCATTTTTCTGACACAAAGGAAAATAATAAAGGGCCTCACTTTTATTGTTTCAAAGCCTGAAAAGAAGTAGACGGGATTTTCAGACCGCTTAATTTACATCCCTGAATTTTGCCGCTGAACACATTTTAATGCCCATTTGAACCCCCAGAGAACCCCGAGGCCAAGTTGGTTCTCCCGATGGCCTCTCCTAGCATCAGCCTGAGACCTGCAGGCAGTGCTGTCCAGCGGACAGCCCGCCAGCCAAGATAATGTGTTAAGAGACTCTCTTGATAGGCTGTTCCTTATTTATTAGATTCCAGATACATGGGACCAGGATGGGAAGACTCCTAGGGCATTTGGGAGAACACATACAGAGGGGGGAGTATGTACAGGGGTGGTGATGCAATAAGGGACCATCATTTTAAAAAATATATACATCTTAAGAAGCCATTCCAGCCACATTATCCTTATTAGAAAATAAAACAATCTCCACATAGTGCTTTTCTTTGGTGCTCTTCCGTGGCACGGGCCTCTGTCCCCTCCCCACAACCCCCTCTGCCTTCTGTTGAGGGGCTGGGGGGACCCTGGAGGGAAGGGTGGCCCCTGACCCAGGGGGCGGGTGCAGACTCCAGCTCCTCTAAGGCCCTGCCACTGCCTCCCACCCAACATCCTGCTCTGGTCTTCCTACTCGGTTCTTAAATTGTGCCCTGGGGAATCACTGAAGCTTCCTCTGTACCAAAACTGCGAGCCCTTATCAAGGTTCACATGTGCCAAAGCCAGTCTAGAATCTCGAGAAAGTGTGGGGACACGGGCACCAAACAAAACCCAGCCAATACCACCTTCTCTGTGGTTGGATTTTTTTTCCATTTTATTTCTTGGTTCATTTCAATGACCTGTATCATGAGAGTACAACTGAGAAGGGTTATGTCCTCTTTACAGATTTCCAAGGAACAGTGGATTTGGGGGGAAAACTTCAGTTTTGTTCTGTTTAGGTGGGATGGGGTGTCCTAAACTCTCCTCACTTCACATCCTCCGCTAAGTCACCCCCCTCCCAACCTCCTCCCCACTTCCCAGGGAGGTCCCAAAAGCTGGCTAAGCTCCCAACTAAGAAGTTGGCCTGTAAAGTTCTCTGAATGCCAATGGATCCATCAAGTACGCACCAGGGCCTTCCCCACTGAACAGACTTCTCATCGTTCCCGGTACATTTCCTGTTGCCATGAGAGTTTTTTAATGTAAAAGCAGCAGCCACCTCAGTGGCACCAAGCCATCAGGATCATGGCCCCCCTCTGGTATAAAGGGGCTCTAACGCTGGCACACTGGCAGATGCATGAGCTCCGGCAAGGCAAAGCTGCCCTGTATATGCAACAACCACCGCCCACAAACCACCTGTTGCACTGTTAATCAGAGGTGCTTTTTCTAGAAAAGATGGACAGTGACGACCAGTTGTGAACTAGCCCCTGCAGCGGCTCACAGCTCAGGTCCTCACGCTCGAGCAGTGACTCTAACACAGAACGGGGGTGATGAGATGCGACCCTCTGCTCCCTGCCTCCTTGAGCACACAACTCAGTGAGAGGCTAAGGGAGTCAATGAACGGCCCCCAACAGCTAAGCAGGCCTGGGTTTTAACCCTGGTCCCTCAGAGGCACCTGCGCATCTATCCGCCCAGATCAGAGACTGCACAGGATGCTAGCAGCACCCTGGATCATTCCAGTGTTGCCAGACAAATGACTCTGGCCTTGAAGACTCCATAGACAAAAAAGGGAGGGAGCATACTTCGCTGGTCTGTGAAGTCTCTTGGAACCCCTGACATTTTCTCCATGAAGGTATCTGAGAGCAGCAGATGGGATTTAGCCAGCTCTCATGCCTGGGGTGACCTTAGCACATCCTGGAAGAAAAAGTTCAGAAGGAGCCGTGTCTGGGTGTGGAGAGGCAGAACCAGCTGCTTCCCTCGGAAGGCTGCGAGGCTGTGGAGGAGGATGCCTGGCCTCCTGGTCCTGGGGCTAGGTGGGTGGAGCTGCCTGCCTTTCAAAGTGACAAGAGGTCGGGGGTAGAATGTGTTGGACTCCCCGGGAAAGTGTCCCTGGCGGGATTGCTCTGATCTCTGCTTTAGAAGACAGCTGATTGGATGGATGCTTGAAACTCCTTCAGCCATGGGAGGTCCTGTAAACTGCTCTCAGCCAACCCCATGAGCCCCAGATGGTGTGTTCAAGTTGCCCTTCCCCCAGTCCGAGTGGGTTATAACGAACTTTCATAGCCGCTCACTGAAATGGGTGACCCACTGTTCCCATTCGGCCAGGACTGGACGGTTTCCTGGCAAATAGACTCTCAATGCCAAAACCGGTCCTGGGCAAACTGGGGTGGTTGGCACCTTACACAACAGCCTGATGGACTGGTAGGGGGTGGGGGTCTCCTGCCAGAAAGCTGGCATCTGAGCACCCGGGGAGCTACGCTCTACCTCCTTAGTCCAAGGATGGCGGGTGCAAACCCTCCTGCAGCACTGGCTCACCCTGCCCTTTGGAGGGCAAGGGAGGGGGCATCCTGGTGTCCACTGATCAGGCAGGCTGGTGACCTCTGTGGAGCCCCTGTCTTCAGAGTTCCCTTGCCTGCTCATCTCTGCTTCTGGGCCTTTCTGTGCTCAGCAAAGCTTGGTCTGGGCCTCTCCCTATTCCACCCGGGTCCTCCTAGAGCTGCCAGCCTAGAATCAAGTGCCCAGGGTGCCCTCGGAGGGGCCAGGTCCCTGCATATCCCTCAGTACCCCAGGCCCACCTGCTCTGGACTGCCCCCAGGGAGCGGGAGAAGCCTGCAGAAGAGGGGGCGCTGGGGCGTGGTGTCTTGGACCCTGCTCTGCTCTGAGCCAGCACCGTCCCCACCTGTGGGCCCTGAAGTCTTGGCTGGTGGAACCCACAGTGGGGGTGAGCTCTGAGGTCGGGCAGGAAGTTGCAGTGGGGTTCCTGGGGTGCCGGGGTGGAGAAGGAGGGGACCCTGGGGCAGCAGTGGAAGGCGGGTGGGGGGCGCACCAAGGGGGCGGGGTGACTAGGAAAATCCAGGAGCTCTGGCGGCTAGTCCCTGATGGTGAGCTGGGCTGGCCTGGGAGCCTAGGTGAAGACTGGAGGGAGGAAACCTTCTGGACTGCGGAAGGCGTGGGGCCTCCTGGGGGGCAGAACCTCAGAGTAGGCAGGGCCTCTGGAAGAAAGTACCTGCTTTCTGGGAGAGGAAAGCCTCCGAAGGTATACCCCCGCCTGAGTATGCCAGAGTCCTGGCACTAAACACTGACCGCCCAGGCCGTGGGTGGAGGCCGGGATGGGTGGGCGGGGATGTCGGAGAAGTGGTTACGAAATGTATGTGCTGCCTCCTGCTGATCAGGTGGGGAGAAGTTGCCTTTCCTCCTTGGTGGTCTCCGGCCTCAGGGGGGGAGTGAGCTCTGGCCCAGGCCTTGGCATTGCCATGGCGGAGGAAAAAAACACAACATACCAAATGAAAAAAAAAAAAAAAAGCCAGTTACAGATGAGCCCCGCACCTGCCTTTCCATCCCCGTACCCCCCGCCCCTCCAGCACCCGGGACTCTGCACACAGCCAGGAGGCGAGGAGCCCCTTCCGCCGCGACGGCTCACGGCCATGATACAGGACTTGAATGTTGAGGCTGGTGGCTGTGGAGGTGTTTGCGTCGGTCCATCCGTCTGTCCTTGGGCGGGAGTCCGTCCGTGGGCCGGGCCATCAGACCTTGGCCTCCAGCATCTCCAGGAAGAGTTTGTGCATGGGCACCTTGCCTTGCAGTTTGATGCTGTAGAAGTGCTGCACCGCCTTGGCGGCCGTCTGCCGCAGCAGGGGCAGCGTCAGCAGCAACTTGCCCGTCCTCCGAGGCTCCTCGTGGCGCTGGCTCAGCTCGTAGTCCTGCAGCGCCTCGTGCAGCAGGTCCTGCAGCTTCTGGACCGCCTCCAAATCCTCGATGTACATGGAATCTGCGGACACAGTGGGGTGGGCATTAGCGGTACGACTGCGGAGCGCAGCCCCGGGTGTAGGGGGCCCCCATCACTGCTTTCAGAGCCTTCCAGACCCTCACGTTACAGAGACAAAACCAGGCTCAGAAAGGTTAAGCTACAGGTCTGAAGTCTCAGAGGCCAGTGACTAGAGCTGGGGTTCACACCCAAGGAGAGATCTGTGCCTATGGAAGACTTTTCTTAGATAACCACCAGGAGGCGGCAGTGAAGGGTTTGAACAGGAGCAGTTTGCCCCAGAGGTGGGGCGGGGTGAGGGGGAGAACCTCTGGCGCCAAAGTGGTGGAATTGTGATCTTGCCCCCTCACTTGCTAGCTCTGTGACTTTCAGCACGTTGTTTCATTTGCACCTCATGTTCCTCATTTGTGAAAGGCCATAATACCTAGATCTACCTTGAGAGGCTAAATGAGTTAGTACCCATCAAGGGCTTAAAATAGTACTTGTCACAGCTATGATACCATCATCACCAGAACCATCACCACTACCACCATTATCTTATACCTTCACAATCGTCAGCTTATCACCAATGTCATATCACCACCACCATCACCATACCATCACCACCGCCATAACCATCACCACCGCCATAACCACCACCACCACCATAAATACCACCACCATCACCATCTTATCACCACCATCATCAACTTATCACCATCATGATCATCAGTTTATCACCACTGTCATATCACCACCATCATCATCACCACCATCACCTCCATCATCACCATCAGCATCTTATCAGCATCATGATATCAGCTTATCAGTCATATGATGTGATCAGTCATATCACCGCCATCACCATCATTATAGTCACCATCATGATTTTATTGTTACTGCTCCCACTTGGCACCAGCTCGAGTCTTCAGTGCACTCCCTAACCTTACAGAACAGTTGTTACAGTTGCATGTACACAGATAAAGGGGCTGAGTTCTGCATCTGGGTGCCCTGAGGTGGGGCGTATGGGGGAACTGAGATCGCTTGGCTGGACAGGTAGGGCACAAAGAAGGGAGATGCTATTGGGAGTTCTAGAAAATCCTGGGGAGGGCTTTGGACTCTGGCCATGAATTCCAAGTGAAATTTACCTAAATCGCAGAGGGGCAAGGAGGTGCCGGCCGATGGCTGGGTTACAGGTGGGTCCAAGTCAAAGCAAAGTGGAGCCCACTTCCTGGCCTCTGGAAAAATAACCCACCTTCTTCTGACATTCCTTAAAGATATTGAGCCTCCACCCTGAAGTGCAGCACCCAAGGCCTGTCCAAGGTGGGAGGGTAAGGGTGCATGTGGGTCAAGTGAACTGGAAGCTCGGGGTGGGTCACCACGGACGGCTGAGCAGGTTTCCCAGACTCCTCAAAGGAACAGCGCAGTTCTTTGCATGCTGTGTTTGCTAATTTTTTTTCCTTTCTATGCTGTGTTTGTTTAGCTACCAGACCGCTGAGGGCAGCTGTACCAACTGGCTGACCCCAGTGATGCCCTCTGACCTTGTGGCCCCTGCACTTAGCCCATGCCTCCACAGGCCCTGCCTCTTTCTCTTACGAGAACAGCAGTAGAGTGAGGTGGATGAGACTCTGGAGCCTTAGATGCTGTGTGACTTTGGCCAAGTTACTTAGGCTCTCTGAGATTGTTTCCTTGTCCATGACACAGAGCACATGAGGGTGCACGCCTCACAGGTGAGGGCTAAATGAGCCAGCACGTCATTAGGCACTCAGTAAGCAACTAATAAATGTTGTTATTATCGTTACTTTGAGAACTCAGAAGGCAGGAGATGCCCTTGAGGGGCTGGCCCCATACCTGAGATTCCCCCACAGTGTTCTGCTCCTTGTTGCTAAGGCAGTGAGGACTCTTCCTTTTGGCAGTTGGGGGAGAAACCTGGCTCCATTCCTACACTCTTGGCTGATTTCAGAGCATGGTCCCTGTAAGGCTGTGACCTGTCCATCCAGACCCCATGCCTCCTGCCAGCTTCCTCTCCCCATCACCCCGCCCTCCCCAAGGAGGCCAAAATTGGCAGCTGCCTTCGACCGAAAATGAAATAAAATAACATTGCAAGATTAATTTCTTTGCAATCTATCAGCGAGTCTGTATTGATGGCATTGATAAACTGTTAATTACAAAATCAATGGCTATGAATTTTTTTCTGCTGTCAAGGAGCCTTGGAGAGGCCAGGAGGGGGTGAAAGACAGCCAGCTGGCTCCCGAGGGGCTGTTTTGGGGCAATAGCCTCTGAGGTGCTCCGGCCCACGTAACCTCAGCAGAGGCACCCACAGTGGGTTGCCTCCAGGCAATGATCTCCTAGCCCTTCTCTCCTCCAGCTAACACACTATCTGCCTGGATGACTTCCCCCTGGCTGCTGGGAACAGGCCATGTCCCCGGAGGCTTTCAAGGCTCCCTATACCAACCCCATTCCACTCCACTCCCTTCACAGTCCTGGAGCTCCAGTCTAATACCAACAGCTCTTCTAGCCTAATCTCTCAACAGGCCTGTTCTTTCTGTTTCCTGCCTGCACCTGGTCACTCCATGACTCAGCCAAGGTTGTGGGCATCACAAACTCCTCTTTTCCCACTTAGAGCTCTTGGATCTGCAGAGAGCTGCAGGATGGCCTGGTAAATACCACGGGGCCAAGAAGTCCAAGTTCCTGGCACTCTGTCGCTCACGACAAAGCATGTACTCAGGTAAGCTTGATGCTAGCTGAAGTTCCTGATGGGCTCTGTCAGTCTTTGCATGGGTGCTCAGTCACTTCATTCATGTCCGGCTCTGTGACCCTGTGGACTGGAGCCCACCATGCTCTCCTGTCCATGAGATTCTCCAGGCAAGAATACTGGAGTGGGTTGCCACACCCTTCTTTCTCCAGGGTATCTTCCTGACTCAGGGATCAAACCCAGGTCTCCTGTGTCTCCTGCGTTGCAGGCAGATTCTTTACCACTGAGACACCAGGGAAGCCCGTCAGTCCTTAGGAGTTTCATGTGTGTGTGTGTGTGTGTGTGTGTGCGCATGCATGCACTTGGATATGCATGTGTGCATGTCTGTCTGTATGTATTGAGATCAAGACAAGAGCAGCTGGCAGAGCTGAATAGTCCTCGGAGAGCCCTTGCAGTTTGTCCGTGGGGGGTGAGGTGACCACTGAGCGGCCTCCTACCTCTTCACACTCCTCTCCTGGTCCGGGCAAGCTTGAGCTCCTGGTCTCTTTCATGAGAAGTGGTCAGGAGACTCCAACAACAAGGATGTGCCCTTGAGGGTCTGGCCAGCCCTGCTGCGTCTCTCTGTGCTCCCCAGTGTCCTCTGCTCTTACTGATTTCCTCTCCTCCTCTGCCCTCGCAAACCCCCAGCCCCTCTATGACCACTGACTACAATGCCTCCCTTTGAATAGGAGAGCGTGCAGGGCTGTGAGGGTGTGAGACTCGGCTGTATGACGTGTGATGACCGAGATCTGTCCCCTACATTTGTCAAAACAGATAGAACCGGACAACACAAAGAGTGCGCTCTGCTGGCAACTCTGGACTTTGGTTAATAATAATGTATCAACATTGGCTCATTAATTGTAACAAATTACCACACTAAGCCGAGATGTTAATAATAGGGGAAATGGTAACAGGGATTGGAGGACATGGGTGGGCTGGTGTGTGGAACTCTATGGAACTGTACCTGATCAGTTACTCTGTCAACCTGAAACTGTATGAAAAAATCCCAACAGCATTAGCATTCTCTAACAAAGACTACATTGCAATTTTGGAATCCCAAGGTGTGGGTAAATGGTCTCTACAGAGGTATGTAAAATGTTTAATTCTTATTTTACATTAGTTTTTTTTTTTTTTTTTTTAATAAAAGGGATTTGAACTAAAAAAAAAAAAAAGCTTCCCTCTGTCTATTAGGTTGGGTTTCTTAGAAGCAGAGCCCGACACAGGGGTTCAGGTGCAGGGGATTTGTGGAGAGTGTGCTTTCAGGAGAAAAGGTGGGAGGTAGGATAGAGCGAGGGTAGGAGCAAGCAAGGTAGGGAGGCAGCGCTTGGCTCTGATCCCACTCCAGGAGTCCAGCCTTTTGTTCTCCTGTGTGTGTCTGCCATTGGCTGAAGGTGTGTGTGGGGTGTGGGGAGTTGATGGAATCCTCCAAACAAGGCAGATAAAGGTAGGTCTCTGGTGAAGGGAGAAGCTATGAGCTATTAGCAGCAAAATTCAGCAGCTGGGGCACGGGTGTGTTAAGCTAGTGAGGGGGGTTCTGAGTGGGGCACCAACGGCAACCCCTGCCTTCTCCATGAAGCCATTTGTTAGGGGGCCAGCTGTCCTGCTTTTCCAGGAACTGCTGTTTCTCAGGACATGGAACTTCCAGTGAAAGTGCGACAGCATCAAGCAAACCAGCTGGTTATCCTGTCTGTACATCTGGAACCAGCTCTCCTTCTTCCACACACTGATAACACTTGTTTCCTCAAATATTAATAATAATGACAATAATTAATATTTATTGAACATTTCCTCTAGGCAAAGCACAGAGGTAAGTGCTTATTTAAAAAACATTTAAAAAACAAAAGTGCTCAGAGGAGGGACAGAGATGTTCCCACTTTACACACGGGACAGAGCTACGGAAGGTTGCCACACTGCTACTAAATATCACAGCTAGAATTCAAACTTGGGTCCCATTTCCACTTGAAGTGTCTGCGTGCCTGACACTCTTTCTTTAGGAGAGGGAGCCTACCTTTCTCCTTCTTCTGCAATCCCCACCCCAACCCCCGGCACCTGGCCTGGTACCTGCAGAGGGCGGACACCTTCTGAGTGTGGACACAGGTTATATTTAAGCTCCCAGATAGTCTAGTCGGAAGTTGGTAGGTAGAGGCTAAAACAACTGGAGTGAAGCCTCCTTTTTAATGCCAGGAGGGTTTTCTCTCTTGGGCCTGGGCAATTTGAGCAGGAGATTTAAGGAGCCTGTATAAGCTTGGAGTTGGTTTTGGAATCTGGGGACCTGGGCTTAGGTCCCAGTACTCTTTGGCTGTGTGACCCTGGGCAATGTGCTTCAGCTTTCCAAGCCCCCAGTTTCTCCATTTGTAAAGTGGGCTTAAAATGATAAGACCGTTGCTCATAGGGTTGAATTGTAAGACAAAATCGGTTCACGGCTAATTGATTTAATAGGCTGCATACTTAAGTGCCAGGCATGTTGTAAGCATAATTTTACAGAAATAAATCCCTTCCATAGTCTTCTGGGGTGGAATCTTCTGGACTGTTTGCTATTCCCATTTTACTGATGAAGAAACTGAGGCACAGAGTGACATGAGGCACAGACTTGCTCAAGTGACAGAAGCAGGATTTGACTCTTAGCAACTGGGCTCTGCTCAAACGGTAAAGCATCTTTCTACAATGCGGGAGACTACTAGAGCCCTGGGTTGGGAAGATCCCTTGAAGAAGGAAATGGCAATCCACTCCAGGACTATTGCCTGGAGAATCCCATGGACAGAGAAGCCTGGTAGGCTACAGTCCATGGGGTTGCAAAGAGTCGGACACGACTGAGCGACTTCACTCACTCACTCAACTGGGCTCTAGAACCTGTGCCCTTAACCCTCGTGCTGATCTGCATGGCAAGGGCCCAGCAGAGGGCTTAGGAAATACTGAACCAATGCCAGCCTTCGTCACCACCTTTGCAACTCCGGGCCACCTCATGCACAACCTTTGGTGGCAAGAAGCTCTAGCATCATCATGCCACTCCTGCTCCTTGGAGCCACCCTAATCGCTGGCCCCAGAGCTGTGCATGCTCCCCTGGGCCCCAAGACCTGTCTGAGCTCCCCTGCAGGCCCCACCCTTGCCCGTACCTGAGTTGGCCAGGGCCAGGGCCTTGAGCGTCACGAACTCCTCCTTCTCCACCTTGAGCTTCTTGTACCTGCGCACCAGCTGCAGGATGGCCCGGTAGAGCTCCAGCAGCCCCGCGAGGCGGGAGTGCTCCTCGTCCATGATGTAGTCCTCCGCATACACCAGCTTGTCGTCGTAGGGCAGCGAGCGGTACACGATGCCCAGGATAAGGATCTCCATCCAGGCGCTCTGCAGCAGGCTCATCTGGTCCCCCAGCGAGAGGTTGGAGAAGCCTGCCGGGAGAGGGGGCCAGCAGGGTGGCAGCGGTCAGGTGGGTGGGCTGGGGTGGAGGGCAGAGGGGGAGGGGAACCTCTGCCTGCCCCTCCCTTCCACCTGCTGGACTCACGGTCCTTCCTTGGTGAATGAGTCAGATGCGGAATTCAGGGAAAAGACTTATGTAACGAGAGCTCAGTCAACGCTGACAGTTGTTACTGTCCTTGTCCTTGTTAGTTCTACATATTTTTCAAATGTGCGACGAGGCTTTTTGATTAACCAAAGGCATTTGTAATTTAAGGAGCTCCTGAATACATAGTAGAATCAGGAAGTGGCAGGACAGCGTCCCCTCCACTGAGAAGCTTCCAGATCCCCCTCTCTGCTCAAAGCAGGGGAGGCGTGGGGGTTTTAGAGTGACATCTGATCCTTAAGGTGGAGTCTCAGCTGTACGGAAGCAAGGGGCCCAACCAGGAAGGAGGAAATCACCTGCTCCCAGCCAGTGACCCCCTAGTGACCACAGCTGGGGCTGCTAAGTGCTCAAGAGCCCTCGGAGTCAGGGGGCACTTTATCACGGGCAGCCTATCCTCCCAGAAGTCAGCCCCGCTGGCCTGGCCATCACTCTTCACCTAATGATGTCCTAAGCAGTCCTGTATCCTGTGAGCTTGGATCATGGCCGTTTCCCCTTTGGAAAAGACCCTGATGCTGGGAAAGACTGAGGGCAGGAGGAGAAGGGGGAGACAGAGGATAAGATGGTTGGATGGCATCACCAAACATGAGTTTGAGCAAAGTCTGGGAGATAGTGAAGGACAGGGAAGCCTGGCGTGCTGCAGTTCATGGGGTTGCAAAAAGTCAGGCAGGATTTAGCGTTAAACAACGAGCATGGAGTCCAGAGTGAAAGAAGGTTAGGGGCGGGGATGGCTCCAGAATTATGACACCGTCTTGTTCAGTGTGCTCTGGAGATTGCCTGGGCTTGAATCCCAATTCCTCATTTACTACCTGTAGGCTGACCTTGGAGGAGCTGTGCTACTTCCCCAAACCTCAGCTTGCTCATCTGTGAAATGGGCACAACAGTAGTGCCTGTCTCAGAGAGCCGCTGTGAGGCCTAAATGAGACGACAATTACGCAACATACATTTACTGAGCTCTTGCTATTATTAGTGATGAGATGAAAAGTCTTCATCTGCGAAATGAGAAGGATACGCTGGAACTGAGTTACATGTGCACTTAACTTGCTGCTGCTGCTGCTAAGTCGCTTTAGTAATGTTCGACTCTGCGACCCCATAGACGGCAGCCCACCAGGCTCCGATTTAAAAGAAAGAAAAACTAAAGGAAGGAAAGAAGGAACAGAAGGGAGCAGGGAGGGAGGAAGAAAGCTGATTTTCAAATATCTTGATTACTAAACGCAAGGCAGTAACTTCCACCGAAACTCAGGAGTGGATTCCAACACCAACTGCGCCAGACACACCAAAAAGGAAAGGTACCCACAGAGTCATGGCACCCCACGTCTGTCACGGACAACTGAGATTAAGAGATCTCCCTAGGAGTAACTCTTCTTGCGTAGGACTCTTGCTGACCTAGAACCTCAGCCTGCTTAGATGCAGGGTTCTGATTTGGGGTGAGAGGAGAACAAAGAGAGATGGCATGTAGGAAACACTTAGCACCTCCCCCCTGTACCCCCAAATTCCCCTGCCATCCCAGCCACACACACAGTCAGTGCTCAGCAAACCTGAACCAGGAAGGTGGCGATGGCTGTAGCTGTCACTGTCGTTGTAGTTGTTGGCATGCTACTGACACGACTCTTCTCCCCTAAAGCCTGGAGGTCCTGGGGGTCCCAAGCTTCCAGACTGGCCCACTGCCCTGGGTTTCCACGGAGTCTACTCCACCCTCACCTGCTGTCCTGTCTCTGAGAGCCACTGTCCCTCCCTACTTTCCAACCAGTGTAACCAACCAGTGCTCAACTTTAGGGGGTTCCCAGGGGATGAAGCCCCCTTCACTAGCAGGTCCCCCGTTCCCAGTGAACACCCTTCTTAGTCTGATCACTGCGGTTCACAGGCTGATCTGTAGCCCTGGGGCCTGGGATCACCACCCGGCTGCTGGCACCCCCAGGTGACCGCCCACAGAGCTGGAGTGATTACTCTGAGGCCACGGGGCAAGCGTGGATGGCTGCGCCTTCCCGGGGGACAGGCTGTGGCACACAGGGGTCAGGGGCGTGTGCTGTCGTCCAGACCCAGCGTGGGAGCAGAGGACGTGCGGCTGCCTGCAGTGGTGGGGAGAGCCGGGAGGTAATGAAAGATAGATAGAAATGGACATCCAATTTCCCTTATCGAGCCTCTGAGCGGGAGAGGCCTGGGGTGACATTAATTAACAGATACCAATCAGCCAGCATGGGGGTGTGTGTGTGTGTGTGTATGCACGGACGTGTGGACTGCACTGGGGGTGTGGGTCTCAAGGCAGACAGACTGGGAGGGAAGATGTAGGAGGTGGATGGGGCGAAATTAATAGACAATTGAATTGGAAGGTGGCAGAGAAGGAAGGCGAGCTGGGCTTCTGGAAAAGGAGAAAAGACCCGTACGAGGTTCATCACTAGGAGACCATGAGCTCTGCCCCTCTGTTCACCCCACAAATACTTACTGAGCACCTACTAAGTGCCAGGCCCTGTGCTGGGCACTGGGGACAGACCGGCCAGCTTGAACCAGGGCCAGGCCCTGCCTTCATGAGCTCGGTCAAGAGGGAAAGACACACCCCAGTGTGTGTCTTGTGAGGTTTAGGGCTGTCAGAAAAGCTACCCCGAGAGGAAGGGCTGAAGATATGCAAAGGGGGAGTTTGGCCCAAATGAGAGAGAGTCCAGGCGGCTTTACAGGAGAGGAAGCTTTGGGGCCGAGCTCTGAAAGGCAAGTGGGGTGTGTCTGCGTGGACGGCTGTCACCTCTGGGCTCCTGGGAGCATGGTCTCCCCCACTGCCCAGCACCTGGCCTGCGGCAGAGGGGCTCCACAAACATTCCCAGCACAGAGGAGGGAACGGACAGATGCCACTGGGCCTCGAGTCTCGGGTGATGAGAAAACAGGCCAAAAGAACAGGGTTGGACCCTCTTAGTCCTCTGGGCAGGATTCCAGGTTGAGCTGCCTTTGCTGATCCTGTGTGAGTCAGAGACAGGCCTGCAGGGCAGGGGGTGTGGTGGAGGTGTGGTGGCGGGGATGAGTGCCTCCGGGACGTAGGGTCAGCACCTGAGGGTGCCCTGGGGCCTGTGCACACACCCCCGGCTAGGATGGTTTGGGGAGTGACTCAGCCCCTGACTCTCTTTCTCCTTCAGAAGGAGCTGGAAATAGTGTTCAAAATCCAGCTGCATGCTCCGAAGTGCTGCCCGGCGGACAGAAGCGGCTTCATGTTGCAGGGATGTGGGGAGGGGGGAAATAAGACTGGATATTTTCTAATATTTGAAACAGTCTGAATATTTTCTAATGTTTGGAAAAAAAAAACACTAGAAAAAAAAAAGAGAAGTAAAAATGACCTCTAGGAGACAGGAGGGGGAGGGGGTGGGGATGGACCTAAGAATTAGTTCTCCATACACATTTTTGCCTAGTTTGATTTGCATGTTGAAGAAGTAAGATTAAATTAACCGTAACATAAAAGGTATGTTCCTATCCACCTAGCCATCTCACTGTTAGGAATTTCTCCTAGAAAGAGAAGTATGTATAAACACACAAAGGTACATGTGGAAGGGGTGTTGGCTAGATCCATTTGTAAGGACCCAAAGCAGGCAACAAGCTACACGCAACCCATGTCCTTAAATAGAAATGTACTAAATGTAATTATTAGCTAGGTGAGTGGTACATTAGAAGCCACTAGAGAGAACCACTTGTGCAGATGTGGAAAGATACCCATTGTCCAAGAAGGATGCAACTGTTAAGGGCGTAGATGCCAGAGCCAGCCTGTCTGTCGGAATCGCAGCTCTGCTGACCCCTTGGCTGTGACCCTGGGCACATTTTTCTGTGCCTAAAATGGGAATAATACTACTACTTACCCCAAGGGTTTGTTTGGGTTAAATGAGCTAATGCATAGACCACTTAGAAGAACACGTCTTAGCACACAGTAATGGCTACTAGTTCATATAACTAAATGAACACAGCAGAGTGTAAAGCAGTGTTACAGGAGGAGTCACGGTGGGGAGGGGACACACACGCGCGCAGGCACACCCACATACACATACGATGCTGCTTAAGAAAGATGGGTATTTGGAATACATCACTTCCACCCCTCTGCCACCCCTTTACTGGAAGCAGTATTCTTTTATTAAACCCAAACAAAGGAGCTGAAGCTCTCCTCCCTGCCCTTCAGCAATGCACCCTTCACTTCTGCATTTCTGTGCTGGGCTGGGTCTGCCCCTCCATCAGGTGACCAGCAATACCGAGGCAGAGGGGGCTGCTGGGGGAAGCTGCGTGGGGGGCTGCCCACTGCCCCTCTCTTCCCATCTGTCCCACCTTGAGCTCTGCTGCCCCCCCGGAAAGTTGCTTTATCGGCACCAACTGATCTAATAACATTCAGGCTCTTCCCAAGACCCCATCCCCCAGTGATTTGACAGCATGAGCTCCTAGAATTAAAAAAAAAGAGCACATAATTTGTGGCAAGTGGAGTTCATAATCTGTTAATTTATTATCGTTTCTGTCGACCTGGAGGGCCATTAGCAGAGGTAATAAAGGGAGATATAATTATAGGATCTGAGGCCACTCCAGACACAGCTGCTGTCACTCGGCAGCCCATATTTCATCGGCCGCTGGCGTTCTTTCCCCAGGGTGAGCCAGACGGTGGCTACCTGGGCGCAGGGCAGCCCAGGGACCCTCTGTGAGGAGGCCTTTTGGGGGGCTCCCCTGCAGAAGTTGTGCACATGTCAACCTGGGCCGGGCAGGGCCGGCTGGGGGGAGGCTGTCTGACTGGGGCACCCTTGGGGCTGCCTGAGCTGGGAGGATAACAGTTAATAACATCTGGGGGCGGCAATTCATCAAGTGATACCCACTGCCTGTGCTGCCTCTTGCTCTCATCTCTCCCTGCCGGGGAACCAGAGGTGGACACTCTAAAGACTTGGGCTTGTCCTCTGGGCAACCTAATACTTGGAAAATTCAACTCAAGGGGATGGGCAACTTCAGACTGACTTAAACAAAAGGACAGCTGCTATTCTGAAGGAATCTGAATCACCCCCAAGCTAATCCACTGGACACACCCTTGCAGAAGAGTGTGTTCAGAACCACCACTTCGTGGCAAATAGATGGAGAAACAATGGAAACCATAGCTCCAAAATCACTGCAGATGGTGACTGCAGTCATGAAATTAAAAGATGCTTACTCCTTGGAAAAATGCTATGACAAACCTAGACAGCGTATTAAAAAGCAGAGACATACTTTGCCGACAAAAGTCCGTCTAGTCAAAGCTGTGGTTTTTCCAGTAGTCATGTATGGATGTGAGAGTTGGACTATAAAGAAAGCTGAGTGCCGAAGAATTGATGCTTCTGAACTGTGGTGTTGGAGAAGACTCTTGAGAGTCCCTTGGACTGCAAGGAGATTCAAACAGTCCATCCTAAAGGAAATCAGTTCTGAATACTCATCGGAAGGACAGATGCTGAAGCTGAAACTCCAATACTTTGTCCACCTGATGGGAAGAACTGACTGATTGGAAAAGACCCCGATGCTGGGAAAGATTGAAGGCGGGAGGAGAAGGGGATGACAGAGGATGAGATGGTTGGATGGCATCATTGACTCGATGGACATGAGTTTGAGCAAGCTCCAGGAGATGGTGAAAGAAAGGGGAGCCTGGGGTGCTGCAGTCCATGGGGTCGCAAAGGGTCGGACACTGAACTGAACTGAAAACTATGGAGGAAATGCAGGGAGGTGCCAGCAATGAGTTTATGCTCAGATGACCCTTCCTTCTGGCTAAGCTGGTGGCTCAGTGCCGCATGAGTATGTCTGCTTCCGTGCACAGCACCTAATGCCCTTCTGGACTTTTCCTCCATGGCCACTGCCCATCAATCCTGAAGACCTAGCTCAACTCATGTGCTGAAGCCCGTGGCATCCCTCCTGCCTCTGTGTTCCATCCTGTGGTTTTTCCTGATGCATTTGATAACTAAGCCTCTTCCTTCGCATGAGTGAGATACAGGAGGTGGGAGATGGGTGAGTAGACAGGAAACAAGATTGGTCTTCGGGGGTAATTGTTGAAACAAGGTAATGAAGGTTCATCATACTATTTGGTCTACTCTCCCCTTGAAATTTTCCGTGAAAAAAATCTTTTTAAAGTTATCTATATTATTCCCAAAGGAGACCCTTAGACCCTTAGGGCTCCAGAGGTGGAGCTTAGGGCAGAAATGAATGGAATTATTTGTATCAGCCACAACTCCAAGCAAGAGTGTGTACGTGCATGCTAAATCGCTTTAGTCGTGTCCGACTCTGTGCAACCCTCTGGACTGTAGCCCACCAGGCTCCTCTGTCCACGAGGAGTCTCCAGGCAAGAATACTGGAATGTGTTGCCATGCCCTCCTCCCGGAGATCTTCCTGGCCCAGGAATCAAACCCAAGCCTCCTGCATTGGCATGTGGGTTCTTTACCACGAACGCCATCTGGGAAGCCCTCAAGAGAGCTCACGTACCGTTCATGTGCAATGTGTGAACACGCAATTTCGCTTCAATAAGTGCAGCAAAAGCAGATCTGAAGCACCCTTTATGTGCCAGGCTCTGGACCAGACGACACTGAGGCGTGAGGTATGGTTTCCTGTGCTTAATTCAGGGCAGCGGGTTGGGTTCCTCTCCAGGGCACTAAACTGAGCCGATTTAAGAAGCCAGTCCTTCTGTCTGTCCAGGAACCAAGATGGACAGTTGATGACTCAAGCCCCAGGATGGGGCCCTGACTTGTATAAGCCTGCTCTTTCTCATTCTCTTTCTAAGGGCCAGTGAGCAGGTCTTCAGATAAGTTTTCCATCTAATCTGAGATGGGATTAAGTCAATTAGTTTAACTGAATCAGGCACTTGATTATGTCATCACCCTTAATATGAAGTTTACATGCAGTGGCAGAAGACCCTATTAATTAATTTTACCTTAAACACTAGAAGGTCAGGCCCAAATAATTCAGCATGCAAATGTATGCAAAATAGGCAAATTAGCATTTGAGACAGACAAATGAGCCCCTATGTTTATTTTATTTTTTAATCAAAAGGAATTCAGCTCTGGACAAGGAGAAATGATGTGAAAGGAGGCTTTTAATACTATTAGCAACGACAACAACCATGGTCATGGTCTCTGCCATTTATCAAGTGCCCACTATGTGTGGGGGCTGGGCTAAATGTGCCATAGCCTCCCAGCAACCCAAAGGAGTTGGGGGCTGGGGGGCTGTTATTCACAGGTGGGGACCCTGAAGCACAGAAAAATGAAGCATCTCACACTGGGGCACCAAGTATCTCTCTCTAAACCAGTTAGGACCGAGCTGGGAGGAGGGCCCAGGTCTCCCAGAATCCTCAGCAACCATCCTGCTCTGCTCACTGCCCTCTTGGCTGGGCACAGACAAGAAGTGGAGCTGGGGGGGTGAGAAGGAAAATGGGCGCAGGGGACGCAGTGACTCCTGGTTCTTCTCCACCCCTGGGAGGCACTGTGGGCATGAGGTGGTCAAAAAAGGAGGCAGTGACCTGCGGGTCCACCAGGAGCCACTCCTGAACCATTGCTGTGATGCAGTTATCTGCTCAGGCTGGAAGAGGAGCATGTGATGGGAAGCGGGGTGTGCGGGGGGGCCGTGCCCCATTTGGCCCTGGGTTAGTGGAGCAATCCAGGCTGAGGTGTCTTAAGCAGTGGCCTGACCCCACATTGTTGCTGAATCAGCACAGGGCAGATTCAAAAACTACTGAGTGTGTAATCCTAAGAGGCTGAGCTCCTTAGTAAGGGCGCTCCAGCCCAGATCCCCGGGGAGCCCAGCCCTGAGTCAGGGAGTCCCTGCTGAAGGAATTCTAGGCTTCCTGCCAACGGTGATACCAGCAACATCTCTGAGCTGTTATCCGCAGGAAGGCTCACTCCCATAAGTCGTGCACATAGCATCTTATATAAGGACTTTCTGACCTGCCCCAATCAACTGTGGGCCTTGGCATCTGAGGTTTAGGACACCTTTGCTACAGAACCACGAATGCTGTATTCATCTTTCAGAGCCAGTGGCAAACACAGAAGGGATCTACAGACAGGAAGATAAACTGTCCCATGTCACATAGCTAGGAAGAATCTGAGTCCACCATAGGTCACTGCCAGAGGGGAACAGGCTGTTTCCCCGACATTATGAACCAAGCCGTGAGAACTGTAAAGGAGCAAACTGCACAGACTTTAGAAAGCCCCTCAGCAAAGGTGTGATGTAGAGGATGTGGGTATCTGTGTCTACATAAACATAAAAAAAAGTCAGCTCCTTCCTTTTATCCAGTTTTAAAAGGCTGAAGGAGGGGTCTGGAGCCACAGGCAATGAAGAGAAGTCTGGATCACCCAAGACCTGTTCATTACATATACTTCTCATGCCAGAAATGATCTTAAAAATCACAGGATCCAAATTAAGAGACTGGCCTCCCTTAAGATCAGGCAAAAGGGAATAGCGAGCATATGGCTGATGTCAAAGACGTATCAAAAGCATCCCACACCCGCTTGCATTTCATCCCCATGTCAAAGTGCACGAAGGAGGTAGTGCTGGTATTCCCTCTGTGCAGAGAGGTCAGGTGACCTGCCCTGGGTCACACAGCTAGGAAGTTGCAGACCTAGAACTCGAACCCCAATCTGATTCCCAAGCCCACGCTCTTAACCACTCCACTTCACTAGTAGGAAACAAGAGAGTCAATGCCTCTTCTATTTCCCAGTATATGATCAATATGGAGAAAACCCTGTTCTTTGGCCTTTAAGGATCCAAAGAACTTGCTTTGATTGTTACCTAATGTAGAAGCAATCATAGCCCCACTAGAATGCTAATCAGGAGCATCACTGGACCTTCCAAATGCCTGCTCACCTCCAATCTCACAAAGAGAGAAAGGATCCCAGAGAAGAACAGGCTTGCCAAGATCCCACATGGCTCCTGGGTTCCGGGCTCCCACGCATCAGAACCAGAGCCATGGGGAGAAGAGCTGCTAGTCTCTGCCTACACCCTCCCCCAGTCCCGTGTCCCTGTGGGACTCACCTGGGATGTGCTTGGCCCAGCCAATGATGACCACGAGCTCCCTGTCTGCCAGGTCACAGAGAGTGGTCAGAGCCTTGATGTCGCCCTCTGGCATGCCGGGCGGAGGCATGGCATACAGTTTGTCCGGCTCAGCCACCAGCAGGTAGGAGACGATTTTAGTCACTGCAAAGACCAAGGGGAGAATGTAAATGCCTGGGGAAAGAGGAAAGAGGCCAAGGCGGAGCCTGAGATGGCTCTGGAAGAAAATTTGGGTCCCAGGGAGCCCTAGGAAGGTCAAACATGTCTCAACCCTACTCCCTCCCTCCCACCCTGCCTCCCTCTCTCCCTTTCTTCCTTTTTTCTTTTTTTTAAATTTTACTGATGTATAGTTAATTTACAATGCTGTGTTAATTTTTGCTGTATAACAAAGTGACACAGTTTTATGTATACATATATATATATATATACACACATATACATACATATATACACACACACACATATATATATACACACATTCTTTTTTATATTCGTTATATTGGTTTATCCCGGGACATTGGCTATAGTTCCTCGTGCTTACAGTAAGACCTTGTCATCCATCCCCATTCTATGTGTAATAGCTTGCATCCCTTCCAACCCCCAACTCCCTCCGTCCTTCTCGCACACCCCCTCCCTTTCCGACTCCATAAAGTTGCTGGCAGTGATGATTTGGGCTGCTGGGAAATATCCCAACAAGGGAAGCTGCCTGGTAAATTCTCTTGAGAGGACCCTGATTCAAGTGGGAGGTGAGGGGACATGCTCTGGAGACTGGAATCATGCTGCATTTAGAATCCCGTTCTGTACTTCCTGGTGACTCAGATGGTAAAGAATCTGCCTGCAATACAGGAGGCCCGGGTTCTATCCCTGGGTTGGGAAGATCCCCTGGAGAAGAGAATGGCAACCCATTCCAGTATTCTTGCCTGGAGAATTCCATGGACAGAGGAGCCTGGTGAGTTAGACTGAGCGACTAACACTTTCACTTTCTATAAATCCCATAGGAAAGATCTTCTGAATGAAGCAATGAAGCCTAAAGTACTTGATGCCAAGGCCAGACCCTGGTGCCCCTCCTCGGTGGTCCTCAGTGCCCCCATAACCTAGTGATGTGAAGGCAGCATTTCCCCAAAGGACGCCAGATGTTCCAGCAACAGAGGCTGGCAAAAGGGGTGCGGACTGCCCTGCACTCACATGGCTTTTTAGCAGGAGGAGAAATCTGTAAGCTCAGGTATGGGCTGCTCTCTGAGTCCAGCCGTCGCTTGTATTTCTGGCGGCCTCCACGCACTCGGTCGAGGCGCACACCTGTTGGAGAGGAAAGGAAGGTCTCAGAGTTGTTCAACATCACCAGCAGTGTCAGCGCTGACTTCAGAATACCAGCAATGGCTAAATCTTTCAGGGCTACATCCCGATGGCTGTTTGCACCTGTCCCATGGCCAGCCTCAGGCCAGGTGGTTGGACAATCCTAAGATAATCGTCTTCACAGTAATGACCCATCCCGGTTTCCCCTAGGCCTGGCCTGCCTTTCTGGAGTCAGCATCCTCCTGAAATCCCTTCCAAGCAGACTTCAGCTCTTGAGTCTTTCTGTTTCCAGAAGGCAAAGCACAGCAAAAGCACTCCTCCAAGTGCTGGGGAAAGACGACGCATCATTTTAGATCTGCTGTGAATCCAAGCAGGACTGAGTTAGCTTGCCAAGAGAGGAAAGAAATCCCTGCCATGAGTGATACATCCAAAGAGCTAAATAAAATAATGACCTTCAAACTTTTCACACAAGAAGCGTCTAGATGGAAGGCACTCATCACAAGCGTCAATTTCTGGATCCCGCCCTCAGAAATTCTAGGGTTCAGTTCTGAAGTCTGTCTTCTATATAAATGCAGACATAAATGTCTTCTACACAAACCCCACCAGATGGGAATCAGGTGGTCCTGGTCACACCTGGAACATCAGTGCCGAGAAGGATGTGAACAGCAAGTGCAAAAGCAGGTGTGGCCACTCCACACTGACACCCGTTTCCAGTGGAGTAAGGCCCGACCCTAGGGAGACCCTTTATTGTCACCGAGTCCATACCACCTTCATGAAACCCACCCCACTCCCAGCTCCTGCATTCTGGATACACATATTGTTACTTGACACTCCCACCAGCAGGCAGGGCGGACAGGCCCTCCTGTGGGTTCCTCACCCAAGGACACACACACCTACTTGTAGCCACCAACTTGTATGGCCTGCCCTAAAAAGATGGCTAGAGCCCATCGACTTAGCTCCAAGTGAGAACACCATAAGCAAAGTGGCTCTCCTTGCCTCACCACGAGACGGACCTTGACTGGAACAGGCAGGAAGTCAAAGACAGAGTCCAAGGCCCCAGAGGAGCAAGCTCGGGGGCTTCACCTTTCTCGTCCTTTCGCCAAAGGTCAACAGCATCACAATACGGAGCTCCAGCCAGTTGGTCTTCATGGCCCTGTCTTTCCCTGGTACTTCCTCCTGCTGGTCCTACCTTCTGCCACCTTCCCGGCCCACAGGGGAGTGCCAAGGGCCTGGAGGCTGCTGTAAGCACACCCAGCCAGGCTGCCCAGAGGGAATGTCTTTTAGGGGGCAGTCACTGCTCGGCATTTCGTCAGCAGTGTCCATTTTACCGCACAACTGGCACTTTTGTATCTGACGATGAACACGGCTGTAGTAAGTTTTTCCTTTTCCAGGACAGGGTCTACCCAGCGTCCCACCCCTGCTTCCTATTTCAAGGCAGCTCCTCTCTTGTCTTCTTATTAAGGAGGCCAGCAGTATTACACTCAGCCACCGGGGTGTGGGCAGCCCTGGGCCAGACTTTCTTGGTTAGGGCATCTCCCGTGCCTGGGCTCTCAGAGGCTTTCCTTGGTCCTTGTCTGGCTAAGTGTGGTCCTTAAGCCTCCTGACGAGTTTCCAATGAACTTCCCTTCTGCGTCAAGAGTCAGAATGGTTTGCAACTGGCCACATCTATAGTGGGTGCTCCAGGACCAGATGCTGAGATAACGCGGGCAGTTTATCTGGGAGGCGATCGCAGGAAGGAAGTCAGTACAAGTGTGTTCCTGAGTGGACCACTGCTGTGGGCAACCGGCTCAGCCTCACTGCAGACCCGGGGAGGCAGTGTAGAACATGCCTTAGCTACGGTGCTGGGGACAAGGGCCACTGGGGCGTTTAGCCACTTCTCCCACAGTCACTGGCAAGTCACAGGTCCGGGTTGAGCAGGCTCTGGTGGCCAGAGAAAACCACAGTCATGAGGTGGCGGGTTAGCACACACTCGATAGAACCCTGTGTAGGTGTGTGCGGGGCACCGGCCGCTGCCTCCTTCTCGAAGTGTGGTCCATGACCAGCAACAGCAGTAGCAGGGCAGAGCTTCTCCCGGGTGGAAGCTGAGCTAGCATTTCAGCAGGGTGATTCGTAGGCACAGGAAGAGTTTGAGCTGGGCTGCACCACAGCCTCCGAGCAGACGTGGCTGAATAATCCACTTCCATCAGCACCTCGGGAACTTGAAGGGGCAGCTGAATCCCATTCAGCAAAAGACCAAGACCCGTGTGCCAATGGGACTCACCCCTCCCAGCCCCTTCTGGGAGGGCAGAAGGAGCAAGAACATGAAGGCAGGAAGGATGGTCCCCCGTTCCCTGAAGAGTCTTCCTGACCCCGTCCTGTGACCCAGCCTGAAGGCACCTCAGCCCTGCCTACTACCCCCGAGGAGAATCCAACCCTCCACCAGGCTTCTCCGCCTGGAAAGCTGGCAAGACCGTGAGTGAAAACGCCAGGCAGCAGGCACAGAGGACCGTGAGGACCCCCGTCTCCTGAGCACCTACTATGTGCTAGGGTCTGACCTGGAGTCCAGAGTGGGCCCCTTCTCCACTTCACTGGCTTTCTCTGCTAGAAGCCAGTCTCATGAAGTCCCCCCTCCCACCCAAGCTGCCTGATCCCAGACAGCTGTCAACAGGACAGGGAGCTGCTCAACAGGGAGAAAAGGAGGCACCCACCCCTCAGCGGGGCAAGGAGCTGGGCATATGCCACCTCCGTCCCTGCCTCCCCGTCTAATACACTCTATCCTCACACAGGGCCTGGCACTTCGTGGGTATTCAAGAAAATCTTGATACATGCACGAATGGACCTGCCTCCAACCCCCACCCCCTCAGCCCCCATCCAGGCTGGGTGCTTCTTCCCGGGCTCCAATAACACACTGGGCTTCTTCTAATTAGGCACCCCTTACGACCAGGGGCCGCTCACCATCCTACTCCAGGGGTGCCATGGCACGCAGTGCGCCACGTGGGTGCTTAGAAAATGGAGCTGTCAGTATGATCATCACCATCATTAGTACTCTTCCCCCAAGTTGTGTGCAGCCCTCTGGTAAATCACATCGACAATGAGAATGTGAACAGCCAAGCTTATGGTGGAATTTCTCTATGTGCTGCCATATTTAGTCCACAAGGTATACAGCTGGGGTTATTATCCCCATTTTATAAGACAAACTGAGGCTCACAGAGATTTAGTAATTTGCCCAATAAATGAACCAATACCCAAGCTCTTTGCCATTCCAGGGTATGACATCCTAGGGCACAGCAGGTATAACTTCTCTAAATTTTCTCCTCTAGATCTTGACCGCACAATGGTCAATAGCTGCAATCAATAAGTGTATTGATTATCAGGTTATTCTGTTTAAAAAAAAAAAAAGGAGTCTGTAGGGTTCGATTATGCACAAATTGATATCTGGCATCGAGGTTTGTTTGCTCTCCTTGCTTCCCGTCTGCTTTTCCAAGTCGTGCTCAGCTCACAAACCCAAATCCCTCCAGCCCACAGGATCCAGTGATCGAGGTCCCAGGCCGGCTCCGCCCTTACAGGTTGGGCAGCCTAGGCCATGTTGGCTCTCATGGCCTTGGTCTCAGTGTAGAGATGGAAGCTGTGGTTATACCAACTCTGCTCGCAGCATGTGGCTTTTGCAACAAGAGACAAAATAGTGGGGAAATGGTTGGTAAATCGGAAAGTGGTTTCAGTAGCCGAGCGAGGCCATTACTCCCATGGCTCTGGGTCCCAGCACTTCACGTGCCACCTCCAACTCAACAGGCTTTTAGTGGCCAGGGTCCCGTCTGCCCCAGTTCTGAGATCTCCCTTCCCCATAACACTGCCCCACAGTCAGGGTGTATCAATGACCATTTAGGGTAGAGCTGTCCAGGGTCATAGATCCTGGTTGGGGTTGGGCAGATGGGCCCCCATCTAAATGAATAGCCCAAACCATCCCAAAGGCAGTTCATATCCTGGACGCACCTTTGAAGGCCCAGTTCAAGTATTATCTCTACTGGGAAACCTTTCCAGACTCCCCTGGCAGAGCTGACCATGCCATTCTTGGGCTCCCTTTGTCCTTTCTGTGTTACAGCCACCAAGGTCAAAACAACTCTTCACCATTGTACACCATGCGCCCATCTCCCTGGTGGATTGTGGGCAACTCCTGGACAAGGACTTTCATTTATCATTGCAGTCCCGGTTCAGCACCCAGTTTATGGGAGGCAATCAAGTGTCTTAGTAAAGTGATGTGCCCGTTAAAATGAAGCCCTTCCGACTAAAGAAACAAGAGACTGTCCAGGTCTGATCCTTTCCCCAGCTTCCATTTGTCTCTCCAGCCTCCAGAAATTCACTCTCTCAAGGCAGCCCATTCCTCCTGAAAATTTCCCCTGGTACTGACCTAAATTCTGTCCCCAGATCACTTCCTACCCTGCATTCCATCCACAGGATTAACTCCCTTCCACAAGACAACGCTTTATGGACTTGAACATCCTTGGACACCCTCCTTCCATTAAGCCAAGCGCCCTTTATTTCTTACATTTGTACAGTGTTTTCAGACCAGTCACCTCCTCGCCTTCTATGCATTTGTCTTTATTGATATGATCTGCTCTGCCCTGAGAAGGTTCAGCCCCTCAGGGGCAGAGACAGTGCACAGAGATCTGCATTCCTTGGCACTCAGCCAAACAGACATTGGTCTGTGCTTATACTTACTATCTGCCAATGTGCGTGTTTTTTTCCTTGACTCTGCTGCACATATTTAGTGAACAAGAAGCAGCCCCTTCCCAAGAGGTAATGGTATGGACTGGGTTCTCATCCAGAGAGATACAGCAGCATCCTGCTGCTGCTGCTAAGTCACTTCAGTCGTGTTCAACTCTGTGCGACCCCATAGATGGCAGCCCACCAGGCTCCCCCGTCCCTGGGATTCTCCAGGCAAGAACACTGGAGTGGGTTGCCATTTCCTTCTCCAATGCATGAAAGTGAAAAGTGAAAATGAAGTCGCTCAGTCGTGTCCGACTCTTAGCGACCCCATGGACTGCAGCCCACCAGGCTCCTCTGTCCATGGATTTTCCAGGCAAGAGTACTGGAGTGGGTTGCCATTGCCTTCTCCGAGCATGTTGTATCATGAATCCTTTAGAGGTGGATCACCAAATTCTAACCATTGGGTCTAATAGACATTCTTAGTTGTCTACCCAATTTTCATTCCATTCCCCCTTTTCCATGCTAACAGGATCCAGATTTTCTTCATACACACAATAAGCCCTAGCTAGTCTGAGCAATTTTGTTTCCTACATTTTCAGTCTCCCTGGTAACCGAGGCTGGTCATATGGCCTGGTTCTGGCCCATGGGATATAAGGGGAAGCCCATGGTGGGAGCTTCTGGGAATGGTTTTGCTTTTCTGATAAAAGAGACAGACATTGTTGGTGCAGCTCTTTTTGCCTTTCTTCTGCCCTGACCTGGAAGATGAACCCTAGAGCTGTGGCAACCACCTTGCAACCATGAAGCAGCCATGTGAAGATACCAAACACCAGAGAAGAAAGGCAGAGCCTGAGCCCCTGATGCTGTGACCGAGAAGTCCATGCAATCGCCCATCTCTGGACTTCTTGTTTGGCGGGGAAATCAATCTCATTTATTGATGCTTAAGCCACTAGCAGTCAAGTTCTCTGTAACTTGCAGCAAAAAGCAATTTTCACTGATACGATGTGCAATTACTTTTTAAATTAGGATACTTAAGTCTTAACAAACAGCAAATGGAAAGAAAATAAAGGTGGGGATTCGAACCTGAAATGAGAGTAGACTTATTGTTTGTGTTCTTATATTAGTGAAATATATAAAAGGCAGGCTTAGGGAGCATATTAAAATACTAAGTAATTTACAGTTACTGTCTGGGATTATTACATTGTATCATCTTATTGATACTTTCTGAATTTAAAGAGGCATCAATAATATTCTCAGGTAAAGTATACCAGATCTCCAAATACTATAATAAATACTTATCCTTTGCTTTAATGACTATTCAGTACAGTTTAATCCCTTAACATGTGCAGGCCAAAATTAAGTATTCATAAGTGTGTCATTTGAATACAAAAAAGGTTGATAATTGCTGGAATACATGTACCATGAAGACTGAGGCCTTTAGCTGAGCCCAGGCCCGGATAAGAACCTCTCCCCTTTCTTGGCCAACATGGTAACCCCCTTAAATCTAACAGACATAAGTATAAGATGAAGTTCACCTCTCCTGACCAGTTGCTCCCTGGTGCTGCCCCTGCTGTAAGTGCTGCATGTGTATTATTTCATTTAGGGATTGCAACAACCCTATGAGGGAGCTTCTATTATTATCCCATTTACAGATGGGGGAAAATGAGTCACTTGCCAAAGCCTCATAGGAAGGAATGTGATCTGACGCCAGAGCCCAGGCTCTCAACCACTCCTGCGTGCTATGTCTCTCAAGGGGCCCTGAGTCACCGTGGTGGTAGAAGAAATGCAGTGGGGGGCCAGGGCCACACTGCACGCCCCTGGGGACCATTCACCTGCAATTCCATCTGAATGTGCCCTGGAGCTGTGCCTCCCAGCGCCCTGCAGTCTGTGTGTAATACACCTAGAACCATTGAATTGTACACTTTACCTGGGTGAATTATATCTCAGTATAGTAATCATATAATCATATATAAATATATAATTACTACCTGCTTTTTTCATTTGAAAAGCCCCTGATGCTGGGAAAGATTGAAGGCAGGAGAAGGAGATGACAAAGGATGAGATGGTTGGATGGCATCACTGACTCAATGGACATGAGTTCGAGTAAACTACAGGAGTTGGTGATGGACAGGGAGGCCTGTCCATGGGGTCGCAAAGAGTCGGACACGACTGAGTGACTGAACTGAACGGATAGTAATTATATCTCAAAATAGTAATATGCCCGGTACGCAGTAGGCACTTAGTAGGAATCTCTTTCCTTTCTTTGCCTAGGAAAGTGGTAGTGTCTGCCTCGAACTGCCTCATGGGAAGAGAGAGAAACACACCCCCTTAGTTATAACTACTGTGGGTCAGATGTGTTAAACAAAACCTCTCAAGAAACCAAGATTCAGAGACGCAGAATACTGTGCCCAAGGGCACACGGTGCCAACACAGGTACCCCCCTGAATGTGCTCACATTCACTGAGCCCACACAGTCCCCAACCCCCAGGAGCCTTATCCCTGGGCTGGTCTCCCTACACTTGCAATGCCCAACCCCACTTCCCAGCTCAGGGCACAGGAAAGAGCAAAGAAGCTGCTGGGCTGCTCTGGGAAGAAACTGCTTGGAGGTGGAGGGGATAGGGGGGTGCTCCCCCAAGCCTCTGCCCCATCTGCTGACCTCTCCAACCGACCGCAGGCATGTCAGAGCAGCCAGGGCTGACGGCTGCTGCGCCCTAGATCAGATGACCACTTGCTGACTTGTAAGATCAGGCTTCTGACTTTTTTCTTAATGGAAGTAAATAACTCCTGCACCCCCGACCCCTCAACTCCCCGCTTTCTTCTCCAGTGCCCTCCCTAAGCTGGCCGAGATCCCAGCCTTTCGGAAGTAAAAATAGCAGAGTATGCAGGGGCGGCAGCAGCTGCGGGGTGGGGGTGGGGGGCAGTTTAAGTTTCTTTCTTTTATCCCAGAAACTAAAAATAACCAGGTAAAGCTGGGGAAAGCATGGCCCCGCACCTGGCCCACAGCCTGTCCCTGTGACAGGCACTGAGGGTCACATTTCTCTTCCCACAGGAAACGCTCAGGCAAGGTTCTGAGCCTGGGTCTTCTCCTGTCCTGACACTGCAAAATTGTCATAGTCAAGACCCTTCTCTTCCCCCTAGAAATCCCCACCCCAACCCGGCTCCCACCCACACCCACCCAATTGAATGTCCTTGGTTTATTAATGATGTATACAATGCTGTGCAGTTTGCAAAGCTCTTTCCACATCTCATTTGATCTGTGTCACAAAATTGAGGGAGAGAGAATATGTGATTATTACCATGCCCAAGTGAGAACTGAGGCTCAGAAAGGTCAGAGAACTCTCTCAGGGACGCACAGCCAGGAAAGGTCAGAGGGAGGATCTGAATCTTGATCTCCAAGGTTCTATCATCTTTGCTCTGAACTTGAGACCACCCATCCCGTATGACCATCAGAATGTCCTGAGAGCCTTTGAACGACACAGACCTTAAGGGCTTACCCCCTTCAAGGTTCTGAGTCAACTGGTTCTAAGTTAATAGGGGAGATATACAGGAAACGGTAATTTTGCAATCACTCCTCTAGTGACTCAGATTATCTACCAGGCCTGGGAAGCACTGCACTAAACCTGTTTTACACGGTACTTTTGTCTAAGCAGTGTTCCTTCCAGGAGGCTTCGGTGTTGACTCTGTACCTATAAGTTCTACCAAACTATAGCTGACCCCTCTCCAGAAAGAGAAGCAACCCCCTCTAAAGGTGATAGGAGGACCCTGGGCTCTGGAGGCCCAGGGACTGTGGGTCACGTGGACATGCTGATGCCCACCTAGCAGCCTAGAAGAATGCCCTAAACACTCATCCACAGCCCCTGCACAATCTGGGCTCCCTCCAGCCACCTGTCCTGCAGGGGTTTCTGGGTGACAGGTGAGCTCACCTTGCTGTCTCAGGCAGGACAGCTGCCTTGGGCTGCCTTTCACCCTGCTGCCGTATCATAATATGAAGTGTGCCTCGCACTTGGCCCCCTACAAGCTCAGAGAATGAAACCTTGCAGGTGGATAAACACACATGCCGCCTAGTTCTCCAGGGCTTGTGCCAGCTGCTCCAGAGTGGGTGAGATGGCACTGGGGGATGAGGTCCTAGCCTTCTGCCTTTTAAAGAAGTGTCCACTCTCTTGCTGCTCTCTCCTCCGGACCCTTCCCACCCAGAGCACTATGTCCCCAAAGACATTTTGGCAGGGCTGAGTTATCCTTGCATTCCCACCTACCAAGAAGTCTCTAAAACTGAACACCTAACCAGGAAAAGCTGTTTCAGCCCAGTCTCTCTTTCCATTCCCTTCCTCTTCTTCCCATCTGGGGACAGGCTCTAGGCTACTGGCCAAGGCATCTACAATGAGTTGGACTGGGCTTCTTAGGAGGAATTCCTGGGACTTCCCTGGTGACCTAGTGGTTAAAACTCTGCCATGCAATGCAGGGGACAAGGGTTTGAAGCCCGCTCACTGCAACTACTGAGCTTGTGCACTCTGAAGCCTGTGTGCTGCAATTACTAAAGCCCAGGCGCTCTGGAGCCCACACAACACAACTAGAGAGCCCGAGAACCACAGCGAAAGATCCCACACGATACAGTGAATATCTCATATACCACAACCAAGACCCAACACAGCTAAATACATTTTTTTAAAAAAGAATGAATTCCTGTATAACCAAGGAGACTAGATTCCCCCCAACTTGATTATTTACTAGCTGTGTGGCCTTGGGCAAATCACTTGAACTCAGCTGCACTAGATCAGTCATGGCAAAAAGCTGTGAGCTACACCACCACCCTCCATTTCCTAGTCTGTGGCAGACATTGCTAATCAACCACGGCACTCTTGCCTACTGATTCCGGGTTCTGCCTAAGAAGCCTTTCAATCACGCATTCTAGGCAGCTGCCCCACACCCTAGAGTTGACAGTTCACCTAAAAGCAGTTTGCCATCTTGGAGCCAGCTCACTGTACTCAAAAGTCCAGTCCAGCAAAGTCCAAGACCAACATGGGGAAGGCAGATTAGGTATGCATCTTTACAGTAGCAGGTTAAGAAAACACATTTAAAAAAAAAAAATTGACACAGAAGTACAAACTGTAAAGGAAAAAACTGATAAATTCAATTTATTAATATTACTAACTTCTGTCCATCAAAGACTCCATAAAGAGAAGAAAGCTGCAAATGAGAAAAATGACTAGTAAAATGGCCAGAATATATGGAAAAATTGGGGACAGGCTCAGATAAGCACCTCGTGGAGCATAGCCCTGTGCTGGGAAAGATTGAGGGCAGGAGGAAAAGGGGATGACAGAGGACAAGATGGTTGGAGGGCATCACTGACTCAGTGGACATGAGTTTAAGCAAGCTCCAGGAGATGGTGAAGGACAGGGAAGCCTGGCGTGCTGCAGTGCATGGGGTCACAAAGAGTTGGACACAACTGAGCGGCTGAACAACAAGAACAGCATATCATCTGTGGCCGTGTTCACATTACAACAGCAGAGTTAAACAGACAGAGACCTTGTGGCCCACAAAGCCAAATGTGTGTATCCGGCTCCTATAATACAGAAATGAAAATAAATGAATTACAGAACCACGCAAAAAGAAGCATTCATCTCAGAAATACTGACTAAAATAACCAAGATGCAGAAGAATATGTACAGTATAATTTTACTTAAAACTAAAAAACATGATATGATTCAAGATACAAACCTATGATAAAACTACAAAGAAAGGCAAGGAAAAATAATGTGAAATCAGGATAATAGTTGCCCCTGAAAGTAATGAATGGGGGCTTAGACACAGAGGGAACCTCAAAAGTAAGGGTAAAATTTCTTTTTCTTAGATGTTATGGACAGGACCAGTAGTCTTCCTACTTTACATGTGTTTTTGGCAAATAACAATGCCTGTCCTTTAAGATACGTTCTTTTCTTTTTCCACGCTGACACAGTTTTAGTTGGACACATGGCAGTCCCAGCTAAAGACTACAGTTCCCAGACATCCTTGCACAGATGTGTGGCCATGTGACTAGATTCCACCAACGGGCTGTAAATGGAAGGAACTTGTGCCACTCTGGCTCCAGCAATTGGAATGATTTGATGTAATGATTTATCTCCCAGACATGGGGATAACTGGGTCCACTTGCTAAGGATGCTAAAGCTGCCTAAACAGTCCTGGATCACCCTTGGCTCTTTGGACTATTTAATGAGAAAGAATTAAAATTTCATCTTGCTTAAGTCTGAGTTTTTTGTTTTGAGGAAGGCAGTCTCTTTGTACAGAAGTTTAGACTTACCTTAACTAATATAATATACTGTAAATATTTTTCTGGATCTACTAGATGCTTACTTTTTAAGGGATTGTTTTGCTTGTTTTTGTTTGTTTTTATTTTTAAAGTGGATGGATATACTAAGTGCTGTCAACTCTTCAGGAAAGTTGCATTGAGAAAGGCAACAGGGTAAGACAGCAGTAGCTGAACAGAGATAAAGTCTGGATCAAAGTCCAGATGTGAAAGTGAAAGTTGCTCAGTTGTGTCCAGCTCTTTGCAACCCCATGGACTATACAGTCCATGGAATTCTCCAGGCCAGAATACTGGAGTGGGCAGTTCCCTTCTCCAAGGGATCTTCCCAACACAGGGATTGAACCCAGGTCTCCCATATTGTAGGCGGATTCTTTGCCAGCTGAGCCACCAGGGAAGCCCAAGAATACTGGAGTGGGTAGCCTATCCCTTCTCCCACAGATCTTCCTGACCCAGGAATCAAACAGGGGTCTCCTGCATTGAAGGTAGATTCTTTACCAGCTGAGCTACCAGGGAAGCCCTAAGTACAGTTGTGGGTTTTTTAAATTAAATTTTGTTTCTGTGCCGATGAAAATGATCCAGCAGTGAGGAAGGTTTGATGGGGCTGGAAGCAGACATGATACTATGTGAAGTCCCTGATAAAGAGGAATGCAAGTTAGAGCAGAGGTGGGGAGATTGACTTTTGATAGGAATAGAAATACTTCTAACAAGAGTGAAGATGGAAAACAAGTGGGAAGGTTTGTGGATTCAACAGCAGGAAGTTTAGAAATTCCCTATTTAACTGTTTCTATTTTCTCAAGCAAATATGAAGCAAGGTCATCAGCCAAGGAGCAGGGAGGGAGGCTACGGGAGATTCAAAACTGCCCTCTGGAACACAGAAGAAATCAATGATTTAGCACAATGTGGAGTCTCTCAAATCAATGACCGACATCTTACTTTGTGGTACAACTCTAGGGGCTTTCTGCGGTGAATGGAGAGCAAGATGAATCAGGCGCTATTATCATTTCCGTTTTACAGAGGAGGAGAGGGAGGCTTAAGACGTAAATCACCCAAGGAGCTGATAAATGTGCTACTGGGGTTTTACAGGGTCTATATGACCATTGAACCTGTTATCCAATGTCCAATGAGCCAAAGCCCTGAATGAACAGTAAGAAGAGCTCAGCACAGACAAGACCATCCTCTGCGATGACCATCCTCTGCGATCAACACAGTTCCTCACCAGAGTCATCAAGTCATCGAGGCTGAGTGGCCCCAGGTGTGAGGCCACACGGGAAGATATTGGGAGCCATCAGCTAGCTGTGTGTGCCTATGCATATGTGCCTGTAGGGTGGAAAGTGGTTCAGGGCGATACAAACATCCATCAGAGTTCTTGGGCTCTAGTTCAAAACTGTTCTCTGAAGTGCTCAAGAGTTGTTTTGTTTCAGGACACTAATGTATTTTAGAAAAGAAAGAGAATTTTTAAAGGCAAGTCATCTCTCATCCTCTTTCTTCATTCATAGGGCCAGAGAAGTGGTATTTCTGGCATGGGCTAGAGGCAGGAGACTATAAATACAAAGCCATTAAATCCCATGCAGCAGGAACCTGATCGGGGCTGCCTTTTAATTTCCTGACATGAGCTGGCCACTAACCCAATTACCCAGAATCCCTGGAGGAGCCCTCTGCCTTCCCAACAAGCACAAAGAGAGTGAGAGCGTATTGCATGGACGGCAGCCCAGCTTTCACGGAAATCAAATATCTTTTAGAAAACACTTGGGGAAAGGCAGGCCAGGGGCTGAGGGGAGGAGGAAAGGGAGCAGACCTGGGAGGCTGGGGGCCTGAGGGAGGTAAAGTGAGCTGAGGAGAAGAAGTGTGCAGGGACAATCTGTGCAGGGTGATTTGCTGAATTTCCAGATGTGGGGGGCGGGGGGGGGGGGG
Source organism: Bos indicus (assembly GCF_029378745.1). Lineage (NCBI taxonomy): Eukaryota > Metazoa > Chordata > Mammalia > Artiodactyla > Bovidae > Bos > Bos indicus. Next base: position 87,587,927 of record NC_091769.1, on the reverse strand, counting down.
GGGTGCTGTGAAATGTAGCAAATGGTTTTCCAGGTTCTCCTGGCTTAGGGGCCATGAGGCCACACCCTCACCCATCAGGGGAGACTGTCTCCACAGTCGTCCCAAGGGAGACCCTCTCATCCTCATTTTAGACCCTAGATGGGGTCCGCCCAAGGCAGATGCCGCCTCTAAGACTCCCACGAGCAAATCCAGGAAGAGAATCAGGGCAGCTGGACACCAATGTGCCCCGCCTAACACAGTGGTTGGATTTTCGAAAAGTTGAGCTCAAACGAGACCATCTTTGAATCAAATACTATTTGAATGTACCGGGGAAGCTGACCTCTTAAAGCAAGCCCACAGTGGATCTTACCAAGGAATTGTCCCATCTGGGCCTCACCTTGGCCTGGTGATGGAGAACAGGTTTCAGCATCAACACCCCTGCTCCACAGGTGAAGAAACAGGCGTCAAAGAAACAGCAGACACGGCAAGGACACCTCAGAGTCAGGAGAGGACGTGGGCACCAACTCAGCCCAGAGCAGATTTTGTATTCAGTTTCTTATAAAGAGAACCATCACCCTTTCCCCTGAAGATACAGATTTTCAAACACTGGGTTAAAGTGAGACAGACCCTTGGACATCACCTAGGTTCCACAGCTGAAGCTTCCAGAGCCAACAGCAGCCTCGAGGCAGAGGCTGAGCCAAAGAAAGCCCCACTTCTGACTTCCCTGGCAGGTGCTAGCCACCCACCCCCCCGCCCCACAATCACACGGCAACCTCTCAGGTCATTTTACTTAAGAAAGACTGTAAAAGGCAACCAGAGCTGCTAGATAGAAGAGGGAAACGGGTGGGGAGGAGGGGGAAGGTGGCCTTCCATTCCCCACTTCCCCGGACCCCTCCCCCAGAAGACCCAGGAGCCCAGAGCCTGGCTCCCCAACACCCGAGGCCCGCCATGGAGCCTTGAAGATGGCAGGCCACCTTGGGGAAGACTGGAGTCTGCATTTCAGGGGTCAGGTCAGAGTCTGAAAGGAATCAGAGGGAGGCAAGGAGTCTGTGCTGACTCTGGGGACCTGGGCTCCCTGCTCATGGTGGGGGCCAAAGTGGAGGGGGGTGGCACCCCCCAAACAAAAGCAGGAGCCAGGGTAGCTGCCAAGAGCTACTGCCTGGCAGAGACCCAGGCTCGGCAATAAGGTACGTTCCTCCTAAGGGACCAGTCCCCGTGGAGCTCCTGATCCCAGCACCTTGCCAAGTTTCGGCACCATGGGACAAGCTCAATGAGCTAAACGGAAGCCTTGGAGCCTTTGTGTCACCTTCCCTCGCCAACTACGGGGGCAGGGCAGAGCGGGGAGGGGAGCGTTCTAGGGTCCGCACCTCCTCCTGGGGCCCAAGCTCCTGAGGGACCTAGGGCCGGACCCCAGGAAGCTCACCATGCTCCCCCACCCCCCAGCAGCCCATGCCAACATCCTGGGGCACACAGCCTCCATCTCACTCCTCTTAAATGGCTGGGCTGCTGTTGCCGATGGATTGCGCCCTTGGCATCTGCTTCCTGGCCTGTGTGGATCTCCCTCATCATTCCCCTTTTCTGGAGGTCACTAGGAAGTACCCCGACTCTCTTCCCATCACTGGGTAGTCCCTAAAAAAAAACTCTGTTCAAGGGCTGCCAAGTGGCCTGGGGATTGAGCGGCCATCCCCACTTTTTCCTTCTCTCTCTGTCCCTGGGACTGGCAGCCTCCCCAAGCCCTGACCTGTGCCGTGGGGAGGAGACACAGCAGAGCAGAGAAGCTCCAGGCCCTAGGCTCCGGGACGCACACCCCTCAAACCAGCGTGAGTCCTCACAGGACTCGGGTTTGTACCCTTCAAATTCAGGAGTATATTGACAGCAATCAGCTTCCTTCAGCTCCCAGTTCTTCGGATGCTGTGAAATATGCTGAGAAAGGCTATGCACCCCACCCAGGAAAGGCTGCTGGACATTTGGTCCCCAGCTTGAGTCAGGACCCTCACACCAGCTTCCCAGAACATCCTCACAAGCTTAAGTGCAAGGAGTCTCTCCAAGGCTGAGAAAGCCTCTGACAGGTGCCTTGCAGGATGCAGGAGAGAAGTCAGGAGACCAGTGCTAAGGCGCGCCTCTGTGGACATTTGTTCACAGTTTCCTCATCTGTGGACCCCAGGATGCTTTGGAGGAGCAGAAAGAACCTGGTGCAGAAATCAGGGGACCTGGTTCGGCCACTAGCTTGAGTCCCTCCTACGGAGGGGTGGACCAAAATTGGGTAGAATCAAATAGACAAGCCTTTCAGCAGGTCCAGTGCAGCCTGTTTCTAATCTAGAAAGAGGACTGACTCTGTGGTCGATTCCTCCACTCCCACTTCGCAGAGCAGCTGGCCTGTGAGTAAGAGTTGAGTGGCCTTCTCCATCTCAAAAGTGTTACATGAAGCAACGAGTAAGACACGCAGTTTAAAAGCTGATGAGACATGTCGACACTGGGGTGGTGGAAGAACTGGGCTGGGCCGAGGTGAAGGAGAAGCCCAGATTGGAAGACAGAGGGAGGGAGTCCCGATTTGCACATCACAACAGTATCCAAGTCATCCTACTAACAAAGCACCTCCAATTTGGGCCCTCTGGCCCAGGGGGCGTGGAGAAGAGGCTGGGAAAAGGGCCCTGGGCTCCTCAAGGCTGGGCTGTAGAAGCCTCTTCCAGCAAGGGCCTGCGTTCCTATCCTGTCCCTTCCTCTTCTCTCCTAGCCCCTCAGGATCAGATCATCTGATCATCAGCACACACCGTTTTTCCTGCCTCCTCCCATTTCTGGAAGGATCCTAGGGCCCCAAACCATAGAAGCTAATCTGTAAGAATTGTCACTGGTTCCCCTTCAAAGCGGAGGAAGGAGAGAAACACACACAGACCCCATTTCCAAGTACGCTACTCCATGAGGGTCATCAGCCTGAGCAGATGGACGGGGAAGGTGGTGGAGAGACCGAGAGCTGTGCTGTCCTAATAACGAGAAGCACGGTCACTTTAAATTTTCTACTCGCCACCCTAAAGAAGGTTAAAAAGAAGCTGGTGATGTCAATGTCATAATATGGTTTGTTTAACCCAGTATACCCAGATTATCATCATCTCAACACGTAACCATTTTTAAAATTGTTACTGCCATATTTCATAGGCCTTTTCACCATCTTAGTGAGTTTTCGAAGTCTGGGGTGTGTTTTACACTTAGAAGGCGAGGCTCATGCCGTGTTGGATGGCACGGTGCTAGAGGAGAAGCGGAGGCATGGGTCAGAGAAGGGGAGGGCAGGGGACAGGGGAGGGGACCACACTAGCCAGGTGACGGCCACGTCCAGGGCACCTGCCGAAGCAGAGGCTGACCGCGGCAGGTGAAGAGTACAGGACTTGCCATCCTCGGTCTCAAAGTCTCTGCACCCCCACATTCCATGGGCCACTGAGCATCTCAAGCCTTCCTTCCCTGGGAGGAGAGAGAGGCTGCCTGTTCCCGAGGACAGCCTTTCCCAGAAGCACCAAGCCAGCTTTCTAAGGGCCGAGTGGGGCTGTGATTCCCTAAAGGAACGTTGGTGGAGAATGTCCAACCTTCTTCCTCCCAAACCCCTCCACCCCACTCTCTTCCGAGGGCGTGGAGAGCTCTGCAGAGGCTGGGGGGCTGCACATCTGCCTGCAGGGGATGTGAGATGGCAACCCCAGGGACGGGGCCCTCACCTGGGCTGCAGGGAGAGACCTGTGTCTGGGTGCTGCCCGGGGAGAATGTCCAGAGCTTGCTGGCATCTCCCAGGGGATCTGAGCCTCCTCAGGGGAAGGCGAGTTCACCCGCGACCCGGGCCTCGGTTTGGCCCCATGTGGCCGAAGAGGGGCTCTTACCTTCCTTCAACATCCCCACTTTGAGGCATTTCATGAAGCGACAGGCCTGGCAGGACTTGCGCCTCCGTTTCGTGATCTCACACTCGTTGGTGGCCGGGCAGCTGTACTCGATGTTGCCTGGAAGCAGACACAGAAGGGTTGCCGGATGTGTCGGGGCCCCCCGCCCCAACCCACTGGCCACAGGCTAGATGGGGATTCACTGATCAGCTCACCATTCCCCCCACCACCCTGAGGTCCCCACGGGGCAGTGGCTGTCAAAGGATAAAGCACTCCGAGGCACTTTTCAGGGTGTTTCCAGCTCTCTTAAACACAGAGACCCCAGGGCCAGAGGTCAGGTCGGCCAAGCAGCCACAGCTTTGAACGGTCACCCAGTTTCAAACAAGCTCAGCACAAGATGTGAGGGTTTTTTTTAATGAAAAAGAATTTTTTTTTTTACATGCACTCAGTGCTCTATTTATTTATGGCTGCGCTGGGTCTCCACTGCTGCGTGGGCTTTCTCTAGTTGAGGCCAGCTGGGGCTATTCCCTAGTTGCGGTGCAGGCTTATGGCTGTGGGCATGTGAGATGGCTTTCTCTTGTTGCAGGGCACAGGCTCTAGGCATGGGCGCCTCAGTCGTTGTGGCTCGCGGACTTAGGTGCTCCGCAGCACATGGAATCCTCCCAGACCACGGCTTGAATCCGTGTCCCCTGCACCGCCAGATGGACTGCCATCCACTGTGTCACCGGGGAAGCCCTGGTAACCCACAGTCTTGAAGCCACCACTGACCTGGGACCTCGAAACTCACTGAGCTGACATTTTATCCAAGGCAAAGAAATTTTATCCCCCTGCTGACTGGTCCTCTGCCCTCCAGCCTGGGCCCCAACTCATGGGAAAAGCCTCTTGGCAGCTCTGAGCCCTCAGGTGCCAGGGGCCTACCTCCCACATCCCACGGCTGAGGCCCAGGCCACCCAGCTTGGCTGACCTTGAGAAAAATCACTTTTCTATCACCAAGTCACAGTTTCCTCATCTGCAAAACAGTGTAATAACTGCTAAATGAAGGATCAAGCAAGACCATGGATATAAAACTGCTTTAAAAATCGTAAAGCGTGATTCAACGGGAGCTGGTGAATTTATAAGCACAGTTCCTCACTGCAGAGGGAATTTGTGATTAATTTTCCATGTCACCCCTTAAATGGGTGATAATGATGAGTTCCATGAACCTGGCCCCGTGCCACAGAGGCTGTGAACCCCCAAAAGACAAGAGGTGTGCTGCTCACCAGGTCATTGCAATGGCCTGAAACCAGCTCCTGCCGCACAGAAGGCAGGCAAGACAAACTTGTGGAATGAACGATCGACCAAATGCTCACAGCAATTCCATGAAGTCAGTGCTCACACCATCCCGTTTACAGATGAGAAACCAGAGGTTTCCAGAGTGGTTCTGAGCCAAGTAACTGTATAAGTCTTGCTCAAAATGAAAGTGAAAGTGTCTGACTCTTTTGCCACCCCATGGACTGCAGCCCGCCAGGCTCCTCTGTCCATGGGATTCTCCAGGCAAGAATACTGGAGTGGGTTGTCATTCCCTTCTCCAGGGGAATCTTCCCGACCTAGGGGGTCAAACCTCGGTCTCCCGCATTGCAGGCAGACTCTTTACCGTCTGAGCCAATTAACTGATGTTCAAATGCTCTGGGAAGGCCACTATTCCTCTTCAGGCCTCTTCCTGGGAGGGCTGACAGCACGATTAGGAGAAGCTGCAGCTGCCTTTCTTACTTCTTTTTTTTCCTTAAATTTTTTTGCTGTTGTTCATCATGAATTTTTTGCATCATTTCTTATTTTTATTTATTTTTTGGCCACTTCTCGCGGCATGTAGGATCTTAGTTCCCCAACCAGGGATTCAACTCACGCTCCCTGGGCTGGAAGCATGGAGTCTTAACCCCTCGGCCACCAGGGCAGTCCCTGGAGCTGCCTTTCTAACGTTGGGGGTGCAGCCTCTGTCCTGAGCACCCCCCTGGTCCACATTCACCTCACTAATGTGCACTGTGCAGCCGTAACAAGCCTCGAGGCCAGAGGAAAGGCAATGGGGTTGGGGGGAGGGCAGGCGGGGTGGAACTGTCAGAGGAGCAGGGGAGGCAGGCACGAGGAAGACACAGCACAGGCCCGTGGACGGCAGGGGACCGCAGGGGACCGCAGCGCTGTTTTGTGCTTATTTTGCCTCCTCAGCACCCGTCCCCCTTCCCAGTTGGTGCAGTCTGCTTGAGTCTGTGGTTTTCAGAGAACAGACTCTGAACTGGTACAGACCGTCCGTCCCCACCCCCATCCAGGTGCCACCTCCTCATGGAGCAGGGATAAGTAATGCCCATCACGCCACCTGCCCGGATTTCCCTCCGGAACCCAGCTCGCCCAGCAAGGATGCTGCCTGGCACAGAGCAGCCTCCAAAAGGCCACACCCAGCCCAGGAAAGGGCTCAAAAGGGCAACTCCCAGGCCTGCCTGTCCTCGTAATCCCCCACGCATAACCCCCTCCATTTTAGCAGTAATAACAGCCACTTTTATTGTGCACCTACTATGCGCTCCCTCCATCCTCACGATGACCCTCTGGGACCCACTGGTGCCCCATTTCACAGATCAAGAAACTGAGGCCTGGGGAGCTGAAGTGAGTTACCCGAGGCCACACAGAGCCCCTGTGCCACCCCTGAACCCCACAAGGAGCTTGAGCACCTCAGACAGGCCCCTGTACCAACGCAGCAACTGAGCTGGTCTAGAGACAGGGGGGACTGTCCTCAGGTGTCCCTCAGTCTCCCCAGGTTGCATTTGGAAACCACTTACTATTGGATTTTCTGAGAACAAGGATGAACCATTTCCACCACCAAAAACTGCTTTGAGTAATGACACTGAATGAGTGAAACTCGCTCAGCCGTGTCGGACTCTTAGCGACCCCATGGACTGTAACCCACCAGGTTCCTCCGTCCATGGGATTCTTCAGACAAGAATACTGGAGTGGGTTGCCATTTCCTTCTCCAGGGGATCTTCTCGACCCAGGGATTGAACCCAGGTCTCCTGCATTGTAGGCAGATTCATTATTGTCTGAGCCACCAGGGAAGCCTGACCTCCCCAAGTAATGACATTATTGAGGTGCAATTACAAGGTGCCTAATATAGAGTACTCACCACAGCTCAGTGAGGATTCTGATCCCCATTTTTCACCAGTAAGAAAACTGAGGCTCACAGATGTCTATTTGCCTGGAACACCTTACAGATCCCTCCTATTCTTTTTTTTTTTTTTTCCCTTAATTTTTGGCTCCAATATATGGCATGCGGGATCCTGGTTTCCTAACCAGGGATTGAACCTGCACCCCCTGCATTGGAAGCATGAAGTCTTAACCACTGGACCACCAGGGAAATTCTTCTCATTCTCATTCTTAAATCCAGCCAGCACCATCTTTCTGCAGGGAGGGGGTCCAAAGGTCATTCTCTGTGGAGGATGGGAGGTAAAGAGGATAAAGATTTTGTGTGCCCCTCCCTTCTATGACTTCCATAATCATCTCATAGGTAACTTGTGTAACTTCAGGGGAAATAACTTCAATATTCACATAAGCATGATAAAGTTAAAAGAGAAACAAGGAAGGGATAAATCAGGAGCTTGGGATGAACAGATACAAACTCTTATATATAAAACAGATAACAAGGACCTGCGTATAGCCCAAAGGACTATATTCAATACCCTGTAATAACCTATAAGGAAAACAATCTGAAAAAGAATATATTTGTGTATAACAATCACTTTGCTGTATGGCAGAAATTAACACATTGTAAAAAAGAGAGAGAGAAAGGAGGAAACCCCATATATAAACCAATTCATCTGTCCTGGCTTAGAAGGCTCTGCAGAGTCTGTCCCTGGCCTCCATCCCACTCCCCCACCTCACCTCCAGCCTCACCTTCCAGTGCTCTAGTAACTATCAGTTCAGGGACTCCCTAGGCCCCCAGGCCTTTGTGCTGTAGAACAAGCCCACCCTGATCCCTCCACCCTGCTCCCTCCACCTCTTCGCCTCAGCTGCCCGCACCTCCAGGACCCCCTTGGGAAGGTGCTCCTTCTGTCCATCACCCGGATCACCGCTGTCTGTCTCCTCCTCCCAGACCACTCCTCCCCATAGTCCCCGTGCCTGGCACACAGTAGGCGCTCAACATACACTGAGATCTGACACTGACGAGGGTTTGTTATGAAGCAGCTGCAGTTCTGCTTTTCATATGTTGAATCTTTCCCTTTCCCAAGGTGAACATCATCCTCTCCTATAGGTGAGAAGCTTGAGGCTCTGGTTCTGCTCTGCTCCACTGGGCTGTGGGCTCACTGGGCCTGGGGCATGGGGACTTGGGCCACCTTGAGATGTCACTTCCAGGCAGCTAAGTGTTTGTATTCACTGGTCTCAGCCCCTCGGCCAGCCCTGTCAATCCCTTGAAGGACAGATCCTGGGTTTCTCGGGGTTGTCACTCTGGCCCAGGGTCAATAAGTGTCTGTTGATTTGGTACCAGTGTTCTCCCTGGACAAGAGACTAAGCATTAACAACAAGAACCTAGAGATGTTCTTGACCCTGTGTGTGTGTGTGTGTGTGAGAGACAGAAATCTAATTTTATTTATTTATTTTTGTTCTCTTCAATTTGTTTTATGGCCCCAGCGGCTGGCTGCCAGCAAACCCAGGCTGGTGGCCTTGCCTTGTAATTTCTGTAAGTGCCTTCTCGATAAAGTGATGAGATTAATTCATCAGAATTCCTGTGGTCTCTGGAGGGCAGTCTAGGAGAGCACAGGGGCAGGGAGGGGGATACACACACACTCACACACACACACACACACACTCATCACTGCTGAGGGGTGGCAGGGTTGGGGGTGGGCTCTCCCAAGACACGGACACAGCCAGCATCCAGCATAAATTCAGCATTCTGACTTGGGAGTGTGCCCAGCATAGATGCATGCAGACTCCACCTCGGGCAAAATCACTCGACTTCTCTGGGCCCCAGTTTTCTCATCTGTCAAATGGGCACAGTATGTTCCCATCTCCTAAAGTCCTATGGATTCAGTGACAGAAAGCACATCCAGGGCGTGGTGAAATGCATGCACTGGGTAGCAAGCAATCAAAATGAACACGCTCATTTTCACATCCATCAGGGCTGTCAGGGTACATGTAGACAGAGGACTCCAGGATGACTCCTTTCTAGGTGTCAGACCTGAGGCTAGCCACCAGCTCTGACATCTAGAACATGGGGACCGGGTCTCCCATGGATAGATCTCAGAGCTGATGCTGTATGTGTGCCTGTGGGAGGGGGCCAGGAATGATCTGGATTTTCAGTGAGATCTCGAGTTAAAGGGGGACCCTCCACCATCGACTCTCTTTGTGCCCCAGGAGACAGAAAAGCCCAGGGGCAACCCCATCAGCTGTCCTTAAACAGTTGCAGAAAAGCGGGTAAGTCCTCTCCCGGGGCTCAGGGATGGGGGCTGCAGGGCTTAGATAAACAGTTCTTGAGGAATTTATGGGCTCGGAGTCTGCTGCTAAAACCAGAGCCTGAATGGCCACCGTCTTCAGCTCTGGAGTGATGGGGCTGGGCTGGCCCCACTTGGTCCCACTCCCTTATTTATATGACTCCTGAGGGACAGAGATTATCCCTGCCATCGGCATGGTCTTCAGCTCTCCACCCTTCCCCTCCTCCTTACCCTCCAGCTGATGATCTGATTCATGCCGCTGGCTTCAGCTGATGTAATTGGCAAGGACAAGGCAGCATGAAACTCTTACATCTACCTGCCTGCCGGATCCCTCCACCTGGAGTTCCCTTGGATTTCTCAGACTTCCTCCAGCTGAACCTGTCCTCACCCAGACTTGCTCATACTCTGTCCCTTGTCTCAGCAAAGCCATCACTAAGCCACCTGCCACCTGGGTCAGAAACTGAGGGGGCATCATCGATGCATCCCTCTCTCTCTGTTACTTCTAAGGTCTTTTTCATCCTACTTGCCTGGTACTCCCTGCCTCCTTCCCCTTCTGCCGCAGGTCATTTCCATGGCCGTCGTCTCTTGCCTCACCTTCGCACTTGCCTCCTTTTCTTGGTTGTGCCATTTGGCATATGGGCTCTTGGTTCCCCAACCAAGGACTGCACCTGTGTCCCCGGCAGTGGAACTGCAGAGTCTTAACCACTGGACTGCAGGGAAGTCCCTTCACTTGCCTCCTCCTGTTTCCGTTGTCCTTTCCAGTCTGTCTTTAGAGGAGGAAATGGCAACCCACTCCCGTATTCTTGCTGGAGAACTCCATGGACAGAGAAGCCTGGAGGGCTACAGTCCATGGGGTCGCAGAGAGTGGGACACAGCTGAGCGACTATCATTCACTCACTTCCAGTCTCTCTACCCCCACACGGACCCTGGAGAGATGGAATTAACTTTCCTGTGCAAAATGCCTCACCGGATCTCTGGCTCATCACACACACTGACACTTAAGTCTGCAGGCCTTCCCAAGAGCCCACTAAAGGGCAGTCGGGGAGAGAGAATTGTCACCAAAGAATGAAGGAAGTTGAAACCAAAGAAGCCAGAGGGGATTCCAGATAAGAAAGAAGCCCTTTGTACTGCAGGACCTCAAAAGCCTCAGGTGTTGAACACACAGCAGAAGATGGAGGGAGGTATGGGATTGGAAATGGGAATTTGCTGGAAGTCTGTATTTAAGGAGCACCACTCCATGTGGCCACCAAGAATCTCCCCACAGCCTGCACAAGAGAAGCCAACTTAATTTCTGGAGAGCATAAGTAAGAGAATCGGGACTCAGGAATATGAGGCTCAGCAGGGGGCAGAGGGAAGCTGAAGCTGAAAAGAGGATGACTGAATATTGCAGACCAAACAGTGAGACCACTCAGCCTCACTCCCCAAGCCCACCTCCAGAATTCTAGCAGCCAGATGGACACTCCACCCACCACTCCCATCCTCCACCTCCTACTCCCCAACCTGAAGATGGGAAGAATGAACAGCATCAGAGGAAAGACAAGCAGATAAAAATAAGCCAAAGGAGAGCTCCTTCTGTACTTTTAATCCCTGTTGGCCAAGGATCATCACTACATTTTGGGAAAGCCTTCACTATAAACCAACTGGAATAATCAGGAGGAAAAATATGTGGAAAGAAACCAGGACAAAGCAAAGAGTATTAAAACCTCTACAAGCAATCGTCAGTATACTGTTTACTTGAGAAGGTAAAAATACTGTACTCAGGGATTCTCTGGAGAAGGAAATGGCAACCCACTCCAGTGTTCTTGCCTGGAGAATCCCGTGGACAGAGGAGCCTGGTGGGCTGCTGTCCATAGAGTCGCACAGAGTTGGACACGACTGAAGTGACTTAGCATGCATGCATGCATTCTTAGATAAGGAAATGGCAACGCACTCCAGTATTCTTGCCTGGAGAATCCCAGGGACAGAGGAGCCTGTTGGGCTGCTGTCTATAGGGTCGCACAGAGTCAGACTGAAGTGACTTAGCAGCAGCAGCAGCAGGGATTCCCTGGTGGCACAGTGGTAAAGAATCCACCTGCCGATGCAGGGGACATGGGTTTGATCCCTCGTCCAGAAAGATCCCACATGCTGTGGAGCGACTAAGCCTGCATGCCACAAATTTTGAGCCTGTGCTCTAGAGCCCAGGAGCAACCACTGAAGCCTGAGCACTCCAGAGCCTGTGCTTGGCAACAAGAGAAGCCACTGCCATGAGAAGCCCAAGGTCCACAACTAGAGCATAGACCGTGCTCGCCAAAACTAGAGGAAAGCCCACGCAGCAACAAAGACCCAGTACAGCCAAAAATAAATTAATTTAAAAAGTACTGTACTCATGAAACAAGAACAGCATGCGATAAAAGGGAAATATAAAATGGAGGGTATAGAAATTGAAAATATAAAAAATTTTGGACAGTAGGCTAGAAAAGATGTAGGAATTAGAAGATTGATCCTGGAAGCTGAAGATCAGACTCTTAGGAGTTTTGGAAAGAGCAGATAGTGGAGAGGAAGTTATTACCAAGGGAGAAAGGGAGGGAGAGAAGGAGGGAGGGATGAAAATGTTTAAGACCTAAAGAATATGTGTTTCTAGATCAAAAGGCCTGTTGAGAGTCCAAGAATGAATGAAAAAAGAGCTTGACAAAATAATAGAGGTGGAGAACAAATTAGTGACTGCAAGGCCAGGGAGGGGAGAAAACAGAAGGTGGTGTGCCTGTAGATAAAAGGGTGGTGCCAGGAACCCTGTGTAATGGAACTCTTTTGTGTCTTGACTCGTTGGTGCTCACAGAAATCTGCAGTGATAAAACTCCATAGAACCCACATGAACATACACACACTAGGAAGTACAACTTGTAAAACCTGCATATGGTTGAAGTTTGTCAATGCCAGTTTCCTGGTTGTGATATCTTGCCGGTAAATATATATAGTTATGTTATATAACCCATATATGTTATGTCATACAGCTACAAACAGTTACGTACGGTACATACAGTTATGTAAGATGTTACCACTGGAAGAAACTGGATAGACACAGGATCTCTCTGTATTATTTCTTACAACTGCATGGGAATCTACAAGTACCTCAAAACAAAAAATTATAATAAAAATATTATTACAAAAGGCCTATACACTCAATATAGATTTTTTTTTTTGTCTTGAAAGACAAAAAAAAAGATCCTAAAAACTTTCAGTGAGAGAGTAAAAACAAGTCAAATACAAAGGATCAAGAGTAAGATGGGCCATCATATCTCAAACCACAAGGGGGAAAACTCTCTGTGCATACACAAATGCACAAAACTCACGTGCACGTTTCCCACTCTTTTTTTCTACTCAGCACTCATCACCTTTGTTTATTTAGGTTGGTTACTGTCAGCTCTGTTTGCTGCTATTTTCAAACACCTAGAACCATACCTGGGAAAGAGTGAGGCTCAATATACACTTTCTAAGCGAATGAATCAAACTTGACAACAGCACCAGAAGTTAGAAGGCAAAGCAGCAGTGGTGTCCAAATTCTGGGGAGAAACTAGTTTCAACTAGCATCTAATATATGGGTTGAAGGATTGAGTAAAGGCATTTCTGCACTTCCAGGATGTCAACAATTTCCCCTGTGCTGTGCCTTCTAGCATGAGCCCCCTCCCCCACCCCCCAAAAGGGAAGGGCCGAAAAGAGGAAGAGCTACGATCTGGAGAAGAGAGGGTCCAACCGGGAGAAAAGACAAGGGAACATCCAGGAGGAATAGGCAGTAGGCAAATAGATTAACCGAAAAGTGTGATATAACCATATTCAGACAACGGGGAGATGGGGAAACGTATGTGTGTTGGGAGGGTTTGTATAATCGGAACTAACTCTTCATCCTCCATAACAGAAGTAAAGAGAAAATGTGAAATTGCTAAGTCAGTAAGTAGAGCTGTAAAGTCAAACTAGTAACTAAGAAGATAAAGGGCTGGAAGAAAGATTTTCTTAAACGACTAACTTCAGATTACAGGGGAAGGGGAGAGAGGTAGGGTCAGGGACTGTTATTTTTCATTATGAGTTATGCTTTGAGTCTTTTTAAACTATGTGCACTCATTATCTGGATAAAAGTTAAAAATGAATTTAACACTAATTGTAAAATTAATTAAAATTAAGTGCAAAATTAATTGTAAAGATAAAATATAACCTCCAGGGAAAAGCGCATGAGGCACTTTATGGTCTGGCTACCTCTGACCAGTCCACTCTGACTTTGCTTCCACCTAAGCCCCAGTCTTTCGGCTCCAGGAGACCACACGTAGCCTCTGAGCTGTTTCATACCTCCCTCCAGCTGAAACCCCTCCTGGTAAAGTCTTCCACATCCTTGGAGCCTCTGCACTCCCAGGGCCTTTTTTGGTGAGACCCTCTTGTTTTCTGTCCCAGGCAGGTTTATATGCCCATTCCTGTTCGCCCCCAACAGGCCTCACCCATCACTCCCCTCCCCACCCCACTCCCAACTGAAAGCAACAGCTTAATGTTTCATCCTCAGGATTTTGCAAGCTGTCCTCCCTTCCGAACCATGTGCTTACTGGAGATAGAGACAGGTAGGTCTTTTAATTCTGTATCTCAAGTACAGTGCCGGCCACCTGAAATACCTGTTAATCAAATGAATTTAAAGCAAGAGCCGCCATGCAGAGAAACCTAGAATTCAAGGGTGACCTCCCAGTTGCCAAATGCAATCCCCTCCCCGGGCCCTCCTTTCCTGGTCCTTCCTGAAGCAGCAGACGCCCATCACACCTCTTAAAACCCACTCCTCTGTTAGATTTCATCTCCCTTCTCTGCAGGGACTCTTGCAAGGTCTCTGACCGCTTCTGTTTTTATTGCATAGAATCTAAGATGCTTTCAACAGTAAGACTGCACCATTATTTTATATACCACCAAGAAAGAGAGAGAAAACATCTGCCAATCAAAGTTTGGCTGAGCTTCCTTGCCACTAGCATTTTCTGAGAGCTTTCTGAGATTTAGGTTCAGATTTAATCATATAGCATTCTTGTGCATACATGAAAGGGAAAAGATAAGAAAAGTAAATTGAAGATATTGCTAAAATTTCTCAGTGTGACTCTCCCGAATGAATCATTTTTGACCAAAGTCATTATTTTCATGTTTTTCCATGGAACTGTCATCTCTGCTAACAAAGGAGCTGATGATGCTGTGCTTTTCAAGTGTCCCTTGTTGTCTCGGGGCTTTCATTCCAGGTCACTGGCCCCTTTCTGCAAGTTTTTAAGGCGTTTGTGAAGGCAGTGACAACCCATACAGTTATCACGTAGCAGACAGTAATCGGCCCAATTCAGAGATGTTATATGGCGGGAGGGCTTCCCAAGCGGCTCAGTGGTAAAGAATCCACCTGCCAATGCAGGAGATGCAGGTTCAATCCCTGGGTTGGGAAGATCCTCTGGAGAAGGAAATGGCAACCCACTCCAGTATATTCTTGCTTGGGAAATCCTAAGGGCAGAGGAGCCTGGTGGGCTATGTCCATGGAGGTCGCAAAAGAGTCAGACACAACCGAGTGACTAAGCAACAACTAAGTAGGCTGTTAACTAGATCTCCTAACTGGACCATTAAAATCACCTCTTATCTGGTTTGCCTGACCTTAAACGCTCCCACTTCATTGCCAGAATTACCTTTCTAAAAGGAGATGTGATTAACTCCCTGCTCAGAAACCTTCAATGGCTTCTCATTGCCAAATATAAATAACGAAGAACAAATCCTATTTATTTAATACCAGGCACTAAGCTGTCATATACCAGACGCTAAGGTACACACTGTACTTGCCTGCCTCGTTTAATTTCTACAAGAATATCCTGGAAGCAGGAGGTATTTATTAGCCCCATCAATCCCATTTTATTGACAAGAAAATTAAGGCCCAAAGAAACTCAATAACTTGTCCAAGTTGACACCACTAAGAAATTATAAAATTGGGAGTCTAAACCATCTGAAGCAGCTCATGCCAAAGTATTCCTCTGTTTCTGCCTCGTGGCTCAGAGGTTAAAGCGTCTGCCTGCAATGTGGGAGATCTGGGTTCGATCCCTGGGTCGGGAATATTCCCTGGAAAAGGAAATGGCAACCCACTCCAGTATTCTTGCCTGGAGAATCCCATGGACGGAGAAGCCTGGTTCATGGGGTTCGCAAAGAGTAGGAAACAACTGAGCGATTTCACTTTCACTTCCTTCACTTCCTTGAAGCCCTCCCATCAAAGGGCTTGTGAAGCCCTTTGACATCCGGTCTGACGCTCTGTTTCAGCCCCTTACCTACTCACTTCCTGAGCAGAGGGCACTCAACTCCTGTGGGCCTGTTTTGCTGTTCTTTCTGCCAAGCACTTTCACTCCTCACTCCTGCTTAGCTGCCCCTTCCTCTGGGAAGTCCTCCCTGCTCTGCGTGGCTGACTTTCAACCTGTGTCTCACCTGACTTTCACCCTGGCTATGCCTCTGAAAAAAGGATCTGTGATAGTTCTTCCTCTCCCTCCCTCAGTGCCTTGAAGATAGTAACATTTTTGTGGGTTTAATTGATTCTTTTTGTGCACATGAGGAAATTGTCCAGAGAACCCTAGGCCCTGCTCAAGGTCAGCTGCTGGCTGGCCAGTGTCAGGGCTGGGCTGGGACAGCACCCCACTCCCAGCTCCTACTTACTCCTGGCTTTTTCTCTGCATCCTTGTCATAGTCTCTTTCCCCTGGGATCGCAGGCCTCCTTCTCCAGGACAAAAGGCCTGGCTGCCGTCCAAGGCAGGATAACACATCAATCACCCCCCCCCCCCCGCCCCCGCCCCGCCCAGTCTCCTCGGGGAGTTTCCTTCCAGGCTTGCAATCTGGGCCCCAGGTGAACAGAGGAAGCTTGGTTCCAGGGCCTCTTTCTTGTTCCTCCCCATCTTAAGGAGCTGCTCCAGGGGCCTCCTGGTGACCTGCAAAGTTGGCCACGTGCCCTGGGAACGCAGGGAGGGGACAGGGTGGTTGTACCCTCCGCATAGCCCTCATGGCCGAGCAGCGTGTGTTGTCAACGGCTTCCATTCCATCTAGAAGGAAATTCAAATGCGACTCTCACCAGGGCGCAAAACTGTGTCAGCCTCTCAGCCTCTTCTGCTTAGCCCTCACTCACTCACAACAGCCACAGTGGCCCTCCTCCTGGTCCTGAAACAAGCCTGCTGGTTCCTCTGCCTGGAATGCTGGCTCCAGGATTCAGTCACCTTCTGAACGTGGCCTTACCTAATCCTCAGACTAAATTAGGCCCCCTTTCTCAGCCACCTTGGGCTTCCCGAGTAGCTCAGCTGGTAAAGAATCTTCCTGCAATGCAGGAGACCTGGGTTCGATCCCTGGGTTGGGAAGATCCCCTGGAGAAGGAAATAGCAACCCACTTCAGTATTCTGGCCTGGAGAATTCCACGGACTGTATAGTCCACGGCGCTTGTCTGGGTCTGTAATAATGCTCAAAATTCTCCAAGCCAGGCTTCAGCAATATGTGAACCGTGAACTTCCTGATGTTCAAGCTGGTTTTAGAAAAGGCAGAGGAACCAGAGACCAAATTGCCAACATCCGCTGGATCATGGAAAAAGCAAGAGAGTTCCAGAAAAACATCTATCTCTGCTTTATTGACTATGCCAAAGCCTTTGACTGTGTGGACCACAATAAACTATGGAAAATTCTGAAAGAAATGGGAATACCAGACCACCTGATCTGCCTCTTGAGAAATCTGTATGCAGGTCAGGAAGCAACAGTTAGAACTGGACATGGAACAACAGACTGGTTCCAAATAGGAAAAGGAGTACATCAAGGCTGTATATTGTCACCCTGTTTATTTAACTTATATGCAGAGTACATCATGAGAAACGCTGGACTGGAAGAAACACAAGCTGGAATCAAGATTGCTGGGAGAAATATCAATAACCTCAGATATGCAGATGACACCACCCTTATGGCAGAAAGGGAAGAGGAACTAAAAAGCCTCTTGATGATAGTGAAAGTGGAGAGTGAAAAAGTTGGCTTAAAGCTCAACATTCAGAAAACGAAGATCATGGCATCCGGTCCCATCACTTCATGGGAAATTGATGGGGAAACAGTGGAAACAGTGTCAGACTTTATTTTGGGGGGCTCCAAAATCACTTCAGATGGTGACTGCAGCCATGAAATTAAAAGACACTTACTCCTTGGAAGGAAAGTTATGACCAACCTAGATAGCATATACAAAAGCAGAGACATTACTTTGCCAACAAGGGTCTGTCTGGTCAAGGCTATGGTTTTTCCTGTGGTCATGTATGGATGTGAGAGTTGGACTGTGAAGAAGGCTGAGCGCCGAAGAATTGATGCTTTTGAACTGTGGTGTTGGAGAAGACTCTTGAGAGTCCCTTGGACTGCAAGGAGATCCAACCAGTCCATTCTGAAGGAGATCAGCCCTGGGATTTCTTTGGAAGGAATGATGCTAAAGCTGAAACTCCAGTACTTTGGCCACCTCATGCAAAGAGTTGACTCATTGGAAAAGACTCTGATGCTGGGAGGGATTGGGGGCAGGAGGAGAAGGGGACGACAGAGGATGAGATGGCTGGATGGCATCACTGACTCGATGGACGTGAGTCTGAGTGAACTCCGGGAGTTGGTGATGGACAGGGAGGCCTGGCGTGCTGTGATTCATGGGGTCGCAAAGAGTTAGACATGACTGAGTGACTGATCTGATCTGATCTGATATTTACTGTCT
Organism: Bos indicus; assembly: GCF_029378745.1. Lineage (NCBI taxonomy): Eukaryota > Metazoa > Chordata > Mammalia > Artiodactyla > Bovidae > Bos > Bos indicus. The sequence goes on along the minus strand of NC_091769.1, from coordinate 87,569,929 downwards.
TGCTTACCCTTACCTAGAATACAAGTCTACAGAGTAGGGCCCATGGCTTTGTCTTCAGCTCCTGGCACAAAGGTTGGGACTCCATAAAGTTTCACGAAAGAACCAAGCAACTGCTTCACAAGCTTCGATGTAAGGCAGCAGGTCCCCTCAAACATTGCTCTTTAGAAAATAGCAAGTTGCTTTATATCTGGGTCTTTGTGAGGTGTCTCTCATATCAGAGGTGCTGTGTCAGTCACTTCACACTGAACAGCAATTTGAGGAGACCCATTGCCCCAAGAAGACCCCAATTAAGGCCTGTCACCCGACTAAATCAATAACAAAGGCAGGAAGAAATTTAAAACAATTTTAGTTATTCCCAGGAATAGGAGTCACAATAGCAAACACTGAGAGTGAAAAGCAGTAGGTACCTGATATGTTGTGGAAACCATAATTATAAATTGACTCAACTACTTTTTTGCGTGCTAAGTCACTTAGTCATGTCCAACTCTGAGAGACCCCATGGACTGTAGCCAGCCAGGCTCCTCTGTCTGTGGGATTCTCCAGGCAAGAAAACTGGAGTAGGTTGCTGAGCCCTCCTCCAGGGGATCTTCCCAACCCAGGGATTGAACCTGCATCTCTTACGTCTCCTGCACTGGCAGGTGGGTTCTTTACCACTAGTACCAGCTGGGAAGCCCTAACTATATAAAATACGTAACGACAGACTTACTACCTAGCACAGGGAACTATGCTTAATATAATCACCTATACTGGGGCAGAGGAGAAGGCAACGGCCCCCCCACTCCAGTACTCTTGCCTGGAAAATCCCATGGATGGAGGAGCCTAGTAGGCTGCAGTCCATGGGGTCGCTAAGAATCGGACACGACTGAGCGACTTCACTTTCACTTTTCACTTTCATGCATTGGAGAAGGAAATGGCAACCCACTCCAGTGTTCTTGCCTGGTGAATCCCAGGGACGGGGGAGCCTGGTGGGCTGCCGTCTATGGGGTCGCACAGAGTCGGACACGACTGAAGTGACTTTGCAGTTAGCAATGGGGAAGAATCTGAAAAAGAATATATGTGTTTAACTGAATCATTTTGCTGTACACTTGAAACTAACACAACATCGTAAATTAACCGTATTTCAATTTTTTAAAACTGACACAACTGAAAAAGAACTATCCTAATGATCTAGGAAATGTACTTAGGGCTCCAAATAGAACTTTGAGAGACGGCAGCATATCCAGGCTCACAAAATCTCCCATAACAGAGATGGAGTGTGTGGAACAGAGGTGGAAGGAAGTGTGCTCTGAAACACCACGCTGAGCAACTCAACTCAGAAAGTGGCTCTGGAGAAGGCAAAGACACTTTCATCAAAGAGTCATGCGAAACTTTGGGTAAACCCTGCCTTTTGAAAAGGAAAAGGTTTTTCAAAAAAGAATACATGGTCTTACAGAATGTGACTGAAAATATGCAAGCATAACAAACAAGCATGCTTATAAGTAAACGTGACTATTTTATCTAGATCCTAAAGGCTTACATATACACATTAGCCAAGTGTCTTTGGTTTGCCCTCATTGGGAAAATGAGAGATCACTTCAGGGATTGCCTTCTACTCAGACACATTGAGAACTTCCTACAGGCCAGGTACTGTGGAACGGCATGGGGCTCGGCGGAAAAATCGAGATAAATGTAATGCCTCAGGAGATGCCGGGGAAGCAGATGACCAACAGCAGTGACGGTACAGTGTAGGAAGTATCATCCGCATGCAGAAGCTTCGCAGGAGCACACGGAGGGGCAATCAGCGGAACAGAAAGCAGGGTCCTTGCTGAGAGGGTCAGGGTTTGGAGGTACAGCTTAGCATGGACGCCTGGGTGGTCCCTCAAAAGGGCCCCTCACCACTGCAGTACTCATGACAAAGGTTTTCACTACTGTGGGTCAGTACCACAGCCCAGAAACCTGTGTGGGCCAGCCACAGAAAGGGGCTCCATCTCTCACAGGCCGACTCATATTGTCCAAATTCAGGGACTTGATGGATAAGCCTGGGGATGCCAGCACACTCAAGGAAAAATTGATCTGTCTAACCAGATTCTGCCTAACCATCAAGTTCACAGAGCAGAAGACCTATGAGGGACCTAATGCCAAAGTGCAGGGGGTTGTAAGTCCCCCCCACCGCCCTCCCCACCCCGCCGCAAAAAGTCAGAAAAATGTAAATCCTTTATGCTTTGTGGCCTGAAGGTCTGACTACTACTCTACCAAAGCACCAACACAGAGACAATATGTAAACAAACAGGTTCTAAGACGGCTCGATTCACAAAAGCAGAAAGCTGCCTGCAAACTGCACTTTGCCCACCTCCCCCATCCCCAAAGAGGCAGCCCCAGCACGGCGCAGAGTACTGAGAGCCCAGTAAGCAGTGAGGGCTCAGTAAATATTTGTAGGCAGGGAATGGGATTCTGAGGGCTTTCTCCCTAAGTCTCTTGTGACTCCTTGGTTCCCATAAATTTCTTCTATTGTCCAAATTCAGTGTAACCACTGAATGGAGCAGATGGAAGGAACCTAAAGAGGGAAGGGAGGCTGTGAGCTAGCATGATTTTCAGACCTGTCCTGGCATTTACTTTGTAAATGGATTATTATTGCATGTGACTAAAGGCCCTGTTCAAAATGGCCTGAACATCCTCCTTAACTAGGGAGGTGCTTAGGAGACTATGCCCTGGGCTGGCAGCCTAAGGCAATGCCTGTAGCCTCGCCTGCTCTAAACCTTTGATTCCGGCATCTAGAGGGCAGGTACTCTGTGTCTCTCCCTGAAGCTCCTTACTCAGGAAAGTAAAGAAAAGTCAAGTCGCTCAGTTGTGTCCAGCTCTTTGTGACCCTATGGACTGTAGTTCACCAGGCTCCTCTGTCCCTGGGGCTTCTCCAGGCAAGAATACTGGAGTGGGTTGCCATTTCCTTCTCCAGGGGATCTTCCCAACCCAGGGATTGAACCCAGGTCTTCCACATTGCAGGCAGACTCTTTATCCCTCTGAGCCACCAGGGAAGCCCCTAACTCAGCGCAGGGACTCAATTAATGCTCTCTTGGTTCTAAGCTCATCTCTGGGGTTGTCCAATTGTAGGTAATTTGTTTCCTCTTTATATTTTCCCCATATCTCTAAATTTCCTACAACTGTTATGCTCAGAAACAACAAAATCAAAATCTTTGTTAGAACAAAATCAAAGAATTGATGAAATAGCCAGAGCAATCCATCAGCTTTAGATGGACAGTCCCTGTTCCAAACATATATGTCTTTCTGGTTGAAAATGAATAACTCTTCCTGTGACTAAGAAAAGGGACAAGAGCAGGCCAGTTCCGATGGCACTAAATGCTCTGTTTGTCTTTGGGCTTCTAGGAAAAGATCGTTATCCTATTCGTGGGAGCAAATAATGAAGACTATTTACAAATCCTTCCTGTGGGCCCTTGCTGAGAATGTTCTTAACACCCAGGTTGCTGTCGAGGGTGTAGCAGGATTCTTGAGTCGACACCAGCCTCTGCTTTCAGAAAACTTGATCCAGAATTCTCCAGCACATTAAGGAATAAGGAGAGAAGAAAATGTAATTGTCTCTTAAAAGACAATTTTTCAAAAACTGACCTTCAGGAGTCTAAAATAGTGGCAATCTTACCAAGATTACATCCCAATTTTAGAAGAAAAACACTGCTCTTTCAGTGGCTTAAATTGTTTTAAACATCTCATGTTTATCCTTCCAATATCCAATGATATTAATTGGATATTGAACTGGGGGTTTTCAAGCCTGGCTGAGACTTAGAACTGCATATAGTGCTTTTCACATCTAGAAATTCCAGGGCCTCTTCCCAGACTGGGGGATGTGAAGCTAGCAGGGACCAGCATACATCCATTCACGGTGCTGAAGGCTAGCGCAGTGCCGGACAGAAAAGGGTTCCGTCAGTATTTGCTGAGAGAAGTTGGTACCACGCTCCTTCTGGGAAAGGTACAGGGAACTGGGGGCCTGGGGTTCTAGGAAAACTTACTTTTTTACTGTTGGAATAAAACAGTAAAAACTTCCTATGTACTATTTGCATATTTGCCATGCTTATATTTTTAAAGGGTCCATTTAATAAAGAAATTTATCTATAGCTAAAATGGTTTAAATCCTGTTAAGTTAAAATAATAATTGCACTCTTTAAATTAATGAGATTACAAAAACCTGCTTTGTAAGATAAAACAGATTATGTCTGTTGTCTAAGTAATAGTGTCTTAAGGGATACTAGGAAAGTGAAAATAATAACTGCAGACATTTATTTAGTACTTACTAAGTGCCAGGCCAAAACATAAGTGCTCTCTCTCTCTCTCTCTCTCTATATATATATATACACACACACACACATATATATATAATGCATTACTTACATATGTGCTTTATATATATATAATGCATCATATATAATGTATTTTTTATATATAATACATACAATGCATTATATATATATATATAGTATATAATTAAGCCTCTTTTTAACAGCTCTATGTGAGGTAGCCATGACACCATCTCACCTTTCCTGGGAACAAACTAAAGCAGAGAAACTGAGGCAGCCCCCAAGGGCACTGAGCAGTAAGGTAAGGGATGGAGCTGTGCGACCCAGAAGCCCACCCAGCAGTTGGACAGGTCAACACGCCGTTTCAACTAACACGTTAAACTGGAAACATCCTAGGACCCTTAATTAGTTTAATAAATAACTTCTCACAAGAAATTTAAGCAAATACTTGTTGACTGAACAAGCCAAGAATCATCCATGGAAGCTCAGCTTGCCTCTTCTAAAAGAGAAATAGGGGAGGAGGGCAAGGGAGGATACCCCCGGACCGCCAGGCAGGGCAGGGACAGGAAAGCACCCCTGAGTTTTCTCTAGTCTGGTCTGCAGTCTCTGTCCCCAGGGGACAGCATCTGCTCATCTCAGTGACCTCCACGAGCAGGGCTTTTGGTCTATCCTAGCGTCAGGCTGGCACTTAGTACGAACTCACAGATAGTCAGTGGGATGCATGAAGCAAGGGCTCTACCTGTGACCTACTGTAGTAAGAATCTTGGTTACCATGCGCAGCCATCATTATCCCCTATTTACCTAGGACTCACTTCTCAGACCTGGAGGGCTCTTTCCCACCCATTGAGAGAGGCAGCCACCCCATGGCCTTCGGAACATGACTCAGCCGATACGCACACACTTTGTGAAAAGCCCTCAAAGATGGGCCACTCCGGGATGGGACAGGATGAGTGGTCAGGGTGCAGTGGGGGGGTGGGCGGCAGGGGGAGATCCCCTTGCTCTTCCCTGACTCTTTAAAGATGAAGAGGGTAGTCACAGTCCACTTGCGCAATTACAAAGTGAAAGTGAAGTTACTCAGCTGAGTCTGACTCTTTGCAACCCCATGGACTGTAGCCTACGAGGCTCCTCCATCTGTGGGATTTTCCAGGCCAGAATAATGGAGTGGGTTGTCATTTCCTTCTCCAGATGATCTTCCCAACCCAGGGATTGAACCCAGGTCTCCTGCACTGTAGGCAGATGCTTTACCGTCTGAGCCACCAGGGAACAAAACGAGAGACCCATTACAGTTCAAGAGGTCTGGAATTGCAGGGCAAATAGGGCTGCTAACATTTTCCCCCCTAAAATCAGCTCTTTAGGGTCACACATTGGACAGTGTTTCCCATCCTAGGCACACCTAGGCATTTGTGCAGATCTTCCGGGGTCCCCTAAGGGGCGGAATGCCATTTCAACAACAGCCTGCTAGTTAGAGCCCACATCCAGAATCCCAGGATGAGAAGCCCTGGGGAGACCGAAAGGAGAGTCTCCAGAACCTGGCATTCAGAGGCGCCCAGACCTGCGCCGGCAGCTGGCTCTGGGGGATCACTGGCTCCCTGCCGGGCCGCACCCCCACCCCTCCCCGGCCCGGCCGGCGGCCCCGTACCTTGGATGGTCCTCTTGAAGAAAGCCTTGCAGGCCTCGCAGGAGGCCACGCCGTAGTGGTAGCCGGAGGCGATGTCCCCGCACACGAGGCACAGGCGCTTGGGGATGGCGTTGAGCATGTACTCGCACTTGATGGCCGAGTCCTCCATGAGGCCTCCGGCACAGTCCTCGTAGCCCTTGCGGCACGGGGTGCCTCCCAGCCCGGCGCCCGCGAACATGGGCGGCGAGTCCAGACCGTTGGCGTGGGCGCCCAGGGCTAGACCGAAACCGCCGCTGGCGTCCGACGAGCCGCTGGGGCTGTGGTGGCTGAGGGCATCAATCCCCGAGGACGGGCTGGACGGCTCGGTCTTGATGAAGGAGCCGCAGCTGGAGCCCAGGTGCCGGTCGTCTGCGGACATCCTGTTCAGCAGCCTGGGGACAGAGAGAGCAGGAGTCAGCTCGGAGAGGGTGCGGTGCCTGTGACGTCCCCAGGAATTAGCTCTGGGCTCCGGGCACCGGGTGGGTGGGGTGGCTGGGAGGGGCCTTATGCTAGGTATTGGTGAGATAAAATGCTGGCGGGGGTGGGGGAGAGGTCAATTGGGCTGGGGGGAAAAGGAAAAAACGGCACAGGCCACAGTGAGTTTCTGGCATTACCCCCCAGAACCCTCTGAGTCCTCAAAATGAAAACTCTGTTTGATCAACTTCAGATGAGGCACCCCACCCTCTGCAAACTGCTAGTCTAAAGGGTGAAAAACGTGGTAACCTTCAGCCAAAATATCTGGCCAAGCTTCCCACGCAACAGTAATAGATTTGAAGTCCGAAGGCAACAGCTCTCGGACCAGACACCCTCAGAACCAGATCCGATGACCCAGTTCACCTGATCCACTCCCCATCCCCACCCCGACCCTGGGGCAGCAGGTAACCCAGCCTCGGAGCTTCCCCCGAAGGCCACCATCACTGAGACTGGGACCAGAGGTGCCACGTCACCTGACCAGGGCAAGAGGCAGGGCTTGTGGCTAAGGCATCAGCCAAATTGGCTGCCCCCTGGGGACCCCCTCTGCACCGGGGCACATCTGGAGGGTGGCCCCAAGGCCCCCTCTCTCATTCCCCTCTATCGCCCCAGAAGAGGTTGGCCTCCCCCTCAAGAGACTGTGCCTCCATCATGCAACACGAGGGAGCCCTCCAACCCCAACTCTGAGCATCACCTCGCTGATTCTTAACCGTAAGTTTCCACCTCTAAGCGCCCCTGCCTCACTGGAGAGTCAAAGGAGCAAGAACAGCAAGGCAGGATCACCACAAAGGGTCATAAAACATTTCCCATAAGGAAAATCCCTCCTCCCAGAACCACGATGGGTGGGTGGGAAGGCAGGCGAAGTATGACCCCCAGGACCAGGGGAGGGGCTTCTCTCCCATGTGAGCGAGAAGAGTGAAGGGCAGGGAAGTGCACTCAGGGAAGCCCAGCCACAGCCCACACTCAAGAGCTCTGGGCCAGGCAGGCCCTGGAGTCAGGAGGCTGGGTCAGGGTCCAGCTGTCCATCTGTCCATGTCCTGGCCTCACCTGGTGGAGGTACAGAGGAGGCCACGGCAGATGCCTGAGCAGCAGGTGGAAGTTAAGAAGGAAAGGTCCTGGAGAATGAAGGGGGCTGGAGAGGGTGGGAGTACAGCCCCGTTCATGGGAAGATGTCCCGGCTGGGAGGGAGGGAGGGTCCCAGTGCTGGAGGAGCTGGGAGTGCCAGTGCTGGAGTCCTACCTCCAGTGATGCTCAGAGGGAGCCCCCTGTTTTCTGAGCAGCTCACTGAAGAAAGCATTGGTCCCCGAGTTGGGAAGGGCTCTCCTATCACACCCACAAAGCCCACCCTCACAACACAACCTTGGCCACACTTAGCCACAACACCCAAGGCAGTCACAATGGGGAGGGGCCTCCCTTGTTCCCGGTCCCACCAATGATCTCATAGTCACTGCCCCTCCCAGAGGGCTGTTCCATCCGTCTACACTTGAACGTGTCCGGAGGCATTGCCCCACAGACAGTTCTAATCAGAAGCTGGGAGCTCTCTCTGATAAGAAGGATAAAAGATCCCTAAAAGGCTCCTACTGTCAAGAAGTTTATTATCTACTGGAATGTAGTGTTTGAAGATAGAGGCTCTCAGGTCTCTCTGGTTTCAAACTGAATACTCCTGAGTCTTCTGAGACACTTCTTCCGCTAGCTCCAGGTTCCCTTACACCTCTGACTGGTGCCCTGTCATGTCCCCAGGCTCCACATGGTCACCTGCCTCCCGTCCATCTATCAGCAGGTCCCTGGCGTGTCCTCAGGAAACCCCATCGGCCTGAGCAGGCACAGAGGCGCCTGTGGGTTCACCCCCTACGATGCCCTTGCGCTGGGCCTGCAGGGAGAGTGGACTAGATGCTCTTACCTTTATAATCCCCTCCCACTGCTGCTTTGTTGTTCAGAGGCTAAGTCATGTCTGACTTTGCGACCCCATGGACTGCAGCACGCCCGGCTATGCTGTGCTTCGCTATCTCCCAGAGTTGGCTCAAACGCATGTCCACTGAGTTGGTGATGCCCTCTAACCATCTTATCCTCTGTCACCCCCTTCTCCTCCTGCCCTCAATCTTTCCCAGCATCAGGGTCTTTTCCAGTGAGTCAGTTCTTTGGATCAGGTGGCCAAAGTACTGGAGTTTCGGCTTCACCATCAGTCCTTCCAATGAATATTCAGGACTGATCTCCTTTAGGATGGACTAGTTGGATCTCCTTGCAGTCCAAGGGACTCTCAAGAGTCTTCTCCAGCACCACAGTTCAAAAGCATCAATTCTTCGGCACTCAGCTTTATGATCCAACTCTCACATCCGTACGTGACTACTGGAAAAACCACAGCTTTAACTATAGGGACCTTTGTTGGCAAAGCGATGTCTCTGCTTTTTAACATGCTGTCTAGGTTTGTCATGGCTTTTTTCCCAAGGGGCAAGCGTTAGGGCCCTGCCGTTCCCAGAAACATCCCAGGCCTGCTGTGACGAACACTGCAGGACAAGTCAGCTCCCAGACCCAAGCCCTCCTCCCTCAGGCTTACGAGTGCCCCAGAGGTTTTGGAAGACACATTTGAAGTCAACAGTAATTATCGCAACTGCTACTTAGTGAGCACATTTTATATACCACCCACTTCAGGTCTGTCTCTCGGGTGTACAAGAAGCTCGTGCCCAAGGGAAGCAGTTGGAGAGCTCTACAGCTACGTCCAGTGAACAATTTTCCAAGTTTCTTCCCCAACCCCACGGCTCAGCCAGCCCTGATGGACACCCAGGCCAGGCAGCGGTTTCATGCCCTAAGCCTTGGTTTTCCCTCCTAGCCCTCTCCTTGAAGGCTTCAAGGGGCACAGGCACAAAGCAGTCTTTAGTGGGCTGAACAGCTAAGATGCACCCTGTCCAGGCCACCGCCTCCAGGCCCTGGCCAAGTGACTCTAGGACTGAGAAGGAAGCAAACTTGCCCCTCACCTCAGAGTTGGGACAGAAATCCAGCCACTAATTTAGAGCCTGGGCTCCAGCTGAGAGTCTGATGATTTCATTCCTGCAGGCTTCTCCTTTCGGTGACCCTTATTTTGGCCCCAGGAGGAGACTGGTGGGCTGCAGTCCATGGGGTCGCTAAGAGTCGGACACGACTGAGCGAATTCCCTTTCACTTTTCACTTTCATGCATTTGAGAAGGAAATGGCAACCCACTCCAGTGTTCTTGCCTGGAGAATCCCAGGGATGGGGGAGCCTGGTGGGCTGCCGTCTGTGGGGTCGTGCAGAGTCAGACACGACTGAAGCGACTTAGCAGCAGTAGCAGCAGCAGAATGTCTATGCCAAGGAGCTTCAACATGTACTCCGGGCACCAGGGTGCCAAAGGCTGACCAGATAGGAGGACATGCCCAGCGCAGCTCATGATGTCAAGAAGCTCATCCTCCCACCAGGACAGACACTAAACAAACACCTGTGTGCAGAGCGCCAGCAAGCCCGGGGGTGGGTGGGAAACCGCACTAATAGGGGCTCCCCCGCTGCCTCTCCCGTCCGGTTTCATTCATTCGCTCTTTCATTTGTATTTGCATTCTTTTTCCCTCCAGGAAACCTGCCCCTCCCCCCACCCATCCTTAACCTCTCTTTAATTCAAAAGCAAAACGTAAAGACAAAGGGAAAGAAAAGGGCCAAGAAGTAGTGGCCAGAGGAGCTGAGAAGAGAGAGTGAGTTGTGGACGTGCAGAGAAGACAGCCGTCGAGAAGGGGGGTGGCGGCAGGTCACGTGCAGCCGCAAAGTCGGGGGAAGTCAGGAGTGCACGTGTCCCCTTCAGTGAGCAGTCAGGATGTGGCTGGTGACGTCCCCAGAGCAGTGTCCTGGCATGGGCGGGGGTCGGGGGGGGGGGGGGCGGTGGTAGGAGCCACACAGGCCAGAGCTGCAAAAGGCCCGGGAGGCAGACAATCTTTCTGGAAGCCCGGGCAGAGGAGAGGGTAGGGGTAGGGGCTTCCTTGCACACCTTTACACAACACCGTCCACTTGAACTCAGGGGTGGTGGAAGCAGAGAAGGAATGTTTTTGTTGTTACTGGCGGTAATTTATCTGCTTCTTTGATGAGGGGGAGGTGTGTCAAGAATGTAAGGAACTTAAGAAATTTAAAAATTACTTTCCAGTTTGCCTGAAGCGACCCTGATCCCACCTACTGACCCAATATAATTATCCACCACTCCCCATGTCTCCCCAGAGGAGACAATGAATTCTATGGTGAGTCTATGTTACATGCTAATAGTAAAGAGCAAATCAAGATGGAGAGGTTGAGATGACCAAAGATGAGTATCAGCTTTTCTCAAATTCTGGTCCAGCCTTCATCAGAGTCAGCCAAGGTGCTGGTTGAACAGGTAGCTTCCTGGACTGACCCCATGTTTTTGCTTAGTCGATAAGCCGTGTCCGACTCTTTTGCGATGCCATGAGCTGTAGCCCTCCAGGCTCCTCTGTCCATGGGATTTCCCAGCGAAGAATACTGGGGTGGGTTACCATTTCCTTCTTCTGGGCATCTTCCTGACCCAGTGATTGAATCTATGTCTCCTGAATTGGCAGGCAGATTTTTTTTTTTTTTACCACTGAGCCACCTGGGAAGCCCAGTCATATTTTGAACATTCATCCCTGTAGGTGGGGCCCAGAAGTCTACATTTTTGGTTCTGTATGTTGGTTTGTTTTTAGCACCGCAGCTGTGATTCTCAGAGGAGTTAAGTTGGAAACCTACAGGAATAACACAGGTGATCAGGGGACCCGGTTGAAGTCCTCAAGGAATCTGGATGCCCCGGAAGAGAACTGAGCCGAGGCAGTACAAGGGGGAGGGAAGGTTGGCTGTGCAGAGGGGAAGTTTGGAGGTGGTCTCTCTCATCCCCCAGGCAGCCTTTCCTCATTCCATGGAATGGGAGGTGAGGTCCAGAGATCTAGCCAAAGGAAGAAAGTTTTTAACAGCAACTGCAGGAGGAGGAGAGAACAGAAATCAGGAGCATAGAGGCTTACCAGGCCCCTTAACTCAGCCTGCAAGGCAGCAACACGGAAAGCTTCGACCTGCGTTTCTCAGCTCAGGCATTAGTGACATTTGGGGCTGGTCATTCCTCACTGGGGGCCAGCCTGTGCACCCCAGGTCGGTCAGCAGCATCCTTGCCTCTGGAAGCCAGTAGCATCCCCACCCCCAGAGACAACAACCCAAACCTCCAGGCACGGCCAGATGGTCCCTGGGGGACAAATTGCCCCTAGTTAAGAATCACTGACTTGGCTATTGGAGGGAAGGGGGAAGGCAAAGGGCCCGGAAGCTGAGGGTGTCGTTCGGAGATGGAACAATGTCAGAAAGCACAGAATTGGGAGAAGACGGAAGGCCAGAGGGTGAGTAGGTGGAGTTTCCAGTGGGTGGAGGCTAAAGTGCAGAAGGAAGAAGAACCCGGACAGCTGGAAGGATGGGAGGCTGGGTCAGGGAAGATCTCAGAGATTGGAGCCAGGATGCCAAGGCTCAGTAGGATGTGGCCATGGGGCGAGTGGCCAGGACGGGATGCAGGAAGAACGTAGCGTGGGGATGAGGTGGAGGTGTCGACACTTGTGCCCTGGGGAGGAGAGGGTCATGTGGAGTACACCATCTGTGGTTGGCTGGGGCCCAGTTCCCAACTGGTCGATGACTATTGACTTTATGGGAGGGGCCCACTGCCCCATCTGAGCTGCCTTTGAAAGAGCAATAGTCAGTGGTCTAAGTTCCCGGAGGCATTCTCTTCCCTCTAATTCAGCTCGTATCAGGAACACAGTTAGAGCTGCCCTGGGCCTCAATGTCACCACCATCTGATTAAAATGGCCCCCCAGTGCCAACCCAGGCCTGCCCCTGTTCGTGTCCAATGTGGGGCCCTTACCCCAGAGGGACCTGACCTCCTGGGATGCCTGAGCTTACTCTCTGCCTCTGCCAGATAATCACTTTGCTGGACAGCAAAGTGGGTTGGAGGTTTTCCTAGTACAGAGACCAACAGCACCTTGGAAGTTCTGAAAGAAACCCAAACCATTCAGCTCTTCTGTCATGAACCTAACCCTAACCCTAGAGGAACAGAAACTCCAGGGAATCAACAAGAAAGCGATCACCAGTTTTTTAAGCTGGAATCCCAGGGGTCTACCCCCTTCAGGGCCACTTGCTGGTGGGCCGGCAGAAGAAGCTTCTGGAGGAAAGAAGCCTCCTGGAGGGAAGAGGGATGGGCCAGCCTGATGAGCCCAGGGCCTGGCTCTCTGTCCTCTGCAGAGTAGAGTCCAGCCACCACACGCCAGAATTGGGGTCACACATAGAGGGGCTACCCTCAGAATCAGCTTTTGGCTCTGTGCCAGGCTGCCCTATAAGAGCAGAAACAAGCCCCCAAGTCACTTAATGGTTACAAGCCATTGCTCTGATGTGAGCCAGTCATAGTAGCTGTTGACTTTGAGTAAACAGGTCAACCTCTCTGGGCCTCAAGGTTCCTCATCTGTAAAATGGCCCCATCACAGCACCTCCTTCATAGGGCTGTTCTGGGTGAGCAGGGCCTAGATTGAGGGCCGGAGGAGGAGGGGGCGACAGAAGATGAGATGGTTGGATGGCATCACCAACTCAGTGGACGTGCGTTTGAGCCAACTCTGGGAGATAGCGAAGCACAGCATAGCCGGGCGTGCTGCAGTCCATGGGGTCACAAAGAGCCAGACGCGACTGAGCGACTGAACAACAACAATAATGTAGGCAAAATGAACATGCTGGGGCCCAGCACGCTCTCAGTGGACGGTGTCTGTCTTGTGATTCTCCTAGGAAACCCCTCCCAGAAAATCCAGCAGCTGGGTGCAGCCTGGGGTGAGCCCCAGCAAAGCTCTTCCCTCAACCAAGTCTAGAACTGAGGATAATTCCACAAGGAACTTGCCATTTACCAGGAGAGAAAAGTAGTGGGTTAGGAAAATTAAGAGGATAAATAAGCCTGAAACGGGAATCCACTCTACAGAAGAAAAATAGCTTCTGAACACTTGAGAGACTCTTATGTACATTTCCATAATTAATTTGCTAACCAGAAGCCACTGAGCTGTTCATTAAAGCAGACCCTCAGATCCTCCAGCAAGGCTTTATTTGTTATGAATCAGCCCGCCAGGCACTTGAAAGTAACAGAATAAACTTCCTTTACAAATAATGTTAGAGAATGCAGAATGAGCCTTTATTGGAGGGATAAGATGAGGACCACGTGGCTAAATGTGAGTAATTGACAAGGTCCCCAGCATTCCTGTTGGGACATGGATTCATGAGGACTTATCACATGAGAGGGAGGGAAGAAAGGAGGGAAGGCGGAAGGAAGGGAGGGGCGGAGGGTGAGGAGGAAAGAAGTATCATGAATCAAGGCTTCTAATTAATCCAATTTCATGCATCTGAGTCCATTCTTCAGTCCATTCATATATATATATATATATATATATATATATGCTTTTTCCCCTTACACTTATATATTTCTTTAATTCAAACTGACCTTCTCCTGCAGTAGTCTGAAACACCCATTTCAATACATAGTATTTTTATCTCTCATGAAATCTCGCAAGGCATATCTTTCAACGCTGGACCCATTTTCCTGGACAGACACCAGCACAGCGGGAATCAGCGCCTGATAAATACTCAGAGATTCTCCTGCCTGACCTGGTGACCTTCAGAGGAGGAGCTGAAGACCCCAGAAGTTGTGACTCACTTAAAGACACTTACTAGAGAGCCAGGCTGGCTGGGGGCTGCCTGGAGACACAGCGGGGGGAGGTGACCTGTGCAGGGGAACAGGGTGACCCCACCCACCTGTCACCCTCCATCCCCACGTCCACCACTGCACCACCGGTCCTGTGCTGGTTTGATTTTTGTCTGGTCTCCTTAGGAATGCTTTCCTCATGCTCTCTTTCTCTCTCTTCCCTTAAGACTGGGACTTAAGACAACAAAATGACCCGATTGCAAACTGGCTTCAGTAAGAGCCCGCCTATCCCTCTGTATGCTGCAGCTCAGGCAAAAATCTGTAATTAAGCATCTTGTCGTTAGAAAGATTAGTCAAAACCAGGCTGATCCCAGACAACTGATTGAAATCTCGTTCCACACAAATTACGGCACGGAAAATAATGATGGGTAATTAGTGCCCTTCAATCGGGGTTTTTATCCATGATGTCCCAGGCTGCATCCATCATCATGAGAAGAGAGAAGCTTCGCCAAAGCAGGAGGAGACTGCTGGGCACTGAGGGGCTGCCCCGGCACAGCGGGAGGGCCGGGTCCCCTGGCAGAGTTCCAGCCCACAGTGGACAGCCACTGGCTCTTCTTGTAGCTGTGTGCAGATTAGACAGAGGGTCCCCCTCTGGGCAGACCAATTCAAAACTTCAGTCCTCACCCCGGTCCTCTCAGGGGAGTGCCTTCATGCAGGGCCCCAAAATACCTGATGGCTCTCACTTTAGCCCATCTGGCTAAACTCTGGCCTCTGACACCACAAACAGATGTGTCTGGAGAAAGGACAGCTCATAATTTCAAAAGATGCCCCCAAACACACCTTGAGCGATCTTCCTTTCAATTGCTATTGGAGATCTGACATCCAGGAATCTAAACTCTTCTCGAGTCTGTTTTTATTTTCACCCCATAATACGCAGTGATACGGCATAAATATCCCACCTCCTCTCACTGAACAAATTCGGCAGTTTTCTGATGACATTTAATCCTAGAGGTGCCATGGTGTTGGGCCGTAGAGCTTAGTGGTTGGAGCTGGATTGCCTGAGTTTGAATTCCAGTTCTGTCTCTCACACGTAATTTAATCTCTCTGAGCCTCAGTTTATTCATCTGTAAAATGGGGATGGTGATAATTATCCTGTGTATCTCATAGGGTAGTCCTGAGGATTAGTGAGTTAACACAGCAAAGAGCTTAGAACTATACCTGGGGAAAGTGTTCAGTAAGTACCACTAGCAGTCGCTACTAGCACTCTTGGTAATGAGGAGACAGTTTCCATTCAGTCTCTAATAAGTTCTGTCCCACAGCAAGCAAGCCTGTCTTGCTCCCTCTCCCCTTCCCATCATTCATCCATCGTGCATCCACCCATCCACCATTTAATCATGCATTTGTGTGCTTCTCTGCATGCTGCAATTTCCACCGAGAAAGTCCCTTTTCAGACAAAGGGGTTCCTTATTCAGGCGCTACTAGAACCAACTGTTAGAACTAACCAGCCTCTCTTCTGGGAGCTGCCAACCAGCTCCAGCACTCTCTCTGTCTCATTCCCACACGCACACCGAGATGCCATAGGAACTGCCACATGTGTAAGGCTCTCTACCTGCTGGCCCAGCAGAGTGACCCAGAGCTGCGCTCGTGACCCACGCTGGGCAGTGTCTCTCCCTTGAGACCTTGGTGTCACAGCTGCCTCTCCAGGGACAAAGGCCGTAAGATAGACATTTCCAAGTGTGAGCGAGGTCATACTTCACACCATGGTACAGCAAGAAAGACGAATATGGAAGCTGGCAGTAGAGAAGGGTGCCGACCAGGGGCAGAGCCCCAGGAGCCTCAGTTGGCAGCTACCAGACAGCATGGCAGTGCCTATGTTCAGGGGAGCGATGATGCATGATTCCTTGCTGTGGCAGCTCAAATGGGGTGTTGTGACAGCTAACCACTCCCCTGCCATCTCATCCGTTCATCCACTCGCCCTCTCCCTCCTTCATTCATTTCAACTATTTCTTGAATATCCATGGTGTGCCAGATACCATTCTAGCCCCCAGGATGGATTGGTGTCCAAGGTGGACAGGTTTCTGTCCTCAAGGAGTGGCAACACTGTATTTCATTGACTTTAAGCTATACCCTTTTATCCACTTTTTTTTTTGGTCTAGTTTCTGTCCCCGCCCCCCCCCACACACACACATTTTAACATCTTGGCAATCAGAATGCATCTTGAATCGATGGCATGCCATAGCTTCATTTAATTAGCGGTTATAAAAATAATGGTGTCTATGATGTCATAGATTCAATGAAATATGATAATAAGTATAGCTGAGATGGCCACAAGTTCACCAAAAGCAGCTTCACGTTCTGTCTAGACACAGGAAGACCACACTTCTCAGTCTCCCTTGCAGTCAACTGTGCCCATAGACTGGGTCCTGGCCAAGGGCATGTGGGCAAAGAGATGTGAGCCACTTCCCCATCTGGCCCATAAAAATCTCCCCTGGCCACTCCCTGCCCCGACTCCTCTCTCTCTCTGTCCTTCCCCATCTGCAGGCCACGCAGGGTCCAGGTAGAGGCTCCAGGAGGGGATTCCAGTGCCCAGGGGCATGGCAGAGCCACAAGTTGGAAGGACCCTGGGCCCATGAAAAACTTCACGAAAGGCTATCCGCCAAGCAGCTTCCCCAAAATGTTAGGTGGGCACGGTATCACCTGTCATGTTAAGCCACTGAAACAGGGGTTGTACTGAATATATGACAATAACCAGTGTTACCCACTCTAACAAACACAACCGGTAAAACAGCACAGTGATGAGCACTATGAAGAAGGCAGGAGGAGGAGGGGACGACAGAGGATGAGATGGTTGGATGGCATCACTGACTCAATGGACATGAGTTTGAGCAAGCTCCGGGAGTTGGTGATGGACAGGGAGGCCTGGAGTGCTGCAGGCCATGGGGTCACAGAGAGTCGGACACAACTGAGTGACTGAACTGAACTGAACTGAACTATGAAGAAAGAGAAGGGCCAGGGCACAGATGGCAGAAGAGAACAGTATCTGGACACAGTAGTCAGAAAAGGCTTCTCTGAGGAGGCGACAATTTTAGCAAAGCCGGAGCAAAGACAGGGTGAGAAGCACGGCGGGAGAGCTCTGAGTTGGAGGAACAGCAGAAAGACACGGGGAGGCCCGCGGACAGGGCCCTCTCCCAGCCGGCGGCACTTGGACCAGGCAGGAAATTGAAGCGCCCCTGCTCTGTCCCGGGGCCACCTGCCTGGGCTGAAGCCCCCAGTGATAAGGAGGTCAGTACTTTAGGTGGCAGCTGCTTCCATCTTTAGACAACTTAGATTTTTTTTGCAAGTTCTTTGTCAAGAGCCAAAATATTTCTGCTCTCTGGAGCTTTCGGTTATAGTTTGTACAACTCCCTCCCTCAGGACCTACGGAACAAGTCTAACCCCCTTCCACCTGACAGGCCTGCGGACGGCTAAAGGCGGCTTCCTGCTCCTTGCTGAGTCCTGTCCTCGCCGGAACACATCTCCTGGACCTAGAATCACTCCTGCTCACATTTTGCCCTCCTTTGAGAATAACCCATCTGCTCTGTTTACTCCTTATAAAAAGGAACATCAGAACAGAGCACAGGGACTTCCGTGGCAGTCAGGTGGATAAGAGTCTGCCAATGCAGCGCACATGGGTTTGATCCCTCGTCGGGGAAGATTCCACGTGCAGCAGAGCAACTAAACTCGTGCACCACAGCTACCGAGCCCGTGCACTGCAGTGAAGAGTAGCCCCCACTCTCGGCAACTAGAGAAAGCCTTCACATAGCCATGAAGACTCAGCACAGCTAACAATTAATACACTTTTTAAAAAAGACTTTGCCTTTCAATGCAGGGTGCTACGGGTTTGATGCCTGGTTGGGAAGCTAAGAACACGCATGCCTTGTGGCCAAAAAAAAAAAAACACTAAAACAGAAGCAATATTGTAACAATTTAATAAAGACTTTAAATTTGGTCCACATCAAAAAAATAAAAAGAAAAATCTTTAAAAAAAAAAAAAAGAGCACAGCCTTCAGGTGAGTTCTGACCAGTGCAGAGCAGTTCCGACACCTCCTTCATCCTCGATACTATACTTCTGTTGATGCAACCCTAAATGGAATCGGCATTTAACTTGGCTCACACTGCTGACTTCTACTCTGCTCCTTGTGCGATCACACGCCTGAAGCTCTTTTCCCTGTGCTATTCCTGGGCCTCACTGCCTGCTTCCTATGTGCATTCCTGCAGGGCAGTGTGCGGACCCAGTGAGAGAGACCACACTTCCATCCGCCACCTGGTCACAGCAGCGGCCCTTTGCATGTGGCCTTATCCACCGCGGGGATGACACAGGAAGCCTGGGGATCCCAGCATCCACTTCTCTCCCTGACTCAATTTTCCAGTCTTCATGCCAACGGGCAGCCTGGGCAGATGACAAAGAGATGTCTTAACTCAATGGACAGCTGAGAACCTGGCATTGCTGCCAACTGGGAACCCGCTCCTGAGCTCTGTAATGGTGACCATAGGAGGGCTCATTCTGTGCTGGTCACAAAACTACATGCACGACATTCCTGTCAACAACCTGTTATTCCCCCATTTTGCAGATGAGGAAACAAGGCCCAGAGGGGCTAAATATCTTGGCAGGGAACACATGGCCAGAGAGTGCAGGAGTGAGTTACAAGACGAAGGGGAGAAAGTCACAACATTCCTTGGTTCAATACAGCCAGGGCGTCCCTATCACAGCTTCAGGAAGGCAGGGGTCCTTTCCGCAGCTGCCCACTCCTCCCTGGGGTCACTTCAGGCCAGCCACACTGGCCTCCTGTGCCCTCCCACCACACCCCACCCCGTACATGAAAGCAGGGACTGTGTCTGCTTTCTCTGCTGTTCTCCACAATCAAGGACGCTTCCCAGTACAACAGATGTTCAGAAAATATTTGTTAAGTGAAGGAGACGGTGAGAGTTGGGTGGGATGTGAGGCTTACCCAAGGTCTGCCCCTCTGGCTGCGACAGGAGCAGGCCTGAGCCACAAAACAGAGCCAGAGTCAGGGCAAGGGAGCCAGCCAGCACCTCCGGAGCAGAGACCCCGCCCACCGTCCCACTGGAAGGACCTAACACTTGCCCTCAGTTCCCACCAAACTCCACTAGTCCTGGTGGAAAGAATTTGTGAATGATGTATGCATTTTTCTTACTTTTATTTATTTAAGTGCCCCAAACCATGTAATATGTTTGGAAGCAGCTTCGAGAAGCTAGCCTCTTAGATCCCCTGATCAAGAAATCTAGTTCTGAAACGTTAAAGAAGATATTTTAACACAAGAAGCAATGTAATCAATAAAAACCTGTGGGATGTAGGGTCAGAAAAAGCATGCCTCACCCTCGGAGCCAGGACCCTGACTCTGTATAAGTGAAAAAAAGCCATGACTGCTCCCTGCCCTCCCTGAGGGGACAGAAGCAGGCCCAGGCACAAGGGTTCTGGGCCCAGATCACCCAGGTTTGAATCCTGGCTTTGTCACTCATTGTCTGTGCTACCTTCTCCATGCCTCAGTTTCTTCATCTGCAAAATGGGTACTATAAAGATATTAATACTTACCTCTGAGAACTGTTCTGAGGATGAAATGACACAATAAATGGGAAACACCAACAGAGTGTCAGGGGAAACACTAACTGAAACTACCTGCCCTGGCCAGGCACCATAGTAACAATTTGCATGAGTTATTTTACGACAGGAGATCCCAGTAAAGAACACAGAACTAACAAGCCACCACCAACCGGAAGAACTTGGGAAAGGTCAAAAGTAGACAGGAAATGCCAGTCCATATACCCTCCCGGAATCTTTGTCTCTGGAATCCATTTTGGTTGAGTGATGTGTGCACGAGGAAGGACCCTGAATCAGAATGATTGGCCAGAGATAACCTGGAAACGAATCCCGTCACCATAAAACCTGAAACTGCAAGCCACATGGCAGAGTGTCTTCCTGGGCTCCCTCACCCTCCTGCTCTCTGGTGTGCCTTCCCAATGAGGTCAGCACATGCATCTCCTCGAACAATTCACTTCCGAGTGTCAGACAAGACCCACCCTCGGGCCCTGGAAGAGGTCCCCCTTCCCGCAATGGCAGCGCCTGTATGTGGTAAGTGCTCAATAAACGTGCGCTGTTGCTATGATTCCCCAGAACTTGGGTGCAGGTCCTTCCAGCCAGAGCAGGAACGGTCTGATAATTTGGGTCTCAATGGCACCCCACTCCAGTACTCTTGCCTGGAGAATCCCAGGGACAGAGGAGCTTGGTGGGCTGCCGTCTATGGGGTCGCACAGAGTCGGACACGACTGAAGTGACTTAGCAGTAGCAGTAGTAGCAGTCTCTTCTAAAAACTGCATGTAAGAAGAAAGGCCGAAGCAGAAGTGACTCACTCCCAGGCTCCTGGGCCCTCCCTTAATCTGAGCCTTTGGGAGTGAGGAGGGGCTGGATTCACCAGGCTTGCCCTTGGAAGTGCTGTCACTTATCAGGAGGACTCCTCCAGATGGGGCATTTTGACTATTGATCTGATAAATAAACAGCCTGCTGGCTCGATCAAAATGTTATTTTGCATTTCAATGACTGTTCACTAATGCAACCTTCATCCCACCAAGATGCTGCTGGCAATGACACCAGCCCTGCCACTGGCTTGAGAGGTGGAGCCACCCCCTGCCAGTACCAAACAGGATTAGGGCCCTTCTCCCTAGGAAGTTCAGTTTCCTGGTGGCTCAGGCAGCAAAGAATCTGTCTGCAGTGCAGGAGACTCAGGTTCGATCCCAGGGTGGGGAAGATCCCCTGGAGAAGGAAATGGCAACCCACTCCGGTATTCTTGCCTGGAGAATTCCATGGACAGAGGATCCTGGCAGCTACAGCCCATGGGGTCACAAACAGTTGGACTGAGTGACTAATACTTTCACTTTCCCTGGGAAGTCAGAGTGGGGTGGGGAGGACAGCTGCTCCCGGAAGGGGAGGCAGGAGGATGAGCAGAAACGTCCTTGTCCTTGGTGATGGAGCACTGGAGGGGCAGGGGCTGCTGTCATGCCTGCAGGAAAGGCCCTTGGGGCGGCACGTGTGCCAGACTAGGACACCCCTGGGACCACAGGGTCAGGCCTTAGGGTCCCCACTGCTTTGTTGAGTGGCCTTGGACAAGCCACTACACTCCCTGCATCTCAGGTGCCACACTGGTAAACTGGACCCAAGAAAAACCACCCTATTTTCCTGGTTGGATGTAAAGACTCCATAAGAAAACAGACATGGAAGCCCTTTAGAGATTAAAAAAAAAAAAAAAAAGAATGCTGCTGTATTATTTAATGCAATAATTATACTAAATTTCCTTTCCCGGGCTTCCTGGTGGTCCAGTGGTTAAGAATCCGCCTTGGTTCAGGAAGATCCCACATACTGCGGGGCAACCAAGCCTGTGTGCCCCAACTACTGAAGCCTGCATGCCCCTTAGAGTCCGTGCTCTGCAATAAGGAGAGCCGCAGCGGCCAGAAGCCCGAGCACCACCCACTGCTGGACAGTAGCCCCCACTTGCCACGACTAGAGAAAACCTGTGCATGGCAACAATGACCCAGCACAGTCAAAATAAATAAATTTTTTTTAAATTTCTTTTCTTGTTTTTCCTTTCTTGTTTCGTGTTTGTGACCACCCGAGATGGCATATTAAAAAGCAAAGACATTACTTTGCTGATAAAAGTCTATCTAGAAATGGCAACCCACTCCAGTGTTCTTGCCTGGAGAATCCCAGGGACGGGGGAGCCTGGTGGGCTGCCATCTATGGGTTGCACAGAGTCGGACACGACTGAAGCGACTTAGCAGCAGCAGTAGCAGCAGTAGTCAAAGCTATAGTTTTTCCAGTAGTCATGTATGGACGTGAGAGTTGGACTATAAAGAAAGCTGAGTGCCGAAGAATTGATGCTTTTGAACTGTGGTGTTGGAGAAGACTCTTGAGAGTCCCTTGGACTGCAAGGAGATCCAACCAGTCCATCCTAAGGAGATCAGTCCTGAGTGTTCATTGGAAGGACTGATATTGAAGCTGAAACTCCAATACTTTGGTCACCTGATGTGAAGAACTGACTCACTGGGAATTGACCCTGATGCTGGGAAAGATTGAAAGCGGGAGGAGAAGGGGACGACAGAGGATGAGATGGTCGGATGGCACCATTGACTCAACGGACATGAGTTTGAGCAAGCTCCAGAAGTTGGTGATGGACAGGGAAGCCTGGCGTGCTACAGTCCATGGGGTCACAAAGAATCAGACACGACTGAGCGACTGAACTGAACCGAACTGAACTTTCTTGTTTAGCAGGCACTTACTACGCACAAAGTACTTTGCACATACAAACTTATTTAATCCTCCCAATAACTCTGGATTTCTAGTCCTGTTTTACGGTGGGAGGATCTATGGGAGCACAGGTGGTGAGCCTCCCCGGCCACACAGCTGCTATGGTACATCGAAGGGTTGGTCTTGAATGCTCATCCATCCTGACAGCCACTTTGGGGGATTCAATCACTCTGCCCAGAAGAAATGTGATGACTCAAAACAGCTACTTCTTCCTTTTCTTGGCCAGACAGGTTTTTAAAGGGGGCAGAAGAGAAACTCTTTCTCCTAGTGAGTCCCAGCTGGGAGGAGAGGCAGAAATTACTGACATTCAGAAAGAAGACAGCAGGTGTCATAGACACAATGTGTATGTCCTCCCCACAAAATACATATGTGGAGACCTAACCCCCAATGTGATGGTACTGGGGGCCTATGGAAGGTGACTGGCCATAAGGGTGGAGCCCTCATAAATCAGATCAGTGCCTTTATAAAGGAGACCACAGAGAGCTCCCTGCCCTCAGATCATGTGAGGACACAGTGAAAAGACTGCTCTCTATGAACCAGTAAGTGGCCCCTCACCAGACACTGAATTACCAGCACCTTGATCTTGGACTTGAAAGAAATAAATTTCTGTTGTTCCTAAGCCACCCAATCTATGGCATTTTGTTACAGCATCCTGAGCAGACAGACTAAGACCACAGGCCTCCGCAAAAACACTTCTCTGGACCACCCAGGTATGGGGACCTGTGTCCCAAGGCCAGATACCAGGGCTAAGAGGCTGAGGTGGCTGGTGAACACTCAGCCTGCTCAGTGAGATGCTAGGCCGCTCAGAGATCTGAAAACTGGGCACAACTCATTAATGGGGGACTCGCAGAAGAGACGTCACACAGAACCAGAATTGCCAGGGCCTTGTCATTTCTGGGCAGAGCTACAGGGTGGTGGCCCTGAATGTAGAAAGTGCAAAGTGGATAGAATGGGAACCCAAATGTCAAGGGAAAGGCAGTCACAGGCCTCAGAGGCTCCTTTAGAAAGGACAGCCCACCCCTTCACCCTCTATGTGTCGTGGTGGGATTGAGGGTAGGCATTATCTTCCCTGATGGCTCAGATGGTAAAGAACCTGCCTGCAATGCAGGAGACCCTGGGTTGCGAAGATCCCCTGGAGAAAGGCATGAGTACCCACTCCAGTATTCTTGCTTGGAGAATCCTATGAACAGAGGAGCCTGTTGGACTATAGTCCATGGGGCCGCAAAGAGTCGGACACGACTGAGCAACTGACACTTCAGCTGTTTGACCTAAGTGCCAAAATTGCTTTGTTCTTTGTCCTCATAGTATACACACACACACAAAGCTCCCCTTTTCAAAGGTGGAACATTTTGTAGTTTACATTTCAAGGTTTTAAAGAAATAAACAGCAACAAGGGTCTTCTGAGGTTCTTATTATGCTGAGCAGAAAGAGCCCAGTGAGTGATGAGGCTTCTGCTCTGGCTCCAAGGCTGTGTGTTCTTGAGACAGTCACTTGCCCTCTCTGGTCTCAGTCACTTCATTTCCCTTTCTGGAAAATGGAGACAGCCTAGCCATCTGCTGGAGGGGCCAGAAGACACAAGACACCAGAAAGAACACTGGTCCCACGGTGTCCCTGGGAAGCAGGCCCCCGTCATAAGCCTTCTGCTCATCCTGGTTTCACAGGTAATTCAAGGGTTAAAAATGAAATCGCCCAAAGAAAAAGAGAAAACCCACATTACAAAAGGAAACACTGCCTGTTCTACAAGGCCTAAGATAAGACAACCTGGAGAGACTGGGAATCCATAAGTCTCCACTCTCTTGCCCTGTCATGTCCACCTGTCCCAGCCAAACGCCAGTCTGCCTGCTCCACACGACAGACCCCCTCCAGCCCAGGATCAGGGGAGCACGACTTCTGCACCCACATCCACTCCAGGGCTGCCTGCCCTGCCCACCAGCCAGCTCGGGCCAGGCTGAGCTGGGAGGAACACCAAATCCGGGCTTTCTCAGTTCAAGTCTCAGCTCTGCCCTTTCCTTCTTCCATGACCTTTAGCAGATTCTTGATGGTCTCTGAGCCTCAGTTTCTTCATCTCTTCAGTTCAGTTCAGTTCAGTGGCTCAGTCATGTCTGATTCTTTGTGACCCCATGGACTGCAGCACGCCAGGCCTCCCTGTCCATCACCAACTTCGGAGTTTACTCAAACTCATGTCCTTTGAGTCGGTGATGCTATCCAACCATCTCATCCTCTGTTGTCCCCTTCTCCACCTGCCCTCAATCCTTCCCAGAGGTGGCTAAAGTATTGGAGTTTCAGTTTCAACATCAGTCCTTCCAATGAACACTCAGGACTGATCTCCTCTAGGATGGACTGGTTGGATCTCCTTGCAGTCCAAGGGACTCTAACAAGTCTAACCCATCTCACTGCCTCATGGAGTTACTGTGGGGACCAAATTATGATCTTATTTTCAAATCTTTGCAAAGTGTCTGCTTCCTGAAAAGTTGTCACACCCTCCCCGTCATCCTCCTCACTCTGGCATTTCATAACCCTGGCTCCTGGAGAGGAGTGAACAAGGTCTTCAGGGCCATTGGTCCCACCAGGTGTCCCCCATAAAGGAAACCTGAATTTCTGAGCACTTTAGCATCCATCCAGGGAGCCATCACCAGGTCCTCCCTTCCCGAGGGAGGCAGGCTCACCCATTGTAAGGGGAGAGAAACCGAGAAATGGAAGGGTTTTTCGTGGGTAGGGGCACAGTCAGGATTTGAACCCAGGCCCTTCCAACTCCTGCATTCTGAGCTTGACCTCTGCCGTTTCTCCACCTCTCAACATCGTGATTCCCAATGGCAAAACAAAGTTTAAAAAATACAAAAGCAAAATACTCAGCCAGCAAGCTTCAAAGCGGTCAAGGTCATGAAAACTAAGAAAAGTCTGAGAAGCTGTCACAGACCAGAGGAGATTAAGGAGATGCGACTACGGGATGCAGGGCGGCGAGGTGGGCTGAGTCCTGGAAGAGAAGAGGGACGGCAGTGCGAAGCGGACGAAGCCTGAACAGAGTTCAGCATTTAGTTAATAGCAACGTCCCATTGCCATTTTCGGCATTGTGACAAACACACCGTAGAAACGTCCAAAGTCCGTGAGAGGGAATGCTGGAAAGGGGTGCACAGGAACAGTCTGCAATATCTTTGCAAGTTTTCTGCAAAGGCAAAACTATTCTAGTAAAAAGTTTTTTAAAAAACTGGAAAAAATGTAAAAGCTCCAACTTTGCATCTTAAAGAAAAGATGAAGGGCCATGCGTGCTGACCTGTCTTTTGGATACATCTACCCCCAGCCGCCCACTCCTCCTTCAGGGCCAGAGGCCTCCAGACAAGCCTTCCTCTTCCTGACTCTGCTTCTCCACACACAGAGACCTGCTGGCACAGAGAGACCTTCTCCTCTCTCCACCACAAGTCACACACCAGTCTCGTCACACAGGTGATCACACACCAAACCTGTCACCTCAATTCCTACTGCTTCAGACTAAAGAAGTTGACCAGGAAAGTCCCCTGGCAGTCCAGTGTTTAGGACTCGGTGTTCTCCCTGCCAGGCCTGGGTTTGATCCTTGGCTGGAGAACCCGGATCCTGCAAGCCGCATAGTGTGGCCAAAAAAAAAGAAAAAGAAAGTTCACAAGAAGCGAAAGCCACAAGCTTGAAATGTGACGGTGACACGTAATAGTCACTTCAAAAGCACACACACACATACCCCACTGAAAACAACTTCAATGTTGGGAAATAAAGCCACACCCAGTGGGTTGAATTGTGGATGTTAGAAACAACAGGGACTGGAAGACAACGGTGAAAGCTGTTAGGGATAAAGCCCAGCCCCTGCCACGGTCTGCAAAGCTCTCTGTGCCCTAGCCCTGGCTGCCTTTCCAACTTCACCTTCCATCTTCTCCCCACGATCCAGCCTCCTTTCTTGTCCCCACATATGCCAAGGGCATCATCACCTCAGGGCCTGTGCCCTGGAGAGATATACACGTCTATTCACAGTATAAAGAGTATGCATGGAAGATAGCATGCAAAAATGAAAAGAGAAACGATATTTGGGGAAATTAGCGGACCTTTCAAAAAACTTTTCTCAAACTATTGAACACGTACATGGTAGGAAACTGCATTAAAGACATGCTTTAATATCGTTCAGATGTCATTTACTTGCTGTGTGGCAAGCCACTTAGCCTCTCTGAGCTTCAACTGCTTCTTCTATAAAGTCGCTATTACATTCTGCTAGTCACAGGGTTGCTGTCAGGATTAGAGAAAATGAGAAGAAAGAGATTAAGCACAGTATTTGGCACAGAGGGGTGACCTCCATCAGGGTCACTTCTCTCCATCACAGTCTGTTTTGTTTTGCTGTGGACTGAGGTCACCCCCCTCCCACAGCTTTTTCCGCCCTAGGGACTCCCCTCTGAAACCCTGTTGAACTTAAACCACAGGTAAGTTATCAATGCCGCAGTCTGCTGCTTATCAGGCTCCTGGAAGGCGGGGCCCGGGTCTCACTCACATCTGGACCTCATGGCACCTGGCTAAGTGCTGGGCACAGGCTCTCAGTGATGCTGAATGAATGAATGATTCACAGACCAAGGCAGGGGCGGGGGATGGTGGTATTTAGTTGTAGAGTTTTCATAGAAGTTTTGGGCGGAAAGGGACAAGAACGCTCATGGAGTTCAATCTCCTTTCTACAGAGGAAGAAACACAGGTTCAGAGAGGGTAAGGAACTCACCCCAAGCCACTCAGCCAGGCAGGGCCAGGTGCCAGTCTCCACTAAGCCACGCCTCTGCCTCTCTGCAGCAGGTGCCCTGGACCCCAACAACCAGCCCAGGTCCTCTCTGTGGGGGAAGGTACAGACTGGAGGGAGGAGAGGGTTACAGAGTATCTCCTTCCAATCAGTGATGGTGCTGATCAATCAACTCAATTAAATCTCGAACACGTCAAAAAAAAGTAATAAACATAAACAGCAGCAGAAAGTGATGACTAATAATCAAGTAAAATTGGATTACTTCCATGCTGACTGGTTAGGGCAGGTAGAGAAGTGAGAAAGTTCACTGGAGTCAGGGAAGAGAAAGAAACGGCAAGCTCAGCAACCCCAGGGGGCGCGGGGAGCCTGGGGAGGAGCTGCAGGGGCAGGATTCCAGACTCTTCCATAATGACACCTACCACCCAGCTTGGAACAATGTTCAGGTACTGCTCCAATTGCAGCCCTTACTTCATCTTAGCAGCAACCCTAAGAGGTCAGAACTACTCAGCCCCATTTTAAAGATGGGGAAACTGAGGGACACAGCAGTTTGGTCACACAGCTGGTGTAGAATAAGTGCTCATTTGGAGCCCTGTGGTCTAACACCAGGGTTTGGCTCTTAAGGACATGCTATTTGCTCCCTGGGTTGTGGGGGGGTGGGGGTAGCTCTATGTGCCTGGGGATGAAGCACATTTACCTCACATAAAAAATAGTTACTACCTATTTATTTAACTTCATTTAGCACAAACTGACTGAGTCAAATAAATGAATGTTGATGATAAAGTGCCCAATACTGTTATGATAGCGTCACACCTGCCTATGAACTGGACCCTTGAAGCAGAAAGCAAGGGTGTCTAACCGTCCTCAAGGGAAGGAGGTCAGGGAAGGCTTCCTGGAGGAGGTGTCATCCTCTAGGCTGCCTTGAAGGACAAGTAAAGTGTTAGCCAGGTCAATAAGGAAAGCGGGTGTGGCATGGCCTCTAGGCAGCCCCACCACCGGGCGAAAATTACAGGTGGGAAACGGGAATAAGAATCAGAGATATCCTGGGATGGCTGGGACAGGGGTGTGTAGCAGCCAGGCAACTGAAGGCGTGACAGGCCTGACGGAGAGGCGGGAGGGGGCTCGTTCCAGAAAAATCCCTGGGGGCTTCATTAGGGAGCCTGGAAGTTGAAACATTGACGGGGCGGCTGCGGGGCTCCGGAGCATCTGCTGGGCTGCTGCTGCACACCCACACCCTCGGGGCGGGTCTGACCCGCCTGACGCAGTTCCAGCCGGGAGCCGTGGCTGTGCCGCACAGCCCTGACCCAGCGGTTCTTCGAGGTCCTCCTGCCGGCACCTCAGGGCCGCTGCTCCTCTCTTCCATCAAGGAAACTGAGGCTCCTCGCAGTCCCGGCCCCTTTTTTGGCCCACCCCCCTTTCTTTACAGTACAGATGCATGAGCAAAGCCGGCTATTTAAAGGAACCCCGCGGCTAATCCTTGGGTAAGCGGAAAATCTTTAAGCAAAGCTAATAATCGCCCCGTAATCCAGCTGTTACGTAATTCTGAGTTTTACTCTACAGCATCAGAGCTGAGGTCCTCTGGTCCCTGCAAAACCTTTCACATGGGAAGTTTTACCCCTTTTACCCACTCTTTCCCCGAACCCTGCCCTCCCTCCGCCCCGCCCCTCTGGACTGCATTGATTTTCCCTGTTCTCCTTCACCCCTGGAGAAATTAAGATTCAAAATGGAGACAAAAGAGAACCAAGATCTTGATTTAAAGCTGGTAAATGGACGGGAACAAAAATGTGAGATCATATTTCTTGAGCGTTTCTTGTCTGCCTGTCATTACACTAATTCTGCTTTTAAAAAACTCTACTATGTAATTCGGCTTTCCAGGTGGCACAGCGGTAAAGAATCCGCCTGCCAATGCAGGAGATGGGGGTTCGATCCTTGGGTCGGGAAGATGCCCTAGAGAAGGAAATGGCAACCCACTCTAGTATTCTTGCCAGGACAGTTCCATGGACAGAGGAGCCTGGTGGGCTACAGTCCATGGGGTCGCAGAGTCAGGCTGAGTACAGCACTGTGTAAATAGAATTATATTTTAAATAATATTAGCTATGAAGTAATAGCAAAGTAATATAAGAACAGTACTATTCTTATATTCTGGTTGAGGTAACTTATACAGAGTAGATGAATAATGTATGAAGGGTGACCTAGACAGTATTACTAATAATTGCTAATATTTATTGAGAGCTTACCATGGGCCAGGTACCATGCCGTCATAGCATTCAGACCTCCCAAGAACCTTATGAGGTTTATACCATTGCCATCTATAACCAACCGGGACCATCTGTAATCAACGGGGAGCTGATCTTAGGTTCTAAGACGCACAAGTATTGTATAGCACACACGGTCACTCAAACAAACCTTCATCCCCTTCCACACACACAAGTGCCTGGCAGAGAAGGGGACAGAAGGAAGCCACCCATGAGATCCTGATGAAACAGAGAAGGATTCGCTCAACACCCTCTCCTGAGGGCTGCTGAATTGAAGGAGTCTCCCACCAAGATGCCCTTGCAACTTTCCCCTCTTGTTTTGAACTTTCTCGGACACACACAGGCAAAATGGCAGCACAGCTCTTCAAGAGAAGAGCTGGAGAAATAAAAATCCAAGGGCTTAGGTTTGAGCAGACCTCTCTCTTTTCAGGACTGGCATGTGATGCCGAAAAGACCCCAGGACTTAAAGCCAGACCACTGACAACTTGGATCCTGGCCCCACCACTCCCCAACTGGCACTTTACCAATCCTAGCCTCCATTTCTCTATCTGTGAAATGAGACATCCAGGCTTCTCTTGCAGGTTTCTGGGGGGGGGATTAAGAAAGCTGTTTATGCACACTGAAAACCTGAGAAAACATACAAGGTTCACAGAAAACTTAGTAACAGTGGTCACTATGGCGAGGGTGACTGTGAGACCAAGGACTAGGGGAGAAAGAATGACTCACTAGTCATTGCCTGTGCTCTCAAAGTGTTTGACTTTTTTGGTTATACATGTGAACATTAGCAGGCTTCCCTGGTGGCTTAGAGGGTAAAGAATCCGCTTGCAATGCAGGAGACCCAGGTTCAATCCCTGGGTCAGGAAGATCCCCTGGAGAAGCGACTGGCTACCCACTCCAGTATTCTTGCCTGGAGAATCCCATGAACAGAGGAGCCTGGTGGGCTACCGTCTACGGGGTCGCAAAGAGTCAGACACGACTGAGGGACTAACACCACCACCACCACCTCCCTGGTGGCTCATCAGTAAAGAATCCGGCTGCCAATGGAGGAGACACAGGTTTGATCCCTGGCTTGGAAAGATCTGGAGAAGGAATTGGCAACCCGCTCCAGTATCCTTGCCTAGGAAAAATCTCATGGACAGAGGAGGCTGGTGGGTACAGTCCATGAGGTCGTGAAAGAGTCAGCCATGATTTAACGACTAAACAAAACAATTACTTTTTAGAAAAATTTGAAAAATGAAAAAAAAGATACATATAGGGGCTTAATAAACTGGCAAGGAATGCAAGTTGCTTTAAAAGTTTGCTTCATTCTCCTGGCTCAGCTAAAATCATCAGAAATGCACTCCCTTGGCAATCCTGGGTACAGAGACACCCAGAACCTGGGCAGAAAGCACCTCTTTCATTTCCCCAGCCTTCCTACCATCTCCCTGCCCGACCCTCCCCAAACCGTCTCCCCACAGAAGCCCCCTCAGCTTGTTTGGCTAATGTATTCGCAAACCAAATTAGGGGCCCTGGCTCCCCAGGAGGTCCCCAAGCCAGTTGCTAGATGCAGGGAATTAGATACCATCTAGTGCTCAAATCCGATTAGGTTCCCCCCACCCCCACCCCACATGCAAAAGCCCACTTTCTAATCAATTTTACAAAGGGCCCTCTGCAGATAGACACTAATGGTATTGAGCTGAGATCTTTAAACCAAGTCTGCAAGAAGTTTGCAGAGATAAAATGTACACATTTTATAAGGAGAAGGCCTGTGGCCCCAGCGTCCTTCCCCTCAAAGAGAGAGGGGTGGGTGGGGTGGGTGGGGGCGGGTGGAGTGGGGTCACGGTGGGGCGGGGGACTGTCCACTACAGACAGATGCCATCCCTTCTCCAGGGACACCAGCCTCAACTTCTCTTTTTCCTCCCAAACTGAAGGCTCACCCCAGGTCATTCACGTTAAGGTTCCTTGTCATTTAACCAAACCAGAGGCCCAAGAAATGATCCAGCGACTGGTGTGTTCTCCTCTCCTAATTCTTGGTCCCCTACTCAGCCTCCCCACCGTAACCCCTGCTACCAAGCTGTCTGTGAATCTTGTATCTTTTGACAAATTTTCCATGTGTATTCGTGCATAACTTTCTTTATCCCTCAGGGAAACCCCACAAAAGAAGCCTGGGTATCCCGTTTTACAGATGGTAAAATCAAGGCTCAGATTGATCAAGTACCAATTGGTGAGTGGTATAACACCTGGCTCTACCATTTACTACCTGCATGGGCTGCAGCATTAACTTAACCTCTCTGGGCCTCAGGCTCTGCAGCTGTATAATGGGGTGATAGCAATCTCCAAGGGTTAAAGAAATTGCTATCACTCCCTTTATATAGTTGCATCACCTGAGGGTTAAGAGCATGTGTAATGTGCTCAGAACATTGCCTGGTTGGTACTCAATGTTTAATAAAAGTGAGCTCTTACTTCTTTCCTTTACACCACCACCCTCACCAAATTTCTTGACACGCCTCAAATATTTTATAACTCTGACCCCTTTGTCTGGAATGCCTTTTCCCTCTTTCCTTGAGAAGCCTTCCCTTGCACTGTTTTCCCTCCTTCCTTCTTCCTCCTCAATGTTCTCCTGCACCTCGAGCTCTTCAAAAGAGATTTACTAGGCACCTAATGTGTGCACTGATGCTGAAGCTGAAGCTCCAGTGCTTTGGCTGCCTGATGCGAAGAACGGACTCACTGGAAAAGATCCTGATGCTGGGAAAGACTGAAGGCAGGAGGAGAAGGGGACGACAGGATGAGATGGTTGGATGGTATCATCGGCTCAATGGACACGAGTTTGAGCAAGCTCCAGGAGTTAGTGATGGACAGGGAAGCCTGGCATGCTGCAGTCTATGGGGTTGCAAAGAGTCAGACACGACTGAGCGACTGAACTGAACTGAACTGTGTGCAGCACTATGAATGCAGTGGCTGCCTGCAGCTCTGTAAATGCTTGTACCTCGGGGCATCATTTATCAGTTAAGTCCCTGAGGACAGAGACTGTCTCCTGCATCTCTGTGTCCTCACCGAAGGTGCCTGATACATCTCTGTGGAATGAACAAAAGAAGGAACAGGTGAGTGAGGCCAGCGGATTGGCAGCTGCCACCTGCGCTTTTTTGGGCCAAGGCCTGATGGCCCCTCAAACCTGCCTCCCGACCTGGGGATCCCAAGTCTGCTCTGCAGATGTCACTGCGGCTGGACACCCTGTCCTCGCAGGTGGCTGGTACCGTTGTGGCCCGCACAGTGTCTGCTGCTTGGAATCCGTCAGAGGCCTGGGCGGCCAGGAGCCACGGCCCAGTGTCAATAACCACCCAGCCAGGGGTTGTACCAGAGGGATTCGCAAGCCCTTTGCACAAGCACATCAGGTTGGGAGGATCTGTCGTGCTTCAGAGAAGCAGCCAACCAGCTGCCTCCACCCACACTGGGCTCCTTAGCTTTGGGCTGCTTCAGCTTCCGATGCCAGCAGCTCTGTGCCCTGTGCCAAGGTCATCAGGCAGTCACCGGTTACCCCTGCCCTCCTGGGGGCACCGAGACCCGCTCCTCCCAGATAGCACAGCCACTGTCACTGCTTAGAGATGAAGGCTGCAGCTAGTGTAAGCCAGGCTGGCCCTGCAGGACGTGATGTGCATCCCTGAGCTGCCTGTGTGACTGGCAGTGCCTCGATCCTCTGGTCTCAAAAGAAGAAACAGGGCGACTAGGACTAGGGATGCCAAAACCAGTCACATTTCTCCGTGCAGAGGACTCAGTGCCCCTGGAGAGGGGCAGCCCCCTGGCCCCATCAACCACCAAATCTGGAACCGTGGGCTCCAAGGTCACACTATGTTCCAGCTTGAGACAGCCCAGGGGCTCTGGGTTCTTGTCTTGATCTGCAAAATGAAGTGAAAGTTACAACTGGTACTCAGGGAGGGCTTCACCCAGTGTGGTCTACTGACCAATAGCAACAGTATCACACAGAGGGTTTGTTCAATTCAGATGCCGAGGCTCTGCACCTGACCCATGGAATCACGGTTTGGGGCATGAGGCTTCAACATACACTTTAATATGTTTTCTGTGTGTGCATGCTCAGTTGCTCAGTTATATCTGACTCTTTGCGTCCCCAAGGACTCTAGCCCACCAGGCTCCTCTGTCCATGGGATTTTGCAGGCAAGAATACTGGAATGGGCTGCCTTTTCCTACTCCAAGGGATCTTCCTTACTCAGGGATCAAACCCGAGTCTCCTACATTGTCTCCTGCATTAGCAGGTGGATTCTTTATCACTGCACCACCTGTGAAACCCTAATATGCTCTCTGTTACCAAGAGAGAAGTTTGAGAACTGCTGTCTGTGAGCCATGTAGTGAACACTCAGAAACCTCTCTGCAAACAGAAAATGTGTTCTGACTCCTGGGGCCACTGGCGCATTAGTTTATCATTTGAAGAGTGCATCTTCCTCACCTGAATCTCCCAACAGCCGCTGGAGGCAGGCAAAGATTCTCGCTCATTTAGGGGGTCCACAAGTAGCGTGGAGTTACTAGGTGCAGACACTGTCCAAGGTGCTGGAGACACCACCATGAACAAAATGCAATCCCATTCGGCAAGAGGCTCCAGACAGATCATGTGCAAGTGAACCAATGCACAGCAGAGGACCCTCCCTACTCCTTTGTCCTCATAGTATTAATGGGTCCTTAACATTGCATCAAGTTAAGTCGCTCAGTCGTGTCCAACTCTTTGTGATCCCATGGACTGTAGCCTACCAGGCTCCTCCGTCCATGGGATTTCCAGGCAAGAGTACTGGAGTGGGTTGCCATTGCCTTTTCCAGGGGATCTTCCCAACCCAGGGATCGAACTCGGGTCTCCCATGTTGCAGGGAGACACTTCACCATCTGAGCCACAGAATCAAGCATCATATACTGGAGAAGGATGAAGGGCCATTTTAACTAAGATGACATTTTTTCTAAGTTGCTTTCTTTCTTTCTTTTTTTTTTTTTTTTGTATTGGGGTATAGCCAGGTGGCACTAGTGATAAGGAACCCGCCTGCCACTGCAGAAGACATAAGAGACATGGGTTCAATCCCTGGGTTGAGAAGATCCCCTGGAGGAGGAAATGGCAACCCACTCCAGTATTCTTGCCTGGAGAATCCCACGGACAGAGGAGCCTGGTGGGTTACGGTCCGTGGGGTTGCAGAGAGTCGGACATGACTGAAAAGACTTAGCAGCACCAGCGGCATAGCCCATTAACAGTGTTGTGACAGTCTCAGGTGAACAGCGAGGGAACTCAGCCATACATACGCATGTGTCCATTTGTGTAGGGGCTTGAATGAAGAGAAGGGGGGAGCTAAATGAGCATCTAGAGGGCTAGAGGAGAAGCACCCCAGGCAAGAGAACACGGCATCAAAGCCCTTTTACACGTGAGATCAACTAAACATCAGAGAAGAATCCAGAACACAGCCCCCCAACTCCTAGCCCCAGCTCCACCCACCATCCCAGGTGGCTCTCTGGAGACCCTGGGCTTCTCCAGGCATCACCTCCTCCTTCTTCCCCTCCCTGTCCAGCCCCTTCCCTACCCTGAAACTCCCCAGGGTGGAACAGGGTTGGTCTGTCCACTCAGCTCTATATATACAGAGCCCCTGGCCTGTGAACTTTTTCACAGACCCTCACATGTTTGAAATATGCAAAATATTATTCATCCCCAATATGAAAAGGAAAAACATGCAAAATCAAAAAAGTTTTAATGTTTAATTGCTACTGCTGGTGCTGCTAAGTCACTTCAGTCGTGTCCAACTCTGTGCGACCCCATAGACGGCAGCCCACCAGGCTCCCCCGTCCCTGGGATTCTCCAGGCAAGAACACTGGAGTGGGTTGCCATTTCCTTCTCCAATGCATGAAAGTGAAAAGTGAAAGTGAAGTCGCTCAGTCGTGTCCAACTCTTAGCGACCCCATGGACTGCAGCCTACCAGGCTCCTCCATCCATGGGATTATCCAGGCAAGAGTACTGGAGTGGGGTGCCATCGCCTTCTCCGAATGTTTAATTAAATGTCCACAAAATATAACATGATGTCAACTTGCCTTGTTAATGATATATTCATAAACATTTCATCACATCTGAAAATAATCGGTAGGTTAATTTTTTTTTTTTTTTTTGGTAAGAATTTCTGAGTTGACTTAATGATTTGCAAGAAATCAGAGGTTAATGTAAAGTCAATGAGTTATTTGCATCACCAAAATTCCAAAGGGTTTTTAACCTTTCCAAGCAACTTTTACAATAAAAGTCATTTTAGTGAGGTATTTAATACAGAGGCTGTGACATAATTTGCGAAGATTTTAAATACCCTTGTTGGGGAGCGTGCAAGGGATCCAAACCTGGCTCATCACCCAGGGCCCCCCGATCTGCTCCCAGAGCTTGAGCAGGAAGTGGCCATGCAGCCCAAGGGTAGACAGAAAGGCAACCTGCCCTGCAAGAGGTAGTCCGGGAGGCAGGACACCGCCATTCTATCCCACTCCAGCTATGCCCAGGGGTAGCAGGGCGAACCCCTGGGAGCAACCTCCACCTCTGCAGGGGTCCATCATCACAGGGAAAGGGCCTGGCCTCCTAGGTAGCTGCTCTCCCAGGCAGGTAGTGAGCACAAGGTGAAATCAGAGGCACACACAAGAAAAAGAGGAAATCAGAGTGGGAGGAGTTCCTGCCAAGGCCCCACAGAGACACGTGAAAGGCAGAGGAGAAGCTCGGCAGAGAAGAAGACCTAACTTAACCTTGGTTTACCAACGTGACCACAGGCCCTTGGAGATGCGAGGCTTTGTCTGTTTCCCTCTCCCCTCTGGGATCTGTTTGCTAAAATTCATGGATGTCTCACCCCAGATTCACTAGGAAAAACTGCTGGGCACACTCTACCCTCTCCGATCACGCCCATAACCTCAGCATGTATGTGTCTGTGTGTTAGTCGCTCAGTCGTGCCCGACTCTTTGTGAAACTATGGACTGCAGCCCGCCAGGTTCCTCTGTCCATGGAATTCTCCAGGCAGGAACACTGGAGTGGGTTGCCATTTCCTAAACTCAACACTTAAGCTCCCAAACCACCTCACAGGAGAACTTAGAAGGCAGTTCCTCCCACTCTCTGGGCACTGGGCCATCTTCAAAAAAGTATTAATATTCAAAAAAAATATTAGTCTGACTACTACACCTCATTTATCATCTCTGGGTTAGTGACCAACTCGGCCAACAAACCAGCTCATGTGCTTGGTTCCAAATGACTTTTGTTTCTGACTGGGGGTGGGGGGGAGGTAAAAATCATTAAGGATATTCAAGACGCTGGGCTGGAGCCAGAGATGACTCTGAGCACCAGGGACCTAGAGGGGATACTGAGCAAGAGGGAGGAGAAG
Source organism: Bos indicus (assembly GCF_029378745.1). NCBI lineage: Eukaryota > Metazoa > Chordata > Mammalia > Artiodactyla > Bovidae > Bos > Bos indicus. The sequence continues at coordinate 87,533,132 of NC_091769.1, read as the reverse complement.
AGGGGGAGGGGAGGGAGACCAAGAAGGGGGAGGGGAAGAGGGGGAGGGGAAGGGAGACCTAAAAGGGGGAGGGGAGGGGGGAAGGGGAAAGGAGACCTAAAAGGGGGGGGGGAGGGGAGGGAGCCCTAAAAGGGGGAGGGGAGGGGGAGGGAAGAGGGAAGGAGAGGGGAGGGGAAATGAGAACTGGAGGAAAGGAGGGGATGGGAGGATGGAGGGAGGGAGACACAGAGAAAGGGGGGAGGGAGGAGGAGTTGGAGGAGGGGAGCAAGGAGAGGGGAAGGGGAAGAAGGCTGGGAGAGCTACCTGAAGTTTCCTGAGTGTGCGTGTGCTAAGTCGCTTCAGTCGTGTCCGACTCTTTGAGACCCCATGGACTGTAGCCCGCCAGGCTCCTCTGTCCATGGGATTCTCCAGGCAGGAATACTGGAGTGGGTTGCCTTGCCCTCCTCCAGGGGATCTTCCCAACCCAGGGATGGAACCCATGTCTCTTACATCTCCTGCACTGGCAGGCAGGCTCTTTACCCCTAGCGCCACCTGGGAAGCCCCAGGTGAAGTTTCCTAAGGGGCTCTGCTAAAGGGGTGCAGTTCATACGAAGGTGTCAATTTTTCAAGGCATTTACTAAAAGATGACACTGAGTGGGCTGTCCATCCATTCATTCATTCATATTTATTGGCTACTTCAGTGCTCTGGATACTGCCTGGGAGTGAAAATAAGGTCTGTGATCTCAGGCAGCTTTTATTCTCTTGGGAGAGACAGATGATTCACAAGGATATAATACAATATAAACAATATAATACATACTTATAATTGAAATAATTTAAAAGTACTGTGTGATGCAGGAACACATTTACATGTGGTATGTGTGTACACACCTATGCAGACACATTCCCGTGGGCACCTCTGTGCCAGGAGCCAGCCCCTCCCTGATGGGTACCAACTGCTGAAGATAGATGTGGTCACATGTGTACACACACACACAGCTCCTCCTCTGTGGATCGTGTATGTGTGCTTGGTCGCTTCAGTCGTGTCTGTCTCTTTGCAACCCCATGGACTCTAGCCCACCAGGCTCCTCTGTCCATGGGATTCCCCAGGCAAGACTCTTGAGAGTCCCTTGGACTGAAACGAGATCAAACCAGTCAATCCTAGAGGAAATCAACCCTGGATATTCATTGGAAGGACTGATGCTGAAGCTGAAGCTCCAATACTTTGATCACCTGATGCAAAGAGCTGACTCTGGATAAGACCCTGATGCTGGGAAAGATTGAAGGCAGGAGGAGAAGGGGATGACAGAGGATGAGATAGTTGGATGGCATCACCGATTCAATGGACATGAGTTTGAGCAAGCTCTGGGAGATGGTGAAGGACAAGGAAGCCTGGCATGCTGCCGTCCATGGGGTCGCAAAGAGTCAGACACGACTGAGCGACTGAACAACAAAATGTGCTTACATTTCAGAGGGAAAGGCAGAAGAGCTTTGGCTTAGAGTGTCCTGGCCCATGGTCCCCTTGCTGGTGACAGACCCTGCTCAGCTATGCATTTCACTGGGTGCATGAATGGCCCAGTGGCCCCAGGCTACAGTCCATGGGGTCTCAAAAGAGTCAGACACTACTTAGTGACTGAACAACAACATATATACATATATGTATATATACATGTGTGCATACACACTCACACACACACTATTTGTTCTGATTCTCTGGAGAACCCGCAACCCCAGAAACCTTTTTCTCTTGAGAGCATCTTGCAGCCCTTCAGTTTCACAAATGCTTCAGGGAATGCTGCAGTTGAGGGTCAGAACTGAAGAAGGCTGTAGGCCTTGGCTCCCTTCCACTGCCCAGAAAGTGGGGCTACCCTCACCCTAAACCCTGGGGTGCTCTCTGTAGCAATGTGTCACTATGGATATGTGTCATATCCTATTCATCAGGATCCTTTAATCTGAAGGCTTCCCTGGTGGCTCAGATGGTAAAGAATCTGCGTGTAATGTGGGAGACCCAGGTTTGATCCCTGGGCTGGAAAGATTCCCTGGAGAAGGAAATGGCAACCCACTCCAGTATTCTTTCCTAGAGAATCCCATGGACAGAGGAGCCTGGTGGGCTACAGTCTATGGGGTTGTAAAGAGTCAGACGGACTGAGTGACTCACACTTTCTTTCCACTTTCCAGGCTGGAAAGGCTGGAATGGGGATGAAGAAGGTGTGCTCTTTCATGTGGCTTCCCTGACAGCTCAGTTGGTAAAGAATCCACCTGCAATGCAGGAGACCTGGGTTCAATTCCTGGGTCGGGAGGATCCGCTGGAGAAGGGATACGCTACCCACTCCAGTGTTCTTGGGCTTCCCTTGTGGCTCAGCTGGTAAATAATCCGCCCACAATGAGGGAGACCTGGGTTCGATCCCTGGGTTGGGGAGATCCCCCTGGAGAAGGGAAAGGCTACCCACTCCAGTGTTCTGGCCTGGAGCATCCCATGCGCTGTACAGTCCGCGGGGCCGCAAAGAGTCGGACACGCCTGAGCTCTTTCATGAATGGCAGTCCCCAGTCTGTTTCAGGCTCCCCTCTTCTCTTTTGACACAAGCTGACACTAGGGGTTGAGCGCTTTTCTCCTCTGGATCCTCTCACAGGAGCATCTGGGGCTGCGGTGGCCGGTACAGTGGCCTGGCCCTGAACTGCCGTCACCACGACGGGTAACAGGAGCCTTTCTTCTCAGACATGCAGCTGAGACATGCATCTCCCCCCACTCCTCCTTGCAGGAGGCCAGGGGTGGAATCCAGGGAGGGTGAGGATGGCGCTTGGCCAAAGCAGAGAACTCTCCCCTCTCTGGGATTTCCAATCAGCTGCCCCTGGAACATCACAGAGCAGAGCTTAAGGGGGAAGAGCTTGCCTGGGTGGACGGAGCCCCCTCTCACAGGAGCCTCTCCCTTGAAAAGTATCAGCTAGGAGCGCTTGCATCCTGTGTCCAGCACTCGCTGCCCAGGTTCCCTACAAAGCCTGTGGTCTAGCTGGTGGATGCCTGGAGTCTGGGTTCTGGGTCCTAGGCCAGTGGTTCCCCATTTTTCAGTCTCACAGAACAAACCCCACTCAACCCCACTACCACCAAATTTGGGAACCAATACAAAGTTGACTATTCTGTCAAGTAAGAAGTTTAATGGGGGCTGGGGTTGGGGAAGAACCCAGAATGACAATCATTTCATAAAAGAAGAGCCATTTTCTTAAAAAAAGAAAGAAAGAAAAGCCATTTTAGCATCCCAAATGAGGAAGGCCATCATCTCAGAATCATGGAGACAACCTCGCCCTTGAAGTGACCGCCTTTAGAAGGCTCCGCTGCTACTCTTCCTTGCCTCATTTTGTTCTTATCTCTAACAGCCTTCAGACCAGCCTCTGAGGTCCATCTGCCGCTATTTGGGGTTCTCTGCCTTTCTCCCCAAGTTATGTTCTTGGCTTGCCATTTTCTTATATAGAACTTCTGAATTTTTACCTTTCCCAGAAGGGCTCCTCTGGAAGTTTTCCCAGAAGCAAAAAGGGCTCCTCTGGAAGTTTTCCCAGAAGCAAAATGCCAGCGGACGGCAGTACAAGAAAAGGGGATTTAAACACCCACTTTTAGGGCTCCCACTGCAGGCTAATTCTCAAGAGCAAATGATGTTCCAGCAGTTGGGATGGGGTGGGTGTCCTTCTTCCCTTTTGCCTCCAGCTAGACTCTCCAAAGCTCTGGCTTATTTGGCCCTCCTGGCTGAAGCAGCATGGGTTCTGCTCGGTAATTTGCAGATCTGCCTGGTAACACGGTAAGTTACAGGCATCTTGCTGGGCCGTGACTCATTCTGCACGGAGCAGGCACTGAACCTGACCCGTGGCTACCGCAGTTACCCAAGTTCCCCCGGACACCTGCTCGAACCACCCCGCCCCCGCCCCAGCCTTGGTGCTCCAAGTCTGCTCTACCAACAGTGGCAGCTGGTCAGGAGCAGCGGGGCGTGACTGTGAAGTCAGGAGACCACTTGTGACCGACTGATATTTATACACCCAGAGAGCGCTGTCCCCTTCCACGTGGTCACCTTGGGCATCTCTTCCCAGGTCCTGGCGATGCTGTCTTTGGTCAAAGCATTATTAAAAGCCCCTCTTGGGAACTGCCTTGAGAGCCAGATTATCTGAGACAGTCACACACTCACTTTTTCTTTGTAATCAGAAATCGCTTTGTCACCCGGCTAATTCCCCACACTTGCCTTCCAATGACCTTGGTTGCATTGAAAATGAAATCCACCCCCTTGGGGAGAAGACTTGCCAGCAGCAGGCATGCTTAGGGAAGATGATACAGATTTTGAGGGCCCACCACGGAGGAGTGAGGGATGGAGACACTGCTAGGCTGTGCCTTGCAGGGAGTCAAGTCTCACCATGGTTAGAGACTTGATTCACCCAGCCCTCCCATGTACCCAAAGAGCTGGGTGTGCTATTATCCCCATTATCCAGACGCTAACGTCTAGTTATGATGACAGATCTACCAAAGGGGCTAAGCTAGGGCCTCAGACTCCCACACAGGGAGCTTCCTGTTGGACTGGTCAAAACATTCCACCTGTTTAAATCAAGATGTGAGTGCCGATTTAAAAAAATTAAGTAAAACATCTAACCAACAGATCATCCAGTCTCCTCCCCTTGTGCACAGTCATGTGACCATTTCCTCCCAAATGATCGGCATCTGCTGATTGGACATCTCTGCAAAGAGGGAAGACTGGAGCTAGGGGACACAGAGAGGCCTGATGGTAAGTTGGGTCCCCAACTTCTGTCCCCAGCAAGACACTCTGGGGCCTTGGGGTCTGCACCTGCAAAGGGGGATTAGGATGGCCTTCATCCACCTATGCAAACGCACCCTTTCTGCTCCCCTACACCCCTTCAACAACACAGCAGAGGCCGAGCTGCATAAAATGCAGGAAGGCAGTGGAGAGACGGTTAGGAATCACGTAGACCCTTATCTGAATCCGACTCCACTGTCCAGTAGCTGATCAACCGTGCAGTCAGTCTGGGCTTTGGTTTCAGTGTTTGCACAGCAAGGCATCCTGGGCTGTTGCAAGGATTCGGTGAGCATGTGTGTCTGATGCCTGAGAAGGCTGTCTCTGAATGAGATGCCCAACCCCAAGCACCTCCAGTCCCAGATGAATGTCCCCTTACTGCCAAGGGTGAGCCCTTGGGCACCCTCCCCTGCAGCCCTGACCCCCTCCCACCCCTAGACCCGCCAAGGCAGTGAGCAGCAAAGTGGAGACCACCCAGTTTCTTGACTGCCTCTAAACTCTGATAATATAAACAGTGACAAAAAGGGGGAGCAAACAATTTCCGACAGGGAGCAAAGAATACAAGGGGAACCATTTGTCACCCACGAGGGTGTCCAGCAAAGCAGACGGTGAGGCAGTTCTGGGTTCAAATCCTGGCTTTGCCTTGTTATTAGCTCTGTGACTTTGGGGATACTACTCAACCTCTCCGAACTCTGGTCTTCTCATCTGTCAAATGAGAAAAATATGTGTGCCTACTCTCTAGTGCTGAGGGGGTGCAAAGACAAAAAAAACACATAAAAACGTGCAGTGCCGCGCTTGGCATATAGTAAACACTTAGATATGTGTTAGCTCTTAGGGTGAGTGAACCAACTTTCCAATAAGTGCAATTTAGCTCAGGAGGTGCTGCCCCATGCTGTAAAGGTCAGAAGTAAAAAGGTGAGATGCTGTCCAACGTGGCCCCGTGCAGGTCCACCACCTGTTCCCCACTGATGTGAAATGAAGGGTTTTTTTTTCCTAAAGGGCAAAGTGTACAACAGCGAGCTCAATCCAAACAGATTCTCCTTCCACTTACATACCCCTAACAACGGAGAACTCACTGCTCAGAAAGACAGTACACTTCTGAGGACCAAACATCTAGGTTAATCAAAGACACTCTCCTTTGCCCCAAATTACCCTACCCCCAATAATTCTATTATGGAATGAATCTAAAGCCAGCAACTTCTGACTTCTTGAAGCAAATACGGATCTGAGACTAAAGCCAAGATTCCCACGCCAGGGTCAAACTCTGCACAGTGTCACGAACTTTGCTGACACCCCAGATTGGGTACCTGGTGCTTTGGCTGTTTTGTGTGGGAAGAGGTCAGGATGCGGGGAAGGAAGCAGAGAGCTGGTAGCCCCAGGAAGTTCTGGTCCCTGGCCTGGCCCTGAAGAGTCTTGTGGTCCTGAATCTCCCAGTGTAAACCCCCCACCACCCCAAGGTATCCACAGGATGGGCGGCCCTAGGCCCCCCAGGCAGCCTCTGGAGGCAGCATCTACCTGTGACCTTGAATCCGAAGGCCCAGCCCAAGGAATAACAATAAGAAATGTCACCAGACACAGCTCTCTTTGAGGGGTCCCGACCTGGGAATTGGTGTCAGAAGACACGCGGAAAAGCCAGATGGTATGTTCCAGGGTCGCGGTCCACCACAGAGAGAAGCCCAGGGCCCCTTTCATGTCCTTTTCCAGTCTGTCTGCGCCAGGGAGGTGGGGTGGGAGGCAGAGGAGACACAAGATTAATGGTTTCCGAGACAGGGGGCCAGCCGCCCACTCGTCCAATCACGCTCCTCCAGCGACTCCCCCAACCTGGCTCTGCCAGGCGTGAAGCCGAGAAAGACTCTGGGAAAAGGGGGAGGCCAACCCTTGCCTGCCCAGGAGAGCCGGGCTGCCTCATCCACCGTCAGCTCTACCCCTGGGAGCCCAGCCTGCAGGCAGACCAGCACCAGGGTTTGTCTCAGCAGTTGCTGTGGGCCGAGGGATGACCCACCCTGGCATGCTGAGCTGAGCACCGCAGGGGCCAAGGGGGAGCAGGTGGGCAGGGAAGCAAAGAAGGACAGAACTCTTTCTGGAAGTCCGTCTGTCCAGAGCAGTTGCTTCCAAGTTTGTAGAGGATACTTTTTTCATTTTGATGTTTTTTCTTAGGCGCATTTGTGAGCATGCTTGCTTAAGTCAATCTCCTTAACTTTAAAATTAAAACTGTTTTCATAGAGAGCACATATTTCCATACAACCAAAAGGGTAAGGTCAAAAGAAAAACATCTTTCCCAATTCCAGGATTCCTAAGAAGGTTCCCCAGAGGTAACTCAAAGGACAGCTTTTTGTGTCTCCTTCCAGAAATTCCCAAAGCATATGCCCAGGATTTGGAACTTTAAAAATCCATTACCTATGATTTGACTATATATGTTACTCAGCCATCTGCTTTTTTCCACTTAACTCTATGCTGTCTGTATTTCCAAGGGCTTCCCTGGTGGCTCAGGGGTAAAGAACCTGCCTGCAGTGTAGGAGACGTGGATTCGATCCCTGGGTTGGGAAAATCCCCTGGAGAACGGAATGGCAACCCACTCCAGTATTCTTGCCTGGAGAATTCCACGGACAGAGGAGCCTGGAGGGCTACAGTCCGTGGGGTTGTGAAGAGTCGGACACGACTGAGCGCCTAACACTTTCACACTTTTCATATGAACCTTGGGCTTTCCTGGTCGTTCAGCAGGGAAAGCATCCGCCTGCAATGCCTAGGAGGGTTTTTTAACATCAAAATTTTTCTTTCCCCTCTATCATAATCCTGGTACCTGTATTCTTCATCAGTTGGAAAATACATAGTAAACTCACAATTCAGTCATACTTTAACATGAGTTTGCAGGTTTCCTTTCAATGATTGTAGAATGTTTACGGAGAACGCTTGGGCGTCGTGGACTTTGTGAGGTCCTGACAATATCCCTGTGTGAGCATTTAATAAGCACTATTGTAATAAAGTTTCCCATAGCCCTGTAAGGGAAGGGTTATCATTTCTATTTTTCGGACGATACCAGTGTGGCACAGAGAGGTCAGGTGACTCATCAAGACTGCACAAGGGGAGCCAGGGGTGCCGGTGAATTCAGCCCAGTCTGACATCAAAGGCTCTGCCCTCTGCACCGCATCACAGAAGGGCAGTCTACTCCTGCGGGTCCACTAGCGTGAGTCAGGCGTCAGGAAAGGATTCCTTCTCCTTCCTCCATCGGAGGCCTCTGTCGCCAGCCCGGCCAGGTGTGTTTATGAACACTGCAGACCCTGATGCTGACATCAGGTCGGGGCTGGCCAGTTAGGTGCTGACCTCGGCCACGGACTGCAGCAGCTGGGGTGCTGTCTGAAAGTGCCCACAGGGTGGGCAACAGGGCAATGCATTCTTTTTTTGTTTGTTTTTGGTGCAAGCCATGGAGTGAGACACCAGGAGGACACGTGGGAGCCAGACAGAGCACGTGGTCTTTACTGCCACCTGCCTCAAATCTCCCACCTTCTCCTCCACATGCGCTGGGAGAGGAATTCCTTGCCGTCTCCATCTTGGTCACCAAGATCAGAGCACCACCTAAGCGATGTGCCAGGAAGGAAGCGGGCCCCCAGGCCTGCATCGGGGACGGATGGCAGGGGAACCATGCGGCGGGGAGGTCTCCTTGCCTAGGACCGCCAGCTCATCTCTCATCCTGCCGGTTTCCATCTATTGAAACCCTCAATTCTTTGATATTTTAAAAAGGTTGGAATTGTTGAGTCTGTCCAGCACCCCTACGATTCTCTGTCTGGCTCCCGCGGTCTCGTTGCTGACCTGGGCATGTGCACACAGTGTGACAGCAGAACAGAGAGACGGTGACAAGCCCTGGTTGGTCCCGAGGCTCACAGATCAGGTCTTCCTGACCATGAGGCCTGGAGGCCCTCCCTGAAGCTAGAGGACCAGGAGGGTTTACATCAGAAAGTCAGGCCGTGCACAGCCCAGCGTGGGGCGAGGCCTGGCCTGGGTTCTGCACGTGAGCTGCAGGGCTATAGACAAGGCCCTCATCCGCCCAGGGCCTCAGTTTGCCCATCTGTCAAATGCTGGCCAAGGCAACCATGAGCCTCCTGGGTCTTCCCCAGCCGGGAAGGAAGGATCCTGCCCCCAGCGGGGGAAAGATCTGCCTTCTCCCTCTGGGAAGTAGGGAGTCCCACCTACTCCCCATGTGGGGCACTCAGGGGCTGAGTGGGCTTGGCCTGGCTGCCAGGGGTCCCTATTTTCTGGGACCCCTCTGACCAGGTAACTTTAATCTCCTGCCATAAAGGTATTCCATGCAACATCTGGATGTCATAACGTGTAACATTTTTTAGACAAATATATTTACAGACCCCCTTCAAAAAAAAATCCATTTCAGACCACTGTAACTATTTTCTTTTTTTTTACTATCACCACCATAAAGCACTGGCAGAGTAAAGACTTAGGAAGTCAGGAGGGGCAGCAGAGGGGTGAACAAGGCTGACAGCCATGGGCACACTTGGGGCATCTAATCAGGCCAGGCTGGGGCCCTTCCCAAGGCGATGAGAGCCTTTTTACTGAGGGGTGCCTGTCCCGAGGGGGTGGGGGCAGGCAAGGCAGGTCCCCCACTGTGGTCCCTAGTCCTTCCTGGGATTGCTTTGCTGGTCAGGGGTGGAGCTGGGGAGGAGGACGCTGGATTTACACGAGAGAGAAAACCTCAAAGCCAAACCCAGGCCTGCTAAACACCGGCCACAGCATCAGACAAACCAAAGCTGGCTCCCTCTCCCCATGCCCCAAAGGCCACGTGCAGGAAACTGGCCCTTGGCACGTCCCCTCTGCACAGGCTGCGTGGAGGCCCTCGGAGGCACCGGTCAGGGGCCCGAGCTCCAGCTCAGGCAGGAGGACCGCTCTTGGCTGCTCTTTCCCAAGAAGGCTGATGCTGTCCTGGGCAGCGGAGCTGGGAGCCGCGAAGGGGTGGGACTTCATTCCTCTTCTTGCCCGATGGGCACGGATGTCCACACTTCTGGAGGCCTTGACCCTCTTGCTCAGCTGCCCCGGGGTCAGCTCAAGAGCCACGTGCCCTTCTCAGGGCTGTGCTTCCCCTTTCTGGGGCAGCTTGGGACCACGTTATCAGGGCGGGGGACATATCAAGAAGGGCAGGTCTGGAGGGCTGCGCTGTTTCGGCCAGACCTGGAATTGCAGCCTGGCTCTTCAAGTGGATCCCCTTGTCACTGTGAGCAATTCGCTCAACCTCTCTGGACCTCAGGGTCCTCTTCCATAAAAGGTGGATAGGGACCCCTAATTTACTGAGGCGTCACTGATAAAGAGATCATGCCAGCGAGCCCTGATCAAATACCAACAAAGCAGCTCCCTTCCCTTCCAAGTGGCTAAGATCTGGCACTTCCCGAAATCTACTCACATGGCCCAGGGACCATGTGACACTCTCCCTCCAGCATCCCTGAAGGCCAGGGTTCCTGCCTGCCCACACTCACATACCACCAGGCCCCTTGAGTCTGGGAACGCAGGGGCCCAGCCCATGGCTGCTCATGGGCATGCTGTAACAGCAGCGGCAAGAGCAGGGCATGGGGGGCCCTTCCTGGTCCCACCTGCTTGCGGGGACCCACTCAGAACTGCAGTAACACAGGACAGAAAGCCTTCTGAAGACTTATCAGGCTCTAAATCCAGGCTGCAAGGATGGTGCTGGGCAGACGGAAATATGGTGGCCTTTAGAGAACCAGGGCATGTGTAAGTCAGAGGGGTGCTCCAGTGTGTCTCAGGGCTCAGGACCCCCCAGCCCCTCTAGGCCCTGAATACTCACAGCTTAACCCCCTGCCATGTATTCCCTGGGGGGAAACAGAAAAACTAGTTTCAGACCTCACCCACTCCCTCAAGCAGGCACTCTTGGTCAGTGGACCACCTGTGCAACTGTACAGGTGGCCCACTGTCCAATGCACAGATTTTCTCAAAGGTATCCAAGCTTTCACCTTGTATTTATTGAAGGTTCCTCCACACCTGGCCCTGTGCTGCAGATTCACAAATAAATGGGACTCAGGCCTTTAAGGGGCTCGGGGTGATAGGACACACTCACGAAGAGGTGGGAAGGAGGGTGTAATTCTCAAGGCTGCCTCCTCCTTGGCAAAGTCATTTCTCAACAAACCAGGGATTCAGAGAATGAAGCGAGCCCCCATTGACGAGATGCACCCTTGGTCTGCAAAGCCATGCGGGTCTAGCTAGTCCCATGTCTGCAGGCTGGCGGTCCTCTCACCGCTGAAAGCAGGCTGTCTGTGACCGACTCTCTGAGCTGGGCCTCTCGATGCCAAAGGTCTGAGCCCGAAGCAATTGCCAGGGAACCACCAGTGCAGAGACCTTCTCTGCGGCCAGAGAGGGCTGGGGTCTGAGAATCCGGTTGAGATGGAGTCTAGGAGAGCCTGGCGCACTCTGGCCCCCTTCTGGGCCGCTGCTGCGCTGGGCGCTGTGGACCACAAGCTCTCTCCTTCCCATTCTCCTGCAGCTTCCCCAGCAATTGCAACATGGCCAATGTAACCCCAGGGCAAGCTGATTACAGCATATGCACTAACGTGGAGATGCTCTGGAATAGATATTCCCCCCAACTCCCCAAACCAGAGGAGCCCTTGCCTCCTCCGGCATGACTGCACTTCCCGGCATTTCCAGGAAGAGGAGCCGCCCCCTCATATGATCTAAGGGACCCACTGCAGCCACCGCACAGGCTGCCTCCACCCTGGAGTGTGGCTATCCTTAGCATCTGCTCCGTTTCTCTCCTGACCTCACCTGTGCCCGCCTCACCCATTCAGCACATTAGTGACTGCAGGGGTTCCAGTTCCTCTCCTGGCCTGGAGGCTTGAGCGCACCTCTCCACCAGGGCCCTTCCCCCCTGGAAAACGAGTGCTTTCTGCCTCCTGCTTTAGACTACTACAGTTAAACCCCATGGGCAAGGGTTCAGTAGGGAAAAAGCAATCATCTTACTGTCTAAGGAGAAAACTCACCTTCTGCTATCCGGGAAGGTCATGAGTTTTGATAAAATTTCAACAGGGACATGCCTGGAGCTGTGGGAAAGAAACACTAAAAAAAACAGCCAACATTTCTTGAGCACTTACTGTGTACCAGTGTCTGCTTTAACTACTTTATATTGATCAATTTTTAATCTTTACAGCAATGAAGGGGGTCACTGATGATGAATCTGAGGCACAGAGAGATTAAGTAACTTATCTGGGATCACAGAGCTGGGATGTCATGAAGCCAGACAACAAACAGTATGATGGTAAATATTTAAGAACTGGCTGGAAAAGGCGGACTGATTTGCCTGCTTCTGTGGTATAAATACTCCCATCGTGGCCAGTTTCAAGCTACCAGTGTGACATGACTCGTGCTCTGCTGCTGTGCAGAGATAGGCAGTAACATAAAGTATTCCCACCATACGCACAGATTAGACGCAAATTTAGTTCAAGTACATAAAGGCAGTAAAATATTAGAAGTAGTGACTTTTGCTTTTTCATCCTGTTCATGGGGTTCTCACGACAAGAATAATGGAAATGTTAATGACCCAGATGACCACGATGGTGTGGTCACTCACCTAGAGTCAGACATCCTGGAGTGTGACATCTAGTGGGCCTGAGGAAGCATCACTATGAACAAGGCTAGTGGAGGTGACGGAATTCCAGCTGAGCTATTTTAAATTCTAAAAGGTGATGCTGTTAAAGTGCTGCACTCAATACGCCAGCAAATTTGGAAAACTCAGCAGTGGCCACAGGACTGGAAAAGGTCGGTTTTCTTCCCAATCCCAAAAAAGGGCCATGCCAAAGAATGTGCAAACTACCATACAATGGTGCTCATTTCACATGCTAGCAAGGTTATGCTCAAAATCCTTCAAATTAGGCTTCAGCAGTATGTGAACCAAGAAATTCCAGCTGTACAAGCTGTGCTTAGAAAAGGCAGAGGAACAAGAGTTCAAATTGCCAACAGTCTTTGGATCATAGAGAAAGCAACATAAATCCAGAAAAACATCTACTTCTGTTTCATTGACTATGGTAAAGCCTTTGACTGTGTGGATCACAACAAACCGTGGAAAACTCTTAAAGAGATGAGAATACCAAACCACCTTACATGCCTCCTGAGAAACGTGTATGCAGGTCAAGAAGCAACAGTTAGAACTGGATATGGAACAACGGACTAGTTCAAAATTCGGAAAGGAGTACATCAAGGATGTATATTGTCAAACTGCTTATTTAACTTATAGGCAGAGTACATCATGCGAAATGCTGGGCTGGGTGAAGCACAAGCTGGGATCGAGATTGCCGGGAGAAATATCGACAACCTCAGATATGCAGATGACACCATTCTTATAGCAGAAAGTGAAGAGAAACTAAACAGCCTCTTGATGACAGTGAAAGAGGAGAGTGAAAAAGCTGGCTTAAAACTCAGCCATTCAAAAACTAAGATCATGGCATCCAGTCCCATCACTTTGTGGCAATAGATGGGGAAAAAGTGGAAACAGTGACAGATTTTGTTTTCTTGGGCTCCAAAATCATTGCTGATGGTGACTGCAGCCGTGAAATTAAAACACACTTACTTCTTAGAAGAAAAGCTATGAGAAAACTAGACAGCATATTAGAAAGCACAGACATCACTTTGCTGACAAAGGTCTGTATAGTCAAAGCTATGGCTTTTCCCGTAGCCATGTATGGATGTGACAACTGGACCATAAAGAAGGCTGAATGCCAAAGAATCGAGGTGTTGGATTTTGGAAATTGTGGTGTTGGAGAAGACTCTTGAGAGTCCCTTGGACAGCAAGAAGATCAAACCAGTCAATTCTAAAGGAAATCAAGCCTGAATATATCAAGCCTGATGCTAAAGCTGAAGCTCCAATACTTTGCCCACCTTATGGGAAGAGTGGACTCACTGGAAAAGACCCTAATGGTGGGAAAGATTGAAGGCTAAAGGAGAAGAGGGTGGCAGAGGATGAGACAGTTGGATGGCATCACCGATTCATAAGTGGATATGAGTTTGAGCAAACTCCGGGAGATGGTGAAGGACAGGGAAGCCTGGTGTGCTGCAGTCCACGGGGCGGCAGAATCAGACACGATGTAGGTACTGAACCGTACAACAACCAAGTGAGCTTTGAGTACTTATTACCTTTGTTTTTAAGACAATGTATTAACTAGTAAGTTTATAGAATTTCATTTTTAATGATTGTGTTTAACAATCAGCTACAAAATTCCTAAATATTTAATGCTCGATTCTACTGAGCCAGTTTGAGCTGGTTCCTCCACACTACTGGGGCCAAGATTTAGACTCAGTCAGTCTGGAGCCAGAGCATTCCCTCCTACTCATTACACTATACTGCCCCCAAGAAGGGCACAGAGGTCCACCTAGCCAGGTCCACCTCATCCATCAACAGGGCAATAGCTGCCGCGGGGCCAGGGCCCTCCTGGCACTGCTGTTCCCAAGGCCATCTACTTCCCTCTTATGCCCCCAGAATGCCCCTTTACCTATATCGTATCTCCCTAAATTAACCCCGCCAGCACGCATCAAACACCTACTCCATGCCAGGTTCTGCTCTAGGCAGTGCGGACAGAGATGAAGCTGGTATTCCAGGGGCCAATGATGTAGTGGGAAAAGATAAGCAGATATTCAAATCCAACAAGTTACAACCCAGGCAGGAGCAGGGGCCAGACTGTCGCTGCAAAAAGAGAGATCCCTTCCCCCTGGAAAGGGTCAGGGATGGCTTCATCAGGAGGGGAACATATGAGCAGGGTTTTAAAAGATAAATAGAAAGTTGCCCGGCAGACTGAGGTTTGGGGATATCCAATGGTACAAAGAGGGGAGAGTAGACCTGAAGCGTCTATTTAGATAGACGTCAGCCATAAAAAAAAGAATGAAATAATCCCATTTATGGCAGCATGGATGGATCTAGAGATTGTCATACTAAGTGAACCAAGTCAAACAGAGAGACAAATGGCGTATGATATCACTTATGTGTGAAATCTAAAATATGACACTTATTTATAAAACAGAAACAGACTCACAGACATAGAAAACAAACCTGTGATTACTGAAGGGGGAATGGGGAGTAGAAAACGAAAAAAAAATAGACGGATGTGTTGTCCAGCTGAGGAGGGGACCGGACAATGAAAGAGAGGCAGAGGGGCTGAAAACACACTCTGTTTCCTGGCTGGGGGTCTCTGCATCAGTGGAGGGAGAGACAAGGAAGACACAGGGAGAAGCAATCCGGAGGACGATGCTGCAGTTCTGTTTTGCATATGCTGGTGGGAGGTCTACCCGGGAGCCCAAGCCGGACACAAGAGTAGGATTCTGAGATTCAGACTTAGGAGTTATTGGAGAGCAGGTGATGAGAGAATGGGCGAGAGAAAATACAGCTTCAGCATCTGTTGATGACAGACTCAGAGGGAGGCATGAACCTCTGGAGGTTGCCCATGGTCCCTTGGAGGATGAGGTCAGGAAGACCGAAAGTTCCTTTCTCCAGCTTTCCTTTCCAGCCCGTGGCCCATGACACAGACTGAGGGCGTGGGGGGTGGGAACAAGGTCCAGTTCACTGTGGGCATTCTGCCTCTGCCTTTTTAGAATAAGCCATGTCCAAGTTTCCTCTTCTGCCTCCTCTCCAAACTTTACCTGTGTGTCCGACCCACACAGTTAAGAAGTGGTGGTCTGAAAGCTGGAGTTAGAAGGCTAAAACTCTAGACCCAGTGAGTGACGTGTAACACTGGTTAGACTGCAGGTACACAGCAAGCCAGCCCCTGAGCAAATCCCAGCTTTGTCAGCTCCGTGACCTTGGGCAAGTGACCTAGCATCTCTGTACCTTCGTTTCCTTCCCTGTGAAATGGGGATGGTGATAGGACCTAGTTCCTATTTTCCGATTAACCCCAATAGGGTTATTGTGAGGAGGCAGTGAGTTAACACATGAAATGATCTTACAACAAAGCCTGGTACCCAGTAAGTACTCAATAAATGTTAACAACGGTTACTATTACTATTATTACAATTGTCCACCTCTGACTCTGCAGTTTATTTTCAGCTCTCTCCTCTTCCCCAAGACTTTTCTCC
Source organism: Bos indicus (assembly GCF_029378745.1). NCBI lineage: Eukaryota > Metazoa > Chordata > Mammalia > Artiodactyla > Bovidae > Bos > Bos indicus. The sequence continues at coordinate 87,517,305 of NC_091769.1, read as the reverse complement.
CAGCAAATCCTAAAATGATCCCCAGGGAGTCAGATATCTTAGGAGAATTTGAACAGCAAGTGTCAATCAGGCCCTGAAAATAGTGCTAGCCATGGTGGTTCTGCACTTCCAGCAGCTGGAGGGAGGGCTTTCCTCGGGCTGAGTGAGGCCTGAGCACTGCCCAGCCTGTCTGGAGGTCACAGCAAGCCATGGAGGCAGTGAGCGTCCTGCGTCTGTTCGCGTGCATAGCGGGAGGTCATTGGCATACCAGACTAGGAAGTAACTACAGTGCTAAAAAGCGTGGAGTGTGGATCCGAAAGGCAGTTCTGAAACCAGAGCTGCTTTCTGAAGCCGGGGTTCTGCACCCAGTCCTCTAGGATCCTGCGTTTCTACAGGTTCACCTGATATCCTCCACACTCCGTCCCACCCTCAGGAGGCTCTGTAGAGGGACGGTCACCCATGAGGTGCAGTGCCATTTACGGCCTGCAGGGGGCTCTAGAGCTCTTCCATTCCCCATACTCTGGGTGGTGAGGGTACCCCGCATAAAACAATGGTTGTGTTTCCCCGGGCTGAACCACTATGCCGCCCTGGGAGGTAGGCGAAGAAAAGCTGGGGTTCGCTGGTCCCCCGTTGGTGTGTCCCAGTTCACGCATGCCCTCAGCCTGCTGTATCAGGTTTGGGCCGTTGTCCTTGTCACATTACCACCTAACACTGATCTGGGCTGTTTCCTCCACACCCTCTTAGGGGATGTCTCCGAAGGGCCAGCCTCCTGTCCCTGTGTGGGAAGGCAGGAAGAGGTTGTTGCTGCTTTGGCCTTCAAGGTGCCGCAAGTGTAGCCTCCAATTTCTGGGGTGTCAGCCTCTAGTAATCCAGTCCCTCAACCTGCTTGTCAGAGAAACATCATGCAGAGACAAGTTCCCTAAAAGACTCTGCTTACCCTGTTCGTCCCCAAAGCAACATTCAGTAGCTCTGGGTGCTACGCTAGAAGACTTCATTCAGCAGACGTGTTTACCTGATTGCTACTCTATCGATATATTTGGATGACGGAAATGACTTGTACCCACTAACGTCTAAGGATATGACCAACCTAACAAGTTAACGTCTGCAAAAAGTTAAAGATAGTCATTTAAAAAACAGTTTGAAAAAACTGCATATAATCATTCTTTGAAGCTTTGTCAAAAGTAGAAAAAAATAAGGGAAATGTGTTTCTTGATCAGATCAGTTTAAGAAAAACACCCATGGGTAGTGTTGCCAGATTTAGCAGATATCACATGGGACATACTTATACTAAAAAAATATTTGTTGTGTATCTAAAATTCAAATGCAACCAAGGGTCCTGTATTTTACTGGGCAACTTTACCCACAGTCCAAGGATAGAGGGATTCATTCAGAGGAAATTTCCTATTCACCACCTTGGGTCCCAAGTCATAATTCCTTCTATAATCCCCTTGTGTTACATATGGAAACCCAAGCCACATTGATCGCATTAAACCAAGTAATCGGTTCAAGCACCCCAATCTCGCTCCTGAGTAGGAAGGACTCTCATTGTGAAGTTGTATCAAAGGAATGAAAAGTAACTCCCAATAGATAACATAAAAAAATTAATAAGAACATCAAACATTTAATGTACACCCACTATGTGCCTGACACTTGTGAATTACCTCTGTTTAATCTTCACAGCCACCCTGGGAAGTAGATACTATTCTGGAAACTAAAAGAGTATCTACAAGTCTAATTTCAGTACTTCTTGCAAAGACATGTAAATTTCTGGTCAATTACTTCCCAGGGAAAGAAAGGGGAGGGAAACAGAGAGACAGACTCCACTCCATCAACAAACCAGCTTATTCATAATGCAATGCCAGGTCTGTTGCTATTTGATGATGTGCCGCTTCCACAGGAAACTGTCTTAATTTCAATGAATTATCACTGATTTGTATGGGTCTGTGGGAGAGAACTGGGTGGGAAACCCGTGTAACAACCTCCAGTAAGTTGGCCTTACAACTGAGGAAGACGTGTTACCCTTCGGGATAATAAACAGTTCATTTGCTGTGAATAAAGGCACACTCAAGCCACCCCGAACACTCGGTGACAATGACACGCAGATTCCAAATGTTCTCTGTAAGAAAAAACACCCTTTCTCCTAATCCTTCTTAAACTCAACAAGACTGATTGGTTTTTATTATTCATGAATTAATTTTTTACTCAGGGTCCAACAAGGGAATTGAAGCTATAACGTTTCTCACCGATGGAGGGGGCGAAGAAAGCAGATCTCAGCCTGAGCAGCACAGCCAGAGTGTTGCTGGGATTCCTTGTGGGGTAGGACGTCTTGTTTGTTAAATCAGATAATAATCAATTAATAACCCAAAGCTTTGGGTTGTTGGGTATTTGGCGGGGTGGGGGGTGGTGGTGGTAGAAATTGAGTAAGAATATTGAAGTAGAAAAAAATTACAGACAGTCCTGGGACCTTGGTATACTCAGGTGGCTCCGATTATGTTTGGCTGATAGTATTAGGCTGGTGTCTGAGGCTGTCTCCTATTTCCAAGGCACACAAACAAAAAAAGGGGGGCAGGGATGAGAGAGGAAATAACAAAGGCCAAGCCAATTTCAAAAGTAATGCACAGATGAGTAGTTTGCACGTGAGCAGGTTCAGATCTGGGTATCGCCATGAAAAGTCACAAAAGGGTCACAGGAATCCAGAGGGGTTGGCTTCCGGACACGGTCCCTCCGATCTTTGCATCCAGAGAGCAGGCTGGGATACCCAGGAACAGAGACAGAAAGCCCTGGGAGACGCTGAACGGCCGAGAACGCGATCAAGGGTGGCAAGGTGACTTTGCCTCTCTCTTCACCCAGCTCTGTTCCCAGCTCTTCACATGTGCCAAGTCATAACCCCCTTGTCCTCTGTGTGCCTTTGGTCTGCAAACTTCTCCTGAGATCGCAGCCAGAGGCACTAAGGAACACTGGGGGCAAGGAGAGGCAGAGCACGGCATGGGTCTCAGGTGATCGTGACAGGAAGGTCAGAATCCTTTACAAGAAACATCTCTGCCTTACCAGTTCAAAGGCAACACACCTGGCATTTCTCAAGGGGGCTGTGTGTCGGACACTGTATTCTCCTTTACCTTTGTCTGTTCATATTTCAGACACCAGGCATTTTCTTTGCCCCTGGATGAATTTAGACATGCAAACCTGAAGCCTTGGCATGTTATGCTTGCAGAAAAACATTTACGTTTGGAGGCAAGACACAGCAACCCTCATACAGTTACTATGAGGGAATGGTTATGAGAATTGCTTGGCGCTTTGGGGGAAGAAAAAGCTGCAAGCTGTTATTACAACCATTGCATTCTTGCTATCACTTCTGTGAAAGCGGTGTTCTTTCTGCCAAAGCTTGTTAGCCTGACTGCTTAGGTAGACAATGTCAACATACCCAAGGGACAAATGACAAAGAGTGAGGCTAAAGGAAAAGGCTGGATACTGCACTCTGCATGCAGGCTGAAGAGATGTCTCACCATCAAAAGCAATGTTTCCTCCCGATCGATTAGGAAGGCAAAAACAAAAGCATAGACCAGCTCATTCACTCACATCACCAGGATCCCAAACGAGAGCTCCAAGTGTGAGGAAGTGAGGTGACAGAGCAGAGAGATGGGAAAGTTGGCTTCGAATAAAGTGTGGGGCATCCTGATCGCCTCTCACCCGTACCTCCTCGGGTAACAGACAATCAACCTGCAATGTGCTTTCAACAGGAGGTTTTTACCCTCTTTGATTTCCCTACCAAATGCAACCAGTGGGTCAAGGTCTTAATGGCTGAAGTAGAATGAGGTGGCCCGTAACAGCCATTCTGCTTTGGGACTTCTCTCAACCAATCATGCTCAGCACCTCAAAACAGGTCCAACACACCCGAGCACTCACACACACATACTTACACACGTGCTCAGGTAGACACACACACACACACACACACGTACCCTATACGCCTTCCTCTAAAACATATAAAACCAAAGAGGGATAAATAAGCTAGAGCAAGTTGGAATGAAAATAGAGGGAAAACATAAGTAAAGACAAAGGACAATGTTAAATAGAGAGATACGAGAGAATTTCATTCGAAACATCACCCTTCACATCGTCAACCCCCCAACTACAGCGTTTCCTTAGGACTGTATTTTCTTGTTCTCTGTCTTTCGGAAACCAAGAACACAGGAAAAGACCAGTGATGCTCAAAAACCTCTTGCTGGGTATCTTTTTAAAAATACAAGCCAGGTAAAAACACCAAACACGTAAAGGTAAGTAAACATAATACTTTAAGAATTATATAACAAGAAAAGGAAAAAACATTATGAACGTAAGTTATTTTGAGCAGTTAAAAAAATAAAGTTAAAATAACACTTAGCATTGGGGTTTTGAAACTCACAGCTTCCTCCATAGGAAGACCTGACTCTAATTGGGCACTTCACATTGGTGCAATTTTAATGCAGTGTTTCAGTAAACACTCACGGTCAGGCATGAGGCTGGCTGCTACTGTAATTGGCAGGAGAGGATTCTGATATAGTTTAAAATGAAAACTGATCACATTTAAAACCAGGAGATAAAAACAAAAGCTTGTTGGAGTTTGTTTAACTGCCTTTTGACCTCCGGATGAAATGACATTGAGAAGCAAAATAACATTATCCAGAAAACCATTCCCAGAAAAGGCTCAATCCCGGGGACGCTGAATGACAGTGTTGAAAAGACGAATATTTTTTAAAGTCATAAGGAACAGAGGAGAGAAATTTAAAGGCGGGCAGGCGGGGGTGTGGAGAGGAAGAGAAGGAAAACAAAATTCTTTGGGACAAAACGTGTGTAGGTTAAAAAGCATGGCAAATGAAGATGTAAAAACAATTATGTCTCTAACCCCCAGGAAAACTTTTATTTGGAGCTTATTTTAACCCGAGACCACACAATCCTGAATTTAAGGCATTTAGCCAATAGATTTTTTTTTTTTAACCTCATCCAGTTTCATATCGAAAGTCCCATGGGCAAATGAAAACCAGTCTGATTTTCCTTGACGTAAGAATACATTTGACCTTTAGCGATAAGACTGTTGATGGCCATATCCAGGGAGAGAAGGGTTAGTCGGGGACCTGGGGAAGAACCGCCTGCCTCTTTGAGTGTGGCCATCTGTTCTCCGGGAGAAGAGCAGGCCGGCCTGCTCGCCCTCTCCAGGGTCTGCCAGCCCTACCCAGGCCCAGAAAACTGAAGAGAGCCTCTTAGGAAAAACTGAACTCCTCCGATGGCAGGGACAGCCAGCCCTGTTGGGTTGCTCTGGGCTCCCTCCCACACCACGGAAAAACCCCAAGGCGCACAGCCCCTCGCTGGAATGTGGCCACAGCCTGACCTCAATCCAGGCAAGGGGTAAAAGGCAGGCCAGCAGGGGCTGGCTTTAAACAGCAGAGCCCCTCGTCTCCCATCTGAAAGGGGAGCCCGCCGTGGCTCTCACACACGTGCACACACAGACACTTTCCTAGGAACGGATGCGGCTTTTGGTGCCTCGGCATTTGCAGACATCCTCTGTATCAGGGGTGTTAACGGCAACAAAAAAGAGCTTGACACTCTCTTAAGCCAATGCTTATAAGTAGAGGGGCTATTAAAATCCTTTCTGTTCTAATCCTGATCTACAGAAAGGCACTCTAGGTAGGCAGACACATCAGTGCACTCACAGGAGGGGTGGGGGGCTGGGGCCATACGTGGGCTCCAAGTTTCCCACTTGTCTGGTTTGTCCGTGTCTTTTGCTGGGTGGTTGATCGTGGCAGTGCAAAGGGCTGGGGTGGTCTCTGCTCCCAGGGACAAATTGAGCCCGTGTTCTCCTACAGTCTGCCCCCACACACACATCGAGAGTGAGGGTACCCCCGCAGAACCTGCGAGCCAGCTGGCAGTCACAGGTGCAAGGAGGCCCCTCCAGAGCCCTGCTTCCCCCAGCGAAGCCCCTAGAGCCACTGACCAGCATGCACCCACAGTCCTCCAGTGACCTCCTTCCAGTGTGGCCCAGTAAGTGTGCCAGGAAATGCTCCAGCCTGCCACAGGGGGGGCGGGTCACACTGTCACAAGTGGTGAGGGTCACATGCCCAGTGGCCTAGGGAAGAAACACGCCCCCAGTGACTGACCTCTCCCAGGCACTGCCCTGACAACTGCTCCCAGAAAGCAGTCTGGCCCTCCCACCCCCTTCCCCGGGACAGCCCTGTCATTATCAGGGAAAGGTCAGCGGCCTCACTAGAGGTAGGGGGAGCGTGTGTGGGTGGGTGGGCGTGCTGGACCAGGAAGGGTTAATCTGCCGGCCAGCCAGCACAGGGGTCACTCTGATGTGCAGAGAAGTTGAGCATCCCAGTCCCCCAGAGCTGGTCTGCTAATTACATTTGCAATTATAAACACCGCAACCTCCCTGCGCAGGGACCTGGCCATACCAGCGGATGGGACAACCAGGATGTGAGCCTGCTGCAAGCCACCCCAGCCACACCAGGGGACACCGGGGGCAGTAGAAGCCCATGGGGCCCGTGGACCCCTCCTCCGAGGAATGATCATGCATTGACAGTTCCCCGGAGGTCCAACGCTCCTGAGCCTGAGAAAGGGGATGGTCAGCAGAGAGGAAGTCCAATCAGGAGTCACCAGCACTTGGACCTTTGTTTATCCCTAGAAGTCAGCAAATGGCCCCAAGGGCAGGAGGTGAGCTCAGATATGTCTGCTTCCAGTCCATTCTCCAGCTGAGCCCTTCGGGGCTTCCTGGCCTGGTCTGTGGACCCTCTGCTGGCGCCCCACACATCCTCTGGGAACCATGGCCACGGTGGAGGACATCGGAGGTTCAGCACTCAAGCTGTGCAATCCCCAGGGGACTGTTCTGCCAAAAGCCACCCAGCTTCAAGCCAGAAGCTCCCAGCAAAGTTGGGAGGAGTCGTAACGAATTCTGGGCAGACCTCCTGGTCAAGCTGGAAGAGACTGGGAGGACTGGAGCTTGCAGAGACAAAGAGCTGAATGATGGCTGGTAGGTGTGAAAAGGCACCAGCCTGGGGTGTTCAGGGTGTGGGCTGGACTTGACTTTGAAGAAGTGGATTAGGCTCTGCATCCCTGCTATTCTGTCCTCGTAAATGAGAACCACAAAGAAATCATACTGAGAAAACCACCTAAAGCATCCAGAAGACACGTTCTAAGGAAGGGCGCTGCAGAACCGGGTCAAAAGCATCTCGGCTCTTGTCTAAATGTTTGACTGAACTCGCTTTCCTTTTGAATTCTGCTCATTCACACAGCCAGCTCCATAGCCCACCTCCCATGCAAACACCCTGACAATGTCTCTCCACCCCACACCTTCCTTTGGGCTGCCAGACTTGTACAGAGCTTCCCAGTTCCTGTGCTCAAAAGAAGCTGGGCATTTTGTAGAGGACTGAAGAAGGAGACAAACTCTCATTGAGTTTAGATTATCTTAAAATTAAAAAAAAGAAAAGAAAGCATTTGGCAATATGTCCCATTATCAGGAACACAAATCAAGCAGACAGAGTCACAAGGGCCCCCTGGGCTAGAGCCGGGACACTCCGAGAAGGCGGGGTTGTGACATGAAATCCCTACCACAGCCACTTCCCTCACAGAGCTTTCCCCGAAAGTCCCCTCTGTCTCTCCTCTCCCGGACTAAATGGAATATGTATTGATTCCTCCAAATCAATAGAATGAAAAGGTTCTTGTTTGGTGGGTCAGTCTGTTTCTTCATATACATTTGTTTAAGAAACATTTTTTTCGTATGTTCCAATTGTTGGTAAAAATTGAGGACTGTTTCTAAAATGGAGTTGCGGAAATAAGCTCCGAGAGGAAATTTCCAGTTGATGTCAAGATCTCACTCAGCTGGAAAGGGCCTTGCCCAGGACTGGGGCCCTCTGATTTCCTGCTAAGCTTGTCGCCCTCAGGCCTGAACAAGCCCATCCTCTTCCACGGCAGCCCACACCTTCCAGAGGGGGCTGCAGACACCGAAAGGTTTATTTCCTGGAGCCCCTCCCTCAGAAAACCAAGATGAATGTCCTCCCGCTGATTTATTTTTAAATGTACCATTAAAAATTAATTCCCCCCTTTGTTTTTCTCTGGGTCACTGATTCTGAATTACCATGTGGCATTTTTCCTACGTGTGAACCCACATATTTTACCTTTGGGACAGTTTGTTCTCTGTTTCTTTAACATCAGCAAAGTGGTCATCGGATGGTGGGTGACGAAGCCCCCCCGCAACTCCCCAGATTGTCTGCCAAGGATCTCCATCGGGTCCGTCCCCGACGCATTTGTACACAGGCCCACACAAGCCAGCGTGCTCACTCCGACTCTGCTGATTATATATGTACATAAAATATTGATTAGAAATGGTAATGGAGTCACCTACAGGATTGGCTACAGGAAAATGAAAATGAAGGAGAGAAAGGTATGAAGGTCCCAGTGTATCTGTGTGTGTGTGTGTGAAAGTGAATTTCTCACCTGGAAAGTGAAAATAACTCTAAAATATTAAAGATCGCTCTCTGTATATTAGCAGGTGAAAGGGAAGTCTGGGGAGTTCTTCCTCGCTGGACTGTGGTCCCTGCGCCCTTGAGTTTTTTTTTCAAGTCCGGGAATGTCAACTAAGGCAAATAGGTAGAAACTATCTGTACAGAGCACTCGAACCCACCCAGTCTCGTATAGGTTCCAGAGAAACCTCGGCACCATAATGGATGGATTCATTCTACCGTCCTTCCAACAAACCAGAGAATGCAGTCCTGTGTCTTGTCACTTTGCTACCAGGGGGCTCTAAAGCTACTTGTTGTGAAGCAGAGAAACACCGGGGGGTGGTGGTCAGAAAGCTGCCTCCCCCAACAGCAGCCTCCGACCTCTACAAGCTCGTCCTTGGCAATTTTGTACCCCAGTAACCACAGCAGAGGTATGCCTTCTCCAGAAGGCACGCACCTGTGTATGGGGGCCCGGCTCACTAACGCTTGGACTGCAGCCCAGCAGGTTTGGGGCTCTGAGAAACGGCATCTCACCGGGATGCTTAGATCCTCCGTAGAAGAAGCAGGCACGTTTCTGGCTTTTCCTGTGCCCCATGGAGTGAGAAGCTAATTCTTTGCAAAAACAAACAAACAAAAACAAGAAGGCTAGGGAGTCCAAATCCAAATCACTATCAGGCTTACTTTATAATTGATTTCCACTTCAAACCCTTCCCAGGCACCCAGGACCTCGGCTACCTCATTCCCCTTTGCTGCTTCCCTGACATTCCTTCTTTGCCCATATTTCTCCTCAAACTCAAGCCAGGGTTGCCGTCAACTCGATGAATTACCCAGCTGCTAAATCCCCCATCTCTCCTTGCTTTCCTGGTCAACATAATCAAAAGATGTACTTCCCCCACACAAAATTTCATATTTATTGACTGTGACTTGATCCAGGGACAAATACATAGATATTTCAAGCTCAACTAAAGAAGTCACCTCTGGAGAGACGAAAACTAAATAATTTAAATATCCAATATTTGTCGTACTTGGTAATTTTATGTGCGGAAATGCCCCACGAGCATCATACACAGTTCACAGTCTCACCCACCCAGGAGGTTTCTTTGGGGGCTCCCCCTCCCTTAGGGAGGGACCACCATACTGTGAAATGGGCCCCCACCCCAACTGCACCAGCCATACAAGCTGGGATCAGTGTAACCTTTAAAGAGAATTAAAAGCCACTTTTCACACTGATGGAAATCTGAATCCAAGATCCCCCTCATCTCCTAATCCAATCGCCTTCTTCTGACACTCTGTTTCAATTCTGGCGGCACTGAAAGGACCCTCTGCCCAGGGAACCCCCAAAACTGGAATCAAAAATGTCAGCGTGGAGGCTGGACCCTGCGGTCGCCCCTCAGGAGACGCTGCTGTGAAGTTGCCTTCTCTCTTAGGCGCGGTCCACCTGGGGTTGGAGGTATTCTGTTCAGAGCTGGGCGTAATCACACTCACTGGGACCCCACGATATCCAGAGTATGGTTTTAGGGATGTCGTGGTTCCTGGGAGGAGGGGGTGGTACAAAAAACGAAAGGATGACCGAAGGAGAACTGACTTTAGTAGTTCAGCTTGCTTGGGTGGGGGAGAGGAGGAAGAATAGCGAGAAGTTAAGCAGATCCACGAGAATCTAGAGTTTTCATTGTAGTATTATCTGAAGCCTTCCGGGGGAACCACATGGAGTGCGCCCACACCCAGACGCCCCGGACACCTGCCCGGAGCGCGGCGGCGCCTGGAGCGCCCGCGGGGAGCCCGGGACAGGTACCTGGGCAGGTGGGACGACGACCGCGGAGGGCCCTGGGAGGGGAACGGCGGGTGGCCGGAGCAGGACCTCGCAAAGTCAAGGATGGTCGTGCGGGGCAGCGTTCCACCGTTTGGGGGATCAGTTGTGCGCGTCCCCACTCCGCGCACTCGGCAAGCTGCCCAAGTCCGGGGATCTGCGGTTACCCGGTGTCTAGCCCCGCAGCCCCCGCCGACCACCCGCGTGCACGCGACTCAGACCACCCCAGGTTCCAGGGAGGCGAGCGCAAAGCCGCCCCGGGGCACGGAAATCACCCGGCACCGCCTTGCCTAAAGCCAAGAACCAACTTTGCTTCCGCTGCAGCGTCCAGCCGTTTGTCCCCACTCCTGGCGGGAGGCGGGCATCCCGTGGCGGGGCATGCGGGGCGCAGTCTAACCCGGCCGCGCCGCCCGCACCCCTGGGAGCAGGTGGCGGGGGGGCTTGGGTCCACCGCGCCGCGTGCGCGCCCTCGGGGAGCCGCTCTGGGACCGTAGCGCGGGACCGTGCTCGCCTCCCAGTTTCCAAACCTGCGCGGCACGTTCAGTTTCGCCCCCTTGCCTGGACCGCTTCTGGTCCCCCGTATGAAAATAAACATTAAAGTCAAAGGGCCCGCAGGGACGCTTTCCCGAGTGGGGACGGGACATCCTTGAGACATTACCGCACCTGTTCTGGGCTCGCTCCTCCCCATTCCACAGAAACTCAAATATTTTCTCCCCGCGGGGGACGATCGGAGTGAATGCGAAAAGCTTTGCTCTTACCTAAGAGTGAGGGTTTGTCAAAACGCGGGGTGGCGGGGCGGGGGGGGGGCGGGTGAGGGAAAAGTTAGAGTCGGGTTCACCCCCAGAAGGAAACCCAGAAAAGTGTGCGGTTTTCCCCTTCCGACGTCCCCCCCAAGTGCCCTCACCTCCCCCCCGCCACCCCCGGGGTCCCTGCCACTTCAAGAATGCCTAGAAGAACTGCGACACTCAAGACAGAGACGGCCGGACAGGCAGAAGGACAGACACAGACGGAGAAGCCGAGCACCTACTGGTTGTGGTAGCCGAGGGGATCAGGGACGCAGAGTTCGGACACGTCCATCAGTCCCGTTTTAGCATTCCCAGTTGGTAGAGAAAAGGCGGCGGGGAGATCACGCGGAAGAGCGAGTGAAGGGCACCGGCGAGGTGCGAGTCCGGGTAGGGGCACGGTGAGCCGGCCAAGGCGGAGTGGGTGGATGGAAGCGCCGCGGCGGGGCGCGAGGGAGGCCGAGAGCCGTGCGCGCCCAGCCCAGAGCTCCCGCACTCGGGCACACACTCCTGTGCGGGCAGAGGGGATGCGAAGCGGTGGAGGCGGCTCGGGCACCAGAGACTTGGAGCCCGCTAACCCTACTGTAGCTTTAAGGCTGGGAGACTGATGTATGGTTTGGCTCCTATTGGCTATCTCTCAGGGGCTGGACTTAAAGTGACAGAATCGAGCTGGGGTGGGGGGAGGGGGGTGAGCCAGAGAGACTTCAATGGAACCAGGCGCTCGCGCGAGGTCCCCACCTCAGGAGGAGTAGGAGAACTGTGCTGTAGAGCCGCAAGGCCTGTCCTCTCGCCATTAAAGAAAAAAAAAAATTTTTTTTTTTTTAGCCCAACTGGCTGGTGGGGCTGGGGACATGAAAGGTGTGCCCCTTATATATCCTCTCCACCCCCAACCCCCAGTCTGATCTTTTAACTGGCAAGTCCAGCAAACTCATCTCAGCCTTTTGGAAGGGGTCTCTTTTTAAATTTAAAAACAAGACCCATTTCTCCTCCCGCCTATCAAAAAGAAGAGGCCAGCTCCTTAGAAATTCAAAGCCTCACACCTGGTGTTTGGTGCATAAAAGTGCAAAGGGTCAGGCCTGTAGGTGAGCCCCAGCAAGAGAGGGGATGCTTCCCTTCCCAGCTCTCATCACCTGGGCCAGTGGGTTCTGAACAGCTCTTACAGGACTAGACGGCAGGGCTTGATGCTATAAAACACTCAAGATGTATACAGTGATGTTCTCTTCATTGGCAACCCTCAGAAATGTTCCCAGGACACAGACACAAGCAAATAAATTCCTGTCTGCTTAGAAAAACACAACTATGGTTAAAACAACCAACTTACCAGCCACATCCACTTCACGGCACAAGTAGACACTTCAACATACACACCTGAATCCCCAGCTACGAACATACCTGCATCCCTGTCTGCTGCTGTCTCCATGAACCCGAGTATTACTGTACCAAAACCAGCTGTAAGTCGAGCCCCAGTCCTTCTTCTGGGGCTTGTCATCTTTTGAGCTGTGCCAGCCACAGGGATAATAATCAATCTGATGATTCAAATGAGTGTGGGGAGGGGATAGGTATAGAATTATTTAAAAGGGAGGGGAAAAAAAGCCCTCAAGAGAGACCATCACCTTATTCTCCTATATTCTACAAAAGACAATGAGCAGTAGGGGGGAAAACATCATTTTATCATCAGAATAAAGTCTAAATGGATTGTAACTGCAGGCAGTGTTCAAGCACTTCAGGAATAAAAGCAGGAGGGTTGTGAGAAACCCCAGGAGGGGCCGGCCGCCGGGGAGGGGCTGGGGAATGGGCGGCAGGACGGCAGATGATACTTGACTTGGATAAATGGAAGCTCGTGCAGGCTGGGAAACCGAGCTGAGGTTTTTCCTCTGTGCTGAAGTGGAGGACCGCGTGGGATTCTCCAGGCTCGGGGCGCTGGCAGGTATCTCACAGAGAGATGGATGAAGACGTCGGCTCTGTCAGTAGAGCCCCCAGCAGCCCTGGATTTTTTTTTTAATCACATAGGTACTTGGTTACATCGGAAATGGAAAGAGGGGTGCAGAGATTCAACCACCATGTCTTGCCAAGACCTCAGACTGGCTTCTCTGCATCCTTTCTGGCCCCTGGAAATCCACTCGCTAAGCACTTAGCAGCCAGGGAGCGCTTTGTAAAATGAACATCCAAAGTCCCCTTCGAAATTTGTTGCATTTAGGAAAGAGACCCCAGTCCTTCCCCATGGCCAACCAGCACCCCCCAGATAACAAGCGCCTATGTGTCTCCACGCCCTGTCTCAGCCCGTGAGGTGGCCCCCTCAGGCTTTGTCCCTGCCACCGAGGACGTCCCAGCTTCCAGATCACATCAGAAGCTTCTGCTATTTGCCTTGCTTCAGGTAATTTATTAGTTTGCAATTATACATATATTGGTATGACAAATACCACCCCCTGCATGCATGTGCGCGTGCGCGCATGCGCACACACACACAAACACACACACACACACACACACACACACACCACTAGACTGTAAGCTCTGTAAGGGCAGGGACCTTGTCTGTTTTTGTTCACTGGAGAATCCCCAGTGTTTACCAGTGCCTGGCACATGGCAGTTGCTTGATTAAAAACTCTGTTGAATGAAATGTCAGACCATAGCAGTTTAGAGTGGGGCGGGGGCCGTCTGCTGTGGGGACAGGCTGGCTGCCCCGCAGGGACTTAGCTCCTAACAGGTTGTTTGAGATCCACTGGGTCTTTTCGGGGGTGCACTTTTTGTAAACTGGAGATAGAGCACACTCAGTGGAGTGTGAAAAGAAAGACAACTTCACAGCTTGGAGTGGATGCAAAGCCACTGGGTGCAAATGAGGGAAAACAGAAAGTCTGTGTTGGTTCAAAACATATACACACTACTGTATATAAAATAGATAACTAACAAGTACCTACTGTATAGCAGAAGGAACTCTGCTCAATATTCTGTAATGGCCTATATGGGAAGAGCATCTACACAAAAGTGGGTATATCTATAACTGATTTGCGTGGCTATGCAGCAGAGAAACACAACACTGTAAATCAACTATACTCCAGTAAAAATTAACATTAAAAAAGCCAGGCTCACGCCCGCACAACTGCTGTCAGCATACAAGGCACAGGGGCACAGGTAGCTAAGGGCCTCACCCCTGCGCCCTAGCTGAGTGTCCTCCAGGGCGAGAAAGAGGTCCCTGAGCTCCAGCCCTCTTTGGTTGTCCTCCTCCTCCGCAGTGACTGTCCAGCCCCATCACACACGGCCCTGGAGCAGAGTTCTTCCTCCCTTCCCTCCATGGCAAGTGTGAGCCTGCAGACTCCACTGCAGGGGAGGAGAGAGCCCACCGGCACGGACACCCTGGGGAACCTGATCCAGCCTGGCAGGGCCAGGCTTCTCCTGTGGTTTCCCAGGCAAGTGTGGCCAGGACACACACTCTTTGTGGGACCAGTTTTTCTCCTCTCCTCTGTCCCCAGCCAGCTCATGGCGGGTGGGGTTCCTTCCCAAAGCCAGGGTGGGTTCCGGGCCTCTAGCTGGAGGGCGAGTGCAGAGGATGCCTGGGCTCTGGTCCTGACCATTTTGCATGGCCTGGCCAAAGTCATCTCTTCTCCAGAAAGCAAAGGTGGTACTGGGGGTTAGAGTCAGGGTGGGCAGATCTCTTGGGCTCCCGCAAGCTCGGAAGTCGTTCGGCCCATCATCTTCTCAATCTTCCACTGCCCACCCGGAGCAGGTACTATTTCTAGTCCACCCCCACCCCAGCAAAAAGCTCTAAGCCACCTCTTTACTCTCCTCTGTCCCCATATTGGCACCCCCAGGTGGGCAAGTCAGCCCAAGGAGAATGGAACAAAAAGCATCGGACACAGGAATTGTGGAGGGTAGAAGGGGAACAGCAACTGACATATTTCTTGTGACACACTCCTTTAAATGGACATTTCTTACATTCACAAGACCTTATGGCTGGGGGGCGGGGGGTGGGAGTGGGGAGGGTTCGGGCAATCATTTAGAACCATCATCAGACTTTATAAATAAGGAAATTTTTAAGTGGCCCTGTGTGGTGGAGTGACCTACCCAAGGTCACACAGTGAAGAACTGACAAAGCATGGATTTCTACTTATTCTATTCCTAATTCTTTGTATGCAGGTCTCTTCACTTTCCCTCCTCCCTCCTTCCCCAAGTTCAAGCTCTCTCCTAAGGAATATTCCACTCTTCCCCAAGTGGAAGAGTGTGGACCCTTCCCCAAGTGGTTTCCTTGGAGTTGGGTTCCAGGAGGCAGATAAATAGGAAAAGATTCCCAGACACTGCTCAGCCTGTTCTGTCCCCCAAACCTATGTTTCCCTGGATACAAAAAGCACCCAGTGTCTCACAAATAGCCGAACCCAGGTCCACACTATCCACCTGCTCTTTCCCATCCCAGTCTGGCTAAGTCCTAGAATGGGCTGTCTGAATGCCTGCACCTGGATCTTGAGGACCACTCAAGCTGCCTAGCCATAATCTATGCAGCTGAACCCAGAGCATCATCCGTTGCCGCAAATGTGGTGAAGATCTCCGCCCTTGGAGCGTGTGCTGTCTCGAGGTGCCTCCCCACCCTGCTCTGACACTGATCTTTTCTGCGCAGGAAACAACAGCAGCAAGCAATGTCTCTCAGATTTCTGAATCCCCTCCCTGCACTGGCTACTCTCCAGCCCAACAATGAGGAGGCTTTTCTCCTCTTTCAAGCCAGGCAACCCAGCAGGAGGACCTGATGGCCTCATCACAAAAGACAAGACCCAATAGGAGTTTCTGGAGATCCTGCCACATTCTCCCTAAGCACAGTGAACCTGAGACACTAATTGTTTATAGCATCCCTGTCCCTCGACAGCATCCACGTTCACCGCACCAAGTTTCCAGGTGAGAACGATGCCTACAAGGCGTGTAGTTACTCCTTACCACCAGCCCAGGAAGGAGAGGGTGCCTCCATGGAACTGTCTGATCACAATCCACGCCAGGGTAAGCACTGTTCCACCCCAGGGTGAGCACTGGGGGAGGTGAGCTGGGAGAGTGCATCCATTGATGGTCCGTGAGGACTAAGATGGGCCCAGCCTGGACAGTGAGCCTGACCTGGGCATCTCTGGGGATCTTGCTGATCAAGCCAGGGCTCTGTGAACTCCTGGCCAGAGAAAATGTCCCCGACCACACACCCCTGTGGGCCCGCTGTCTTCTCAAGGCTTGAATTTTGGGATGTGGAGTTATATCCCCCTGTGCTGGTCAGCAGACTGGCAGCCCACTGGCTGGCACACGTCCCAAGGATCATAATGAACTGATAACGCTAATACAATGCGAGTTTGTGCTCCCATAATAGTCTCCTGCTGACAGATAAATGCTGCGGAAACATGATGGCTTTTCCTGAAGCTGTAAGGGGCTATTATTGGGGCAAGAAGGCTCGTGTCCTGTTGGCACTGCCACTGTGACACCAAAGATGAAATGTGAAGGGGGCTACGTCTTGAGTGGATAAATGCTTGGGGTCCCTCCCACCACTACTATCCACTTCATTATCTGAAACCCCTACCAGGGGTCTTGGAGGAATAACTTCCAGATATTTCAAAGCTCTGTGATTATCATTTTTTTTTCCCTGAGTCTCAAGATTCCATTCTCACTAACACAGCTGCATGGCATATTGAAGTTCTCTGTGTGCCCAAAAGATTCCTTTCCCTGTGCAAGATGGCAACTGCAGTGAGCAGGCAGGAAGGTGAGACGTGTCCCTCCAAAGAAACAGAGATCTTTCCCCTTCCTCATCTCCCGGAGAATAGGAACACATCATGACTCTAAGAGCTTTGCCACCTGCCAAATTTTGGGAAGAAGAGAGAGGAACAGGAGGGGGAGTACAAAGAGAGGAAGAAAGAGGAGGTACAGAACAAGGAGGAGGGTCAGTGGAGAAGAAGAATGTACCTTGATAGCGCCTGGTACCTAAAAGGCATTAAACGACTCGCTATTGACTGAATGAATGAGCTGCCTAATTAAGTATTTTCCATTACAGTGGATGGTGGATTTTTATCAAAACTAATAACAAAGAAATCTGACCTTACTTTCATCTGTGTCACATATTAATTTATCACCCAATTTCTTGTGGCTTTTGCATCAGTTTGTGCATAAAACATGGTCCATTTCAAATATCAAACAAGCGGTTTGTTTCTAGGACCTTATCATCAGTAAAAGGCCAGATTTTCTTTGACGATAGCTTTTTGTTTTTTAATATATTTGTATTTTTTTCAGAGTTATGTTTTATTCAGTGGGAATTTTTAGAACTGCAAGCCCCCAAGACAGCATCTCAAGTGGCCCAGACAGAACTGCTCTGAGGAGGCGAGGGAAGGAGCCAAAACATACAGAAGTTTTGCAACGAAGGACAGGTGGGCTGAACATCAAAAGATGATTGTTAATTCAAGGAAGCCAGATATCTCGAGTTAAGGAATTTAGCGTTTTTCTATGTATGGGAAGATGCAAGAGTCTGAGCTCACTGAAATCATTCCCTTCCTGTGCTGGATGACAGTTTTAACTGCCAAAGTCTCATGGTCAACAACTGGCCACAGAAGGAATGAAGAATTTGTTTGGCAAACTCAACAAATTATGCCTCCTGGTACATTTCTACTCTCAGAGACAATTACCTCAAAGAAATTATTAAATATGTGAAACTTTGGGAAAATTAATTGTAAGCTAACACACACGTGTTAAGTGTTGCCATTTAGTGGGAAACAAAGAAACGTGTTGGCTGAGCCTGTCTCCCTAGCGTTAATGATATAAAAGTCAACACGGGGAACGCTGAAACACGATTTCATTTCCTAATGGCTCAATTAAGGTAGAACTTCTTATTTCATTATTCTTTAGAATAAATGCATTTCATTTTTGCTCTAGTAAAATGTTTTATGGAGAGGGAAAAACAGCGCATGCTTTTAGGTTTTAGGAAAAATCAAATGTAAGTGTTTTATAAACTGTAAAGTGCTCAAGCTATGTAAAACATGATTAAGATGAGAGCTTTCGACTGTGTTTTTACATCAGAAACGTGCTGGCCAGCAGTTACCTTCCCAAATGTAAATTGTAATGAAGCCAGTCGCATCAGTGAAGTCCGCACAGCCCGGAAAGAGGTAATTATGAGTGTGTGCTTGTTAAGCCACTTCACTCAGGTCCCACTCTTTGTGATCCCATGGACCGTAGCCTCCCAGGCTCCTCTGCCCATGGGATTCTCCAGGCAGGAATACCAGAGTGAATTGCCATGCTCTCCTCCAGGGGATCTTCCAAACCCAGGAATCAAACAAACCTGCCTCTCTTATGGCTCCTGCATTGGCAGGTGGGTTCTTTACCACTAGCGCCACCTGGGAAGCAGTTATGAACGGGTTAGTACCAATTCCAGATGAAGGCTCCAGCCTTGGGGCCAGGGCCTCCCCTTACAACTTCATCCCTCGTAAACAATTAGCAACAAGCTTCACTAGAACTCCTGTCTTAGAAGGCTTTGCCTTTCCAAGAAGAACTAGGTAAGGCAGGAAGGGAAACTGCAGGAGGACCAAAGAAGGTTTAGAGAAATAGAGAAGAAGGCAGTCAACGGTACAAGATTTAATATGGATAAACACCGGTAATACACTTGTCAGCAATGACCCTAGAATGAGCCAGACTGTAGGAGAGCTGGTGGAAGGGCAGCGATGCAGAGAGAGATCGGGGTCAGGACAGATAGCACATCAAGCATGGGCCTCCAGCTCAATGGCATGATAAACACTGCTTTGGGGTAATTCTACAAAACCCAGCCGAGCAAGGAGCAGCCATAATTCCTCTTTACTCTCTCTTACTACAGGCACTGATGGAATTTTATGCGCAGCCCAAGGGACTTGCTTTGAAAGCAGACTGGAAGGGTGATGAGGAAAGGACTGGAAGAGTGGTGAAGAAGGTGTCGAGGCCTCCCGAAGGCTGTCTGAGCCCCACACGGCGAGGGACAGACGTGGGACCATGTGGGATGGGTTGCCCCTCTGCACTGAAGGTCAACACCTGTGTTCAGAGCCTGAGTCGCACGCGCACACTGCAGGCGTCGTCGATGGTCCCCTCGACCGCCTCCTTTTTCTCTCTGGTTCAGCACCCCACTCAGGCTGAGTCTCACCTCCATGTCCAGTCCACGAGGGCTGGTTTAGTGAGGGTCCCAGACGATGCACCCTAGAAGCTCAGGAGGGTAGCTCCCTGAATTCTTCCCTTTTTTTCCCTGCCCTCTGAGCACTGTTTCCTGGTGTGGTTTCTCTTTATACGCCCTCCGGAAGAGACATGCACGCCAGACACCCTGCTAAGCAGGTGGTGGCCAGCACAGTAGGCATCACATCACTTTGCTTGGCATCTGACCTGACCTCCCTCCCCTTCCCGTCGCCCTCCCTTCCCAGGCCTTATACTTCTCCAATGAAGTGTCAGCATTTTGTGTGTGTGTTTCTTCTTTTTCTGTCTTTTATTTATTTTAATTGGAGGATAATTACTTTACAATATTGTGATGGCTTTTGCCGTACATCAACACGAATCAGCTGGCCTCCGGCTCTGTTTTCTAGCTGAGATCAAGACTGAATCAGCAAGTGGCTCAGGGCCACTGACTTTCTCACAGTTCACACTATTTTATTATTTACTATGCCTTGCTTGGTTGGGGAGGAGGAGCGTAATGAGTGCGATGATTGATGGGTTATGACGGGTGGGCACTGCACTAGTAACAGCCTCACTGGCTTACAAAGGCGTAGGTGGACCTTGCCACACCCACCCATTCACCCATCCATTCAGTCTGCTTGGTTCCAGTTCAGTTGCCAAGACATTCAAGTCAATGGTGTCGTCTGAAGCCAACCGTCAGGACCCCTGGCCCAGCATCCCTTCTCCACCGCCCTCTCTTCCAGTACATGCTGTGCTCTCCCTTCTCCCTGGTTTTCTTCATCCTGAGCTGAGCCACTTCCTGGGGTGACCACGTGTGCACCCACCCAACTCTGTGCTTAGTTTTAGCCTCAAGCACCGGGAAAGTCCAGGGGCTTCAGGAATAGGTCTATGGTCTCACGTGGCAAAGTCTCCAGGGGCAGGTGGTTTCCTCTTTTGGGTGGGCTGTCCTTAGCATACTGGCTGTCACCTTCGCCTGATCCCCCTAGAGGTGAAGCTTGCTTCTCGTGGCGTAGGTACCACTTCCTCATCCAACATGTCCAAAGCTGGGAAGAGGGTGTGTGCATATGTGAGTTTATGCTGGGAGAAATGTCCCCCCTGTGTCTCTAGTTTGTTTGTCTTGATTTGATTTGATTCCAGAGGAAAATCTTTCTTCCCCACTGCAGCAGACTTATCCTCACGTCTTCTCAGCCAGAATCCAGAACCACACTCACCCTAAACCAGTCACTGTCAGAGAAGAAATGATTGCCGTGATTGGTTTAAAATACATTTACTCCCTGAAGTGGGGGGAGAGGCTCTCTGCTCCTGAGAACATTAATGTTCAGTGACAAGCAAGATTCCCTTCTGTTACAGGAGGAAGCAGGAAAGGCTATTGGGTGAGCAACCAACAGTGTCTGCCACACCTGGGCCGTACCATCGGCAAATTGGTGGCGATTGGCTGCCCATGGATGCAAGCAAGAAGGGGGTCACCATCTGACGGGATGTAAAAACAGTGTAAAGCTAACTCTTAAGCCATGCTACGTTGTGTTCTCACCTTGCTGCAGCAAGTCGAAACAATGTCAGTGATAAAACGCTCTTCCTAGGACTTCCCTGAAATCTAGTGGTTCAGACTCTGCTTTCAGTGCATCCTATGCAGGGTGTGTGGGTTCGATCCCCGGTCAGGGAATTAAGAACCCACATGCTGTATGGCATGGGCCAAAAAAAGGCAAAACAAAACTGTTGCAGTTGCTGTTGGGTTTTAATAATATATGTACTCTTCAAAATAACATATTCTTATTACTTGTTCTTTAATACAAATTGCATTCCACCTGAAGGTAATAAGTCAGCCACACACACACAAACTTAGCTCTAGGGGTGTTTCAAGAGTCCATTCTTAAAAACGTGGGTTCAACCAAGCTCACTTAAGGCCTGTCTGTGTCTTGACCCCTGTGGTACTTCCTAAACACATCCTTGTGTTTAAATGGTAAATTCAAAGTAAACAATGACAGCACAGGGATTTCTAGAGACAGGGAAAGAACTCGACTTACTTCAGTCTTGTTATTCTATGTGAAATTTTTATTTGCATTTAAAATTTAAAACAGTGAAACAGAACTGTGAGATGTAATATTCGCAAGCTCAAATATTAGTTTTTACATGAAAAATCTTACTGGATTTGAATAATAACATTGAAACATTGAAATGTGTTCATGATTTTGAACTGTTTATTTTTAGATTATTAACAGTCAGGAAAATAATGATTATTATAATGACCACTTGATTATATCCCAGTGTAAATTGGTTGTAGAGGATGGCAGATCCGGGTATCAAATATTCAGGGTCTGCCCACCCTATTGTCTGTTGTTCTGTCTCTTCCTGCCCCCAGCTGGGCTGGCGGTCCTGAGAAACAGAGAAAGGTGACTGACCACATTTTCCTAGGGTATCTTTAAGGGATACCTCCCTTGTGGCTCATCTGGTAAAGAATCCACCTGCAATGCACAAAACCTGGGTTTGATCCCTGGGTTGGAAAGATCCCCCGGAGAAGGGAAAGGCTACCCACTCCAGTATTCTAGCCTGGAGAACTCTGTGGATTGTATGGTCCTTGGGGTCGCAAATAATCGGACACGACTGAGCGACTTTCACTTTCACCTTCATCTTTAAGGGAACCATCTCCAAATAGGTCATCAGTAACCATCCCTGTGGGCTTCCCTGGAAGCTGTGGGCTTCTCTGGTAGCTCAGCTGGTAAAGAATCAGCCTGCAATGCAGGAGACCCTGGTTCAATTCCTGAGTCTGGAAGATCTACTGGAGAAGGGATAGGCTACCCACTCCAGTATTCTTGAGCTTCCCTAGTGGCTCAGATGATAAAGAATCTGCCTGCAATGTGAGAGACCTGGGTTCAATCCCTGGGTTGGGAAGGTCCCCTGGAGGAGGGCATGGCAACCACTCCAGTATTCTTGCCTGGAGATTTCTGTGGACAGAGGAACCTGGTAGGCTACAGTCCATGCAGTCTCAAAGAGTTGGACATGACTGAGTGACTTACACTTTCACTTCAACCATCCTTGAGCCCAGAAGGTGTCCACACAGCCCCTCAGCACCTTCAGTTTGTCTCCATTTACTCTATCTTCCTCCAATTGAATAATTCTGCCTGTGATCTCATACCAACAATAAAGACAGAAACTCTATTTCTTATTTATGATACGATAGATTCTTTCTTTTCGTCCATCACTAATATTGTAGCATTTTCATTTTCTCCTCTTTTTCCATTGCTCACTGAAGAACACCAACTCTAATATGACTGACTGTTCAGTGATGGGGGTGGAGGGGGTGGTGGGGAAGGACCATTTATTGAGCATCACTCTGTGCTGGGCACTCAGCACTGTTCTGTTCTGACTCAAGGTTATCCACCCCACTTCACATCTGAGCTGGGTGTCATTACTTTCATTTTATTTGTTGAGGAGGGACTGGCTACCCACTCCAGTATTTTTGCCTGGACAATCCCGTGAACAGAGGAGCCTGATGGGCTACAGTCCATGGGGTTGCAAAGAATCAGACATGACTAAAATGACTGAGCACTAGCACACAGCCGATTAACAATGTTGTGATAGCTTCAGGTTAACAGCGAAGGGACTCAGCCAGCCATCCATATATATGTATCTATTCTCCCCCATCTATTTGCCATGAAATGATGGGACCGGATGCCATGATCTTAGTTTTCTGAATGTTGACTTTTAAGCCAGCTTTTTCACTCTCCTCTCTCACTTTCATTAAGAGGCTCTTTAGTTTTTCTTTACTTTCTGCAATAAGGGTGGTGTCATCTGCATATCTGAGGTTATTGATCATGATCACAGCATCTGGTCCCATTACTTCATGGCAAAGAGATGGGGAAACAATCAAAACAATGACAGATTTTATTTTGGGGGGCTCCAAAATCACTGCAGATGGTGATTGCAGCCATGAAATTAAAAGACACTTGCTCCTTGGAAGAAAAGCTATGACAAACCTAGACAGCATATTGAAAAGCAGAGACACTACTTTACCGACAAAGGTCCATCTAGTCAAGGCTATGGTTTTTCCAGGAGTCATGTATGGATGTGGGAGTTGGACTATAAAGAAAGCTGAGTGCCGAAGAATTGATGCTTTTGAACCGTGATGTTGGAGAAGACTCTTGAGAGGCCCTTGAACTGCAAGGAAATCCAACCAGTCCATCCTAAAGGAAATCAGTCCTGAATATTCATTGGAAGGACTGATGCTGAAGCTGAAACTCCAATACTTGGGCCACCTGATTTGAAGAACCAACTCCTTGGAAAAGACCCTGATGCTGGGAAAAATTGAAGGCGGGAGGAGAAGGGGACGACAGAGGATGAGATAGTTGGATGGCATCACCAACATGATGGACATGAGTTTGAGTAAGCTCCAGGAGTTGGTGATGGACAGGGAGGCCTGGCGTGCTGCAGTCCATGGGGTCACAACGAGTCAGACACGACTGAGCGACTGAACTGAACTGATTCTCCCTAAACTTGCCTCCCATCTAGGCTGCCGCATAACTTTGAGCAGAATGCCAAAGGGTGAATTTTAACTTTCTATGACTTGGAGAAGGTGAAGGCAGCAGGAAGAAGACAGGAGTGGTGAAAAGAAAGACAGTCTACTGCCAAGCCCCGCTTTGGCCCCATTAGGGCCAATTTGCTTGGTTGGAGCAGGTTCAAATCGGCAGCAATTCTGAAATCACCTGGATGCATGGGAATAGTTTCCGCAAACACCCAAGATAGCAGGATGCCCCCTCTGGATGGAGAATAAAGTCCCTAATAAAACAAGGAGGGCTCCTTACCCCATATTCCCTCCCTTTACAGTCTGAAAGGCCATCATGATATCAAACAGGTGGATTTATTTTCCTGTTTCTTCCAACACCCACCAATGCACATTCCCTTTTGTTCCTTGGAGCCTAGCTACCCCAGCCACTCTACCGGGGAGACTCACTTCTTGCCCCAGAAAATGCGTCTGTACAGAGATTTAGATTCAGAAACTCTTAACTGACAGCCAGTATGAGGGGTCACGGGAGAGGGACTTGCCCATCAACAGGAATGTTTTTGCCTATGGGATCATAAAGCATCATTTTAAAGCAGTGGTTTTCAAACTTCAAAAAAGAGCCCCAGAGAGTCTTTCATGGGATGGAAGTGTACGCAGCACTGTTACATAAAGCAGCAAAAAGCAGCTTGTTATGTTTGATGAGTTATCCCAGTCTCAGTCCTTCACCAACACCTCCAGGAAGTCCATGAACCACCTCTATGGAACCTCCAAGCCCCTTTGGAACATTCTTTGACAAAACGATCTCTCTAAAAATCAGTGTTCTCTCCCCTCCTACATTGTTGGTGGGAAGGTAAATTGGTACAGCCTCATGGAGAACAGTACGGAGGTTCCTTAAAAAACTAAAAATATAGCTACTATATGACCCTGCAGTCCCACCCCTAGGCATATATCTGGAGAAAAACATGATCCGAAAGGATACAAGCACCCCAATTGCAACACTGTTAAATTGCAACACTGTTTAGGATAGCCAAGATGTGAAAGAAACCTAAACATCAATCACCAGAGGAATGGTTAAAGAAGATATACACACACACACACACACACACACACACACACACACACACACAGGAATATTACTCAGTCGTCAAAACAGAATGTAATAATGCCATTTGGAGCAACATGGATGGATCTAGAGATAGTCATACTGAGTGAAGTAAGTCAGACAGAGAAGGAGAAATATTGCATGGCATTCTATATGTGGAATCTAAAAAGAAATTGTACACATGAACTTATTTATGAAAGAGACTCACAGACTTAGAGAACGAACTTACAGTTGCTGGGGGGGGGTGGCGGTGAAGAATGGGAGGAAGGGATAATTAGGGAATCTGGGATCGACATACACATGACTATGTTTAAAATGGATAACCAACAAACACCTACCGTATAGCACATGGAACTCTGCTTAACGTTATGTGGCAGCCTGCATTGCAGGTGGATTCTTTATCGCTGAGCCCCTGGGGAAGCGACTTTGTACCATACCTGATTTGAAATCCACCTGTACTTCATGACACTGTTTGAGAACCAGCCACGGTTCGATACTCATACAGTACATGGTACCTGTACTGTACCCATCATGGGGGGAGGAGTTTTGGGGAGAACGGATACATGTATATGTATGGCTGAGTCCCTTTGATTGTTAGTTGGCTATGGTGAAAGTGAAGTTGCGCAGTCATGTACGACTCTTTGCGATCCCATTGACTGTAGCCTACCAGGCTCCTCTGTCCACAGCATTTTCCAGGCAAGAGTACTGGAGTGAGTTGCCATTTCCTTCTCTAGGGGATCTTCCCGACTAGGGGATCGAACCCAGTCTCCCACATTGCCGGCAGACGCTTTACCCTCTGAGCCACCAGGGAAGCTCCCTGTTGGTTGGCTATACCCTGATACAAAATAAAAGTTTTTTTTTTTTTTAAGAACAGGAAAAGGTATATTAAAAAACAACAACAACACTGTTCTCCAAACAGCATTGAATCAATCAACAAATAAATAAATAAAACAAGAAACAGCTCTACTACAAATCAGACCCTGGCCTAGAATGGCATCCCCTTTGGAGGGGAAGTTAGAGGAAAAGTTGCAACCTGCCCAAACACCTTGCTTTTTTGTATCAATGCCCTTTGCCACTCAGAATGAGACCAACCCCATTCAGGTGGCCGCATATGTGAGCAAGGACCAAACTTGTCATCATGGGTAGTACAACTGGCTGGTTCCCAAACAGTGTCATGATGTACAGGTGGATTTCAAACCAGGTATGATATGAAGACGCTTCCCCAGTGACTCAGCGGTAAAGAGTCTGCCTGCAGTGCAGGAGACGCAGGAGAGATGGGTTCAGTCCCTGGGTTGGGAAGATCCTCTGGAGGAAGGAAGGGCAACCCACTTCAGTATTCTTGCTCGGAAAATCCTGTGGAGAGAGGAGCCTGGTAGGCTACAGCCCATTGGGTTGCAAAGAGTCGGACACGACTGATGTCTGAGCACACACACACAATATGAAGTCAGTTACCAGGAATGTTAATATTGGTAAAGTCTCCAGATTTGCAAGCATAATATTCGTAATCATTTAGTATGTAGTACTATTAAATGGCACTTAATAATATCACTTGCATTCACTTGTGTGGG
The DNA here is from genome assembly GCF_029378745.1 of Bos indicus. Classification (NCBI taxonomy): domain Eukaryota; kingdom Metazoa; phylum Chordata; class Mammalia; order Artiodactyla; family Bovidae; genus Bos; species Bos indicus. The sequence goes on along the minus strand of NC_091769.1, from coordinate 87,490,968 downwards.
AAGTGCTTTTTTGAGTAAGAGCAGGTGTGAATCAAGATACAACTAATGTTTGTGAATTACAAGGAATGCTCTGATGCTGATGGGAAACAACCTCTAGGGAAATGCCTCCTGCTGTCTGTGTCAGGGGAAGCAGTTAGGAAGCACCAGTGAAGAGTCTGCCACTGGCGTCGGGGTGGTCTGAGCTCCAGCTCTCACTCTGTCCTTCATCAGCTCCGTGATCCCGGGATAACATGTAACCCTCTTATTCACGTTTCCTCTGTCTTTAAAATGGTTTGCTGCATGGTAGTGTGGGTACACACTTCTGTGGTGACTCAGACAGCAAGGTGTCCACCTGCCGTGCGGGAGCCCCGGGTTCCATCCCTGGGTCGGGAAGATCCCCTGGAGAAGGAAATGGCAACCCACTCCAGTTTTCTTGCCTGGAAAAATCCCATGGATGGAGGAGCCTGGGAGGCCCCAGTCCGTGGGGTCACAAAGAGTCGGACAAGACTGAGCGGCTTCACTTTCAGGCTTTCAGTGTGGTGTAATGCTCTTTGCTCAGTCGCTGGCACAGAATCTGTGACCAACAGACATTGGCTCCACCCTGTCCTTTCCCAAATGGGGGTCCAGACCTCAACTCTGTCTCTCCTAGGGATATCTTCTCCCCAGAACACATTCACTGTCCACATTGCATTTAGCCCTCCAGAAAACACGACAACTGAGGCTAAGGTGGTTGTTGTTGTTTAGTTGCTAAGTCATGTCTGACTCTTTGGGAACCCATGGGCTGCAGCCCAGCAGACTCCTCCGTCCATGGGATTTCCCAGGCAAGAATACTGGAGTGGGTTGCCACTTCCTCCTCCAGGGGATCTTCGAAACCCAGGGATCGAACCTACTTCTCCAGCATTGGCAGGAGGATTCTTTACCACTGAGCCACTGAGCCAGCCCATACAAGTCCCGCTCACAGCATCCCTCTCTGCTCTACTGCTGCTCCTGATCCTGTGGGTCTGGAGATGGAAGGCTTTGCAGCAGCATCTTCCAAGCTGTGATGGGAGCACGACTCCTCTTAGCCTGGCCACCCTCTGCCCAGCCCTCACCATGAGCTTCCCAACCGCAGAGTCCAAGTGTGGAATGCCTGGTCTATCATGGTGAGCCGCAGATTCTCATGCAATATCAAGGTCAAGACCACACAGTTAGGACCACCCACTAGAGATGCCTTTGAGTCTGCTTTTAATTTTTGCTGTGATTCAAACTTGGAATTTCATGCCTACCCAACACTCCACTGGAATCTGAGTCTTTCAACAGGGGTCAAAGGAACTGCCATTCCTATAGACTCTGAGGCTTACTCCATCCTTGTAAATCCTCTTACACACCAGTTAATAGCATCAGGTGTCACCCAGGCAACCCTCAGAAATGTGCATACTACTCTCACTTCTTAATCTTGGAAGAAGAGCCATCAATACGTGAAAATCCACCTCCTGGCCATTCCTTCTCCAAAGGACCAGTTAAGAGGTAATGAAGAGACCAGAGTGGCATAGTCTCCTACAGCTGGACTCACTTCACCTCACTGAGTGGCAGAGAAGGGACTGACTACCTGAGCTGGCCTTGCACCCCAGCCTCTCGTCTCAAGCGACCTCTCAACACCTTGAATGGCCTTAGACAGGAGCCCAGGCAGAGAGGTGTGTGAGCCCTGGACCCCACCTGTCTGGGCCCTGGGTAACCGAGTCATCTTGGAGATGTGTTGGGACCATCTCCAATGTAGGAAGGTCTTGGTGTAATGAAAACACAGGAATGGCTTCTCAAATGTATCCTTTTTACGATTCCATGACCAACAATGTGAGACAGTCTGCAGGAAGGCCGAATGGCAGCCGCTCCAAGCAGGGTGCAAGCTGTGTGTGGGGGTGGGGGCCGTGGCGGCGAGGGGCTTGCCATCTCAAAGCCCCTGCTGGACACTATCTCGTGGGTCTAGTGAGGTCGTGATCAGAGGCACAGCAGTACCTTCCATCTGGTGAGGGGGAAATAAAGAAAGTCAGGCCACCTTCTGGGTAACACTCCTGGGTCCCTTCTTGCTGCTGTGTGTGTGGGGTGGGGGTTGTGGAATAAACAGATAATAAAGATTAATAGCGTGTCCTTGCAGTTCAGGATGGAACAACTCAGAAAGGCAGGCATGTGCAAACAGATCTGAGACCAGGGGACAGAACCAGAGTGAATCTTTATCTTCTGTTAAGGCTGCTTCCATGAAATGCCAGCCAATACAACAGAGCTTCATGATACAGCAGTCCACGAAGCAGCAGACTGGATGGGGTGCCCCACAGTCTCTGAGGTGCCTCGTTGACTCGATGAGGTGCCCTAAAGAGGAAGGGAGACCATTAGCCCCTGCCCGAACGTTCACAGGTGAGCAGGCCAGGATCCGCTGCAGAGACCCAGGTGTCTCAGATCCTCAGGGAGGGAGCAGGGGTGAAGAACGAGAACCCACAGGAGGAAATCTGGGTACCAACAGGAGCCCTACAGAGTCATGTAACCATCAGGCGGAGCTGCGTGGGGTGGGATCGCCACCCTCACACTCCAGGTGGCCCCCAGAGAAGAAGAGCAACACGACAGGGTGACAAGGACGCCAGTAGAGCACTCTCAGCTGGTCACCCTCTCCCAGAGGAGGCAGGAAGAGCAGCCTCTGGACAGCTTCCCACCCATGAGGCCTCAAAGGGCTTCTGCAGCACCCTCAGGCCACCCTAGACTGACCCCAGCCCGCCCAATCTTCAGTTCAGTTCAGTGCTCAGTCGTGTCCGACTCTCTGCGACCCCATGGACTTCAGCACGCCAGGCTTCCCTGTCCATCACCAACTCCCAAGTTTACTCAAACTTATGTCCATTGAGTTGGTGATGCCATCCAGCCATCTCATCCTCTATTGTCCCCTTCTCCTCCTGCCCTCAATCTTTCCCAGCATCAGAGTCTTTTCCAAGGAGTCAGTTCTTCACATCAGGTGGCCAAAATATTGGAGTTTCAGCTTCAGTATCAGTCTTTCCAATTAATATTCAGGACTGATTTCCTTTAGGATGGACTGGTTGGATCTCCCTGGAATCCAAGGGACCCTCAAGAATCTTCTCCAACACCACAGTTCAAAAGCATCAATTCTTCCACGCTCAGTTTTCTTTACAGTCCAACTCTCACATCCATACATGACTACTGCCTGATCGTAGCCACTCCTTTTTTCCTAATACATCCCTTGTAGAAAAGTCAGAAAGCAAGGAGGGGTGGCCCTGGATCCAGCCACACCTGAGGATAGGATCTGCAGAGAAGTGAGCCTTGGGCTTCTGCTTCTCTCAGTTGGATTTCTTCCATTCCATCTAAGCCACCAGGGAAGCCCTCTTTCATCCCCAAGGCCCAGCACACCCAGCTCTTTGTGTCTTGCTTCCTGGATGGTTCCCCACTGCTCACCTCCGCCACCCTGTTGTCCCCTTCTCCTCTCTTCTCCAGCCTGCCTTCCCTAGGGACTCCCTCCTCCACCAACCCTGCCTACGGAATCCATCCTTTCCCTGGGCTGCCCACGCAGCCTGCCCTGGGATCTTTACTCCCTGCCACTGCTGCAGACAGTTCCAAGAAGGGGGAGGGTGGTGACTGGGTGCCCACCAGCTCTGCCTGCACAGGGCCAGGGGGAGCATGGTGACTGGGTGCCCACCAGCTCTGCCTGCACAGGGCCACATGCTCTGCTCCTGGGCCCCCGTCCATACATCCATGTGTAAGCCACAGGGCTTTGGGTGGGCCACAGGGACAGTGACCCTACTGACCTTGGAGGGTGGTTCTGAGGATGAACTGAGACGAGGCACACACAGCTCCCAGCATAGTGACTGGCCTAGGGTAAGTCCTCAATAAACTACTGTTCCTTCACCCCCTAAAAAGGCACTCACTTGAGTCTAAAGGTACAATACCAGGCATCCTGATTTGTACCTCCCTCATTCTTGAATGCTTTTGCCTCTATGTCCCTTTCACACCTGGCAACACCAACATGAGCTTTGGCTAGAGTTTTTGGAAGGCATTGGTAAGGCCAATGAAAATCAATTCCTTCCGCACAGAGCCAAGTGCCAGATGACTGGAGGCACTGACACCTTCTGGTGTGATAGAATTATGATCAGCAAGACCTAACACCAGCTTTGGTTTTGCAGAAGGAAGACACTCATGGCCCTCCCCTACCATTGTGCTTGGAATCCCAGAGGGTTATCTTAGGGCAGTGACTCTCAAAGTGGGTTCCACAGACCAGCAGCGTCACCATCACCTGGGAATTTGCTAGAAATGCAAATTCCTAGGCCCACCCTAGACCTAGGTGGGATCCAACACTACATATTAACAAGCAGTCAAGTCATCCAGAAGATTTGGATGCATGTTCTGGTTTGGAAACCACAAATCTGAGGCTTCACAACCATTAGGTACTGCTGCTGCTACTGCTAAGTCACTTCAGTCGTGTCCGACTCTGTGTGACCCCATAGACGGCAGCCCACCAGGCTCCCCCATCCCTTGGACTCTCCAGGCAAGAACACTGGAGTGGGTTGCCATTTCCTTCTCCAATGCATGAAAGTGAAAAGTGAAAGTGAAATCGCTCAGTCGTGTCCGACCCTCATCGACCCCATGGACTACAGCCTTCCAGGCTTCTCCATCCATAGGATTTTCCAGGCAAGAGTACTGGAGTGGGGTGCCATTGCCTTCTCAGCCTTCCTGTTGTCCAGGTCTTTGGCTTCAAACGATCCCAGAGAAAAGGACTTTTAAAAACAGTGATTACTAATTTTTAACAAAAGGAAATTTTAGGAGAAAAAGAAACCCGTACTAATCATTAGGCTACAGTTCAGAGTGTGTCCAATTAAACATGAAGTGGTCAGCCTTTCTGTGTTTTAATATATCATTTTTTTTCTTTTCGTTTTCAGCTTCTCGTTGAAGTAACATACGTACAGAAATGTCCACATATCCCAAGTGTACAGTACATGGAATGTTCATGACATGAATACATCTATGTACCCAGCACCTGGGTGCAGACGTTGAACACTGTCAGCAGTCCAGATGCCCCTTTCTGGCCACCATCCCTGCCTCATTCGTTTCCTTATTTTTTTTTTAATTGTAGGAGTATTTCAATCACAGACAATTATTTTAAAGAAAAAAGAAAAAAAGGAAAGTGAAGTCGCTCAGTCATGTCCAACTCTTTGCGACCCCATGGACTGTAGCATGTCAGGCTCCTCCATCCGTGGGATTTTCCAGGCAAGAAATTTTAAAGAAAGTCACCATACACCAGAATTATTACGGTTGTCACTCATTCCCTTCGGCACATACATTTTATGTCGTTTAATATTTTAGTTACAATGCACACATGTTCCCAGTTGTTACACACACTTCATAAGCATCACTTTAAAAGAGTCCAAGGACTTCCCTGGTGGTCCAGTGGTTAAGACTCTGCCTTCCAATGCAGGGGACACGTGTTGGATCCCTGGTTAGGAAGTTAAGATCCCACATGCTGCAGGGCAATTAAGCCCATGCACCCCAATGAAAGGTCTCATGAGCCACAGCTAAGACCCACCACAACCAAATAAATAAATAAAAGGATCCAGTGTGATACCATCACATCAAAGTCTCCATTTATTTCACCATTCTCCCATATTTAGGTTGTCTCCAACTGTTCGCTTCTGTAATGAACCTCTCTGGGCCTCCTGCTTCCTTCTTCCCTGGAATGAGACTGCCTTAGAATCAGCTCTCATAAGTGACATTACTGAGTCAAAGGCTCTGAATATTTTACTGGGGCTCTTTATTATTTGTACTGTTTTTTAAATACAAACTCCATTTCGTTTTGGTTAATAGTTCTGCACATTTCTGAGCTCCTCCCAGCATCTTACATTTCTGGGTAGAGATTCTTCTCTCCCACCCTTCTGTGAACTCAGAAGACTTTTGATAACCAAGGGGAGGAGTGGGGAATGCTAGTAAATTACAGCGCCTTCACATTAAGCTGCTGAGCAGCTGGGTAGGACATCAGGCAGGAGCCCAGACCACCCTCTCCCAGGTGCATGTGGGGAGGAGAGGGCTTTCCAGGATAGTGGAAGCCTTCCCTGGGGACCATCCCTCCTGGTGGTTCAGCTGGTAAAGCAACCACCTGCAAAGCAGGAGCCCCGGGTTTGATCCCTGGGTTGGGAGGATCTCCTGGAGAAGGAAATGGCAATCCACTCCAGTGCTCTTGCCTGTAAAATCCCATGGATGGAGGAGCCTGGTAGGCTACACAGTCCATGTGGTCGAAAAGAGTCGGACACAAATGAGCGACTTCACTTTCACTTTCCCCAGAGAGCCCCTCAGGAAGCTCTTAGTGGCCACAGGAAGTTGAACAAACCTGTTCCTCTCCTCAGGAGACAGAGATCGTGATGCAGACAGTTGGACAAGGGAGCTGCTGCTGCTGCTGCTAAGTCGCTTCAGTCATGTCCAACTCTGCTCGATCCCATAGACGGCAGCCCACCAGGCTCCCCCATCCCTGGGATTCTCCAGGCAAGAACACTTGTGTGGGTTGCCATTTCCTTCTCCAATGCATGAAAGTGAAAAGTGAAAGTGAAGTCGCTCAGTCGTGTCTGACTCTCAGCGACCCCATGGACTGCAGCCTTCCAGGCTCCTCCATCCATGGGATTTTCCAGGCAAGAGTGCTGGAGTGGGGTGCCATTGCCTTCTCCAGGACAAGGGAGTAGGACCCAGTTAAAGCCACAGAGCGATTGCAGGGCTGTGTGTGGGCCAGGTGGGACAGGAGTGTTCCTTATCCATGTGCTGCTTCTTCTCATTCCCAGGGACTCTCCTCTTCCCCTTGAGGGATGGGCAGTGCCAGGAGGGTAGGATGAGTCTCAGGGAAGCTCAGAGCTGGGAGGTCTGAGTGGAGAGCACTCATCTGGGGCCATGAGACACTGGCAGGCCCCCCCAACCCCTAGCCCAGGCCATGAGCCAAAAAAGTGGGATGGAAAAGATAGGCTGCGGGGTGTAAATGAAAACTTTCATTCTGTCATCCTGGAGACAGAATAACAGTGGTGGAGAGCAGTTTCCAGAGTTAATTCTCTGAGCTTCCTTGTGTATGAGGTGAGGTGAAGCCGCTCAGTCGTGTCCGACTCTTTGTGACTCCATGGACTGTAGCCTACCAGGCTCCTCTGTTCATGGGATTCTCCAGGCAAGAGTACTGGAGTGGATTACCATTTCCTTCTCCAGGGGATCTTCCCGACCCAGGGATCGAACCCGGGTCTCCTGCATTGGAGGCAGACTCTTTAACCTCTGAGCCACAGGGTTCTTATGAGGATGAATGAGTCAACACGAGGAAATAACTTAAGCACATCCAGTAAACCCCCCTGTCCACACCGTGGGGGCCTATGCTTTGACTTGAAGACACAGCCAGTGGAGAAGGGTAAGACGTGTCTGTGATGCCCTTCCCGCCATCACTCATGAAATCCTAACCCTGTCCCCAGCTCCCCTGCCTCCCCATTCATTCATTAGTCCATTTCTGGTGGAGGGGGGACGGGGGCCCCGGAGCAGATAAAGTCCATGACCGCCACACTGGCAACTTCTATCTCAGCCTCCTTGGCTCCAGCTGGATGCTGAGGGGACACTCCACTTTGCTGGGGCCTAGGGAGTCCCCAGCCCTTCCCTCCTTCCAGTCCCCTGAGGTTGCAAAGGAGAGGGCATCTGAACCTCTAAACACCAGCCACCAGGCTCCAAGGTGGTAGGTTCTACTTGCCCCCAATCAGAGCAGGGAGCGGGAGGCTGAGCCAGCCTGATTTGACAGGGAGGGCTTCCCTGGTGGCTCAGTGGTAAAGAATCTGCCAGCAATGCAGGAGATCCTGGGTTTGATCCCTGGGTCTAGAAGATCCCCTGGAGAAAGGAATGGCTACCCACTCCAGTATTCTTGCCTGGAGAATCCCTTGTACAGAGAAGCCTGGTAGGCTACATTCCATGGGGTCACAAAGAGTTGGACATGACTGAGTGACTAACATATCCACACACACACGGGAAACTAACATTGAACACTTGTTTCCTGTGTGCTGGGTCCCGTGCAAGGGACTCTGATGCAGGCAGTCTCACACCTATGGATATATTATTCCCATTTTACAGAAGAGGAAACTGAGGCTAAAATAAAATTAAGCTCCTTGTCTTCTCTTGAGCATCCACTAGTGCCCAGCATGGCGCTGGCCACTGAAGGGAAGCAAATAGGACAGAAGACCTAATTTTTATCTTAAAGAAGTGTCCACTAGGGCAGGAGAAACAGGACCAGCCCAGAAATTCCTGCTGTGGTCCACATGCACACCAACTCAGCGCTTAGCGGTGTGGCTCAGTGGAGTTTGGTGGGGATGCATAGAGGTGTGGTGAGGCTTGGACTGGGAGGGAGAATGAGGCAACCACTGCAGTCGTTAAGGGGCACAGGGAGTGAGACACGCCAGGGCCCATCTTGCATCCCGGGTCCCCAGCTGCCCTGGGTTCTCAACTCCTCCAGCCCCTGCTTGGCCCCTTCCACTGCCTTGGTCACGTGGCCCCCTTCAGCCTGCACAGAAGTCTACTGAAAAGGAAGCAGGATGGACCCAAAGGATGAGATCTTTCAAGAGGAGATCCTGGTGAATGAAACAAGTGCTGATTTTAAATCTTCCCCTCCTTGGCCTGGCAGACAAAGCCCAGGACCTCCCCCAACAAACCCTTCCACTCTCCATCCTCATGAGTGGCCCACCTCACAGGTCCTCATGGGTCAGCTCCTCACCTTATCCTTGTCTCTCACTCCCCCCTGGTCTGAGAAGCGGAGCACAGAACAATGCACTGTGTACGCACACCTGTTTGGTTCAGCCTGTGGAGTTGGTTGGATCCCTCACAGGCAATACGCCCTCAGTCTTTCCATCTCTAAAATGGGACTAATGTGCATTTCCTCCCACTTCAGAGGCAATGGTGAGACATGTCCCTGGAGAAGGCAGCTGCTGTTTGAGCCTGGCTTCATCCAGTGGGCACCTGCTGTGTGCCTGTCACTGACAGAGCAAAGATAAACAGCAAGTGGCCCCAGCTGTCAGAGACTCCAGACCCCCAGTCAGCAGAGGCAAACAAGTGACAGGCACCTGGAGAGAGGGCCGGGGGCAGGGCTGGGCCAAGGGACGCAGGGAAGAACTCACAGGGGAGCCTGCCACGTGGGCGTCCTAGGGGTGAGGACGGGCATTCCAGATGGACAGGCGGGGCATCCACATACAAGGGCAGGCGTGCAGTGCCACAGCACAGAATTCACCAGGGGGGCGGCAGGACCCTGTGGTGCTGACATCAGTCTGGAGCCAGACTGCTAGGATTCCAAACCCTCATTCTGTTTGATCTTCCAGACGTCCCTAAGGTCTCTGAGCCTCAGTTTCCTCCTAGGTGTTACTATCCCTCTAGGTCTGACTTTTTTTTTCAGGGTAAAAGGAGTTATGCACATAAAGTGCTTAGAAGCCTGCCTGCCTGGCATGGGCTTGCTGCCAGATAACATTAGAGGTGATGATGAAATCCGAGGCTGGAATGCCCAAATAGGTCCACATAACAGGGCATGAACTCCAGCCTTAGGGGTTGGAAATGTCTAGATAGTCCAAGGTACGTGGGGTGAACCCCAAAGGGGCAAATTTGCAGACATCAGGGCCTTTTAGCCGTCCAGTCGATTTCAACATCACATTAAGGAAAAAAGTATTTGGATGAGGAGGTGTTTAAGAGTCACTCCTCAGATCCCTCCTTTCGGCAGAACCAGGATGAGGAGGGGGCCCTCTGCCCGCCCTCTCCTGCTCTCTGGAGGCTGGGTCGGCCCCTGGACTCTCCAAACCAGCTGCCCCGCGCGCGAGGGAGGCCGCAGAGAGACACAGCTTTTCCTGTAGCTCTCTCGCAGGGAGGAAAGCCGCGGTCAAGGGGACCTCAGAACCGGAAGCCTCCGAGCCGAGGACTCGCCCACACAGGACTCTTCAGCGCGGCCGGCCCGTCCCAGGCCGAGCGCCACCAGAGGGCGCGCTGGATCTCAGAGTGCGCGGAGCTGCGGGCGCGGGTGGAGCGGGCGCGGGTGGGCCGGTGCGGTGCGCGCCATGCGCGCGGGGCTGGCGTGGCGTGGGGCCTGGGGACCAGAAAGAGAGCCTGCGTCCCCAGAAGTCAGCCCGGGAACGCAAGGGCCAGGTTTTCCAGGGACCTAGTCCGGAGCAATCAGGGCAGAGGGCTTACAAAAGTGATACTGATCATACTAAATGTACATACTGCTCACTATGTACCACACACTGCAGTTAATCTTCACTAGGAGAAGGAAATGGCAACCCACTCCAGTGTTCTTGCCTGGAGAATCCCAGGGATGGGGGAGCCTGGTGGGCTGCCGTCTATGGGGTCGCACAGAGTCAGACACGACTGAAGCGACTTAGCAGCAGCAGCAGCAGCAGAACCCTAGGAGAATGATGCTACTTCTGCCCCGCTTTAGAGATGGAGAAACTGAGTCTCAGCACAGCTGGGATTTGAACCCCCAGGGACGGTCACAGACAGAGTCTGTGTCCTTATGGATCACACTGTACTATCTCTCTAGCAAGGCCTTCTCCTCCTTCTGCCTGAGGGTTCATCTCTTTCTCACTGGCAGGTCACTGGTTAAAGCAGCTCACCCCTTCCCTGCAGGAAAGAAGTGCGGAGCTACACTTCCACTCTGCAGGTCGGCATCACTCCAGCTGTAAAACTCCAAGAGCACACCACTGCCTCCAAGAGATTCTGATTTAGTTAGCATTTACTGAACACTTACTGTGTGCCTTACTGTGGGCTTCCCTTGTGGCTCAGCTGGTAAAGAATCTGCCGGCAATGTAGCAGATCTGGGTTCAATCCCTGGATTGGGAAGATCCCCTGGAGAAGGGAAAGGCTACCCACTCCAGTATTCTGGCCTGGAGAATTCCATGGACTGTGTAGTCCATGGGATTGCAGAGTTGGACACGATTGAGCGACTTTCGCTTCACTCACTACTGTGTGCCAGGAAGTGAATGAATGCCTTGACATCAGTCCCACACCATACTCCTGATAATGTGTGGATTGCGTGTCCTCATTTCCATTTTATGCCTGAGTCAGGGAGGTAAGAGAATTCTATGCGGTCACACAGTTACCCCTGACCGCCTCTGCCGCTCCCACCACCAACATGCATTTGTTCAGCAAATCCTTATCGAGCACTTACTCTGGGCCAGGTGCTGTTTAGATGCTGGGGACTCAACAGGACTGATGAAAACTCCTGCTTTCTTGGAGCTGACCTTCTTCATCAGCTCTTGGGAGTCCCCAGGGGCATTAACTCAGTTCTTTTTTCTAGATGCCTCATGAGAAAAGGCCGTGTGGATTGAACAGAAAGGAAACCAAGCTTTCTGCATAGGGTGCCACCTATGAGATAATACTCCTGACTTTCTCCTGGAAGAAAGGGCACCAATGGTTATTATGGGTAGAATTGTATCCCTGGTAGCTCAGTTGGTAAAGAAACTGCCTGCAATAACAAAGGTCCGTCTAGTCAAAGCTATGGTTTTTCCAGTAGGTCATGTATGGATGTGAGAGTTGGACTATAAAGAAAGCTGAGTGCCAAAGAATTGATGCTTTTGAACTGTGCTGTTGGAGAAGACTCTTGAGGGTCCCTTGGACTGCAAGAAGATCCAACCAGTCCATCCTAAAGGAAATCAGTCCTGAATATTCATTGGAAGGACTGATGCTGAAGCTGAAACTCCAATATTTGGGCCACCCATGCAAAGAATGACTCATTGGAAAGGACCCTGATGCTGGGAAAGATTGAAGGCAGGAGGAGAAGGGGACGACAGAGGATGATATGGTTGGATGGGATCACTGACTGGATAGACATGAATTTGAGTAAACTCTGGGAGTTGGTGATGGACAGGGAAGCCTGGCATGCTGCAGTCCATGGGGTCGCAAAGAGTCAGACACGACTGAGCGACTGAACAGGAAGATGATTTATGAAAATCTAACCCCCATGATCAGGAATGTGACTTCATTTGGAAATATGGCTTCTGCGGATGTAATCAAGTTAAGATGAGGTCATAGCGGAGTACGAGATGGGCCCTCATCCAATGTGACTCATGTCCTTATAAGGAGAGAAGAGACGGACACACACATTCACACACATGCAGGGCGAGGCCACGTGACGGTGGGGATACAGGCTGAAGAGCTGCTACTGTACGACAGGAAACTCCAGGGCCTGCAGGCTCTCACCAGAAGCTAGGAAGAGGCAAGCAAGACTCTTGCCTCTAGGTTTCAGAGAGAGCATGGTCCTGCTGAGACCCTGATTTCAGACTTCTAGCTTCCAGAGTTGTGAGACAGTACATCGCTGCTGTTTTAAGCCACCCCGTATGTGGTAGTTGGTTACGGCTGCCCTTGGAAACTAATGGTATTAACTTTTTTCCCCATCAGTGGGGATAAATCTGGCTTATCCACCCACTGGTTTCCTCACCCCATCCCTATAATGGTCAAGGTCAAGGTTTCCTGGTGTAGAGCTCGCGGGCTGCGACAACATCAGTCCCCAGCCTGTGGTCTCAGCACGGCCGTCCTCTACCTGTCTGAACTAGCCCATGATTCCCCCCAGGATGAGAAAGGTGCTTCCAGTTGGCAGAGGCAGGGCCGACAGCAGGCAGGTGTGCCCAGGCCCCCACACCTCACCTGCCAGCCTGGCTCTGCCAACTGCACTCAGCATCGCCAAAGCCCCGCGTTACTGCTGTACTGCTTGTGGATTCCGGGGAGGGGAGAGGCAAAGGGAGGGGCAGCCTCACGCCAGTCCATCCAGCTGTGTCCAGGTGGCCCACGACAGGGGCAGACAGAGGGCACGAGCCTGGTGGGGAGTCACACATGGCCCAGCCCCTGTCTTAGCGACCACCCCACAAAGTGCCTTCAGGTAGCTGTCATTGTGCCTGGTTTGCCTGAGAGCTCCAGGTTCTGGGAGGCAGAATACGGACTCTATTGGCGTAGCATATTCTGGTTTGGTGATGCGAAAAGTGCCAGGTCTCAGAATTGTAGAGAGCCCCAGTCCCTCAGGGTGAAGGTATGGACACATGGGGACCTAGTGGCCTCTGTTATCCTGGGAGGTTGGGGCCCTTGCAACACTCACTTGGACTCTCCTAGACGGTCCTGTAGGCCTCCCTGAGGCCCTTCAGCTCACTGAAATGACTGGGCAGCCTGGCTTTCAGAGGCAGCCCTGAGAGACCGCTAATTTGGTAAGGGCAGGGGCTCACAGTGACTTCCTCCGTCAAAGGAAGCTGGGCACGTGGCCCACCCTGCCCACTGCTGAGTCCTTCTGGATCGTCCGGTCCAGTTTACATGGGAAGGAAAAGAGCAGAGGTTCCATTCAGATGTCCCACCTGGGACTAGGGACGGCTTTTGGCTGGAACCTCCCCTGGGGTGGATATTTCAGAAATCAGAGCAGGTTGGTAGGCGGCAGCAAGGGGAAGGATGCAGAGAAGAGACCTCCACAGCATTTGCTAAGAGAACGCTTGTCGTCCTCGTGAACAGGTACCCGATGAATAGGGTGAGGATGAGGAAGGGAGGACGGTTCGGGGAAGCTGGCATGGCTCTCACCAGACCCTGCTTCTCATCAAGGCCCCCAGATGCATGGATTCCCCTGGCACACCCCTATTCCTTCCCTCCCTCCCTCCCTTCTTCCCTTCCTTCCTTCCTTCTCTGTTGACTCATCATGTAACGAAACTTTAATGAGTCTACTCTGTACCAGATAGGCCTCTAGGTGCTAGGGACTCAGCAGTGAGAAAGCAGACAAGACACCCTGCCTTTGTGGAATTTACCCCAGCGGACTCACCTCTCCCTTTGCCTTTTACCAACTCATTGCCTGCATTCTTCTCTTACAACCCACCCAGCTATTGGCAGCCACAATAAACGCCAATTGGAGAGTCTAAGCCTCATTCACTCATTCATCCAAAGCTGTCAATGAAGTGCCTACAATGTGCAGGCACCATTATAGGCCCTGGACATCTTGGGCATTTGTCATGAGGCCACACCTGTCTGGGTGAAGAGCAATTGAAGAGAATTACCCCTCCCCGCCAGACCAGTCCATCTCGCTAGGCACAGAGAACACACAGGAAATGCTTGATTATTTGTGCAAATTGTACACAGAATCCAAAGGACAGTGGAAAAGCCAGTATTAAGCCAAAGTATGGAGCTAGTTTGGAGAGCCAAGGAGGCCTTCCCCTCTTCCCTGGCTTCCTCTCCCGGCCCAGACCAGGATCACGCCTTGGAGACCACGGTCCCCTGCACTCTTTGGAGCCCAGCAGACCACAGCCGGAAGCTGGTCTGCACTGGGCTCTGTGCCTCCTGGGAGTCATCTCCCCGCTGCTGCAGCCAGGCTGCTCTGGACTCAGGCCGCACCCCGCATCCCTCCCTCCTCACTTTAATTAACTCCACCCGGATGCGCTGACTCACTCGTGGGCTCTGTGACCTGCCTGGTTGCAGAGGACACCTCCTCAGACACAATTACATTTGAGGATGAAGCATTTCCTCTGGGCACAGAACAAGCCTGTGAAAGCTTTTGCAGGGGGAGTGGGGAGGGGGTCTGTTTGGAGATGACTCACGGAACAGGCCTCGAGGTGAGGATGCGTCTCACTCAGACATTATCCGCCCGGTGGCTTCATGACTCTATGGCAGTTTCTCTTCTTGGGGGGAAGAAGGAATGTGTCTACCTTTCCAGACAAAAGGGGCCTAGTATACACACTGACGGAGTCATATCCAGCCCCAGCCAAGACACCTATGCTTAGAATTTCCTAAGTTCCATGTGGCAACCAACAGGTCCGTATGTATTTGACACTCTCTGTGTGCCTGGGGCGACACAAAAGACATGGAATATGATCCTTTATCCTAGAGGACTCCAAACTCCATAACATCCATCCCTGATATCCCTGAGATATTCTTAGTCCCATTTTCTGGATCAGGAAATCAAGGCTGGGAGAGACCAAGGGACCTGCTTTCTCAGGAACCACACTGCCTTGAAGAATGAAATTAGCTAAGAATGATTCTGCGGTCTAGCGCTGGTGACTGTGGAATAGCCAAGAAAAAATAGCCCAGTCCCCTTTCCTGATTTGTGTTTTGAAGACGCAGGAGAGGAAAGTAGGAAATCAGCCTGCAGGGTTGCGATGGGACAGTGTTCTGGTGGGGTCTCTGTTGCCTTCAAAGCCCAGCCCTTTGCAAGTCTCTGGGGACCAGCCAGCTAGACCCCATGCCGGGGCCAGTCCAGCTCTGTGCCTGGCAGCGTGGTGGGAGGTGGGGAAGGTCATTGGTGTTTCTTTTGCTGGGAGCCAGCATCTCTATCTAAATTAAAGCAGAGGAGTTTGCATTTTAATGATGATTTTTCCAGGTTTGTGCCACTTTGAAGTGGCTGTTATTAAGAATAGCAGACAAGAGAGGTCCAGCGGGAGATGTGGCACATATTTAATTCGAAATACACTCAGACACTTTTCCTATGAAGCTGATAGGGATGTATCCATCCACCCATCTGACCACCCAGGTACTTCCTGCCCAGGATTCAGGTGCGGGGAGATCAGTGAGCTAGACACACACGGTGCAAACCCTCCACAGCTAACCGTCTGATGGGCAGCTGTAAGTCAGAGATACTCGGTACAAAAAGGCAAAAATCGAATCTGCTCCACCCCTAACCTCTCACTAGCCCTGAGCAACAAGATCAGGGTTTAAGCTCCACAGGAGAAATGTCCCTCTGAACAGACCCTGCACGAGCAGGAGAGAGGAAGAAAGGAGGGGGCCACTGCTTTGGCCATTGACTGGGTGGTGACTCAGTGGGGGAGAAAGGCTCCTTCTGAACTGTTTGCTTGGAGTCCTTGACCTCGAAGTTGGCCTAACAGAGATGTCCTGGACCTTGGGGCCTGTTGGGACTGGCTTTGTGTCCTGCCTGGCTCCATCACTTAATAGCTGTGCAACTTTGAACAAATTACCTAGCCTCTCTGAGCCTGGAGTTCTTGATATGCAAAATGCAGTTATATCTGCCTGGAAGAGTTGCTGGGCAGATCAGTGAGTTAGCTCAGTACCTGCGCTATACCTGCCGTAGCATTAAGCATCCATAATAATAGCTAATAGTACGTAGCCTGTGCTGAGGGCTTCACTTGAATTCTTATTTAATTATCCTTCTCCCTATCTTCCCTGGTAGCTCAGTTGGTAAAGAATCCTGCAATGCAGGAGACCCCGGTTCTATTCCTGGGTCAGGAAGATCCCTTGGAGAAGGGATAGGCTACCCACTCCAGTATTCTGGCCTGGAGAATTCCATGGACAGAGGAGCCCCGAGGGCTAATGTCCATGGGGTTGCAAAGAGTCAGACACAACTGAGTGACTTTGACTTTCCCACTATCTTTCGTCCTCTCTCTCTCATACGCACACATTCATGAATGGATGCTATTATTACTTCACTCTACAGATGAGGAAACAGGACTCGGGGAACAGTAGCCAGCACAGGTAGTGAGAGACCTTGCTGGGATTTAAGCCCCATCTCTCTGGCCCCAGGGCCTGCGCCCAATATTTGTCCTTCTCACCACCTGCATGCACAGCATAGCCTGACAGCAGGTTAGGCTGGAGGCTGGACTCCTCCTTAAACCCATGGAGAATAACCCCCAGTTGGATGAGAAAAAAAAAAACAAAAACACATAGTCTAAATGAAACCATCTCCTTTCCGAGCGAGGCTGCTGCCCAGGCAGCCAGACCCCTAGCTTGTTCCAAGGGGCGGGGGCCGGGGGGGTGGGGGAGACGGGATGGGGAGGCTCCCTTCCTGCTGTCTCCCTGGCAGTGGCACCTGGAGACCCAGCACAGGTGCGCTGTGGGCAGTGTTTGCACCAGCGCGTGCCTGTGAGCGTGTGTGTTGGGGGCGATGTTATTCACAGCCGCTGGCCAACAGTAAATAAGACAGTGGGGCTTGATTCATGAGGTCTGACAGGAAATCTATAGCATGTGGTGTCTATAATCCGCACGCTACGACGTGGCAAAATGAAAGAACAACAGTCCAATTACGGGATCCTGGTTGATCCCGGGCACACTCCTTAGACCGTGCAGGGCCTGACTCAGCCTGGCGGGGGGACAGCCCATAGGAACAGCCGGTCTGATGCCCCCAGGTCTGGCCATGTGGACCCCAGCCCCCTGGAAGCGGCAGAGACAGTTGCCTGGGACACGGGAAGGGGTGGTCTGGGGGTGACGTTCCCAGCCGGCTCGCTGAGCACCTAGTGCCCTGGCATCCTGAGGCCTCGCCCCAGAAGACTCCCTCAGGCAGACAAAAAAGCTCCTATCCTCTCCGCCTCCTGTTTTAGAACCCAGGAAGCCCAGTGTGTTGCCCTGGCTGGGCGGAGTCATTTCAAGGTCTGGCCTTTAAAGTACTGAGAGAAGGCTGGATTCTAGGGGCTCAGTGGGTTGGGGGTGTTAAGTCTCCCCTGAGGGCACATAGCAGTTCCCCGCCAGGTGTGACAGTTTTCCATGTAGCAGCTCTCCTTCACCTGTAGGGCAGAACCTGTAGCTCTTCTACCCTTTCGCCCCGATAACGGCCCTGACAATGTACTGCATCCAGTGAACATCCACGAGTGCACGTGACCTTATTTAGAAACAGCATCTCTCAGATGTCACCAAGTTAAGGAGAGGGCATGCTGGATTAGGGTGGCCCTAACATCCTTATGTATGTAGCTCAGCTGGTAAAGAATCTGCCTGCAATGCGGGAGACCTGGGTTCGATCCCTGGGTTGGGAAGATCCCCTGGAGAAGGGAAAGGTTACCCACTCCAGTGTTCTGGCCTGGAGAATCCCATGGACTGTGTAGACCATGGGGACACGAATGAGCTACTTTCACTTTCACTAACACCCTTATAAGAAGAGGGAAATCTGGACGCGGAAACACAGACACACAGAGAAGGCCACGTCAGACAGAGGCCGAGATGGGAGTGATGCACCCAGAAGCTGAGGAATGCCAACGATTCTGGTCGCCACCAGAAGCTAGGAGAGAGGCACAGAACAGACCCTTCCCCAAAGTCTGCAGAACGAGCATGGCCCTGCCAGACACCTTGATGTGGGACTTCCAGCCTCCAGAATTGTGAGAGAATAAATGTCCGTGGCTTGAAGTCACCAGTTTGTGTGCTTTGTGACAGCAGCCTCAGGAAATGAGCATAGGCAGTGTCCTGCACACAGCAAATGCCCAAGCAGAAATGTGTGCGGAGCACCCGGAAGGTCTAAATTCAAGTCCTGGCTCGACCATTTAATTGGATCTCTCTGATCCTTCTCAAGTCATCCTGCAAGGCCCCCACACGGCAGCCAGAGCAAGGGTTCAATAGCAAAGATCTGATAGTTAACAGGGCAGGCTTTGCACGCATGCTATGTGCCAGGCCCTGTTCCCATCCTTTACAGGCAAGAGTTACGTTGACTTCATCCTCACAATTACCAATACGAATCCCATTTTACAGATGAGGAAACTGAGCCCAGAGAGGTTATGAAACACCCAAAGTAGCAAGCTAGTAAGTTCAGGGACTGAAATCCAGGCAGCTTAATTTCAGAATCCAGGCTATCATCCACCACAGTTGTCATTGCCCCATTTAAAATCACCCAGTGTGACTTCACACCACACTTAGAATAAGATAAAAATTCCTTACAGTGACTGACAAGGCTTTGCCTAATCTATGTCTGACCTAACCTACCTCCCCAGACTCCCCGGTACATGGTTACAAATTCTTTATTATTCCTCCTGTTATGAAATGGAGCCTAATTCCTGTCCTCTTGAATCTGGACTGGCCCCAGGGTCAGGAAGATATCCTGGAGAAGGGAATGGCAACCCACTCCAGTATTCTTGTCTGGAGAATCCCCACCAGACAGAGGAGCCTGGTGGGCTACAGTCCATGGGGTCGCAGAGAGTCGGACACAACTGAGCGGCTAAACAGCAGCAGTGGCTAGCTTAGTCAACAGAATGAGGCAGAAGTGATGAGATGTGATTTCTAAAGCCAGATCAGAAGCAGCCATCAGCTTGGAATATTCGCTCTTGGAACCCAAGCGCCATGCTGTGAGGATGCCCAAGCAGCAGAGACTCATGTGGGAAGAACCTGAGGCTGCCAGTGGACAGTCCAGCCACCGGCCAGACCACTTGCTAGATACGTGGGGGAACCATCCACTCCAGCTCAACCCCAGTTTGATGTTTGAAAAGCAGCCATAAACCATTCTCCCCAAGCCTTAATCCCATGTTTCAGATTTGTGAGCAAGATGAATGATTTTTGCTGTTTCAAATACTTCGTTTGGGGAGGGGTTGATTACACAAGACTGGGATCCCGACAGCCTGGCTTCAAGACTCCGTGCTCGGAAGCACTGCATCACACCATCTCACCTGTTCTTAAAGCCACTCCAGGAGTTCACACCAAGTTCAGAAAAAACCACCAGCTCCTCACCATGACCTACAAGGCCCCGTGGATCCGTCTGTCCAGTTTCTTCTTGGACCACACTCCTCCTCACTGCCTTCCACCCGTTTCTGTCGCTCAACCTTCTCAGGCCTTTGCACAGGCTGTTCCCTCTACCTGGGCTGCTCTTGGCACCCCTGGGTCATTCTCACACTTTGTGCAGACGTCAAAAAGTGCTGAACGGCCTTCCTTGCCCACCCTGTCTAGATGACCCTCTGTCTCCCCAGCCCCTGTCTCCCCCCCTGTCTAGATGACCCTCCGTCCCCACAGCCCCTGTCTCCCACCCTGTCTAGATGACCCTCCGTCCCCGCAGCCCCTGTCTCCCACCCTGTCTAGATGACCCTCCGTCCCCGCAGCCCCTGTCTCCCACCCTGTCTAGATGACCCTCCTGTCTCCCACCCTGTCTACATGACCCTCCTGTCTTCCACCCTGTCTACATGACCCTCTGTCTCCCCAGCCCCTGTCTCCCACCCTGTCTAGATGACCCTCCGTCTCCCCAGCCCCTGTCTCCCACCCTGTCTAGATGACCCTCCGTCCCCACAGCCCCTGTCTCCCACCACCCTGTTAGATTCCTCTGTTGCTGTTTATTCCACTTTGCAGGGATCTCGCTCTGTTCACTCAGTCATGTTCCCATCTCCCCACTAGAACATAAGTGCCTCAAGTGTAGGAACTTGGCTGTCAAGTTTGCTGCTGCAATCCCAGGACCTGGCACCATGCCTGGCATGGAGTAGGTGCTTGGCAAGTATTTTCTTGATGGGTGAACGAGCGAATGAATGAATGAAGAATCCAGGCAGTTACTATTTATCACGTTCTTACTCTGTGCCAGAAAACATGCTAAGTAATGTGTTTTCTAACATGTAACTAACAGCTCTGTGGCATGGATGTTACTCTTGCCATTTTACAGATGAGAAAATCGAAGCTCACGTGGACCGTATTCAAACCAGGACTCTATGGTCCCATAGCCCATGCTCCGAGGCACTTGTTTCCTCATTGGGATGAAAGGGGATGATCCTATCACCTCTCAGGGTGGCCAGTGACAGGGGAAGGACGCAGGTGGAGCTACGTGTCAGGTGCTGTGAGTCAGGTGAAGGGATGCCTTTAGTGATTGGCAGTGTTTTCCTGATCTTGGAAAGGCCAGGAGCTCAGTGGGCTTCTCCCGCAGGCCTGCCTAGGGCTCTCGCCAAATTTCCCCTGATCCCCAATCTTGCTCATGATGTTCCTTCTTTCCTTCTAGGCTGCCACCTCTTCTGAAAGGTGTGTGATCTGGAAAGGCAGAGGGGAGAAGGTGGCTCACAGCCACTTGGGACGGTGTCCTGGCTCATGGCTCACTCCTTCTCATGAACACCCATTCTGCCGCCCAGCAAGCTCTTCTCTGTTCTCTGGTGGGTCCATGTGTTAGCTCCTCCTCTGCACATAGACCCTGATATGTCTAAGGTGAGGCTGAGGCTTACCCCACTGTACACCTTCATGGCCTCTTCCACCACCTGTCCTTCTGTGTCCCAACCAGCCTGGCATTCCGAAACTCCACCCTGGGGTCCCAATCAGCCCATGCCCAGGGTCAATGGCCTCATGAGGCATCCTTGGGGACCATGAACTCTGCCTCCCAGAGCACCACCTCCTATGCCATTCTCCAACAGATTAGGGGCTGTCCCTTTAGAGAAAGGTGAGTCTGGGTTTGTTAAAAGCATAGCCCAAGAATTATCATCTAGGGACATTCTCGGATTCTCCCCAAGCCTGTGGTGCCCAGTCTCTTTGAGTTTTGAATGTTAGCCACTTGCTTGTCTGAGTGGTTTAAAGGAGATAACTTGACCACTAGAGGTAAGTTCAGATGCCAGCTCTGAGAGACAGTGGGTGAATTTATTCATGTCTCTGAGCAGGGATTAAGATCTCTGTCGAGAAAGGCAATTTTGATCAGTTAAATGCTTTGTAGAGAGCTAGCACAGAACCTCTGTCCTCCACTCTATTCCGGAACCCCAAACCCATTCCTTCCTGGGACCCTGCAGGATGGAAGCACTGGAAAGCTTTTAAGCCAAGTCTGTCCACCTCTCACTCCTGACCGAGGGGCCCGGAGACAAGTTCCCAGTGGTGTCAGAAGAGCTGGGGAGCCTTGGGGGACAGGAGGCCCCAGAGAGTGATCTCAGAACTGGTTATCGGGGGCCTGGGCCAAGGGATGTGAATCTGGGGTATCTGTGAAGGAGGCTACGGTGTGATATGTGGGGAAGGGGCCAGCCTCAGCCCCCAGCCTGAGAACCAGCAAATGAGGACTTGGGATGTTGTCTAGACAGGCGAGCGCCATGCAGGCTACTCTTCTGAGAAACACCAGGTCTCAGAAGGTGCCAGACATGCGTGGATTAGAAGAGGGGGTCAGGCAATCACAGTCAATCTCAATTAACCCAAACAGCAGCTCCCTGGGTGTGGGGCCGGGCCGAATTTGGGTTCTTCACGTGCCACCTCTCCAGCCCCTAGACAGAGCAGTGATTATACCCATTCTCGTGAGGAAACTGAGGCTCAGAGAGAATAAACCATTCAACACACTCATGAGAGCACAAGCATCCGTGCCACCGGCTGTGTGGTTTCTGTCACCTCTGAGCCAGCGGACCTCACCCAAGGCAGGAGCCGCCAGCCCGCTGCCCTACGCCTCATTTGCCACCCCCAGGTCCATCGTCCCTGATGATTTTCAACACTGCTGAACAGAAGACTCACCCCAGAAGGGCAGGCGGCCTCATCCTTGGCCTTTGATTATGTCAGCTGTCCCCACTCCCTAATAAAAGCTGCTCACCAGATGGATGGGAGGGGCAGGAAGACAGGCAAGCACGCACTTGCGCACACGCATTCAGTTCACGGCACAGCAATCCCACGAGTGGGCCTGACTCCCCCCATTTTGCAGTGAAGGTCACTTGAGCCCAGAGAAGTCAAGCTTCTTGTCTAAGGTCATAGGGACTGACTGACATGGAACCAAGAAGCCAGGCCATAACCTTCAAACCGAGAATTCCCTTGCTCTTTCTACTATGTTATTAAAAACACTGAGCAAAAAAAGAAAAAGAAATTCAGAGTTAAAGGAAAGAAGAAGCATGCGTCAGGAGCTCAGAGGGTGGAGATGGGGACACTGACGTCTGTCCATCTCCTGGCCCAGCCTGCAATCATTCCGAGGGCTGTTAATCTGAGTCCACGTCCCTCCCGCCCCTGGGTAGCAGAGCCAGAGCCATTTCTTCCAGGTCGTTTGGGAAGGATGCTCTCCTTGGGGGGGACGGCCACTTGCCAGACCCTGCTGTCCTTTCCTTGCCTCCTGGGCTCCCCAGCCTGCCCCCCAGTTGTTATCTGTCAGTACACGGTAATTAGAGATGAGGCATGCTTGATAAAGATTGCCGCCTGCCCCAAGATGGAGCTGCCCTCTCGGACGTGTCTAATTAAAGTCCTGATTGATAAGATGAAGAAATCCCACCCGGATGGGATGTGTGCCGGCCTCTCCCCTCTTCTGTGCGTGCGGCCTCTTCATTACAGTGGCGAGGGAGAGAGATATAAAGGACCCCAGGAAACGCTCCTACAAACCAATCAATATGTCCTTTTGTGCGACGTGGTGGGGCTGGGGTGCGAGGCTCAGCCTTTTGAACACTTTCTGGGGCCGTGGAGGCAGCCACGCAGCTGGAAGAGTCCCTGTTGCCTCAGGCTGGTCAGGCTGGAAGCTGTTCTTCCACTGGGGCTTAGGTCTGCTCCCGGGATACCTGGCCCAATCCTCCCACTCAACCTGCTTTCTCTGTACAGCGAAT
Source organism: Bos indicus (assembly GCF_029378745.1). Taxonomy (NCBI): domain Eukaryota; kingdom Metazoa; phylum Chordata; class Mammalia; order Artiodactyla; family Bovidae; genus Bos; species Bos indicus. The sequence continues at coordinate 87,467,827 of NC_091769.1, read as the reverse complement.
CATAGTTTCTAGGATTCCTTGCAAAGCATACCCATGTCCACGCAGCTGGACACCGCACATCCTTCAGCAGCCTCGAGCTGGATGGGCGTGAACCCGTACACCAGGGGTGGAGCCCAGAAGCCACACAGGCCCCTCGACGGTGCAAGCGGAGTGCAAGAGAGAGGATGGCAGTGACAATGTCTTTCATCTGTCAGCACTCACCCCTGCCAGGCACATGCTGAGTGCATTTGTTACACCTCACTTCCTCCTCACCACACATCTTATCAGGTGGGTGCTGTTATTATTCCCAATTTAGAGGTGGGGAAACTGAGGCACAGGGAAGGTAGGTGTCTCACCCAGGGTCACAGAGCTGCAAGCCACCAATTTGATGCCAGAATCTATGCTGACTGACACCCATGATGCTACGGAGAGGAAATAAGCCATTGCACCCAGTAGACTGTCCTTGGATACACATATGTTATTTTAAAGAATTTTTAAGGGCCTAGAAGGATGGATAATAAATTCATGATACTTGTCACTGGCAAGGGAGGGAAATAATGGAGCTGGGGGTTGGGCACAAAGGAGTCTCTGATTTACTTGTGAATTCTGTTATTAAATCAAGAAACACAAATAACATAGTTATCAGTTGTCAGTTTGGGGTGGTGGATACATAGTATTTTCTGTATTATTTTCTTAAAAATATTATTTTCTGTTTTTAAAGAAAACCTACTGGCCAAAGGGAAACAAAATATTCTGTTCTCATCTCTCCCAAAGTAGGGGAGAATGCATATGTTACATGCAATAGACTGCAATTTCCTTCTCAGCTCTGCCAAGAACAGGCAGTGTGGGGCTGAGATGCGCCCTCTGTCTATGAGAACACGCAGGTACCTGTGAGGGGCCATCACTGCCGAGAAATAGATGATTAGGGTTAGGTGTCCCGATAGCTCATCCCGGCTCTTCTGCAGGGCTGGACTGATCCTAAGGTGCCAGCTGGGGGCACAGGGGCTGGGCTGCGGGCTGGGCAGCCAGCATCGCCCTCCTCCAGCAGTCAGGGTGCTCTGTCCCTGCCCACCCCAGGCCTTGGCTCGATGGGATGACATAGTGCTGTACCAGCTAACAAACAGAAGTAATTTGATTAGCTTTCTCTAACTGGTGATAAGATCCTGACAAACCCTTTTTAATGCGTTTCTGGAGCAGGATGAAATCGTTTCATTCGGAGAGTAGGGGCCCCCCCCGGGAGGGAGTCGCCTTGAAGCTCCTTTAGTGAGAGGTAAAAATATGCCAATCATTAATGAGGGGAGAATTACGGAGACTTTAATACAATCAGAAAGAGGAGCCCTCAGGCAGCTCGGGAATAAAACCTGCCCTTAAATCTGAGAGAGAGAGAGAGAGAGAAGAGGCGGCTGGAGGCAGGAAGGAGGAGGCAACAGAAACACAGAAAGCAGAAGCCTCAGGCTCCACTGGGCAAAACAGCCCATAGCCCTGTGGCTGGTGTCCCCATGGGACCCTGAATCACATTAGGGACTCCTACCTCCCGGCAAGCAGGAGACACAGGCCAGGGTGGTAAATAATGAGGTTGTGTTCACTGAGCGTCCCCCTGGGGACAGTCCCCTCAAAACAATGACCAGGAGCTCATAAGTTCCTAGAAAAAGTCAGTGACTGACTGAAGCCTCCTTCCTAGCACCGCTGTGAGAACAAGAGCTTTGAAAATTTCTTTTCTGGGGTGAAGGGAAAGATCGTTTCTGGTGTCAAGAATTCCAGGTGGTGGAGCTTCAGTCAGATGAAAAAGCAAGCACCTGCCTCTTCCACAGCACACTCCCTGTCCCCTAAAAAGTGCTCTGCGTTCCACCTACAGCACCATGGAAGGTGAGAGGAGGACCAGGGGTGTAAGAGACCAGTCTTCTTCTAGAACTCCATTAGTCAAGAGGCAGGGGCTGGAAAGACAGAAACTTTCCAAGACTTTCAGAAAGTCTTTCAGAAAGACGGTGTCCTTTTTCTGCCTGCCAGTGGTTTTCACAAACCCTCTTGTATATCTTGAGCCTCTCACTAAGGGGCAGCTCAGGGAGACTGACTCTGTGGTGAAAGTCCTCCACCCACTGGACGGGCAGCCTCAGGGCTGATTCCTGTCTCAGGGACACCGTCAGTCAACAGCATCAGAGGGTGTTCATCCATCTTTGGAGGTTCACTCTCTCATGGCATCTCCTTCTACACTTCTCATTGGCTCCACAGCAGCTACCAGCCTCCTTGCTGTACCTTGAACACACTGGGCCCGTTTCTACCTCAGGACCTTTGCACTTGCCGTGTGTTCCCTATGTCTGACACACTCTTCTCTGGACTTTTGCAGGGCTCCCTCCCTGACCTCCTCAGGTCGCTACTCAACCATAGCTAGGGCTCTTGGGGTCCCTTGCTTTCCTATTTCTCCATGAACTTACCTTTGTAATATACTAAATGCATTTATTGTCTTAGGTTTGGTTCTGTTTTGTTTTTATCTGTCCCCCTCAACACACATGAATGCTAAGCTCCTCAAGAAAAAGGATTTCCGTCTGTCTTGTTGACTACTGTTTCTCCTTGCCTAGGACAGGCTAGCACATGTGTTGGGATGGATGAAGAGTGAGGAGGGTCCTTGGGGCAGACTCCCTACTCCCATTCCTGACTTTGGCCATGTGGGGAGAAGCATGGGCTATCTGGCACTCCGGGGGAAGACAATGGAAGGGAGGGAGGAGATGCCAGCTATGAAGTAGGGGGTGTAGGGTGAGGAGGGCAGAGAGCTGAGTGCCCAAAAACCCAGAAATAAGGTCAGGGAGCTCAAGGACTGCTGAGAGGTAGTGTAGACTCAAGGGGTCAGGGACTGCTCACAGGCCTCTCTGCCCCTCCATCTCAGACTGGTGGCTGTCTGCCACCCAGTCTCTACAAGCCCCTCTAAAACAGCGCTCAGGAAGTCATCCCAAGGCTGGGGCTAGCCTGGGGCAGGAAAGCTGCTCAGTCAAGACTTCGTCTTAAGCCCTTGGGCCAGTCCCTTCCCATCACTGGCCCTTGTTTCCTCTGGCTGAAACATGAGAGCAGGGCAGGAGACACCTCGGAGGCCCCCTAGCACTGCCTTCTGTGACTCCTGGAGGGCGTGGTACACAGCCTAGATGTAGCTAGCGATGGCTGCCAACTAAAAGGCAGCAAGTTTCTGCCAATGGGGTGAAAAAAAGGTCTTTGTGATCTATTTTACATGTGATAGGAGGCAGATGCCAGGTGACACAGTGTAGATTAGAGCAGAGTTGGGTCAGAATGTGTGTGTGTGTGTTAGGCGCTCAGTCGTGTCCGACTCCTTGCGACCCCATGAACTGTAGCCCACCAGGCTCTTCTGTCCCTGGGATTCTCCAGGCAAGGATACTGGAGTGGGTTGCTGTTCCCTTCTCCAGGGGGTCTTCCTGACCCAGGGATTGAACCCGGGTCTTCTGCATTGCAGGTAGATGGTTTACTGTCTGAGCTACTAGGAAAGCCCAGTGCCTAGGTTTATATCCCAGCTCTGTCCTTTACTTGCTGTGCAACCTCAGACAAGTGGCTTAACCTCTCTGTGCCTGATGTTCTTCTTTGATAAAAATGGGTTGAATAATAGTACCTAGTCCATGGAGTTGTAAAGATTAAATAATATTGTATTACCTCTATTGGCAAAGTGTTTAGCACCTGACACATAAGGAGAACCTAATAAATGTCAGTGGGTGCCGTTATTAATTTATCACACCTGAGATCAGAGGTAGCTGAAGCAGGGCAGGGGCCTCCTGGCAGGACCCAGCCTCATAAATGTAAAGCAAGGGGGTGGAAGGTGGCACAGTCCGAGTATCAGGCAACTTAGAACCAACCAGCCAGCAAGCATTTATTGAGCACCTGCTGTGTACAAGTCACAGTGGCAGATATAAAAGGAAGAATGGGACACCTGTTGATTTGTTTCATCTTCTCCACCAAACTGTAAGCTCTGTGAACGTAGAGACATGTGTTTTCTGCATCACTGTGGCTGCCGCACCCAGCAGTGCCTGGCACGTAGTTGGTCCTTCCTAAATGCTGGTGAAGATAACAGCAGGTGTGCATGAGAGCATCCTGTCCCCTGTGTCCCCACAGCCTCTTTTATGCCTCCCGCTACAGCACCTGCCATCTAGTGAAAAGGTTTATGGCTGACCATTTGCCTTCCCCGCTAGATGGGGCCAGCAGGCAGAGCGCCTGGTGCATACCGGGCGCTCAGAGATTGGGAGATGGACAGAGGGATGCTCTGAGGACAGCAGAAGGGCCTGGGGGAGGTGCAGATGTGGGTAATGTGTTCGGAGAGGAGAGCAGGAGTTGGTTTATGGTGATTGTTGTGGTGGTCGAGCAATCAGGGAAGGCTCACTGATGAGATGGGATGAAAGCTGGACTCTCAACGATATCGGGAAGGGTGAAGAGCATTCCAGACTGACCTGGTGCAATGCTGGTCACCAAACAGGATGGGCTAGGAGGGCAGAAGGTGATCCAATAGAGAGCCGAGGTGCCACCTCCATCAGAGAAGGGCCAGTCAATCACCAGGTACCACCATGGCGAGGTCAGCCCAGAAGGCCAGCTCTGTGTACCCACCCCCAAGCCTGCTAGAAGCTCAGAGAAAGAAGAGTGACTCCAGGCCTGAAAGGCCAGGCAGGATGAATCCTCTACAGCCTCCACACCCATACGGTCCCTCACCACCCCCCTGGTCCCTTGTCCTTCCTGTAGATCAACTGAACCCTTAGTGAAAGTGCAAGTGCAAGTCGTGTCCGAATCTTAGCGACCCCATGGACTATCCATGGAATTCTCCAGGCCAGAATACTGGAGTGGGTAGCCTATCCTTTCTCCAGGGATCTTCCCAACCCAGGGATCGAACTAGGGTCTCCTGCATTGCAGGTGGATCTTTACCAACTGAGCTATGAGGGAACCCTTAGGGAGATGGTCAAGTCTCTGCCACTCCCAGCTTCTAGCAGCCGTAGCTGATGGGCACCATCAAGCGTTTCGGGTTCCCCCAACCCCATGGCCTGCTTCTAGAGGAGTCACAGCCCAGAGAGAATGGCTTGCAGGGCATGGCACAGTCAGAGACTGGCCCTCTCTGAAGTCAAGGAGCAGCCCTGGCAGCAGAATGGGGACTGTCTTGTGGTCTGGGAAGCCAGCTCCCCTCCCCCCAAGCAGACCCTTCATGGGGCGGGGTTGGGGGGTGGGCAGCCAGCAGGGGCTGCCTTGCTGCAAATGACTCCCTTTGTCATTCTGTTTTGTTATGATTAAAAATGCATGTCGCAGGCGAGGCCCTGGAGTGGAACCCGGTTGAAAATTGAATCATTAATATTCCCCCTCCAGCTGATGCCCCGGTGCTTCCCAGACGGCTGTGAGTGGGAGGTATGCAACAGTTTCAGAGTCAAGCAAGATGGGGAAGACTGAGGGTTACACAAGGCCCCCAGCCAGGGCTCACACCCAAACCCTTGAGATGGGAACAGGTGTCAGGCCAGATCTCAGCACCCAGAATTTTCTCTCCAATACTTTGGTCACCTGATGCGAAGAGCTAACTCATTTGAAAAGACCCTGATGATGGGAAAGATTGAAGGCAGGAGGAGAAGGCGACGATAGGGGATGAGATGGTTGGATGGCATCATCAATTAAATGGACATGAATTTGGGTAAACTCCGGGAGTTGGTGATGGACAGGGAGGCCTGGCATGCTGCAGTCCATGGGGTTGCAGAGAGTCGGACAAGACTGAGCGACTGAACTGAACAGATCTCAGGCTCTGCTCACGGAGCTGTAAAGGAAACTGGCCTCTTGAAGACTGGACGTGGCGGTGGCCACCCCGCTGGCTTCCTCTGCTGCCTCTCAACATGCTGCCTGGCCACCAGCCTTTCCACTCTTCCTGCTGCTCTTTGTTTTCTGCCTTGACTGCTCTTCCTTCAGAGATTTATTATTCTCAGTTTTCTAATTCTTCTTATTAATAGCTAACATCTAATAGCACTTTCTGCCTGCCAGGCATTGTTTTAGGTCTTTATGTTTATGAGCTTAATTCTCATAAGAAACTCAAGGGGCAGAGTCTATGGACTGGTCCATTTTGCAGATAAAGAAACCTAAGCATAGAGTGGTTTAGCAACTTGCCCAAGGTCACACAGCTAGCAAGCGGCTCCAGACTTTGTATCCTTAATCCCTGGATTTTCGCTTAGCTTAGCGGCAGCCACCCACTGAGTCCTTGAAATGTAGTTAGTCCGAACTGAAAAGGGCTGTGAGTGTAAAACAGACACCAGAGTTCAAAGACATGGTACAAGAAGAAGAATTTAAAATATCTCAGCAATAGCTTTTATACTGATTACACATTGATAACATTTTGCTATATTGAGTTAAGTAAAATATAAAATGAATTTAACTTGTTTATTTTGACTTTTTAAAAATGTGGCCACTAGAAAATGTTAAATGACCCCTGTGGCTTCTATTTGTGGCCTGCATTCTATTTCCATTGGACAGCACCGTTCTAGCCCACACGGATCCTAATCTAGCTCTCTCCCAGTTACTCAGGCTGAAGCTTAAATGTCACCTTCTCGGAGTGGCGGGCTCCATCCTCAGACAGAGGGTGCCCCACCATCCTCTCATGTACTCAGGTAGCGTTGGTTCCTCCCTCTAGTCACACAATAGATGCTCCATAAATATTTGGGCAAAGAATGATCTGTAAAGTGGCGGCGGGTGAGGGAGGCAGCGCCGTAGGTGAGGCTTTTTTATTTTCTTGACCCTTAAGCTGAGTTGAGAGGCAGGGAACCAATGCTACCTGCCCCAAGGCAATGACCATTGACCTGTGGGCCAGACCAAGTCTAAGAGCAAGGAGACTCCTAGTCAGCACAGCCAGGGAGGCACCCCTCTCAGCCTTCGGGTCTAGGAACCAGCCGCAGGGCCTCCCCTTCAGAACTACACAGACAGGGGCAGGGCTGAGAGGGAACAAGGCTGGGCCTCCACCTACAGGTCAATGTGGAGATCTCCAGGTTAGCCCCTGGACAAGAGAACCAGAGAAGGCAATGGCACCCCACTCCAGTACTCTTGCCTGGAAATTCACATGGACAGAGGAGCCTGGTGGGCTGCAGTCCATGGGGTCACTAAGAGTCGGACACGACTAAAGTGACTTAGCAGCAGCAGCAGCAAAAGGACAGGCTGCTACAGAGCCCGCCCCACCTCACCTCACCACATCATCCTTCAACCTGAGAACCTCGGAGGGTCCAAGTTCAGTCTCCACCATCCCACTGCACTTGGAGGGGAAAAAAATAAAGGATGAAGGCAGGATCTCGACACTCTGAAATCTCTTCTCCACCCCATGTGGTTTTTTCATTGAGCTACAGTTGACTTACGATATTATATGTTTCAGGTATACAACATATGAGTCGGAGTTTTTAAAGATTATACCTTACTTATAGTTATTACAAGTGCAAGGAGATCAAACCAGTCAATCCTAAAGGAAATCAGTCCTGGATGTTCATTGGAAGGACTGATGTTGAAGCTGAAACTCCAATACTTTGGCCACCTGATATGAAGAACTGACTCATTGGAAAAGACCCTGATGCTGGGAAGGATTGAAGGCAGGAGGAGAAGGGGATGACAGAGGATGAGATGGTTGGATGGCATCACTCAATCAATGGATATGAGTTTGAGCAAGCTTTGGGACTTGGTGATGAACAGGGAAGCCTGGTGTGCCATGGGGTCACGAAGACTCAGACACAACTGAGCGACTGAACGGAACTGATAGTTATGATGAAGTGTTGCCTCTCTTCCCTGTGCTAGCATATATCCTATTAGCTTACTTACTGATGGCTCAGACAGTGAAGAGTCGGCCAGCAGTGCAGGAGACCCAGATTCCGTCCCTGGGTGGGGAAGATCCCCTGGAGAAGGACATGGCAACCAACTCTAGTATTCTTGCCTGGAGAATCCTATGAACAGAGGAGCCTGCCAGGCTACAGTCCATGGAGTTGCAAAGACTCAGACATGACTGAGCGACTCACACTTTCACTCTACTTTTCAGTCGGTACCTCTTAATCCCATCCCGATGTCTTTAAGAGCAGGCACTAGGCAGCTGGAGCCCTCCCCACTGCTGGCTCTGTGCTATGAACCTCACAGATGTTAACTCGTGAGAGCCAGGGACTCTTTCATCTCAAATGTACAGATGAAGAAATTGGGGCGCACAAAGGTGCCTAGCTGATGGAGCCAGGATATGATCTCAGGTTTTCTGATTCTAGAGCCCCCAATCCTAACCACTGGGTGGTCACTACCGGGCACTAAGGCCAGGGGAAAACACTCAGCTCAGAGACAGGCTGTGAGGAGTCAGGCAAGGGCTGGTCCATTTCTAACGACCCCTCAAGTTATACCGGGTGGATTTGAGATGGCAGCTATAGGGGAGAGGGAGGAGGCTGGGAAAGCCTAGCCCTCTTGTGTTAGTCCTCGGAGGTCTGTGCTCCTGTCCAGGCCATTTTCCTTGAATTCCGAGCTGAGGTTTACCCTAACATCTTTCCTCCGGGGCAGGGCAAAGCCACCCACGGACTTTCTAGCAGGGCTGTGTCACTGTTGATCTGGGGGCACAAGAGATGAAGGTTGCAGTCCATGCAGTCCATGGGGTCACAAACAGTCGGACACAATTGAGCGATGGAACTGAACTCAACTGAGATGAAGGCTGAGCCCTCCATTGCCAGTCAGGCCCTCCACAGGCCAGCCAGAATCTCCCGTGTGCCCTCGGCCTGCCCCTTCACCCACCCCCATCCCACAGGACCAGCCTCCTTTCCCTCCCCCAGTCCTGGAATTCACTCTGTGCCTTTGCTCCTGCTGTTTCCCCCACTGGGGACACCCCCCACCCCCCACCTCCACTCCTGCCTCTCCTGTATTTGGTTTCAGATGGAAGCTTAGCTGGAATTCCGAATGCCTCACAGAGTCACCTGACTACCGCACCTGACTGAGGACCCACAGCCGCCAGGGGACAGAGGGCCTCTCCAAACATTGACTCCCAGGCACCTGCTTGACTGGGGGAGAAACGAGGCAGGGAGAGTGTCCCACATAGGGCAGGGGTGGCCCCAGCCTGGGGCCCCCTCAGCCTCACTTCAGGGACGCACTCAGCCACCTGTGTGGCCCCTGCAGACTTGGAGGGGTCTTTGGGTGGTCACCCACACCGTTCTGCCAACTGAAGTACAAGGCCGTTCTTTGGAGACATTCTCAGTGGCCACCTCCGTCACCGTGTCCAGGCTGGATGCCAGTCAAGGGGCAGGGGTTCGGCCCTCCGGGAGACAGACACCTGCCTCTGGGGGCCCCCACTCTTAAGATTTCTGGGCCTTAGCCCCTCAGGCCCTGGAGGGTCATAGAGTGTAAGCTTCTCAGAGCCCAGAGCCTATTCAGAAACCCAGGGCCCCTCCCTGCACCATGGAAAGTCCGGACGCCTTGCCACCAGGTGGCTGCCGCCCGAGGGCTGGCAAGCCGGTGTCAGGCACCCGCCCGTGGGAAGTGGGTGCCCAGCCAGTGGGGGAGACTGGCGCGGGCAGGGGCGTCGCTCATTGGCTCCTCCGGTCCCCACCCCTTCGCCCCAGACCCTCACCCCGCCCCGCCCCCGGCCCCGCTCCGTCCCCTCCCTGCCTCCCCTGCCCCCACCTCCCGAAGGACGAGCCAAGTTATTACAATAATGAATTAGCCAAGCCGCCTACTGCCGCCACTGGCGAAGACAATTATCCCCCCGCACATCCCTAGCCGCTGCCGGCTCCCTCATAAAGACAGGCTTTTGGGGCCGCTTTGTGCTTTGATTGGAAATGAAGAGATTGCTAATTAGGGAACACCTGCTGGGACCCGGGCTGGCTGGAACAAACGGCAGGACCGGGACGGACTGAGCGGCCATTTAAGGCAGGGGCTGCGAGCGCCTGAGAACACCGGGGTCAGCTCGTCCCCCGCACCCCGGGGGTGGGGTTGAGAGACCCCAAGCCACATGGGCACCCCAGCAATTTAACCCACCTCCCCACCCGACTCTGTCACCCCCACCTCGAAGCCGTAAACAAAGCCCAGACATTTTATGGAGCTTTTCACCTTTTAAAGGATGCTAATTTGTTTACAGGCGACTGTAATTCTGCTTGGGTTTGCATAGGTCAGTGCGTGGCTGGTGCCGGACACAGTTTGTGCTGCGCACAGCCGTTTCCAGCTGCGTGGCCGGTGTGGAAGGGCGCAGCGCCTCCAGCTCCCCGCAGAAGGACAGGGTTGGGGAAGGGGCGCACGGAGGTGACCTGCTGGCACCAGGAGGGCCTGGTGGCAGTGCCAGTCAAGGGCATGAGGTCGCAGGGGGATTAAACCTGAAACTGAGTCGATTATTTACTCTTCAGCCGGCAACCACCTCCTTCTCCTCACTCCTTCCTGGGCCCTGGGAAAAACAAGCCCATCGGTGGCCCCTTTCCCAGAATGAAAAATCCAATTTAACACTGGAGTTAGTGGGGCCTGGTGGCCAAACAGACAGCCAGATGTTTTTTTTTTCTGGCTATCTGAGGAGGAATCCCTAGGGAGCTCAGTGGTAAAGAATCCACTTGCCTAAGCAAGGAGATGTGAGTTCGATCCTTGGCTTGGGAAGATCCCCTGGAGGATGGCAGGGCATCCTACTTCAGTATTCTTGCCGGGGAAAAATCCCATGGACAGAGGAGCCTGGTGGGTCATGGGGACACGACTGAGCGACTGAGTCTACAGGCGCTGAATAAGAAACTCCCAACTCTCTCCAGCTATGCTGAGCAGACAGTTCCCTTCACAACATGACTTTTCAGTCATTGCTGTCTCTCTGAACTGGACTCACCAAAGTGTTTTGAGTAACAATTGTGTGCACTGAGGATTCCACACACACACACACACACACATCGCCTTAGGACATTCTTTTAAATGTTTATAACACAGTTTTAAGAGATCTCAGCTTTGGCAGGAAGACAAGTAGCTGTAAGTTTCCTGGGAGACTGTAGAAGGGGGTTCAGGGTCCAGGATGACCCGGTCCCTAGAGGTGACATCTAGGAGAGGGAATGTGAGAGAAGTCTTCTCTGAGAAGGGGATAAACAGTCGTAAATGTGTCTGTGGGAGCCGGGACACGGGACACAGGAGTGCCACCCAGCCTGGCCCGCGTTCAGGAAAATAGAGTGCTTCAGCAGAGCTAGCGCCTGGGGCTGAAGGGCAGCGAAGGGCAGGAGGGAGGTGCAGGTGAGGGCAGGGCCTAGGAGGTGTGCTGAGGGCCCAGGGGGGCCCTGGCCATGGTGGGGTTTGCAGACACCCACACTTTTTTAGGCTGCCTGCTGCTCTTGTGCCTGGATTAGGAGTATCATCCAAAGTCTTCCAGAGATGGTGGTTGTGGACCCCGACTCGGGGGTTGGGGGGGTTCAGTGGCCTTCCAGCAGCACATCGTACTGCTGAGCCAATACTACACTTCTGATTCCTAAAACACAGGAGTGCATTTGGAGCACTGGTGAAGATGCGTGAGAAGTGTCTCAGTAACCCCTCTGCTGTCCCCAGGAGATGAGGATCCTCACAAAGTCCTGCATCGGCGTGAGCCCTGGACTGACAGTCCTGAGCACTGGCCTCAGTGTTCCCGTCTACAGAATGGGGACGTATTCGTTACTCGTTTGGGTCTCCTACAGCTTTGGTATTCCATAATTCCACTAAGCAGTGCACAGTGTTGAGCCGCTGTGTAAGAAAGGCAGTTAGAAGTGTAAGTGTTACCAGAAATAAATCCTGGCAGATATGGCCAAATGACTTTCAATGAGGGTGTCAAGACCATTCAATAAGGAAATAGTCTTCAACAAACGGTGCTGGGAAAACTGGATATCCACATGCAAAAGAAGGAAGTCAGACCCTTAGCCAACACCGAACACAAAAATTCACCTGAAGACCTAAATGTAAGACCTAAAACTATAAGACTCTTAGAAGAAAACATAGGCAAAGCCTCATTACAATAGATATGCAATGATTTCTTGAATATGACACCAAAGGCACAAATGGGACAAATGGGGGGAAAAAAGACAAATTGGAATTCATAAAGATTAAAAACTTCCGTGCATGAAAGGACATCGTCAGGGGCTTCCCTGGTGGCTCAGTGGCAAAGACTCTCCCTGCCAATACAGGAGACACGGGTTCGATCCCTGATCTGGGAAGATGCCACATGCTGCAGAGCAACTTGGCCAGCGCACCACAACTATTGAGCCTGTGCTCTAGAGCCCAGGAGCCCCAACTACTGAAGCCTTCACACCCTAGAGCCCATGTTCTGCAGAACAGAAGCCACCGCAATGAGGCACCTTCACACTGCAACTAAAGAATAGCCCCCCACTTGCCACAACTAGAGAAAAGCCCACGCAGCAATGAAGAGGCAGCACAGTCAAAATAAATAAATAAAATACTAATAATCATTTTAAAAAACCAAAGGACTCCATCAACAGGGTGAAAAGGCAACCTACCAAATGGGAAAAAGTGTTTGCAAATCATATATTTGATAAGGGATTAATAACCAGAATACATAGAGAACTCAAAACTCAACAGCAAAAAGCCCTAAACAACACAATTAAAAAACAGGCAAAGAACTTGATTAGCTATTTCTCCAAAGAAGGTGTACAAATGGCCAATACACACGTGGAAAGACCATCATCCCTACTCTTTAGGGAAACACAAGGCAAAAACACAATGAGATAACACCTCACATCCATTAGGACGGCTACTGTCAAAAAACCCCCAAATAAACAAATTTAAAAAATGGAAAAAATTAAGCGTTGATGAGGATGTGGAGAAATTAGAACCTTTGTGCACTGTTCGTGAGAATGTAATATCACACAGTCACTGTGGAAACAGTATGGCAGTTCCCCAGAACATTAATAATAGGGTTACCATACAATCAGGTGATTCAATTTCTGGGCATATAATCCAGAAGAATTGAAAGCAGAGTCTCAACGTTATCTATACACCATTGTTCATAGCAGCATTATTTACTAAATAATGTAGAAACAGCCCGAGTGTCCACTGGCAGAGGAAGAGCTAAACAATTAGTGGTGTAGGAAATGGCAACCCACTCCAGTGTTCTTGCCTGGAGAATCCCAGGGACGGGGGAGCCTGGTGGGCTGCGGTCTATGGGGTCTCACAGAGTCGGACACGACTGAAGCGACTTAGCAGCAGCACACACACAGTGGAACACTTTGTTGTTGTTGATCCGTGTCAGACTCTTTGCCACTTCATGGACTGCAGCATGCCAGACCTCCCTGTCTTTCACGATGGAATACTATTCAGCCTTTAAAAAAAAGAAGGAAATTCTACTTTATCCTACAATATGGATGAGCCTGGAGGACATCATGCTAGTGGAATAAGTCAGTCACAAAAAGACAAATACTGTATGATTCTGCTTATGTAAAGTAATCAAGGCGGTCTTCATCATGGAGACAGAAAATAGAACCATTATTGCCAGGGGCTGAGGTGAACGGGGATGGGAAGTATTGTTTAATGGCCACAGAGTTTCAGTTTCACAAGAGGAGAAGAGTTCTGGAGATAGATAGTGATGAGAGTTGCACAACGTGAATGAGCTTAAAATATCACTTAAAGATGGTTAAGATGATAAATCTTACATTATATACATGTTATAATAAAAAAAAAAGCTGGAAAACAAAACAAAGCAAGAAAAGTGCAACATAGACTATCAACCACTTACTTTTTTAAATTTTTAAATATTATATATACACTTGTGGTTCAAATATTGAAATGTATATAAAAGTATGCAAAAAAAAAAAAAAGAAAGCATACATGTTAGAGAGAGACTAGCCTCAACTCCTGTGGCTGCCACTCAGCAGCTGTGTGGCTTAGGATCGTTGGTTTAACTCCTCTGGGCCTCACCGTTCTCATCTGTACAATGGGGACATTGTAGTGCCTGCTTCCTAGGGTTGCTGAGTTTGAGAAGGAACGCCAGGACACTGGAGCACCAAGCACAGTGTGTGCTCGCTTAGTAAGGGGACTGCCTCTTCCTCCCTTTCTTCCTCTTGCTCCCTTCCCCATCATCATCACAAGCTATAAACTTATACATGCAGTCAGGGTAGAAAAAACTCATCCCTAGATTAGTGTCAATATCCTTTCAGTACAATTTATCACATATCTCTGCTTTTAGAGTCAGCTATACCATTATCCCCTTTGGCTAATGTGTGAATGGATATCTTCTTTAAGGAGTTTCTAGACCTGTCAGGGGCTTTCTCGGGCGGCTCAGTGGTAAAGAATCTGCCTGCCAATGCAGGAGATGTGGGTTCAACCCCTAGGCAGGGAAGATCCCCGGGAGAAGGAAATGGCAACTCACTCCAGTTTTCTTGCCTGGAAAATTCCAGGGACAGAGGAGCCTGGCAGGCTACAGTCCATGGGATCACAAAGAGTCAGACATGACTGAGCAACTGAGCATACATGCACGCAAAGCTGTCAGAGAGAAATGAAAAAGCTGGTAGAGCCCCCGCTTGACCTGGGGTCTGTGCCCCGGTGGGACACGCAGGCAGACAGGGGTGTGAGAGGGCCTCCCGGTTGAGGATCCTTCACCAAATGCTGGCACAGGCTGGGCAATGTGAGCCTCTGGTATTGAAAGACAGTGGGCCTTCTGCCAGGCAACCCAGATAGGCCCCCAAGAGATATAGAAACATAAGCCCCCGATGGGCTGAAGGCACAGCTGTGAGGTCACTCAGCCCAGGCAACTGCCAAAAGCTGGGGCTGGGGTCCTGGAGACCACCCCAGCACAGTGACTCCAGCAGATGGTGGCTGTGGACCCCAAAGCCCTCCATCTACCCAGGGAAGCAAACGTGCCAGGCTCTGGGAAGAGCTGCTGGCAGGAAGGTGCTTTCTTCTCCACTCGGTGCCTGGCCCAGCCAGGGATGAAACCTGTGTGGCCTTTGCAATGTGTCATGGGGTCCTGAAGGAGGAGGAGGCTCAAGGGATCCCTTGGCGACGTCTTCCAAAGCAAACCTCATTCCCACTCTCTTCCCGCATCTGTGATCACCTTCTGGAGTCAGCAGGAGTTCAGACTAGACTAATGCTGTTGTCACTGAGCCTCCCCCAACCCCGGCGGGTTTGTGTCTAGGAAAACCTTATGGTACTCGCGTGTGTGTGCGTGCTCAGTCGCTCAGTCGTGTCTGACTCTCTGCTACCCCATGGACTGTAGCCCAACAGCCTCCTCTGTCCATGGGATTCTCCAGGCAAAAATACTGGAGTGGGTTGCCATGCCCTCCTCCAGGGGATCTTCCTGACCCAGGGATCAAACTGGGATCTCTTGTGTCTTTTGGACTGCAGACAGATTCTTTACCACTGCGGCACCTGGGAGTTCCCATGGAACTCATGGTCCGAGAACTTCAGATGCTGAGCCATGGGGAAGGCAGAGCTCCTAAGCCCAGCCCTGAGCCCACGCTTCCTCCTGCCTCACCTCGCTTCATCCTCACAACTACCCCACAAGACTGGACTTGATCACCCTCTTTGCACATGTGAGAAAAAGTGCAAAGAGGCACGTGAACTTGCCAGAGACAATGAACTGAAGACAAGGCAGAGCCAGTCCTGGAGCCTGGGTTCGCCCTAGTCTAAAACCTAAACAACATATGAAGTAGCACAGACATCACTTTGCAGACAAAGGTCCGTATAGTCAAAGTTATGGTTTTTCCAGTAGTCATGTACAGATATAAGAGCTGGACCATAAAGAAGGCTGAGCACCGAAGAAAAGATGCTTTTGAATTGTGGTGCTGGTGAAGATTCTTGAGAGTCCCTTGGACAGCAAGCAGATGAAATCAGTCAATCCTAAAGGAAATCAACCCTGGATATTCATTGGAAAGACTGATGCTGAAGCTGTATCTCTGATACTTTGGCCATCTGATAGGAAGACCCTGATGCTGGGAAACATCAAGAGTAGGAGGAGAAGGGGATAACAGAGGATGTGATGGTTGGATGGTATTATGGACTCAATGAACATGAGTTTGAGCAAGCTCGGGGAGATAGTGAAGGACAGCGAAGCCTGGGATGCTGCAGTTCATGGGGTTGCAGAAAGTCAGACACGACTGAGAGACTGAACCACAGCAATGCTGACATCAGGCTACCAGGTAGGTTCCTTCAGCACAGTGGCGTCTCTGTGTCTTGAAGTTCTCTTTTGTTTTGATCGTACAGAATACAGACCATGCTGGGGACAGACTTGTGGGTGGCATTCTGGGTGGATGTGAAAGGAAGGGCTGAGCAGGGAATTCCCTGGTGGTCCAGGGGTTAGAACTCGGTGCTTTCACTACCGAGGCCTGGGTTCAATCCCCGGTTGAGGATCTAAGATCCCGCAAGCTGCGTGACCAAAAGGGCTGAACAGCTGGCACACAGAGTGAACGCCTGTATCCATGAGCACAGCCGTGAACATCTTTATGCTCTGCGTGCACGATACCATGTGGGAACCACGATGGGTGCTGAACATTCGGGATTGGGCTTTACACCATTAGGGCAGTTCTGCAGTGGAAGTGTCTGAAAATATCAGAGAAGATGTGTTTCGGCATCTTCTCGGGGAGGGGTCAGGGAAGGTGCAGAATGGATGTGCATGACGGTGGGTGGATGAGAGGAGGGCAGAGGCGCTCATGGAGGAGAAGCATCAAGCCCTTGGGGACTGTGATGAGCTGGGGAACCTGGACTTGCTGGGCCAGCATACCCCTCAGGGACCTGACCCCAGTGTCCCCAGAATCAGGTACCCAAGCCCTGTTGATTTAGTAATGAGATAATGTGGACTAAAGAGGGAACGAAAGATGATTTGAAACTCATATTTGCCATTGTTAGGTCTGCAGTGCTCTCAGGTAGGCTGATGTGAGAGCCTGTGTTCCTTCAGCTGCACGTTGGAGGTTACAGGTCCTTCAGGGTTTGCGGTGGCCATCAGATGCGGTAATACACAAAGACCCTGCCCCGTTCCCTAAGCATGGTCCCTCAGCATACAAGGTCTCCACCCCCAGGTTTCTGCTTTCCTTACACATCCCCTGGTCTCTCCCCTGAGGCAGCCAGACAGGCTACAACCCCGTGCAAGTATGCAGGTGACCCCCCTCCTTCTCAAGCCCCCTCCAACAAATTTTGAACTCAAGAACAAAATCTGAGAACTGCTCTTTCCGTGCGTTCTCCACACAGAGCCAGGCGTATGGCCGTTTATAAGTATGCTGCTTGGTAAGGGGGCTTCCGAGGTGGTGCAGGGGTGAAGAATACACCTGCCAATGCCAGAGACACAGGAGACACAGGTTTGATCCCTGGGTCAGGAAGATTCCCTAAAGAAGGAAATGGCAATCCACTCCAGTATTCTCACCTGAAAAATCCCATGGACGGAGGAGACTGGGGGGCTACTGTCCACGGGGTCGCAAAAGAGTCGGACACGACTGAGGGACTGAGCTCAGCACACACACAGTAACAGGTAGTGCTTACGTTCCCCATCCTGGCCTTTGGCTCAAGCCATATCGTAGGCCAGAAGTCCCTGCTATGAGGAGACTCTTAATTCCATTCAAGGGACCTAGAGGGAAGCCATCCTTTGTGGAAAAGGAAGAGAATATTTCTGGATCTGTTTCCAGCTCCCACAGGCAGGAGGTGGCGAGTGATTCCCTCTTCCTCTGCCTTTGCTGAGCAAAACCAGCCGTGTAAGAGCTGGAAGGCAGCTCCGGGTTTTGGCATCTTCAGAGTCCCTGGGTTTGTAACCTGCAACACCCAGGTGCTTTGCAACGGCTCTTCCTGGGGCTCCTCCTGGGTAGTGATGAAATCCACCATCAAATTCCAGAGAGACCCACAAGGAGGCGCAGAGACTGAGGCCCCCACCGGACCCTGCCTCATAGCCCCTCTCTGTAGTAGATGGTGCTGGTGTCCTGCTCAGATCCATTGGCCCCCACACCCCTGGTGTGCCTGGCCATCTCTAGCTTCTAAGGACTACAGCCTTCTCCTGGGAAATGCCCTTGACCAGTGGGAGCCTTCTTGGTCCAGGGGGTCTGGGATGTTCCTCCCTCACCTTGGGACAGTTCCCAACCTACAACTGACTCATATGGTGGTGCAGCTGGCCAGTACTCTTGCCTCAAGGTGGGACAACCGTGGAGTGTAATTCATGCTCCAGAGCTCCCCATGGAGTCGGGCTGAAGCTAGATCTCAGCTGAATTTACACCCTTACTCAGTCCCTCCCCAGCCCTCCTTTCCTCACTCCCTTACAGATGTCTCCAGGCAGCACCCTCTCAATACAACTCTTGCCTGGAATTTCCATTTCAGGCTCTGCTTCTAGGGACACTGACCAAAGACACTCTCCTCCCCCACCTCTGAGGAGTCTTCCCCAAACAGCCAGGGTGATGGTGGTGTTGCAGGAAGGGGGACTCTTTGCAGGCTCTTGTCTAACAGTCAGAAATGTATTGTCCGAGGAGACACACGTGCTCACACAGCAACAGACTTTCTGGGGAAGGGACGTGGGCAGACAGCAGCAGAGTAAGGGAGCCCAGGAGAACTGCTCTGCTACGTGGCTCGTAGTCCCAGGTTCTATGGTGAGGGGATTCGTTGTCGGGTTTTCTCTGGACAATCACTCTGACGCAGGGTCCTTCCTGGTGGTGCACACATTGCTCCGCCAAGTTGGATGCCAGCGGGAAGGGTTCTGGGAGGCGGTGGGACATGTGGTGTCTCCTTTTGACTTTTCCCAAATTCTCCCGGTTGGTGGTGGCCTATTAGTTCCATCTTCTTTACCAAGTGCTCCTGTTGTAAAATAACTCCTGCTGATGGTCACTGTGGTGCCTGGCCAGGATGAGTGGTTTCACTGTGGTTCCCCTAAGAGTGGAACCACAAACAAGGCAAATGCCAAAATATCTAGAAGAGACAGCTGCACACCCGTCAGATGAAGAGGCGACAGTTTAAGCAAAAGACTCACCCAATCTGGGGAAAATGCTGGCCTTGGATCTGCAAAGGCCCCAGAGGTAGGAGACAGCACTAATGGTGCTCTCTGTGTCACTCTTACCGGGGAAGCGGAGCCTGGGTCAAGGTCATGATTCAGGAGACCAGCAGATTCTGCAGTTCACACTAACACCTTGTCTGACGCAGCTGGGGACTCAGTGGCCTCCACCAAGAACCACCATAGTCCCGTCAAACAAGCAGCTCCCTTCCCAACACACACAGAACTTCCATATTCTTCCTGAAATGCAGATGGAGGGCTGGAGACCCCAAGAACCTCAGACAAGGCGGGAAACAGAGTCCCCAAGGCAAGCAAGTACTTCAGAGAAATTCTGTACTGGCTTGTCTAAGCAACTTCAGTGGAGGTTCTCAGGATGACACCATGGCCTGGGGACAAGGGGAAGTGCTAAACATCGGGAATCATAGCAGCGACTAAGACATCCGTTAGCATTTCATTGCAAAGCCCAGATGACCACCCGTCACCCTCCACCCACTGTATTCAGAAGGCAGATTGCAGGCTGTGAGGATTCCTTAAAGATGAGTGAAGCCAGAGGAAAGTCAGAAACCCGATGAACCTGTATCCATGGAAGCTCATGGACAGGCGAATGATAAACACTTTATCTCAGCCAGTGAGCACACGCTGGACTCCACCCAAGGTGGGGAGATATTATAACTCTGCTCTGGAATGTGATTAGCATCCCAGAGCCACATGAGTGGATCAAGAGGAGCTAAAGGTCACAGGAGACTAGGCAGGAAGTCCAGACATCCAAGGCTGTGGTATTGGCATTGGTGAGAGACCGCTCCTCCCTCATCTCACTCCCTCAATTAAAAAAAAAAAAAGTGTGGATTACAGATGGCGCAGCCCAGACAAGAGGGAAGGATGAACAGCAACCCACAGGAAGTCAGGAGAGGGGTGCAGCTCAAGTGTCAAATTTATAAAGTAGATGTAGCTCTCGGAAGACAAAGTCAAGACAGATGATGTGTGGCTAGAGCAAGGTGGGGAAAAAGACAAAATGGGAAACATAAAGTGAAAACACTCTTGATGGACTAGCTGGAGGGAGGATATAAAGGCAGACGTGGGAAAGATGATGGGGGAGCAGGCAAGCAACAGTCAGAATAAAGCAGGAGAAACAAAATGTGTTTTCTGAGAGAGCACACTGCATCATGGGAGCCTTGAAAGTCTGCCCATTTTAGCCACAGGTTGGGTCTACATGTTACGAATATAGTTACCAGTTCCCCCGGAAAGGTTTAAAATACTGATGTAGGGGAAAGACTGTTAGCAGTGTCAAAGGAGAGCTAAGGGGTAATCAGCAGAGGTCTCCCTTGACGGAAGCATCTGCATTGTAATATTTACAAGGACACAGGGACTTGGGGAAGAAGAGCTAGAACTGTAGGCTTTTTCGTCAGGTCTGTTAAGGGACGCAGCTGACACATTTCAAGAAAATAAATAAAAACACTACAACTTCAACAATGTTGGACCAAGTTCAGTGTTGGTGTAAATGATGCCCCAGGGCGCTGGTGTGGTTTTCTCTGGTCGGGTGCTTGCACTTAGTCCTGCAGTGTGTTGTAATACTACGTAGGGTGATATCAGACCCCACAACTTACTCCCTTAAGTTGGGTCACCTTAAGTAAGGTCCTCAGTGCCTCTGTCTCCTCTTCTGTAAAATGGGAATAATGATAAAACTTACATCTTTCAGTTGTTACAGAGACAAAGTAAGATAAGCTCTGTAAAGTTTCCGGCATATACCAGGCCCTTGATAAAGACCTTTCCTTCTCCCATACTCTGAAGAGTACTTGCAGAGACAGAACATGTGGAAAAGTCAAAAAACGAAGCAAGCAGTAAACAACAATACAAGGAAACTGTAAAGGAATGTTTTAAGGAAATGTCATATTTAGGTTCTAGGTAATGGTACTGTTAACATTTGGTGAGATTATTGTCAGGAAAAAAAATGGAACCCTTCACAACATGGAGCAAAAGAATGATGCTGAAGATTTTTTTAAGGCTTTAAATTCGTAATGTGGTTCATGTGCAATGGGAAAACTGCTGGTTAAAGAAAATATGAGGTTTTAGGGGATAGAGAACAAAGCATGTCCCCAGGCTCAGTATGGAAATGACAGCGACCCAAGACCACCTGAGCTGCGGAAGTCCAATTGTCAGAACCGTCCTTCTGGGAGATTTTGGTGGAGGACTCGGAAAGGGGCCTGAGATCAAGGGTCCAGCTTATAAAGGAATCACTTCATAAGTTTCATGAAACGGCAAAGACAGAAGTGAAAGGGGCACAAGGGATCAATGGAAGTAGAGTTGGGGACTTACGGGAGACTATTTTAGAAATACGTTAGAGAAAAAGAATTGTCACACAGAGATTAATGATAAAATCAAGGCCATTTAGTTAAAAAAATAAGAAAAAAATATCTGCATAAGGAAGCACATAGGGACCCAGAAAATGGATAAGGGATATTTTGTGCTCTGAGGTCTCTTTATTTAGCAAGTCTCCAAGTTTAATATTTTTAAATTAATAGACTATGAGGGAGAGAGGGGAAAAAAAAGAACAGAAGCAGACAGCAAAATGGTCATACAAAGAAGTAGGTACAGCAGTTGGGAAATCATGTCATTCCTAAAAGGTGTTTTCAGTGGGTTGGTTTTCAGCAGCTCAATTTGCTGCTGCTGCTGCTGCTAAGTCACTTCAGTCATGTCCGACTCTGTGTGACCCCATAGACATCAGCCCACCAGGCTCCCCCGTCCCTGGGATTCTCAACGTAAGAACACTGGAGTGGGTTGCCATTTCCTTCTCCAATGCATGAAAGTGAAAAGTGAAAGTGAAGTCGCTCAGTTGTGTCCGACTCTGAGCGACCTCATGGACTGCAGCCTACCAGGCTCCTCCATCCATGGGATTTTCCAAGCAACAGTACTGGAGTGGGGTGCCATTGCCTTCTCCGGCAGCTCAATTTATATGTTGCTAAAAGATTTTCCAGTTCACACCACGGAGGCACGAACCACCACCCCTGACCAATGAGGGAGAACACAGAGGGGGGAAATTTAAGCCATGGGGAACCATCAGCCAGGCCTGTGGCATTTCTGGAATTAGCCAAGTCGATACTCGGGTTGGGGGCGTGGGCACTCACTTGTGCCAGTTCTTTCGTTAGTGCCTTCAAAGGCAAGATGAGTGCTTGTCATGTTCAGGTAGTGCTGGGTTATAGCATCAGCAGTCCCTGCCCACAGAGCCTTCATGCTGAATGGGAAACCACCACACAGACAGCTGTGGTTCAGGATGATCACTGCCCGGGCGGGGCACAGGGGAGGTTTGGAGCCACACACCCAAGCGGGCACTTGGAGGTGAGCCAGTCCACCCATTCCTTTTACATGAAAAGAAACAGAGGCAGAGAGAACCCAAGCAGCTTGTACAAAGTCATCAGGCAGTGGCAGAGCTGGGAGCAGGACAGTGGCTTCTGAGAAAAAAAATGTAAGAGCTTGCTCCATATGCTGCCACACAAATCAGTTTCATTTCCATAAACGGTTTGGTAGTCTCCACAACAGTGTCCAGCCGCATCATCGGTAGAGTGTCACATTTCAAGGTACTATATCAATCTGATATTTTTAGCAGATGGATTCCACGAGTCTTGTTATAACGCATCCACCTGGCTTCCCTCTGCCCCCACTCCCCACTTTCAGTAATCAGGCAAATTCACCACCCCCTCCCTCAAATGCTGAGGTACAGCATCTTTGCATGTTTTCAACTTTTTATAAATGCTACAATCCTATCTCTAGAATTCTCCTGAATGCTTCTCTTTTATCAACGCTGCTGACTCTTCAAATACACTAAGATGGCCCATTAGATTAACCCAGTAGTTGCTTCTGACCCTAGGGGCACAGAGCCAAGGGAACATTCTGACGAGAAAGAAGCCACCACCCTGTCTCTGTTGTTCAAGAGCAGACCTTGAACTTGCAGGGACCAATATCCATCTCCTGATCCTTTTCCACGTGGTGCTTGGTTCCCACTGACTTCCAGAGGAGCAACAGCAGATGGGCATCCGAAGGCAGAATTAACTCAAGAGTCATTACATGAGGGTGTTCTCAATTGAGTGCCCTGGAGTAAATAGTAATTACATGTTCCTTTAAGATTACTCTCAGCCTGAGATGGGGAAAGAAGAGAGTCATGGCTGACTGACCACAATACCCTTAATGAGCACACATGCGCACGAGCACACAGGCCGGTCGCAAGTCTGAATTTGGAAATTTCCCCTAAGATTACATGATGTCGCTTCTACAAGTCCCTTGAAATGTACCAATTGGGCCCCCTTGGAGACATCAGAAATTACTCTTCTCTCTTCCCATTTTTCTTTCCTCGCTAAGCACTCCCTAAATATGCACCATCAAATATGTGGAAAATAAGCTCTCCCCACTCTGTTACGTTGTACAAGAGAAGGAATTGTCTCTGTGCAGAAACACACTCCAGTGACACCACTGCACTCCTGGACACACCAGACAACCCATCTCAGAGACATCCCTGGTGGTCCCGTGGTTAAGACTCCACGCTCCCAGTGCAGGGGCCTGGGTTCGACCCCTAGTGAGGGAACTAGATCCCACACCCATAATGACGGCCACATGCTGCAACTAAGAGCCCGCAGGCTGCAATGAAGATCCTGTGAGCTACAACTCAACCTGGTGTAGCCGAAAAGAAAGAAAACCCATCTAAACCATTCCAGTCTCACACCTGGACTTCAGCAGCCATCTGTGCTAGGCCATGGAGAACAGATTTCCATGAGGGAGAACACATTTGGCCAGACCACACCAAGGCCCAAGCAGACACTGGGAGGACGCCGACTTGATTATGGGATATGACCATGCAGGGAATTGCGGGGGCCAGGGATGTATTAAGGAGAAGGCAATGGCACCCCACGCCAGTACTCTTGCCTGGAAAATCCCATGGACGGTGCAGCCTGGTAGGCTGCAGTCCATGAGGTCGCTAAGAGTCGGACACGACTGAGTGACTTCACTTTCACTTTTCACTTTCATGCATTGGAGAAGGAAATGGCAACCCACTCCAGTGTTCTTGCCTGGAGAATCCCAGGGACGGGGTAGCCTGGTGGGCTGCCGTCTATGGGGTCGCACAGAGTCAGATACAACTGAAATGACTTAGCAGGGATGTATTCAAAACACCTCTAGAGTAGCATCTTCTGCTGCATTTGTAAGCAGCTTGGGCAGGGGTTGGGAGGAATGTAGGGACTTTGGAAGTTTCCACCCTCTTGACCTTTTCTGCACAGGACCCAGAAAATGATGACCACAACAACCAAAATGTCATCACCCTCAACAACAGCTTTCCAAATTTGCTATTGAGCAGGCACTGTTCCAGGGCTTTTATAAGGGTCTCCTTAAACCTTTACAACAGCTCCACAAGGCAGGTGCTCTTACCATACCCATTATACAGATGAGGAGACCGAGTGTGGGGTAGAGAAGGTGGGAAGCTTGTCCAGGTTGTGGCAGGCACGAGGTGGACGTGGGTCCAGAAACATGGTTCCAGCACGCGTTTTGTCTAACAGCACCCAAACCACTGCATGGAGCTCACCGTGCAGGAGAATGAGCTAGTCTAAAACCGGTAAGCACGTCCCTTTCTTAAGGAACGCTTGCCCTCTGATTCTTTTTCTTTTTTCTTTTGCCCTCTGATTCTTATGCTAGTTTCCCACCAATCTTGTGAGGCCCTCAGCCCAGATTTCAGCCCCTTTTGCTGGTGAAGGAATGAAGGTAGGTAGGGGTTAGGGACTTGCCAAGGTCACCGTGCTTGGAAACTCTCTTCCCAAATCTCAACTGTGCTCCCACCAAAGGATTTGAGTAAACCTTGAAGAGCAGGCTTCTGGGGCTTCTCCAGATGCCGAGGGGCCCGGAGGCAACTTCTGGGGCCAAGGATGGTGAGGGAGGGATATCAGGACCGCAGAGGCATAAAACCATGGTGGTGACAAATTGAAAGCAAAATTTAAAATGCAGCGTTTATATACTTGTTTTTGAAAAAGAAGGCCTGACCAGTTTCCTGCTCACTGTCCCGGTATACTTACAGATAGAGGGAGGTGAGGAGTGAGACAGGCCTAGAAGATGCTGGACAGTAGGGACTGACTGAGTTGGTAAAGGCACAGAGCCCCCCAAAAGCCATGTCTGACCCCAGGGTTTTCTATTAAAGGATGGGGTGGGGACTTCCCTGGTGGCCCAGTGGTTACGAATCTGCCTGCCAGTGCAGGGACATGGGTTCAATCCCTGGTCCGGGAAGATCCCACATGCCGCAGAGTGACTAGGTCCCTGTGCTGCAGCTACTGAAGCCTGCCCACCCTGGAGTTCATGCTCTGCAACAAGAGAAACCACTGCAAGGAGAAGCTCGGGCACCACAGCTAGAGAGCAGCCCCTATTCACCGCAACTAGAGAAAAGCCCGCTGGCAGCAATGGAGACTCAGCACAATCAAAAATTAATGAATTATTTTAAAGGAACCCGAGCAGGCTGAGCTGTAATTATCGGTTACGTCAGGAGCACCACAAACCAGGTTCACCGTGAGCAATGGTTTTAAAATGTAACCTTTTAGAGCTGGAGGGCCTAAGAGATCTTGTCCACTCCTTCAAGTTATGATGTAGGGAACTGAGGCCCTGTGCACCTTAATTATCACTGACCTGGGGGTGAACTGGACTGAACCCACCTGGCACCTGCCTCTGCCCGGGGTACTTGGCTGCTACCTCCATCCACTAGAGACACAGACGGAAGCAACCCTCCACAGTGGACTTCCTCCCGTTGACTTCGGTTTTTAACATTTTTTTGGGCCATGCTACACAGCATGCCACATCTTAGTCCCCCAACTAGGGATCGAACTCGGCCCTGGCAGGGGAAGCTTGGAGTCTGAACCGCTGGACTGCCAGGGAACTCTTGGTTTTTAATTAATAACTTTGATTTCAGAGTAATTCTAATGTCACAGGAAGTTGAAAAGAAAGCGAACAGGAGGTTCTGTGCACCAGTCAGTCTGCCCTTCCAGCTGACTTGTACCCACACAGAGTTCTAAGACAATTGCAGATACACGTGGGGTGACAGGTCTCTTCCTGAGACTCATTATGGAGCAAACAATTCCTAACATTGCTTTCTCAGATCATATGCTACTCCCCTCACAGCCGTGAACCCTAACACACACACACACACACACACACACACACAGCCTAATCAGCAATAATTTCACTCCTGAATATTGCTAGAAAGATCACTAAGCCAAGCTAATCAATTGTCTCAGCCAGCAACCAGTCCCCGAGAGATGCCTAGACTTTTCACTGTTCTCATTTAACCCTTGGCAGCCTGAGTTTTTCCTCCCCAGTCTTCCCAGAGAGCACAAACGCTGTTCTGGGAAGAATCCAGTATCGAAGATGATGTTCCCCAGTTGCCACCTTTCCAAAGCCTTGTCTGTGCTAATGGAAGCAGACACTCTGGAACACTTCAGAAGGAGGGTCTCCCTCTCATGTGCATCGCCTGGGACCAGCGTGGTTAAAGCAAAGGAGAGGGACGCGGGGCCCCACGCAGAACAGCCAGAGGAAGCAGGTACCAACCAGAAAGGGAGTGGGGAGGGAAACCGTCACAGGAGAGATACCAGTTTAGCAATTAAATTTGACATCAACTTAGACAAAGCTTCTTTACTGAACAGCATGAAATTCTAGCGAAGATTTGTCCACATGTGCATAAAAGACACAGCTCATTCTCTCTCTCTCTTGCTCTCTTTTGTTTTTCCTGGATGGAGGAACGTGAAGAGCAACAGAGAAGGGTGGGGGCAAGACCATAGTCAACAGGTCATGAGCTGATGTAGTTAAGGCAGCTGAACATTCATAGCTTCAAGTCACTTCCTGCTCCCATGATGGAGGGATGGGAGGGCCCCCTTGTGAGGAGAGACTCCGTGCAAGTCACGTCACATGCATTCATTGAGCACACGCTGTGCGTCATGCATTGCGCTTGGCACTGGGGCCTCAAAAGCTGATAGCAAGGAGGCAAAAGGGAGGCTGTGACAATTTTAGGAGAGCAGAGAGGAGGCAGGGAGAGGAACATGGGTGGCGCCGCATTCCTACTCCATCCCCTGATCGGTGGGGGAAGAAAAAGAGGAGGGCTCACTGCCTTGAGGCATAGTCTCTGCAAAGACACACAGGGAGGGTCAAGGGTGGGGGTGAGGCCCATGTGGCCTTTGGATTCACTGGTCAAGTGACCCTGTTGAGAGAAAGGACCGAGCAGGCGGCTGCTGCCTAGAAAACACAGCCCGGTGGGCTTCACAGCTGGGATTGGTCTGCCCTGCTCTGGGGGTCGAGCCTGAACTGCCATGTGAGAATACAGGATGGAGAAGGTGCAGGAGAGACTTGGAGAGCCAAGAACAAAAGCTGCTCGTTGGAATGTGAGTGGGGCCAAGAGAGTTGACCAAATTCTGACCCTGCAGAGCAGAAGAGTCAGGCCTTATTCCCGGACTTAGGACTGTGGTCCAGCCCTCCCACGCTCTGCTCTTGACCATGGTTTAAAGCCCCAGGTTCCTTCCAGGGTGAGGCAGGGTATGTTCCCAATGTGCCTTGAACTCTGATTTCCAGTTGGAATAGCTCGCTGGAGGGTGAAGCTGGAAGTCTTGCTGACACCAGACTCTGCTCACCAAAACTCAGGGAAAACAGCCTGTTAAGGACTGAATGAGTCCCCACCCAGATTCATGTGCCGGAGCCCTTGTTCCCAATGTGATGGTATTTGGAGGTGGGACCTTCAGGAGGTAACTAGGGTTAGATGAGGTCATGAGGGTGGAGCCCCATTGATGGGATTAGTGTCCTTTTGAGAAGAGGAAGAAAGCGGAGCTCTCACTCTCACCTCCATATGAGGACATGGCAAGAAGACAGTCCACCAGGAGAAGGTTCCTCCCTGGGACCTGACCATGCTGGCATCCTGATCTTGGACCAGCCTCCAGAACTGCAAGAAAATTAATTTCTATTGCTGAAGCCACCATCTGTGGTGTTTTGTCATGGCAGTCCAAGCCAAGATATGCCTTAGTGGGAGGCATAGGGGCCTGTTTTTAGTGGTGTGACAAGGTGTGGGCAGAAGTGACTGGTCTGTGCTGAGCAAATAAAATGGCCAAGACTTACTGGGTAAAAGGCTAACATTCCACATGCATGTCATCTTCCCAACAATTCTATGGGGTAGGTTCTATGTGTGCGTGCATGCTAAGTCGCTTCAGTCGTGTCTGACTCTTTGCGACCCTATGGTCCATGAGCCTGCCAGGCTCCTCTGTCCATGGGATTCTCCAGGCAAGAATACTGGAGTCGGTAGTCACTCCCTCCTCCAGGGGATCTTCCCAACCCAGGGATAGAACCTGAGTATCTTAGTCTCCTGCACTGGCAGGCAGGTTCTTCACCGGTTCTATAATTACCCCCATTTAACAGATGAGAAAATGGAGACTTTAAGAGATTAAGTAGCTCAAGTCTCACAGCTGAGAAAAGGTAACGTTGGAACTTGAACTCTGGCTGTCTGACTCAGAATGTATGCTATTAACCACAGCTCTGTGCCGTCCACCGAGGCACTTGTCAGGGCAGGAGGACAGGAATGATCGACAGTGAGCTGGGCTTACAGAGAGGAATGTTATGTGGTCCCTACATTTAGGGGGTTCCTGATGCAGTGAGGGCGACCGACAGGAGCAGTCCTCCCGTGGGGGTGAATGAAATGATGGCGGGACATCAACTGGGGCCCCAAGAAGAGGAAGATGCCAACCAGGTAAGGAAGACTTCACAGAAGAGCTGGTGTGGACGCGTTACAAGTCCACCTTGACCCGAGGGCTCACGGCCACTAAGAAACATGAAGAGAAAGGACGGTGGCCAGGTCAGAGGGAAACAAAAGGCCAGAGGACCCTGTGGACAGAAAGGCAGCTTTTGGAGCCTCTGCTGACTTCATGGAGCAGTGAAAAAGAGCCAAGCGAAAGGACTAGAAACTGCTCACTTGATTGGTGGAGAAAAAATGCCAAGTGTACAGAGCACTCAGAATCCTCCAGTATCAGGGATTCCTGCCCTTATCCCCAAAGCTGGAGAAGGGGACTACAGTCCAGGGGAGCCATATGGCTCCAGCATTCCCCTCTCCTCTACTGTACACTTGCCCGGAACTTAGACTCCTGACTTCAGTTTGGCCTTGACCTTGCTTGACCTTGGCCAAATTGCTCCATGCCTTCTCTGGCTGGAGATGGGAGTTTTCCACCTGCTTTCTCCTAGGCACAGTGAACCAGATGGGTTTTGAGGTCCTGGTGTGCAGTGCCTGGAGCTGAGGGACTCAGACTGATCACGGGGCAAAGGGGAAGCCAGTGGGGGTGCGAATTTGCTCTTGAGGGGGAAGCCCGCCCTCTGCATTTCAGAGACAGGGCCAAAGTGGGGAAGACCCTCTCCACCAGCTCCACCAGGCAGCTGGGGGGACTCTCCCGCTGCCTGTAAATTGAGCCATTCTCCTGTCTCCACGTGCCCACCTCCAGACTGGAAGAGAATTGATTTGGGGAGCTGAAGGCACACAGCCCCTCCAGGGCCTCAGTGAACCCAGGATCCGTGTCTGCTACGGGGGGCTCTTTTTCTGAACACAGCACAGCTTGTGCCACGGTTTCCATCTTCGCTTTGTGAAATGATCCCCTCTCTCTCTCTCCTCCACCTTCCACTTTGCCCAAGTTGTACAGCAGCCTGGAAATGCTGATGGCTTAACTGGTTTAATTTTTTTCTCCAGCAGCCCTGAGGGGTTTTAACTCTTTCCTCCTGCAGAAACCCTGCTTTTGGAGTTGAATGTTTAAATTCTCACTGGGAGACTCATAAATATTCGGAGTCACTCTCTCCCTCTCTGTTTGATTAGGAAATGAGCCTTTAACTCAATGTAATCCCCAAGCCATTAACAAAAAAGCCCTCAACAGCTCCACTATTAGAATTTCACTCTTAACCCGCTGAGGATTGAATTAGATTAACATAACTACCCACAATCTGAGTTTATTTTCTGTGCCAGATAGAAATGTGTTTTTCAGGGAAGGCGAGAAGGGGGAGGGAAGGGAGGGGGGAGACAGAAAGCGCTAGAGAGCACAGGAGGATAATGAAATGTAAAAATAGAGATAAGAAAAAGATGGACAGATACACTGTAGAGGTGAAGTGATGGGGAGAAACAGCTGTACTTAGTCTTTGGTTGAAAAATCCTGCCAGCTGCCATTTTTTACTTGTGGGATATTTGGAGGGGAAATCGTTTGAATGAGGGGAGCGCTTTCCAGGTATTTGCAATTCCTTCTTCCTCGAGATTGATGGCCTTGCACCTGAGCCTGCTGTAGTCCAAAGCACCTGCTCACTGGCCCCACTGTCCCCAGTTTGGGAAGAGGTCGGGGCTGGGTTTCTACGAGCTGGAGGGAGGGGGGCACGCATAAAACAACAGCATGTACGCAGGCGACTGTGAATTTACATCAAAGAAATAAACAACGATGAGGATGGAATGGGGGAGATTTTACAGACTTGAAGTCACAGACAGCCCCGTGACCAATTACATGTAAGAAATCAGTTAGGAAAAAAAAAAAAAAAAAAAAATGAGTTTGACAGGAGCTTGGTCCACATAAAATTAATCGTTATTGAAGCAGAAACTAAGTAATCAGAGGCTGCCTTATGCAAAAGCATTGCAGTTTCCGCGCCTGCATCTCTATACACAAGTCCAGAGGGGCAAAACCACATCCTGAACTTGGGGGGGAAAGCCAGGCCTTCCATCACACTGCCAAACAAGCCCCCACCTCACCTAAAAGCATCCACAGGTGGCCAAAGGAAGGAGCAGTTCTTGTCTATATATGACAACAAGTATTCTCCCGTCTTAACCACTAACGCTAATGAGAACACAGGACTTGTTCAGAGCGCGGGACTCACCCCCACTGCATTTAATCAGGGACCGGCAGGCTCCAGGATGCATGCTGAGGAGGGGAGGGAACGGCTTGCTCTTGTATGAAAAGGTTTGGAGAATTTCACACTTCCTAAAAAGCCACTGAGATCAGACAGTCCTAACAGTTCAATTTTGCCAACAGCTGGCTGCTGAGGTTTCTGAATACAATGTCTCAATCACTCGGTTCACTTGAGCTTTAATTAACAATCACCCACCAAATCCCACTTCAGTATTATTATGGGAAACCTTTGCAGGATATGTTTATCAAAACAGAGTCTGTGGACTAGAAAAAGTAATAATGCTACATATAGAATATGCCCAATTCCTTTTTTTTCCCTCTATTTCTGGGACTTTACTTTCCCTACTAGTTTTGAAATAATGACATTTCTTCTGATTTTACACAAAACTCTTTCTTCTAATTTCTCTAGCAGTGAATATAGTGAACATATAAAGTTTACTTTCAAATCCTAATGGGGATCAGGAAGGAATAAGCGATTAGAAAGTAAACTTCACATGTTCTGTCCTCCAAAATAATAAATGAATGGATTAAAGGCATTAATAATCTTAAGTAAACACTGATAAAAATACAGAACCAAGAGGAGGAAACTGAAAGTTTCATAAAAGTCAAAATAAAAATGAGATCAAACCGCCTCTCTAAATATATGTGGGCATCCGTATTATTTAACTTTCTTCAAGTCAGTTTTGCTGCTAAAATGATTTTGTTTTTAATCAAAACAGTCCAGACATATCTATTTTGTTTACTGCCTTTAAATTATTGGAAAGATGATGAGTTGGGACCTTGTTTTCCCAAAGAAATCAAGAAGTAGTGCTTAGCAATGCAGCTTATGGGAAGCATTGTATTAGTAAATAGAAACTCAGGTATTATTTGTCTCGTAAAAAAGGATGCATTTTAAAGTTGTACATCATATACGTTAAGCATCATCACTCCCCCCCCCCCCAAATTTAGGGCGTCTATTTCTTCATACATAATATATAAAAAAATCTCCCCAACTGCAGCATTTTTAGCTAACGCTATGCAGTTTCCAGAAACTAAAGCCCCAAATGTTCCACAGGAAGCTGGTGGCGTGTTAAGCGGTGTGGACCAGCAGACAGTATCTGGGGACTGCTGTCTCTAGGAGTTGCCGGCGTGCTCACAGAGGCTGTGCTCTGCTTGTCTGAAACAAGTATGGCTTTGACAAGGACCCTCATATTAACTTTCTTCCTTCTCGAAGGATGCGGAGTGACGACTCCACGGCACTCCACACCCAGCTTCTGTCCTCTCGGATGCTCTTCCACTCCCAGCCCCCTACCCCAGTTCCCCTTTCAGGATGAAGAAAACACACCAAATGAGTGAGCCAACAAAAGCCCGCAAGGCAAGACAAAGTGTCAGCTCTCATCCCAACTTCTCAAAGCAAACTCCGCGCAAAAAAAAAGAAAAGTCATTTTCCTTTAAGGCGCTATAGAAAAGCTGGCTATCGGGACTGTCACGATTCCCTCCCTGAACCAGGAAGCTCCCGGGCTGTGCCGAGTCTGCCGGGAGCCCTCCATCATCACCTGTCCTGTGTGAACTGGGTCTTTGCTCTGTAACCTTCCCAGCTCACCCAGAGCCGGAGCTGCCAAGCAAATGAAAGTTTTCACACTGGGAGACATAACCACCCCGCGGAGTCGCATGTAAACTTTCCCTTGCCCTTTTGATTTACTTACTTTTTCTCAGTGAAAACAAATAAAAAAACTAAAAGAGGACTGACCTACTGATTTCTAAATGAGTTTGTGTAACTGTCCCTCCCCACCCTTCTGGGTCCCTCTGACCTTCCCAGGACAAGTCTGCGAGAAGCAACATTTTCCTCTGGGTCACCCAGAGATGCTCAAGGGTGCCGAGATCCAGGATGAGAGAGAGCAGGCAAGGGGAAAGATATTTTCGTCCATAAAAAAGACAGAGGGAGAGAGAGAGAGAGAAGAAAGCAGCGTGGTGTGGGGCAAAGGACCGAAAGGTCCAGGGCAGAGTCGGGGGCAGAGGGTAGGAAGAGTCCAGTACTTACATGCTTGGGGCTGGGGAAGGGACAGGATGGCGGGGAAGGGGCTCCCCTCAGCTGTTTCCAGTCGCTGATGGCTCGTTGCTCAGCTCCTCCAGCACCAGCTGACAGTCCCCTGTCTGTGTCTCTTTGTGACTAAGGACACAGTACTCCCAACCTATAAATAGATCCCGACTCCGTGATTGATATAACAGGCAGCTGACAAAAAAAAAAAAAAAAAAAAAATCCCACAACCATAACCAGGTCTTAAACAAAACAGCAAAAAAAAGCTCTAGACTTTCAACCCCACCGAGCTCCATGCAGACTCCATGCAGATGGGCACTGGAAAGCCGGGAAGAAAAATATACAATGAAGGGCAGGAGGAAATGGGGAGGTAGGGGGACCAAAACCAGGGAAAGGGTGAAATGCAGTTACTTCTCCAGTGGAGGACTTGGGGTCACTGGAGAACTGAGGGGTGATGGTCGGCCGAGAGAGCAAGGAGGGAAACGGGCAGGAGGGTCTGACCTCCCCACCCCCATCCCCACCCTGAGCTCCTGGCCCGATCAGGGCTGGAGTCAAAGTCCTGACTTGGGAGCATTCGTCAGCCCAAGTGCTTTCCACGAAAGTTTCCATGCCTCCTGCCAGATCAAGAGGCAGGGAGGGAGCAGACAGAGCTTTCCGAGCTCAGAGGCCAGGCAGGCTTTTCGGGGGGACACACAGGACGTTCCTGGACTAGCGAAAGGGGAGAGGACGTGTAGGTGAGGGGCTGGGACTGGAGCCACCTGTGCCTGGAGTGGCAGGGCCCAGTGGGCCGCTCGCAGCCCCTAATGGGTTTCTAAAAGGATGGGGGTGACATTTGGACAGAATTGCCCAAGGTTGAAAGGCCATGGGGGCCTTGCTGTCTCTGCTTCTTCCAGAAAGATTTCCAAGGAGACTCAATTGTTTGACAAAGCTTCTTGGGGAAAAGAGTTCCAGTCTTTGGGATAGTAAGGAGTCTCTAAGAAACACTGGCTGCTCCAGTTTGTGCAAAGATGGGGCAGCCTCTCCAGGGCGGTCCAGCCCAACTCTGAAAGCTGAGGCATGGGGCAAAGTTTCGAGAAGACAGGAGAATAATGGAGAAATGACGGAAGTGTGGACTGTCCACACACTCCTGGCCACCCCAGGCACTCCTGCCATCTGCAGGCTACCTCCTCTGATCACAGCAGGGTTCTCTGTCTTGGTGCTCTGGTTACCTGTGCTCACAGATTTAGGTAGAATTTCAGATGAGGCTCCCTGTTCAGGAAGGGTCATGGATGCGCCCAGTCCCTTGCTGGGTGTGATGAGGGACAGGCATTTTATCATCCCTTAGAACATCCTCATCTCTAACTTTTTAAAAAATGAAGTGGAATTTCCTCCTCACGTTACATCTAATTCTTTACTCTCCAGATTAACCGATAATCTGAGGCTAGGGGTACCCAGTCTGTTAAAGTCAAAACCTATTTAATATGCACGACCTCAAACATTTGCACAAATAGTCTGCCATTGGAATACAAGCTCCCAGAGGGGAAAGACATGTGTCCATCTTATTTAGCACTGCATGTCCAGCTCTACAATGATACCTGACACTTAGGAAGACTTTCCTGAAGTATGGATTGATTGACAACTAACTGAATGAATGAGTGAAGAGTGATGCGTAAGATACCCACCATCTGAATCACTCATTTGGACCAAGACATTCACTCTAGAAACGTCTGTATTATGAGACTGCCCTGGGGAAGGGAGAGAATTAGGAATGGGACAATAGGCAGATAGAGTCTGACTGGCCTACCACTGAGCCATGATTTCACCATGATTTCACCGGCTCTGAGCACCAGGCCAGTGGGGCCGCCAAGCACTTCCCTCCAGTCAGGCCTGAAGGGCTTCCCTGCTGGCTCAGGAGTTAAGGATCCACCGGCCAATGCAGGAGACATGGGATCCCTGGTCCAGGAAGATCCCATATGCTGAGGGGGAGCGGCACCACCACTACCGAGCCTGTGCTCCTCAGCCCGGAAATTACAACCACTGAAGCCCCAGAGCCCTTGAGCCCATGCTCTGCAACAAGAGAAGCCACCACAATGAGAAACGTGTGCACCGCAACTAGAGAGTAGCCCCCCGCTCGCTGCAAGTAGAGAAAAGCCCATGCAGCAGTGAAGACCCAGCGCAGCCAAAAATAAAGAAATAACCAGGCTTGATCACTCATGGGGTTCTCAGCGAACACAGTTGCTAGGAAGGCGGATGACCCAGCCAAGAGGCAGGGGGCTCTAGACCAGTTCCCGTGCTGACGACTGGGGCTATGGCCACTTGGGTGCACATTCATTCCTGGCTCCTTCCCAGGGGAAAACCTTTCTCTTCTGATGCAGACTTATCTGCTCTCTCTCCTAATCTTCCAGCTGTGTCCATTCAGACTCTTGCTGACCCTGCCCAGACTTCCGGCAGAAATCACGTGTGAGTCTTTGTGGCTGGATCCTCTCCTAGCGCCTCACTCTCTCCAAACCCCCGCCACCCACCGGCTTCTAACTCCATGCCTCATCTGCCGTAAACGGTGAATGGGGCGAACTAAGCCATGCCTCCTTCAAGGCATCCTCCTTAGGAAACCCCTGTGTGTGTGTGTGCGTGTGTGTGTGTGTGTGTACTAAGTTGTTCATTGTATCCGACTCTCTGAGACCCCTTGGACTATATTGTCCACCAGGCTCCTCTGTCCATGGAATTTCCCAGGCAAGAATCCTGGAACAAGTTGCCATTTCCTACTGCAGGGGATCTTCCTGACCCAGGGACTGAATCTGCAACTCTTGCATATCCTGCAATGGCAGGCAGATTCTTCACCACTCTGCCCCCTGGAAAGACCAGAAAGCCTCCGTGGCACCTTGATTTTGGCTTTTCACTGTCAGGTCCATCTCTGAATCACTCCCAGCGATTCAGCTCTCCCAGCTGAACCAAGTCTTGGTGTCTGCTCCCAGCTAAGTGGCCTGGGGAGACCAGCTAATAACCAGCGGGCCTCCCTCTGATCACACAGGGCTCCTGTGAAATGCTAGTCATTATCACAGGAGGCCATAGGCCTTTGCTTTCAGGAGGCTTTTTATAGCCCCATTTTCTCATTGTAAAGCATCTCCAGCTTCCAGAGCCAGGCCCCCTGGGCAGACACACACAGAGACATACACACCCAAGTAGTTAAAATGCAGACACTGGATCAGGACTCCCAGGGTTGGAATCTTGCCTCTTCCACTTGGTATTGGGAAACTGGTGAAATCCCGTAACTTCTCAGTGCTTCAGTTTCCCATCCGCAGGGTGGAAATTCTAAGTGTCGGCCTCTTCGGATCGTCACTTGGACAAAATGACTCAGTGCAAGGAGGTGTTTAGCACAGTGCCTGGCCTTGAGAATCCTCCATCAGCGTTTCAGGGAGCATTACCTGCCCCCGTGTATGCCTCTTTGCCACCTCGCTGGAGCTTGCTTTGGCTCCTCCGCACAGCTTGAGGAGGGAGAGCTGGAAGGGCCAGCACTTGAGCGAAGAAAGGGCTCTGCCTGGCCAGAGGTCAGAGGTCAGGAAGACTGTGTGGAATCTTTGGACATTTAGCTTGTGAGCCCAGGGGCAGGGGGAGAAGGCAGTGGCAACCCACTCCAGTACTCTTGCCTGGAAAATCCCATGGTCGGTGAAGCCTGGTGGGCTGCAGTCCATGGGGTCGCTAGGAATCAGACACGACTGAGCAACTTCACTTTTCACTTTCATGCATTGGAGAAGAAAATGGCAACCCACTCCAGTATTCTTGCCTGGAGAATCCCAGGGATGGGGGAGCCTGGTGGGCTGCCGTCTATGGGGTCACACAGAGTCGGACATGACTGAAGTGATTTAGCAGCAGCTAGGGGCAGGTGAGGACAAGAATAGAAGGGTCCAGGGGACCTTGACCCCCTTACACCCAAACAGCCAGGTCTATAGCCTGCTCACGTCTCCCTTGACCATCCCCTCCCTTTCTGCAAGAGATTCTCTGTCCACCTTGGGTATTCTGAGCGTTCTGTATCTCAGTGTCCCAGAAGACTTAGGGTCTTTCCTCAAGCTACTATCCAGCAGCTGACCAGAATGTGGCTTTGAAAAAAACGACCAAAGTGTCACTGAAACCCCAGTCACTGAACCTATCATTCTATGCGAGTATGAGCTCTACTCCTTCCTTCAAAGGTGACCTCAATTCTGGAATTTCTTGAGTTTTCGGTACTAACTTTTTAAGCATGCGATATATATACTTTTTATTACTATTTAAAATTCACATGTGGTGTTGGAGAAGACTCTTCAGAGTTCCTGGATTGCAAGAAGATCCAACCAGTCCATCCTAAAGATCAGTCCTGGGTGTTCATTTGAAGGACTGATGCTGAAGCTGAAACTCCAATACTTTGGCCATCTGATGCAAAGAGCTGACTCATTTGAAAAGACCCTGATGCTGGGAGAGATTGAAGGCAGGAGGAGAAGGGGATGACAGAGGATGAGATGGTTGGATGGCATCACCGACTCAATGGACATGAGTTTGGGTAAACTCCGGGAGCTGGTGATGGACAGGGAAGCCTGGCGTGCTGCAGTCCATGGGGTCGCAAAGAGTCACACAAGACTGAGTGGCTGAACTGACTGAAAATTCACACGACACACAGTTTACTCATTTCCCGACTCCACAGTGCATAGTTCAGTGGCGCTGGATACAGTCACAAGGTGGGGCAACCATCCCCACCGTCTGGATCCAGAACATTTTCATCTCCCGCAAAAGAGACACTGTGCCCATTAGCAGCCACTTCCTATTTCTCCCTCCCCCAGCAACCACCAATCTGCTTTTCTTTTTCTAAAGATTTTTTTGATGTGGACCATTTTTAAAGTCTTTACTGAATTTGTCACACTACTGCTTCGGTTTTCTATTTTGGTTTTTTGGCCACCAGGGAGGTGGGGTCTTAGCTCTTCAACCAGGGTTCTCACCTGCATCCCCTGCATTATAAGGTGAAGACTCAACCACTGGACCACCAGAGAAGTCTCAAATCTGTTTTCTGTCTGAATGGGTTCCCTATTGTGGACATTTCCTATATATAAACGGAGTCAGATAATATGTGGCCTCCTCCTAACCCCTTGCCCCCACATGTCTGTCCTGTACAAACAAGGAGCCTGATCATTCGTCAGCACCTCTTGTTTTACACGGTCTCTATCTGTTGGCCTCTACCCTGGTCTTGGTCCCTGTGGCTAGGGGTGAGCCTCCTGGCTTAAAGACCTGATAACTCTCCAGGACCACCCACAATGTGCCACTTCCTCTTATGGGGTTCCTGGTGACAGTGGCAGGCAATTATTATTTTCTGTATTAGTTTGCTAGGGCTGCCATATCGAAGTATCCAAAATTGGGTGGTTTACAACAACAGAAATTGATTGTCCCACATTCCTAGAAGTTAAAAGCCCAAGATCAACGTGTTGGCAGAGTTGGTTCCTTCTGAGGGAATTTCAGTCAGTTCAGTTGCTCAGTCATGTCCAACTCTTTGCAACCCCATGGACTGCAGCATGCCAGGCTTCCCTGTCCATCACCAACTCCCAGAGCTTGCTCAAACTCATGTCCATCGAGTTGGTGTTGCCATCCAACCATCTCATCCTCTGCCATCCCCTTCTCCTCCTGCCTTCAATCTTGCCCAGCATCAGGGTCTTTTCCAATGAGTCAGTTCTTTGCATCAGGTGGCCAAAGTATTGGGGCTTCAGCTTCAGCATCAGTCCCTCCAATGAATATTCAGAAATGATTTCCTTTAGAATGGACTGGTTTGATCTCCTTGCAGTCCAAGGGGAAGGATCTTCCCAGGCCTCTCTCCTTGTTCCTGGTGGTTTGCTAGGAAACTTTGACTTGTAGAAGCATCAGCCCAACCTCTGCTTTCTCGGTCATACGGCATTCACCCCATGCACATTGTCTGTTTGGGGGTCCAAATTTCCCCTTTTCATAAGGACACAGTCATACTGGATTCGGGCCCACTCTAATCTCACCCGGACCAGGATCATCTGCAAAGACCCTATTCCAAATAAGGTCATGTTCATGGGTCTTGAGGGCTAGGACTTCAACATCTTTTGGAGGAACACAATTCAACCTGTAGCATCGCTTCTTACAGAGGAGAGCTGCATGTCTTGTCCTCCTCAGCATGAGTCACAGCTGAGTGAGCATCACCACAGGAGAGACACAGGCAGACAGAGGTGAAGCCTTGACAGCCCATCTCCATGCCACGGGCACGCAGATTGCCACCCTGGCTCGGTGCCACCAGACTCCGTTTGGCTTGCTCCAGCGTCATTAGTCCCAGCACATCAAGGTGACTTTACACTGTTCGCAAGGTCCCCTGAAGGTAGAGTCACCGCTGTCCCACCAGCTTATCAACTCATTTACCTTTCAGAGTTGCCTCCTGCTGTCGGGAGGGGCGGGCAGGGACCCGCAGCCTGGAGAAGGGCTGCCTTCATTTGATCTGGAAAGAAAAATCTATCTTCTCAGGAATAGGCCTAAATACAGCACGTCAGTGCAGCTGGGTCATTAATCATCTCCCGCCGAGACATGGAGACCAGGGAGCGGCCATCGCGGGCACTGGCGTTCCACACGAGGGTCGGGTAGAGTTGGGGACAGCCTGCTCTTCCCTCTGGGAGCGTTCCACAGGCATGTAGACTGGGGACGAACCCAGCTCCAGTCTGGGATGTCCTGCAAGGGAGGAACCAGGAGGAGGGGTCGATCTCCTCCTAGACAGTCGGGCATGAAATGAGGTGCCCCAGTGAAGCAAATATGGCTCTCCCCACTGGAAGCGGGACTTCTTGACCAGGAACCCCACTTGTCTGGGAACTGTCAGGCCCAGGATTTTGACCTGCAACCATCTTGGGGGATTCTACACTCTTAGAGGAGGGGCACGTACCAGGACAGGGTTGGGGGAACAATGGGAGAACTAATGCGGGGCCAAATCAACAAATCAAAGACCTCCAGGCCCAGCCCTGCCCCCAGTTTCTCCCATTTCTTTACTCCAAGTGATCCCACCCTGCTGCTCATCCAGCCTGCTTGGGGTCCCATCAACAAACACTCCCTGCAGGGTGCATTCCTAGCTCCCTTGCCTTCCCTCTCTGTTCCCTAATTTCTGTTCATTCTTCATGGTCCAGCTCATGTGTGATGTCCTGCCTGTCCACTCCCTGCCCACCAGGCCCCTACCTGCAGGTCGCCCGCCACCAACTGTGCATCTCCTTCCAGCCACCGCCCTCATCCCACTTTGCCCTGAGTTGTGTGCTGTCTTCTTGGGTGTGTTTATCTCATGCCACAGCAAAGTCGGGGCTTCCCTGATGGCTTAGCGGTAAAGAATCCACCTGCAATGTAGGAGCCACAGGGGAGATAGGTTCGATCCCTGGGTCGGGAAGATCCCTTGGAGAAGGGCATGGCAACCCACTCCAGTATTCATGCCCGGAGAATCCCATGGACAGAGGAGCCTATGGCAGGTTGTCGTCCATAGGGTCACAAAGAGTTGGACATGACAGGCAATTTAGCTGGTATACACTGCCTAACTGAAAAGGCTGTGCTCCTACCTAGCCACTGTCGGAGCCATCTCTGCCATGGAGCCCCGCTTGAATGGTTCTCTATGTTCCTTGGGATAAAATTCAAGTCCTGGGACTTCCCTGGGGGTCCATTAGTTGGGACTCTGTGCTCCCAGTGCAGGGGCTGCAGGTCTGTGTTCGATCCCTAGTCTGCGAATTAAGAGCCCACATGTGTGCTACACCGCACAGCCCAAAATAAAGACATGAAATTTAAAAAATCATGTATTAAAAAAATCCATGTCCCTAGCCTGGCTCTAACTATACTGAACAATTCTGCTCTAGACTGGATGAGATGGTTGGATGGCAACACCAACTCAATGGACATGAGTTTGAGCAAATTCCGGGAGATGGTGAAGGACAGGGAGGCCTGGCATGCTGCAGTCCATAGGGTTGCAAAGAGTCGGACACAACTGAGCAGCAAGACTGGTCACATCGCTCATTGTATCCTGACTTGTGGAGCTTTTTCTTCTACAACATTGCATTCTGTTTTATCCTTCTGCCTGAAACAAAGCCTGCAACCTTCAAAACCCAGTTCCAATGTCGCCTCCTCTGGAAGCCCTTCCCAACTTCAGCCACTCCTTCCTCTGTACTCCTACAGGACTGTGTGGCACGCTTGACCACAGCACTTATCACACAGTCAATATTTGCTCACATATCAGTCTCCACTCCTAGAATGCAGCTTCTAGAGGATGAGGATTTGCTTTTTGCATGTTTATTTCATCCTCTGTCCCACCACCAGCTTCCCTGGTGTTTCAAACAGCAAAGAATGCTCCTGCAATGCAGGATACCTAGGTTCTATCCTTGGGTCAGGAAGATCCCCTGAGAAGGGAATGGCAACTCACTCCAACATTCTTGCCTAGAAAATTCCATGGACAGAGGAGCCTGGTGGGCTACAGTCCATGAGGTAGCAGAGAGTCAGACACGACTAAGCAACTAATGCACACATTTCATCCTCTGCATGGCCACCGAACAATGCCTATCCCAGGTCCTAGCA
This sequence comes from Bos indicus, assembly GCF_029378745.1. Classification (NCBI taxonomy): domain Eukaryota; kingdom Metazoa; phylum Chordata; class Mammalia; order Artiodactyla; family Bovidae; genus Bos; species Bos indicus. The sequence continues at coordinate 87,426,486 of NC_091769.1, read as the reverse complement.
TTTATTAGGTGATCAATAAATGCTTATTGACTACATGAACGAAAACTAATGAATTAGGAAATTAGTGAGAAGGTGAAGGGTGAGGTCAGAGATCAATGTAGGTTGAGTGAGAAATGGTCCACAGGCATGCTGGTGGAGTAGGTTGTGTAGTACACAATCCCAGGAGGCACCATGTGTACGATGGTCCACACAAACTTCCTAGAATCAAGCAGATCACAACCTCTGCAGGAATATGTAACAGCTCCAGACTTAGGAACCTACAGACCCTCTGCCAAGGAAAAAATAGCCAACCAGTTACTGTGAATTGGAAGTGACTTTGGGGAGAGGGAACAAGGATGAGAATTGTAGAAGAGGAGCTTGAGTGATCAGTTGGCTACAGTCTTCTCCCACTGCGTTTCATCGCTGGCTGGACCCAGCATATACTATAAGGTCTGAAAATGCCACTTGTTTTACCCAGCCCCCTGACAGGGCTAGAGGTTGCCCTGTGTTCCAGTTAGACAATGAGACTTAAGGGTGAGTCTGTTTGGGGAGAGGGACATTTGGGCAATATTTCCCTCCATGATCAAGAGAGAGAGAGAGAGAGAGAGAGAGAGAAGGAGAGAGGATTAGGAAATGCTGCAAAGGCCATCTTGCAACCATGAAGAAAGAAGCTTGAAGACAAAAAGCCAGTATGCAAAGGATAGCAGAGCACAAGAAGGGAAAAGGCATGGGTCCTTAAGAGCATCGGTGCCCTGCTGAACCAAAATCAACCCAGGAATCACATACTTCTCATTATAGGAGATGATGTGTGTTTTAATCACTTACATCATCATTAGTTATTACCTAATAACTACACCACCATTAGTAATATGTATCCACAACCTACATCCCAAAGTGTTCTAAGTGAGGTATTGGGAGGGGAGGGTAATGTTAAATATGGCAATGCAAGCTGGGAGCAAGTCAATATAAACTGTATATAAACGAGCAGGAAGTCCTGAGACCTCACAGGTTAAGAATCCCTGAACACAAACATTAGTAAATATCAACGGTGTGAATTTGATTTCATAGTTTTGGTTTTCCAGTTCTCTGACTTTGATGATAAGTTGTCCCTGTCTCCCCCTAGTTGTGATTCAAGTCCCCACCTTTACCTTGCCCCACATGGTTAGTCTTTGGGCCAGAAAAAAAGCCTGCATATTTTTGTAACACTTTACAAAATGATATTCATTTAGTTAAGTCACAATAGCCAGAACAATACAAATAAATAGAGGAAAACAATAGAATGGGAATGACTAGAGGTCTCTTCAAGATAACTGGAGAGACCAAGGGAACTTTTCATTCAAGGATGGGCATGATAAAAGACAGAAATGGTAAGGACCTAATAGAAGCAGAAGAGATTAAGACGACATGGCAAGAATCCACATAAGAATTATACAAAAATGTCTTAATGATCCAGATAACCATGATGGTGTGATCACTCACCTAGAGCCAGACATCTTGGAATGTGAAGTCAAGTGGGCCTTAGGAAGCATTACTAAGAACAAAGCTAGTAGAGGAAAAGGAATTCCAGCTGAGCTATTTCAAATCCTAAAAGATGATATCTTAATGTGCTGCACTCAATACGTCAGCAAATTTGGAAAATCCAGCAGTGGCCACAGGACTAAAAAAGGTCAGTTTTCATCCCAATCACAAAGGAAGGCAACCAAAGAAGGTTCAAACTACCATACAATTTCACTCATTCTGAATGTTAGTAAGGTTATGTTCAAAATCCTTCAAGCTAGGCTTCAGCAGTACGTGAACCAAGAACTTCCTGATGTACAAGCTGGGTTTAGAAAAGGCAGAAGAACCAGAAATCAAACTCATTGAATCACAGATAAAGTAAGGGAGTTCAGAAAAACATCTACTTCTGTTTCGTTGACTACACAAACACCTTTGATTGTGTGGATCACAACAAACTGGAAAATTCTTAAAGAGATGGGAGTACCAGACAACCTTACCTGTCTCCTGAGAAACCTGTATGTAGGCCAAGAAGCAACAGTTGGAACCGAACATGGAACACAGACCGGTTTAAAATTGGGACAGGAATAAGACAAGGCTGTGTATTGTCACCCTGTTTATTTAGCTTATATGCAGAGTTCATCATGCAGAAGGCCAGGCTGGATAAAGCACAAGCTGGAATCAAGATTGCTGGGAGAAATATCAACAGCCTCAGATATGCAGATGATACCACTCTAGTGGCAGAAAGTGAACAGGAACTAAAGAGCCTCTTGATGAAAGTGAAAGAGGAGAGTCAAAAAGCTGGCTTGAAACTCAACATTTAAAAAACTAAGATCATGGCATCTGGTCCCATCACTTCATGACAAATAGAAGGGTAAAAAGTGGAATCAGTGACAGATTTTATTTTCTCGGGCTCTGAAATCACTGCAGATGGTGACTGCAGCCATGAAATTAAATGACACTTACCCCTTGGAAGAAAAACTATGACAAATCCAGACTGTGTATTAAAAAGCAATGACATCACTTTGCCATATAATCAAAGCTATGGTTTTTCCAGTGGTCACGTATGGATGTGATAACTGAACCATAAAGAAGTCTGAGCACTGAAGAACTGATGCTTTCAAATTGTGGTGTTGGAGAAGATTCTTGAGAGTGCCTTGGACGGCAAGGAGAGCAAACCAGTCAATCCCAGGAAATCAACCCTGAATATTCATTGGAAGAACCAATGCTGAAACTGAAGCTCCAATACTTTCCCACATGATGTGAAGAGCTGACTCAATGGAAAAGACCCTGATGCGGGGAAGAACTGAAGGCAAAAGGAGAAGAGGGCGGCAGAGGATGAGTCGGTTAGATAGCAGCACTAACTCATAGGACATGAATTTGAGCAAACTTTGGGAGATAGTGAAGGACAAGGAAGCCTGGCGTGCTACAGTCCATGAGGTGGCAAAGGGTGGTACACGACTTAGTGACTGAACAACAAAAAGCCGCCAGGCAGATGGGACAGAGGTGAGGAAACAGCCAAGGGACAAGTGGCGGCAATGAATATCACAGTCTAAATCAGCTGGGTCTCGTGGATGAGTTTCTTGCAGAGTTCCTTTTATACCTGAGCACTTTCTAAGTACCTGTTCTAAGTACTTTATATGTGTTAGCTTCTCTGATCCTCATAGAATCCTATGAAATGGAGACACTATTCTTACCCCCACTTTACAGGTGAGGAGACTGAGGCAGAGGGAAGCCCTGTAAAAATTCCCACCTTGAAAGAGGCAGAACTGGGATATGAATCAAGTCAGTTCCCCTCCAGACCTACACTTCCCCCAACAACCTGCTCAATGAGGGGTGGGGCATCTCCTTCCTGGAAAGAAAAGGAAGCTGCTGTGTTTATGACTCTGTGTTCCTCCAGGAAGAACCCTTGAGTTTCAGGAGGAGCTAAGCATCCCTCCATCTTGGCCAGTCTTTGTATAAGGGTTCTGCCATCCCCCTGCTGGCATACTCCAAAATGTAGACTTTTCTACTTGGGTTTCCCTCCCCCAAGGGGTAGGTATGAGGGGTGAGGTTACCACTGCCACCCCAAGGGCTACCAAGGCTTACTTAATAAATAACCTGGAACTCCATAATCTTTCCCCATAGATTGCTTGGTATTTGCCTTCGGTAGATTCAGAAGTAATTAAATTACCAGGCAACCAGCCTGCAAGTCTCAGGAAAAGACCTGAACTAAAGTAAAGCTTTACTAATTCAGATAAATGGAAGGAGGGAGGAGGAAAAGCCAGAAGGAACTGTGGCTTTCCTCTGAAAAGAAACACATTTTTTATATTTCTAGTACTTACAGTAAATCACGCTAAACATTAACAGCAGCCAAATGGGGTTCTTGCTGAGTTTGCATGAATGAATAAATAAAACTAATTTTAATTAACATACTCCTTGTATGCAAATATCTTCTATTAATACTCTTTTGAGAGCTTGTTGCTTGAAGGTTAAACATTCATTCATTCATCCAACAGGCATCACGGAGAATCATTACTGAGAATCTACAATGTGCTACTATGTGCTCTGTGCCAGAAACCAAGGATAAAGAGTTGAATGATGCCTTGGAAGGCTCTATGTGTGCAAACAAATAAACTATGATACAATATGCTAAGAGTTATTAGAAATATATAAGCATTGTACTGAGTAACCACCATCCACAGAACATCTGACTCTCCTTAAGTTGAGATAAAAGAAGGTTTCTGGGGACTTCTCTCGTGGTCCAGTGGCTAAGACTCCATGCTCCCAATGCAGGGGTCCTGGGTTCGATCCCTGGTCAGGGAACCAAGATCCCATATGCTGCAACTAAAACCTGGCACAGCCAAATACATTCACTAAATAAATAGAAAGAAAAAATTAGAAGGCTTCTGGGAAGGTGTTATTTGAGCTGGGTTTTGAAGCATGAATAAGAGTCTGCTGGGAAAAGAAGAGGAGAAAGGCTTGGGTGGCCACAAGACAAGGGTCAGAGAATCATTCACGGACCCAGAGTGGATGCTTCAAGGTTTTCACTCATCATTCATATGAGCTACAGCTCACATGTCACAAATTGTGAATTGTTGAAGTAGAACTTTTCAGTTAGATGATTTCATGCAGAAAGCCTTTTTGACACAGAAAAAAATTCCAAAGGTAATAAATACCCATGCACTCATGACCAAAAGGAAGAAGTTAACTTTATGTCATTAGTTACAGATTCTTTTTTTTTTTTTTTTTTAGGAAACAAAAGTTTCTATCATTAAGGCACTGACCCTGCTCATCAGGTGTTCTGGCACCTCTTCCAATGGCCCCTTCCCCGACTGCCTTCAACAGAGCAGATTCCCTGCCACTCTCCTTTGTCAGGGGCCTCTGCTTATTTCCCTTCGAGCAAGATCTGAGGTCACCACATTGACTTCTTGACTCGCCCCCTCCCCACTGTGAGGTCATCACTGTAAAACAGCTGCCTGGAATGACTTATTTACCACAGGCCTCTGTGCTGACCTATGTTAGACGCTCACTGAAGGAGAGGAAGGAAAGGTGGGCAAGCTTCTCGGTTAGTGTAATCTTTCCTAGGAGACAGAAACCATCTTCGAACGAAGGAAACTTAGCAGAAGAAGGGACAGCAATTTGGTTTAACTCTGCCGGCATTCTTTGAGCACCTCCAATGTATGAGACGTAGGCCCTGCTCCCAAGGCTTTTACCCTCAAAGAATATCCAAGGCTCTTAGAAGCTGGCCCCTGGGTGAGGGTGGTTTGGGGGGGCGTATCTGGGGGATTTGGAAATCTAGCCTTGGTCAGGCTCCTGGGGCTGGAGACAAGGTGTCAAAGTCCCTGTCAATCAAAATGACGCCTAGGTGGCCAGGCTGGTAAAGTATCTGCAGGGGATCTGGAACTGTGCATTGTAACCAAGGAGACCGAACAAGGTGAACGTGTTACTGGCAAATAAAAGAAACGGACATTCAGGAAAGGTGACCAGTTATACATTAAACCATGGAATGGGAGAGGCTAAACCTCCGCCACGGTGTATCCCCAAAGTCCCGCTTTTGTGCTCAGCACGCAGAAGAAAGTCTCTCCCTTTCCAGGCACTTGTACCATTTCCCTTCCTGGTACTCCTGGAGATGAGGAGCTGGGTGGCGGGGTGTGAGGACTTGATGGCAATGGCTCAGGAAGAGGAGCCAACCCTGGCTCCTTATCCTGGCCACCTGCCCAACTTACTGATGCTTCTCCTGGGACAAATGTTGAGCATCTACTATTTGAGCTGGGCTTTGAAGTCTATAGAGGACATTTCGAGCATATAGGGGGGGTGAGAGCTGTTTTCCAGGTCCAGAGAAACAAAAGCATAAAAAGCTCTGGCTTGCCCAGGAAGAAGGAGTAAGGAGGGGAAGGGAGTGGCAGGAATTGGTCCCTGTGCCTAAAACATTCAGCTTTGCCCGGCAGGCTCCTCCTTGTCATTTAGATCTCCGCTTCGTGGTTACCTCCTCCAAGACACCTTCCCAAGCTACACACCTGTCGGAGAGTGTGTAAGGTAACTGAAGACCCCAGCATGAAACTATGGTATTATGTGTGTGAGACTTGGGTTAAGACCTAGGGACTGGCTAGCATTTCAATCAAGAATGCACAGTACGGGATGAGGTTTGCCAGTTAGCTGGGAAGCCCATGGTGAGAGCACCCGGTATTTATGTCTAGATCAACAAGAAACACTTGGCTAAGTAGCACAGTGTCAGAAATGGGATTTTATTAGTAAACTAGAAATAAGTTCTGCTGTGAAATTTTCAAGATCCCTGTGAGAGGGTACCCTTCCCCATCACCCTTCTGCCCATTTGGGTTCACCTGCATTTAAATGTCCAACAGCTTGGTCACCTCCCACCTGAAGCCATTGTATCTTTTTTTCTGCTTGACTCTCGTCTGCCGCCCCTAGAGCTTGCTCTGCTAAAAGCAGGTTCAGGCAGGAGAGTCAGTGTCCCCAGAGGCAATCTTCAACTGATAGGGGATGGGAGTTGTTGGATAAATACCTGAGTCTGTCCGTCCTTTGGTGGAAAGATTCTGAAGTTTGCTCTTTGTGATGTCCCAAAGGGTCCCCGATGGGTTAAGTTCCAACCACTCACAGCAATGGACATGAACTAGGGCAAACTCCAGAAAATAGTAAGGGACAGGGAGATTGGCAGGCTGCAGTCCACGGGGTCGCAAAGAGTCAGACGCGACTTAGCGACTGAACAACAATACTCACAGCAATAACTCTCTCCCTACCAAAATCTTTGCCGTCTCTCCTCTCTTCCCTCTTCCTCTTTCCCTACTACCTTACTTGTGCTTCCTGAAATCATCTTAGAAATAACATACCTGTACCCACGGTTTTGTCTTAGGGTCTGTTTCTGGGAGAACCCCAAATAAGACAACACCTGTGCTAGCTAACATGTATGAAAACATTCCTTCACATGCATGTTCAGAGGACACAAGACCAGTGGCGTCTGTGGGTTTTACCCATTGAGGAGACTCTAAGTCAAACTCCAAGGTATTCTACCATTAGCCAGCTGTGAATTGTGGAAGATTCTGGTTGCTATTGGGCTTTCAGGATAGCAAGAATCCTGACTCTGGAATCTTGGTATTTTGGGGAGCACTTAAAATGACAGAAAGCTGAGATTTCTTTGAGCCTACAAAATAGGTATATGACATTTAGTGCTTCACTCCTGGTAGAAGTTTAGTTCATGAATGTCTTTATCAGGGTGTGGCTAATCTTATAACATGTTGTGAAATCATGGGGGATACCTAACACTCATCCTCTTCAAGCTTCTTTAGCCTCTCCCGTTAAAAATAACCTAAGAGTTATCACTGACCAGCTGACCTAGATCAGTTTACAATACCACCTAAAGTAACCTCTCACTACCATTCATATAATCTTACTTCCATTTCCCAAGTGGCACTTACTGGTTTTTAAAAAATATATTATTCTCTTTATGTATCTCTTGCTTTCTGTTTCCATATCCTCTCTCAGCCCTTAATGAAAGGTGAGTTCTGTCTGTTTATGCCCATTTTCTCCAGTACACACAACAATGCCCAGCACTGAGTAGCACAATAAGACCTGGCTCAAAAGATGTTCTGTTAAATGTTGAGGCATAACAGCAGGTGCTGCTGCTGCTGCTGCTAAGTCGCTCTGTCGTGTCTGACTCTGTGCGACCCCATAGATGGAAGCCCACCAGGCTCCCCCGACAGCAGGTACACCTGAAGTCAAATGACAGTGGACCTTATATTCTAAAGAAGGGAGATGGCATGTTACCCTTCAAGCCTATGATTCTTAGACTGTGGAGGTAAAGGACACCTCCAAAAATCTGAACAAAGCTATGTGCCAATGCTTAGAGAAAAAAAAAATACACGCACAATGACAATCCCTGAGATTTCAGGGATTGTGTAGGTCCTAGGTTCCAATTTCCTCCTTCTAGCCATACACAAGCCAGAAAAGGCTTTTAAACAGATATGTGACAAACCCAGCTTTGTTTTTTAAGAGGATAACTCTAGCGGTCCTTTAATAATGGAGGAGCAGAGGGAAGAGGGGAGGGAGGTCTTGAGACAGACAAAGAGGAGGAAGACATGGGTGTGGATTTAGGCAGTGCTGAGGGAGTGGAGAGGAATGAGGATTTGGAGTAAACATCCCTGAAACAGAGATTTGATCACTGATCGGTTGCTGGAGGTGGCTGAGGGAAGAGGCAAGGTAGCTGTGAAAGTCCTGGCCTGGGACCCTGGTGGGTGGTGACCACCTGAGCCAAGGCTGAGATGGGTGCAATCCGTCCTCTGTGATGGCCTGACCTTCAGGGCTGAGTCATAACCGCAGACTTGGGTCTCGCCTCAGGTTGCCCTGCAGTTCCTGGGAAATAGCCTGAACCAAAGGACATGGGCAGGGGAGAAGGAACCTGCTTCTTCTGTTTATGAAGGTGCCACCTTCCCTTGGCACCAGTTCCCGCCCCCCCCTTTTGTTGACTCTTTGCTGGAGGAGCCAACTATTTAGCATTGAAATGCAAGTGAAATATAGAGGTCGTAGGATGATCACATCAGAAACCTTATTCTTCTTGGATATCCGTGGGCTAAAGCAGCCTTTGGTTTCCGCCACGTAACTATTGCTGAAATGTCTGTGTTCCTTTCTGAGACAGCCCACTGGTGCACAGTTCCCGGCCCCCTTTCAAAGACATTGCTACTAATTCTGCCCTCTTTCTCCTGCATCATCAATTTCCCCCTCCACTAGACCATCCCAACCAGCATAGCAAACATGCCGTTTTTACTCTAATTTGAAAAAACTCTCTCTAATCTCTCTCCAGTGCAGCTTCTGCCCTTCTTCTTTCTCCTGCTTTATTGCAAAGTTCCTGAAGAGGTGCCCATACTTACTGTCTACAATTTCTCTTCTGTAATCTCTCTTGAACCCATATATAAGAGGCTTTCCTCTGGATGGGAGGGGTGTTGGGGGCAAAATGGATACATACATGTACGCATGGCTGAGTCTCTTCACTGTTCACCTGAAAGTACCACACACTGTGAATCGGCTACGCCCCAAGACAAAATGCTTTTGGTGTTAAAAAAATTAAAGAGAAATGGGTAGTGAAGGAATGATGAGTTGAAGGGCAAGTTCATGAAGTTTTCTCTTAGTTAATAGATTCTTAATCTCTCTGCATTGCTTAATTGCTTATTAAAAGTGCATTTGTTAGTCACTCTGTTTAGTTACTGTTAGTCACTCTGTTAGTGACTCTGTTAGTCACTCATTTGTTAGTGTCCGACTCTTTGCAGCCCCATAACTTCAGCCCACCAGATTCGTCTGTCCATGGGATTCCCCGGGGAAGAATACTGGAATGGATTGCCATTTCCCTCTTGATCTTCCTGACCCAGGTCTCCTGCATTGCAGGCAGATTCTTTACCATCTGAGCCACCACGGAAGCCATTAAAAGTGGAGCCCCTAAAACAGCAAAATTCTGTAAAGCAATTATCCTTCAATAAAAAATTAATTAATTAAAAAAAAGTGGAGCCCCTGAAGAAAAAAAAGAGGCTTTCCTTCCTACTGTGACAGCAAAAGGCCCTTACCAGGATCACCGATTGCTTCCAGGTCACTGAATCCAGTCATCAGTGGCCCATTCTCATCTAATTGGGCCTTGGTGACATAGTTGGTCACTCCTCCTGGACATCATTCTCCAAATATGTCTTTTCATTTCCCTAATATGTCTCTGACAGAGAAGGCAATGGCATCCCACTCCAGTACTCTTGCCTGGAAACTCCCATGGATGGAGGAGCCTGGTGGGCTGCAGTCCGTGGGGTCGCGAAGAGTCAGACACGACTGAGCGACTTCACTTTCACTTTTCACTTTCATGCATTGGAGAAGGAAATGGCAACCCACTCCAGTGTTCTTGCCTGGAGAATCCCAGGGACGGGGGAGCCTGATGGGCTGCCGTCTATGGGGTCACACAGAGTTGGACACGACTGAAGCGACTTAGCAGCAGCAGCAGCAGCAATATGTCTCTGAACGTTCCTTCCGAGTCTCCTTTGCTGATTTTTCCACATCTCCTGGACCTCTAACTGTTGGAGGAGTCTAGGGATCAGTCTTTACCTCTTTCCTACCTGTATCTGTCTTGGAGACATTCTCCAGTCTCATAGCTTTCATTACTAGCTATGTGCGGATGCCTCCTAAACTTACATTTCCAGCCCAGCCCTCTCCCCTGAACATGAATATTTTTGTATTCAACCATCTGATTCCATTTGAATATCTAACAGACATTTCCAATCATCATTCAAAGCTGAGCTTCAGCAATCTCCCCTCTGGCCTCTGCAAACCTGTTCTTCTCATGTTGGTATATCGTTTTCCCATTCTGTCAATTGCTCAGGCCAAAAATCTTGGCTGTCTTTCACCCGCCTCTTTCTCATCCCAGATCTCATCCTGTGGGCTCTGTTTTCGTACTTCTTTACATCCTGAGCCAAGACCTTTTCTACTTAGATTATTGCCTTCTGACAAGGCTCCTTGCTTCCTTTGTCTCCCTTCTATCTTTTCACTACAGAGTAACCAGAGTGAACCTGTCCGATCATAAATCAGTCATCTCATGTTTATGCTTAAAACTCTCCTATGGCTTCCCAACTTATTTACAGTAAAGCCAAGGTCCTTACCTCCTTTGCTGAAAAACCAGCAAAGGAGACTAGGAAGGAATGTTCAGATCTTTGAGCATGGGCTCTGGAGCACCCAGGCTCAGGAGTTACAGCATGTGGGCTTCTCCTGGTTGCAGCTCATGGACTTAGTTTCCCTGTGGCATGTGGAATCTTAGTTCCCCCATCAGGGATCGAACCCATGATCCCTGCATTGGAAAGTCAATTCTTAACCACTGGACCACCAGGGAAGTCCCTATATATTTTACTTAATAACTTCACCAACTTTCTGTCTTTCCCACTAAAATACAAGCACCACGTGTACAGGATACCTCATTTTATTGTGCTTCACTTTCTCACACTTTGCAGATATTTCATTATTATTATGAATTTTTTTTAACAGATTGGAGGTTTGTGGCTACCACGCATCAAGCAAGTCTATTGGCACCATTTTTCTAACAGTATTTGTTTGCTTTGGGTCTCTGCATCACATTTTATTAATTCTTACAATATTTCAAACTTTCCCTTTATTGGTCTATTTGTTATGCTGGTCTGTGAGCTTTAGTGTTACTGCTGTAGTTGGAGCACCAAGAACCCCACTAATATAAGATAGTGAACTTGGTTGATAAATGTTGTATGAGTTCTGACTGCACCAAAGTCTGGACGTTTGTTCTCTCTCCCCTTCTCCTTGGGCCCCCATATTCACTGAGACACAACAAAATTACAATTAGGCCAATTAACAAGCCTACTACTGCTGCTGCTGCGTCGCTTTAGTCGTGTCCGACTCTGTGCGACCCCATAGACGGCAGCCCACCAGGCTCCCCCGTCCCTGGGATTCTCCAGGCAAGAACACTGGAGTGGGTTGCCATTTCCTTCTCCAATGCATGAAAGTGAAAAGTGAAAGTGAAGTCGCTAAGTCATGTCCGACTCTAGCGACCCCATGGACTGCAGCCTACCAGGATCCTCTGTCCATGGGACCCTCCAGGCAAAAGTACTGGAGTGGGGTGCCATTGCCTTCTCCGTAACAAGCCTACAGTGGCCTCTAAATATTCAAGCAAAAGGAAGAGTCGATTAATTTACTTTAAACCAAAAGTTAAAAATGATTAAGCTTAATGAGGAAGGATATTGAAAGGCTAGACAGGCCAAAAATTAGGCCTCTTGCCCCCAACAGTTAGAGAAGTTTCCAATGTAAAGGAAAAGATCTTGAAGGAAATTGAAACTGCCACTCCCGTGAACACACTAATGATAAGAAAGAGAAACAGCTTTATTGCTCACTGGGAGGAAGTTGTAGTGGTCTGGTTAATAGATCATACCAGTTACAGAATTCCCTTAAGCCAAAACCTAATCCAGAGCAAGGCCCTGACTCTCTTCAATTCTATGAAGGCTGAGAGAGGTGGAGAAGCTACAGAAGAAAAGTTTGAAGGTAGCAGAGGTCGGTTCATGAAGTTGAAGGAAAGAAGCTGTCTTTATAACACAGAAGTGCAAGCGGAGGCAGTAAGTGCTGATGTAGAAGCTACCGCAAGTTATCCAGATCTAGCTAATGAATGGATGAATGAGAAACTCGGGGCTGGAGGAAGCACAAGCTGGAATTGCCAGGAGAAACATCAATAACCTCAGATATGCAGATGACACCACCCTTATGGCAGAAAGGGAAGAGGAGCTAAAAAGCTCTTGATGAAAGTGAAAGAGGAGAGTGAAAAAGTTGGCTTAAAGCTCAACATTCAGAAAACGATGATCATGGCATCTGGTCCCATCACTTCATGGCAAATAGATGGGGAAACAGTGGAAACAGTGTCAGACTTTATTTTTTGGGCTCCAAAATCACTGAAGATGGTGACTGCAGCCATGAAATTAAAAGACGCTTACTCCTTGGAAGGAAAGTTATGACCAACCTAGATAGTATATTGAAAAGCGGAGACATTACTTTGCCAACAAAGGTCCATCTAGTCAAGGCTATGGTTTTTCCAGTGGTCATGTATGGATGTGAGAATTGGACTGTGAAAGGCTGAGTGCCAAAGAATTGATGCTTTTGAACTGTGGTGTTGGAGAAGACTCTTGAGAGTCCCTTGGACTGCAAGGAGATCCAACCAGTCCATTCTGAAGGAGATCAGTCCTGGGTGTTCTTTGGAAGGAGTGATGCTGAAGCTGAAACTCCAATACTTTGGCCACCTCATGCAAAGAGTTGACTCATTGGAAAAGACCCTAATGCTGGGAGGGATTGGGGGCAGGAGGAGAAGGTGATTACAGAGGATGAGATGGCTGGATGGCATCACTGACTCGATGGAGGTGAGTCTGAGTGAACTCCGGGCGTTGGTGATGGACAGGGAGGCCTGGCGTGCTGCAATTCATGGGGTCCCAAAGAGTTGGACACGACTGAGCGACTGAACTGAACTGAACTGAATGAATGAAGGTGGCAACACTACACAACAGATTTTCACTGTAGACAAGACAGCCTCATAGTGGAGGAAGATGCTGTCTAGGGCTTCCATAGCTAGAGAGGAGAAGTCAGTAACTGCCTTCAAAGCTTCAAATAGACTGATTCTCCAGTTAGGAGCTAATGTACCTGGTGACTCTGAATTGAAGGCAATGCTCCCTTACTATCCCCCATATCCTAGGGCCCTTAAACTTATACTAAATCTATTCTGCTCTATAAATGGATTGAATGGAATGACAGCACATCTGTTTACAACATTTTATTGAATATTTTAAGCCCAGTGTTGAGACTTATTGCTCAAAAAAAAAAAAAAGATTATTTTCAAAATATGGCTCACTGACAATGGACCTGGTCACCCAAGAGCGCTGATGGATGTACAAATAGATGAATATTTTCATGTCTACTAAAATAACATCTATGCTGCAATCATGGATCAAGGAGTAATTTCGATTTTCAAGTCTTACTATATAAGAACATATTTAGTAAGGCTTTAGCTGCCATAGACTGTGATTCTCCTGATGGATCTGGACAAACTAAGTTGAAAACCTTCTGGAAAATACTCACCATTCTAGAAGCCAATGAGAACGTTTGTGACTCATCGCAAGGGGTCCAGATACCAACATTAACAGGAGTTTGCAAAAAGCTAATTCCAACCCCCATGGATGACTTTAAGGAGTTAAAGACTTCAGTGGAGGAAGTAACTGCAGATGTGGTGGGAATAGGAAGAAAAGTAGGATTAGAAGTGAAGCTTGAAGATGTGACTGTACTGCTTCAATCTCATGATAATCTTTTTTGAGAATTAGTATGTTTTGGTTTTTTAATGTGTTTAACATTTGCCATTTTGATTTTTTTATTGGAAGATAATTACTTTACAATTTTGTGGTGGTCTCTGCCGTATATCAACACAAGTCAGTCATAATTATATATATATACACATCCCCTCCCTCCAGAGGCTCCCTCCCCCATCCCACCCTTCTAGGCCATCGCAGAGTACCAGGCTGGGATCCCTGTGTTATACAGCGACTGCGGCGAGTTGCCTTGTTATCATTTACACATGACGGTGTATATATGCCAATGCCACTCTCTCCATTGGTCCCACCCTCTCCTTCCCCCGCTGTGCCCACCAGTCTGTCCTCTACATCCGGTCTCCATTTCTTCTCTATAAGTAGGTTCATCAGTGCTATTGTTCTAGATTCCATATATATGCATTAATATATATAAACTGTTTTTCTCTTTCTGACTTACTTTACTCGTGTAACAGGCTCTAGGTTCATCCGCCTCACTACAACTAACTCAAATTCATTCCTTTTTGTGGCTAATGGTCTATTGTATATATGCACCACAACTTCATTACAATCTCATGATAAATTTTCAACAGATGAGGAGTTGTTTCTTACGGAAGAGCAAAGAATGTGGCTTCTTAGGATAGAATCTACTCCTGGTGAAGATATTGTGAAGACAGGTGAAATGACAACAAAGAATTTGGAATGTGACATAAACCTGGTTGACAGAGCAATGGCAAGATTTGAGAGAACTAATGCCAATTTTGAAGGAGGCTCTACTGTGGGTAAAATGCTATCAAAGAGCATTGTCTGCCACAGAGAAATCATTCATGAAAGGAAGAGTCAATCAATGCAGCAAACTTGACTGTCATCTTATTTTAAGAAAGTGCTGCAGCCACCCCAGCCTTCAGCACTGATTAGTCAGCAGCCGTCAGTATCATAGCAAGACCCTCCATCAGCCAAAAGATAGCATTTTTTAGCAATAAAGCATTTTTAATTTGAGATATGCACATTTTTTTTTTAAGACATAATGCTATAGCATAGACTACAATATAGTGTACACGTGATTTTTACATGCACTAGGAAACGAAAAACTTTATGACTCTACTTACTGTAACATTAGCTTTCTTGTGGTGGTCTGGAACTAAACCCACTGTATCTCCAAGGTACACTTGTACAATGATTTTTGCTCTTTATTTCCTGCTGTAACTCCAGCAAAAAACAAACAAACAAACAAGCAAAAAAACAGTGCCTAAAATTATAAGTAGAAACTTGATAAATATTGTTCAGAAAATGTATGAATTCTAGTCATGGATCAGAGCCTAAATGTAGTTCTAGAGATTATAAAAAGAATATTTTCTATATTTTGCTTCTCACTAGGATGCAGTGGCTTGTATTAGACCAGTGTCCCCACCAAGAACAAATAGAAAAGCTGGATAAAATACAAAATTCTATTTGAGTGTATTGGAGAGCTTCCGAAACAGTTGGGCATTAGGGAGGGGCCTTGAAACATCCTGAACTCCCAGTTAGAACCTTTGAAGGGCTACACCCTAAGAGTAAGAAGCATTAGAGGTAGAACAAAACTTTAAAAGTCTAAATCCAGCTTTGTGTCATCTCAGTCTCTAATTGAATTGAGGTAATCTGCCTGCCTTAGCTGCCTTCCGGATGATAGAGTTAACCCTTTCTGTAGGAAGTTAACTCTGCCCAGAGCCTCCATGATTGTTCTTATACAAATCTGGTATCGAATAAAATTTTCCTGGCACACAAACGAAGAGGACAGGGCACTTCCCTGGCAGCCGGTGGTTAAGACATCATCTTCCAATGCAGAGGGTGTGGGTTCGGTCCCTGGTCACCTAAGAGCCCACATGCCTCATGGTCAAAAAACCAGAACTTAGAACCTATACTGTAACAAACTCAATAACTACTTTAAAAATGGTCCACATCAAAATATATTTTGAAAAAAGAAAAGGACAAATAGAAGCAGATCCACAGATGAGCCAGATATTAACATTATTAGACATAGGTTTTAAAACAAACTGAGAATAAATGAGAGCTTCCTTACTATGTAAATGGGTATCCATCTAAAGTTTACAAAAAACATTATGCTTAATCATAAATTATTAAGACCCTTCCTCCCTCTATGAAATTGACAGTGAGGTAGGATTCCACTAAAATTACTTGTTTAGTATTGTGCTGGGATAATAGAGCAGTAAGGCAAAGAAAAGAAATATAAGAATTGGAAGCAAAATAAGAATGTCACTATTTGCAGGTAATATGATTATGCAGAAAATACAAATACAATACAGATAAACTATCAGAATAAGTGAATTTGGCAAGGTCTCTGGATATGGCCAATCCATGAGAGCTAATTTTGCCTCTGTATACTAGAACCAAACAATTAGAAAGCATAGTTTAAAAATATATCATTTACAGACTTCCCTGGTGGTATAGTAGATAAGAATCCACCTACCAACTCAGCAGACATGGGTTCGATCCCCAGTCCGGGAAGATTTCACATGCTGCAGAGCAACGAAGCCCATGTGCCACAACTACTGAGCCAGCGCTGCACAGCCTGCACGCTGCTAACCACGGAGCCCATGTGCCACAGCTACTGAAGCTCGTGTGCCTAGAGTCTCTGATCTGCAACAAGATAAGCCACTGGAATGAGAAGCCTGTGCCCCACAACTAGAGTAGCATCAGCTCACCACAACTAGGGAAAGTCTGAGCTGTGATGAAAATCCAGTGGAGCCAAAAATGAATAAATAAATAATTTAAAAATATATATCAATTACAATAGGATTTTCCCTGGTGGCTCAGATGGTAGAAAATCTGTCTGCAATGCAGGAGACCCAGACTCGATCCCTGGGTTGGGAAGATCTCCTGGAGAAGGGAATGGCTGCCCACCAGCATTCTGGCCTGAAGAATTCCATGAATAGAGGAGCCTGGTAGGCTATATAGTCCATGGGGTCACAAAGAGTTGGACATGACCGAGCGACTAACACACACAAACACACATACACAATAGCATTTTAAAAATCAGATACTTGAAAGTAAATATAATGAAAGATATTCAAAAATTTTTTACATAAAAAATTACCAAGTTATTGAGAGAAAGTGAAATACAAATAAATGGAGGGATAAGAAATATTCATGAATTATAAACAGGGTAATTGTTCATTGATTGATGTATATATTCAGTGTCATCCCAATCAGATCCCAAACAGTTTTTTTAAGAAATTGACAAGCTGATTCTAAAATTTATATGAAAATGCAAAGGCTCAAAAGAATCCCCTAATGTTGAAGGAAAACAAAATTTGAGGACTTATTAAAAGATATGAAGAATTTTTACAAAATTCCACTAATTAAGATAGTAGGCACACTTCTAAATAACACATGGGTCAAAGAAGGAATCTCAAGAGAAATTTTAAAACATTTTGAATGAAATGAAAATGAATACATAACTTATCAAAATCTGTGGGATGCAGTAAAAATAGTGCTTAGAGGGCAATTTATAGTATTGAATCCATATGTTAGAAAAGATCTAAAATCATTTATCTAAGCTTCCATTTTAGAAAACTAGAAAAAGAATAAGAAATTAAATCCAAAGCAAGCAGAAGAAAAGAAATAATAGAAGTTTGAGTAGAAATCAATGAAATTGAAAACAGAAAATCGATAGAGAAAAATCAGTGAAACCAGGGCTGTTCTCTGATAAGATCGATAAAATCAATAAGCCTCTAGCCAGAAAAAAAAGAAATTAAGAAAAAAAAGACAGGGCACAAATTACTAATATCAGAAATGAAAAAGAATATATCAGACAGACCTAATGGACATTAAAATGTTAATCAAGGAATACTATGAACAACTCTATACTCACAACTTTGATAACCTATATGAAATGGACCAGTTCTTTGAAAGACAAAATCTGCTAAAACTCACACAAGAAGAAATACACAATCTTAATAGGCCTATACTATTAAAGACAGAGAAGGCGATGGCACCCCACTCCAGTACTCTTGCCTGGAGAATCCCAGGGACAGGGGAGCCTGGTGGGCTGCCGTCTATGGGGTCGCAGAGAGTCGGACACGACTGAAGCAACTTAGCAGCAGCAACATACTATTAAAGAAAATTAATCAATAATTAATAACCTTCTAAGACATAAAGCACCAGGTCCAGATGAATTATAGTGAATTCTGCCTAACATTTGAGGGAAATTATACCAACTCACTACAGTCTCTTTCAGAAGATAGAAGAAAAGGGAATTTATGGTAATGCATTCTATGAGGCCAGCTTTGCCCTAATATCAAAACCAAACAACGACATTATAAGAAAAGGACAATATAGGATTGATACAAAGACAGAAAATGAGACCAACGGAACAGAATAGATCCACACATGGGTTACTGATTTATGACGATGATGTAGCTGCAGTGAAGTAGGAAACTGTTGCCTTTTCAACACACAGGATTGGGTCACTTGGATATCCATTCACAGAAGCCATTTCCAGATTTAACAACTAAAAGTGAAAGATACATTAATAAGGCTCTTTGAAGAAAACAGGGCAATATCTTTATAACCTTGGAGGAGTAGGTAAGGATGCCTCAAACAGGTCATAGGAAGCACTAACCATAGAGGAAAATATTGATAAGTTGGACTGCATTAAAATCAAGAGCTCTGTTCATGAAAAGACACCATTCAGAGAGCATAAAGTCTCATACTGATTAGAATGGCCATCATCAAAAAGTCTACAAATAATAACTGCTGGAGAGGGTATAGAGAAAAGGAAACCTTCCTACACTCTTGGTGGGAATGTAAATTAATTGGTGCAGCCACTGTGGAAAACAGGATGGAGGGTTCTTAAAAAAACTAAAAACAGAGATACCATATGATCCAGCAATTCAACTCCTGGGCATTTATTTGGGAAAGACAAATACGCTAATTTGAAAAGATACCTGCACCTCAATGTTAAGGAACATGTATTTACACTTACAATGTTAAGAAGCACTGTTTACAATAAAGGAAGCAAACTAAATGTCCATCAACAGATGAATGGATAAAGAAGATGCTGTACCTATATGAGTATTATTTAGCCAGAAGAAGAATGAAATAATGCCATTTGCAGCAACATGGACGGACCCAGAGATGATCATACTAAGTGAAGTAAGTCAGAGGTAAGTCTCATATGATATCACTTACATGTGGAATCTAAAAAAGTGATACAGATGAGCTTATTTGCAAAGTAGAAATAGACTCACAGACATAGAAAACAAATTTATGGTTACCAAAGAGGAAACAGGAGCGGGTGGGGAATGAGAGCAAATTAGGTGTTCAGGATTAACAGATACAAATATACACAAAATAGGTAAACAGCAATATTTACCAAAGTCTAATTCTCAATGGTATAGTAAATCTCTGTTTAACTTTATAAGGAACTAGCTATTTTCCAAAGTGGTTGAACATTTTGTATTCCCACCAGTAATAAATGAGTGTCCTGATTGGTTCACCTTCTCATTAACTCTTGGTATTGGCAATCTTTTCAATTTTAGCCATTGTAATGATCATGAGAGAGTATCTTATGGTTTTAATTTGCATTTTCCTGATAATTAATGATATTATGCATCTATTTGTGTGCTTATTGGCCTTTTGTATATCTTCTTTTGTCTGTATGAATCTTTTGTCAATTTTTACATTGGATTGTTTGTCTTATTATTGAGCTATAAAACCTTATGTATTCTTGGTCCAAATCCTATGTGTGCGTGTTTTCTCAATGGTATCTGTATTAGTTTTCTATTGATGTTGTAACTAGTTATCACAAACCTAGTGGCTAATAACAACTCAGATTTATTGCTTTATAGTTTTGGAGATCAATTCCACAGGTCTAAAATCAAGGTGTTGGCAGGGCAGCATTCCTCCTGGAGGTTTGAAAAGAACTGATTTTCTAGTTTCTAGTAGCTGCATACACTCTCTGGCTGGTGGCCCTGCATCATTGCAACCTCTGGTTCCATCATCACATCTCCTCTTTGTCTCTGACTCTCCTGCCTCCCTCTTAAAAGGGCCTTTGCAATCATATGAGGCCCACTGGATACCCCAGGAACATATCCATATCTCAGGATTCGTAATGAAATCTCATCTGTAAAGTCTCTGTTACCATGTAAGGTAACATATTCACCAGTTCCAAGATTCGGACATGGACATTTTGGGGAGGCCAACATTCAGTCTAGCACTGTGTCTTTCAATGAAGAAGAATTGTTTTGTTTTGTTTTTTTCCATATTAGGGTTCTCCAGAGAAACAGAACCAATAGGAGATATAGCTGCATCTTTATGGAAAGAGATTTATTATAAGGAATTGGCTCTTGGAAACATGGAAGTTGACAAGTCTCAGGATCTTCAGAGTGAGTTGGCAAGCTGGAGACCCAGGAAGAACTGATGTTTCATTCAAGTCCAAGGGCAAGACAAAGTCAATGTCTCAGCTCAAAGGCAGGAAATAGAAGGAATCCTTCCTCACTCAAGGGAGTATAAGATATTTGTTGTATTCGGGCTTTCAACTGATTGGATGAATCTGCTTTACTCAGTTTGCTGATTTTAATGTTAATCATATCCAAAACATCCTCAGAGAAACATGCAGGATACTGGTTGACCAAATATCTGGGCAGCCCAGTCAAGCTGACACATAAAATTAGCCATCATGAATCTATAGTCCATTTTGAGTTAATTTCTGTATATGGTATAAGGTAAGAAGAATTGAGGTTTTGTAGTTTTTCCAAATGGATATTCAGCCATTCTAGCATGATCTGTTGAAAAGACTTTCCTTTCCCCACTGAAAATCTTGGCCCTTATGTAGAAAATCACCCTAAAATATCTATAGGTCTACATTTGAACTCTCCATTCTAATTCATTCATTAATAGGTCTATCCTTACACCAGTACTTTACTGCTGTAACTTGTAAGTCTTGAAATCTAGTAGTACAGCTCTTTCATCTTTGGTTTATTATGAGGACTTTGGATTTCTATATACATTTTGGAATATGCTCATCAATTTCTATTTTTTTTAAAAAAATGGTAGTTTGGGATTTCATTAAATCTACAGATCAATTTTGGGAAAATTAGCATCTTTAATTTGAGTTCTTTTTTAAAGTAATATTCTGTTAGTAATCTGAAGGTCCTCCCTGTTGACGCTGTTTAAAACAAATGATAATTAAAAACAGCTCTAGTTCACTGAGCTTAGCCTTGTACAGACTCAAGATGGCTCAGATGGTAAAGGGTCTGCCTGCAATGCGGGAGACCTGGGTTCGATCCCTGGGTTGGGAAGATTCCCTGGAGAAGGAAATGGCAACCCACTCCAGTATTCTTGCCTGGAAAATCCCATGGAAGGAGGAGCCTAGTTGGCTACTGTCCGTGGGGTTGCAAAGAGTTGGACACGACTGAGCGAATTCACTTAGCCTTGTACAGGTACTCTCTATGTATAATTTTACTTAATAATCCCAACAATTTTATGAGATAGGTATTATTACCCCCATTTTAAAAATTTTTATAGGGATTTCCTTAGTGGTCCAGTGTCTAAGACTCCATTGTGTCTAAGAGCCCCCAGTGCAGGGGGGCTCAATCCATGGCCAGGGAACTAGATTCCACATGCTGCAACTAAAAAAACACAAACAAACTCGCATGCCACAACACAGATGGAAGATCTTGCATGCCACAAATAAGACTTGGTGCAGCCAAATAAATAAATGAAAATAAACATTTAAAAATTTTTATAGAGGCTCCTGAGGGAGAAGATGTTTGTGTACTTACGGCTGATTCATGTTGATGTATGGCAGAAACCAACACAGTATTGTAAAGCAATTATCTTCCAATTAAAAAATACATTTAAAAAATTTATAGAAGACAGTGATTCTGACAAGTGATTTACCTGAGGTTACAGTGTTAGCAAACAGCTGAGTTAGGATTTGAACCCCAGGCTTCCTAACTCCAAAAATCCATCTTCTTTCTTAAAAAACATGAATGGCTGCTTTATTTTATATTTCTCACTCCCTGCCTCTTCCCACCCTGATTTCACTCCCACCCAATTGACTCCCTAGTTAACATGTATTACGCATCTACTATGGGTGCCTGGTGCTGGGTGAGGTCATTTATATACCCCTTTCCATCAGAGAGACACATATTCTTACAGATCTATGGGTACTTGTTTGTATATATATGCCCTTTCCACTGAACTCTCCCGTGACTGGAGTGAGGTTCTGCCCTCCATCACCTGTGCCGTAGAGGCAGGAGGAGAAGTTCCTAGGCCTGCCTGCCTGCCCCCAGCCAGCCCCAGGCCTCTGGCTTTCATAAGACTCGAGCTCAGCTGCTCTGTCTGGTCGCTCATTGTAGAAGGAGTTGTAGATTTCTGTCTTCAGGTGAATGATTTGATTCTTTTCTCTGACCCTCAATAAATAAGCAAATGTGCACAAACCAGGCAAGATGATGCACAGAAGACCCACCTCCAAACGTGAGAAACCAACGCTGCTATTTTTAGGTAACCCACTTGCTCTGCAACCTCACCCCTCTGTGGATAGATTCCTTCTGCTCACACACGACTCGCTCCGAGGAAGCAGGTCTTCCGGACACTCTTTTGTTCCCAGCCACTCCAGCCATCAGCCTTCCCATGCCAGGCCTTCAGGTCTGGATCTACTTCAAAAGCCCAGTAGTGCCTGAACTCTAGTCACCGTCTGCAGCAGTAGCAGCTCCTCTGTTCCAAAGTCCCTACTCTTCCAACGTTAAGAGGGAACTGGGATGCGCACAGGTAAAATGGCATCTTGGGGGCGCTGTCATCTTCCTGCCACACTTACTTAGCAGAGAATTCTTAAGACGCTCCAGTACTGGTGTCTGGTGCAATACTACAAATTAGGGAGACATTTGGAGGCAGGCTGGATGTGAGCCAAATAAGAGTCATCCAGGCATTTACCCCCCTCATTTGACAAACATTCATGGAACACTCACCATGAGGTTCCTGGGACAATATTACATTCAGGGAACACAAAAGTGAACAGGACAGAGTCTCTGGCCTCAAGAAACTTACCAGCTTGTCCACAGGCTGCAATTGTTGTTGTTCAGTTCCTAAGTTGGGTCTGGCTCTTTGCGACCCCATGGACCACAGCGCGCCAGACCACAAAGAGCTACTTTTATAGCAGGAGGAGCTTAAAGAAACAACCAGAACTCACCAGGCAGGAGATCGAACCAGAGAGCAGAAGGGTGGCACCCTGTGGTCCCACACTGCTCACAGGGAAAGGGTGCAGGGTGGAGGATGGACCGGCCCAGGAGAGGACATAGCCATGAGCTACTTTGCACAGCAGCTGATTCACTCGCTGCCCTGTCTGCAATGAGACAATGTCAGGAAACAGGCGAACTCCTCATGTGCACAATGTAGATGACCTGAGGGCGCTGCCAGTGGAACTGAACCCTCCTGTTCAGTTCTGTAACATAGGGCGCTGGATGGTGGCTTCAGGCCTCGGGAAACACGGTGGTTGCCCTCCTGGAGGACATTTAAAGTTCCCGCATGTGACATACTGAAAAACATGCCTCGAGAACTTGACAGAATTAGGGAACTTGAGCAAAGGAAGACAAGGTCTTTATTGAATATGCATTTTCCATTGAACAGTGATGAAGGGCAGGCAGGACTGGAATCAAGACCACTTGAGGTTCGAAATTCAGTTTCACTACTTCTTATTTGCTGTGTGACTACAGACAAGTTACTTCACCTCTCGGAGCTCCAATTTCCTCATCTATAAAAGGGGCTAAAATACTTTCTCCCTAGTTCCGAGAAACGAGGAGGAAAATGAATGTCAATCTCTCATCCTTTCCCCATCCATCATTTCATACTTGAATGAATGAAGTGCTACAGGGAGGTAGTAAACACTCAAAAAGCACCCATTGTCATTATTGTCCTCATTCAAATTCCCACCTAGAGCTTCCCAGTGGCTCGCCATTCTATGCATACTTTGAGAGTTAGAAAGCCTCACACATTGCAAACCCAAGTGCAGTTCTTGGCCAAGTGCTGTGTGCTAATCAGAGCACTGCTTCTCTTCTGTCAGCTCCCCTTTGTGTTTTGGACCCAGGTCTCCTTTCTAATTTCAGCCAATAGCTTCCTACAATGAGCGGAGAGGATCCTGGCCTGTACCTCTCTCTCTCTCTCTGTTTCTCTCCCCTCCTCCCTCCTCCTTTATTTTGGCCCAGGAACGTGTCCCCAGCATGTCAACAGCAGTGGGAAGTAACCT
Source organism: Bos indicus (assembly GCF_029378745.1). Classification (NCBI taxonomy): domain Eukaryota; kingdom Metazoa; phylum Chordata; class Mammalia; order Artiodactyla; family Bovidae; genus Bos; species Bos indicus. Next base: position 87,402,450 of record NC_091769.1, on the reverse strand, counting down.
AATTAGTAGTTAGTTGATAGACTGCCCACCCTCGTGTCCCACTGGCAATCCAGCAGCCTTTTTCTGCAGACAGGAAAATATTTCCTTGCTAATTAATCTGAGCACAGGGATTTGAGTTTGGACCAAGGCAGGGAAATCCGTCTCCAGGAGTCTTGTTCAATCGCATCTGTTTCTCCGGCAATCATTTCCTTCCCGCCCCCACCCCCGCCCCGACTCCCCCTGTTCCAGCTCACCCCTCTGGCCTTTCATCTTCTACCTTTATTAAGGCTGGTTACCCTGATGACTTTCCTGCCTGCACCCCCCTCCCCGTGGCCCCTCTCAAGAAGAGGCAGCCTGCTCTCTGAGGACTTGCTCTGGGCTGATTTTGTTCCAGCGCCAGGTGCTGCCCAAGGAGAAGAGAGTTCACGCCGATCGGCTTGGGGTCTCGGCTTGGGGTGGCTGAGACCCCGACGGCCCCACCACGGCGCCCCCTGCCCCCACGATCCACACTGCCAAACAAATACAGACATCTCACTGTCGTTTTTAAATAAGGCTCAGCATCTGTCCCTGGGCCCTGCCCTGGTCCTCTGCAGAATCGTTGCTTTGCATCTGAAGTGGTTCCTGAGAAAGGGTAACCGTACCCATGGTTTTACGTTTGCTTCCTCCCTCGTCTCTTCTGCCTGGTCCTGTTAGGTCTCCAGGACACACACTGAACACAGGCAGGGGGAAAGGGACTGGGTGTGGGAGTCCTTGACGGGAAGGAGGCTCTCCATGACACAGAGGTGATGAGCTCATGTCTGTGGGGTAAGCTTGGGCTTCAACGTGAGAGAGGTAAAGGACCGTTTCCCCGCTGCCAGCCCTTGAGTGCTTGTTATAGACCATAGGAGGCTGCCTTGGCTTGGAAGCATTCTTGAGGATGCTATCAGAGATTCCTCTCAGCAGGGCCCCCTGATGACACCACCTTTTTCACAAAGGCGAGCTCTTTCCTTCCCTGTGTGTGTGCTAAGTCGCTTCAGTCATGTCCGACTCTTTGCGACACTGTGGACCGTAGCCCACCAGGGTCCTCTGTACAGGGGATTTTCCAGGCAAGAATACTGAAGTGGGTTGCCATGCCTTCCTCCAGGGGATCTTCCCGACCCAGGGATCAAACCCGTTTCTCTGTGACTCCTGCATTGACAGGTGGGTTCCTTACCATTAGCGTCACTTGGGAAGCCCCTTTCCTTGCTTATCAGCTGCCTAAAGAAGAAAGCTTCTCTAGACCTAAACCTAGAGCCAGACATCCTGGAATGTGAAGTCAAGTGGGCCTTAGAAAGCATCACTACGAACAAAGCCAGTGGAGGTGATGGAATTCCAGTGGAGCTATTTCAAATCCTGAAAGATGGTGTTGTGAAAGTGCTGCACTCAATATGCCAGCAAATTTGGAAAACTCAGCAGTGGCCACAGGACTGGAAAAGGTCACTTTTCATTCCAATCCCAAAGAAAGGCAATGCCAAAGAATGCTCAAACTACTGCGCCATTGCACTCATCTCACATGCTAGTAAAGTAATGCTCAAAATTCTTCAAGCCAGGCTTCAGCAATACGTGAACTGTGAACTTCCAGATGTTCAAGCTGGTTTTAGAAAAGGCAGAGGAACCAGAGATCAAATTGCCAACATCCACTGGATCATGGAAAAAAAAGCAAGAGAGTTCCAGAAAAACATCTATTTCTGCTTTATTGACTATGCCAAAGCCTTTGACTGTGTGGATCACAATAAACTGTGGAAAATTCTGAAAGAGATGGGAATACCAGACCACCTAACCTGCCTCTTGAGAAACATGTATGCAGGTCAGGAAGCAACAGTTAGAAGTGGACATGGAACAACAGACTGGTTCCAAATAGGAAAAGGAGTACGTCAAGGCTGTATATTGTCACCCTGCTTATTTAACTTCTATGTAGAGTACATCATGAGAAACACTGGGCTGGAAGAAGCATAAGCTGGAATCAAGATTGCCGGGAGAAATATCAATAACCTCAGATACGCAGATGACACCACCCTTATGGCAGAAAGGAAAGAGGAACTAAAAAAGCCTCTTGATGAAAGTGAAAGTGGAGAGTGAAAAAGTTGGCTTAAAGCTCAACATTCAGAAAACGAAGATCATGGCATCCGGTCCCATCACTTCATGGCAAATAAATGGGGAACCAGTGGAAAAAGTGTCAGACTATTTTTTGGGGCTCCAAAATCACTGCAGATGGTGATTGCAGCCATGAAATTAAAAAAACGCTTACTCCTTGGAAGGAAAGTTATGACCAACCTAGATAGCATATTCAAAAGCAGAGACATTACTTTGCCAACAAAGGTCCGTCTAGTCAAGGCTATGGTTTTTCCAGTGATCATGTATGGATGTGAGAGTTGGACTGTGAAGAAAGCTGAGTGCCGAAGAATTGATGCTTTTGAACTGTGGTGTTGGAGAAGACTCTTGAGAGTCCCTTGGACTGCAAGGAGATCCAACCAGTCCACTCTGAAGGAGATCAGTCCTGGGTGTTCATTGGAAGGACTGATGCTGAAGCTGAAACTCCAATACTTTGGCCACCTCATGCAAAGAGTTGACTCACTGGAAAAGAACCTGATGCTGGGAGGGATTGGGGACAGGAGGAGAAGAGGACGACAGAGGATGAGATGGCTGGATGGCATCACCGACTCAATGGACATGAGTTTGGGTAAACTCCGGGAGTTGGTGATGGACAGGGAGGCCTGGCGTGCTGCGATTCATGGGGTCGCAAAGAGTCGGACACGACTGAGCGACTGAACTGAACTAAACTGAGACCTAAACAATACGTATCTCTCCTCTTTCTCTTGGACAGGGTTAAATTAACCCTAAGGGGCTATGGGAGAAGAGACTTTGTCCAGGTGGTGGTTGCAAGTTACTTCTCAGCAGGACATTTCTTTTTATTTATCTATTTTAATTGGAGGCTAATTACTTTACAATATTGTGGTGGTTTTTGCCATACACTGAGAAGAATCAGCCATGGGTGTACATGTGTCCCCCCATCCTGAACCCCCCCTCCCACTTCCCTCCCCATCCCATCCCTCAGGGTTGTCCCAGTGCGCTGGCTTTGAGTGCCCTGTTTCACGCATCGAACTTGCACTGGTCCTCTATTTCACATATGGAAATATACATGTTTCAGTGCTATTCTCTCAAACCAGGATATTTCTTTAAGAGCAGTCTGAATCTGTGATAACATGAAAAGCCATGTGAGCTTGCTTGCCCATCTCAGACAGGACTGAAGAACTGAGCGGCTGAGCTCCAGAGGACTCCTCAGGGCCCAGGGAGCAAAGTGGTCAAGAGCGTAGGCTCTGGAGTCAGGTTGCCCAGGTCCAAACACGGACTCAGCTATTATGAGCTGTGTGGGTTCTTTACTGCTGTGTGACAAATTCTCCCCGAAGTCGGCAGCTTAAAACATGTATTATCTTATTGGTTTTGGGGGCCTGGACCTTCCTGGCTGGGTCCTCTGACTCAGCATCTCTCACAAGGTGACCTTCAAAGTGTGTCTGACTAGGTGCTGCAGACGCCTGAGGGCCCCGCTGGGGATGATCTGCATCCAAACCAACTCCCAGCATTGTTGGCAGCTTTTGGCTCCGCATGAGCTGTTAACCAGAGGCTGCCCTCAATGACCTGAAGCCTCTCCAGACAGCAGCTCACAGCCCAGCAGCTGGCTTCCCCAGGGCAAGGGACCAGAGCGAAGCTAGGAAGAGACTGAACAGTTGTCACAGTCTTCTAGGACCTGATCTCTAAAGTGGCATCCATCACTTTGTCTTACTCTGTTCACTAGAAGCAAGAATGAACAGGTCCAGCCCTCATCCAAGGCCAGAGGATCGGTGTGAATGCCTGAGGCAGAGACCAGTGAGGGCATCTTCGAGGCTGCCCACCACATTAGCCATGTGGCTTTGGCAAGTTATCTAACCTCCCAGGGCCTCAGGTTCCTCATCTGTAAAATGGGTATGTTACTAATTAATAGCACATAGCCTGTGGGGATAAAGTTTCCCTGGTGGCTCAGATGGTAAAAGAACCTGCCTACAGGCTGATTCATGTTGAGGTCTGACAGAAAACAACAAAATTCTGTAAAGTAATTATCCTTCAATTAAAAATTAATTAATTAAAAAAAAAAAAGAACCTGCCTGCAATGCAGGAGTTCCGGGTCCGATCCTTGGGTCAGGAAGATCCCCTAGAGAAAGGAATGGCTATGCATTCCAGTATTCTTGTCTGGAGAAGTCCATGGACAGAGGAGCCTGGTGGGCTGCAGTCTGTGAGGTCACAAAGAGTCAGACATGACTGAGCAACTAACATTCCACTTTTTCAGCCTATGGAGATATTACATGGATGAAATACTGGTGAAGAACCTAAAACAGTGGCTGGGAAGTGTATGTTCAATACACATGAGCAGTTACAAGGATTAGAAGACAGAACTACCAGAAAGTGGATCTGAGCTAGTAATATGCACCCATCAAATCAAGCATCTGTCTGCTTTCTGCAGCTGGAGGTACCAGGACATACTAGAGAGGGGGAGGGGAGCAGGAGGCTGCAGGTCAGCAGGATGAGGATGCCAAGGGTGGCGAAAGGAACCTGGCAAGCAGGGCTATTCCTGGAGCCCAGGTCTTTATCTCCTAAAGGGGTCCAGGGCTTATGTTTATTTCCTGTGTAGCATCCACATACATTGGGTCTTTCCTGTATACAGGAGACTATGTCCAGTGTTCTGCATGCCTTATCTCATTTAATCTTCATAACACACCTGTGAGGCAGGTACTGGCCCTCTCCTCCATTTACAGATCATGCACACTCTTAGCGGGAGGATTGTAAATTGGAGATTTAGAGGTTGAAAATTAAATCCCAGAGAGGTTCAGAAACTTGCCTGGGGTCACACAGCTTCAAAGTGGCAGTGCGAGGAGTCGGATTGAGGTCTGTCTGATTCAGTAGCCACTGGGCGAGCAGGCAGGGGCCGGCAGAGAACAAAGAACACAGTGGCAGCCTCTCTGATCTCATACCCGGAATCCCACTCCCTGGCCTCCCAAGATCTGCACAAGCTGTGATGCCGCCCCCCACCCCCAACCCCTGCAACCTAACTGTGGTCCTTAGTAGGGTCTAGCTCTGGACCACCCGACTCAGCCTCCCTAAGGGGCCCCTCCACCAGAATCTCAGCATCATTCTTAGAGCCCTAGTCTGCTTCTTGGGCTTCCTCACAGTTGGCACAACCTGACTCCGTGTGCCTCCCAAAGTCACCTTTCCTCTCCACCCTCACGCTAACCTCTTTCTCCAGACTGTGTTCATCTGTCTTGAGCTCACAAGCTGCCCTTGCTGACCCCTGATTCTTCCAACATCACCGAGAGCCTCCCTCCCACCGACCACCACATCCAAACCCCTCATCACACAGCCCCCAAGCCACACCAGAGAGAGGCCCACCGCCCTGACAAGAGGGCCTCCTGGAAGAGAGGAGAATTTTCGCTGCTCATTGCCAAGACGGAAGAGAAGGCCAAGGCCCCGAGGAGGGACGAGAGAATGATGGAGCCCCGGGGTGTAGACGCCAGGGGAGAGAGTGTGCTTCAGGGGGGCTATAAATTCCCTTCTAATTCCAAATAATTCCGATTACATGGATGAGTAGTTTTCAATCAGGAAGATAATCTCAGAGATAGATGGCAGGATAATTGTTCGTAGCGCCGACGTAAATATTGTGTCGTTTCTATTAATCTCCGCGAATCGGCTGTCAGAGGTGTCACTCATTCATCACAACAAATTAAAAATAAAATTTTAAGAGAGAAAATCATGCCTAGCGGGGTGGTGGTGGAAGAGGCTGGGGTTACTGTGAGAACTGTGAATAAGAGGGGGAGGTGTAGCCAGCAAGCTGTTGCTGGAAATAAATTTGGCTTCCCTATTTAATATATTTATTTATGAAAGCAAATGGGAACGAGGGCTGTAGATCTCTATTAACCTCCCCGTAGGGTGTGCACACATGTGAGCCTGTGCATGCGTGCACACACATGGGGGCCACCCTGCTAGCATTGCCCAGAGGTGAGCCAGGCCCTCAGACCCACCTGGACAGAGCATGTATTTATACATCCCAGAGGCACATTGTCTCTGTGAACCGCACACCCCAGCCTCACCCAGCCACCAAGGGGTGGTGGGGTAGAGGGTGGATCTGGGTGGTGAGACCCCCTTTCACAACAACTATCAGCCATTGAGAGAAACAGTATCTGGATCTAAATTGTCACTCCTGAAACGGGCTGGCAATTTTCTGTAACACCCTGGTCTTGCAGGGTAACTCAGGCACCTAGGAGCCTAGATTCAGAGGAAAGACTCTCCTGAGAGATACCTGAGAAGGAAGACTGTGAGCCCATTCCTTTGTCTCTCTCCTATTTAAATTCCTTAAGGTATGAGGTCCCTCTAGGAGAAGGCACACATTTCTCTAACCCAACCCTCCCTACACCGTGCACCCGCATCCCACCCCCAGCCTAACCATCCATGGTGGCAGGTGTACTAAGACATCACTAGAATTTAGCCCCCGCAATGAGGTCCATTCTCCAGCATCACAGTGGGATAATCGGCTCTAATCTTTGTACATGTTCATTTCTATCAACTGTACACCTGCATATACTTTCAAAACATGTTTCAGGATGCCTACCAGAATGCACACAGTGCCAGAGTGTAGGGACAAGAGGAGGAAGTCCAGGACCCCGACACTGATTCCACCGTCTGGTATGCAAAGTGCCTTCAGTCCACCTACATTTGCTGAAAGAATGACTGAGTGGATCAATGGGTGGAAACCAGGGTGATACTGAAATAATGTGCTCAGTCACTCAGTCATGTCCTACTCTTTGCAGCCCCAAGGACCGCAGCTTGCCAGGCTACACAGTCCATGGGATTTTCCAGGCAAGAATTCTGGAGGGGGTTACCATTTCCTACTCCAGGGGATCTTCCTGACCCAAGGATTGAACCCCCAACTCTGTGTCTCGTGCACTGGCAGGTCGATTCTTGACCTCAAGCACCACCTGGCAGACATGAACTCAGGGAGGAATTTAGTGTCCAGAGATACATGCCAGAGTGCTCCACACAACTTCTTGAGCTAGGCAGAATATTTGGAGTTATATATTCCAGAGACAAAGCAAAGGAGGATGTTCCCTTCGTTACAAGATTCACAGTGTTAGTAAGATGGTGTTCTGGGCTGTTCAGCAGAAGCTCAACTAAGGTCTGAGAGAGGGCACCTTGCCATAAAGGAAACAGCAAGCTCCTGGCGGTCTGTTGGTTTCATGGGTTTCCTCAGAGAGGACACTGTCGCTCTCCAGCTTGGTTTATATAACAAACCTGACTGCTGGAGCTCTGGGATCCTGTTGGGAAAGGCCTAGAGGGGGTTAACCCTCAGTGTGCCAATTTGCACTTAGTGCTTCTGTTGTCCACGGGGACCCCTGCCCTAAGGGGTGTCCAGAGGCAGAAGTCCAGAGCCTTTCTGGCTCAGTTTCTCTAGAAGATAAACCTCTCTTCTTTTGTTGGGGTGGGGTAGAGAAATCGGTTGCCCACGTGTCAGGGAGGGTACTTCTCCAAATGCAAACCCGTCCTTCTGTCTTTAGCACCATCTGTCTGCTCACTGTCCAAATACTACCTTGTGCCTCTGGCATCTAAGCCCTTCTGGAATTGGGCTTAACCTGCCTCTGGGCTCCTCTGTCAGTCTTCTACCTCTGCTCCCACTCCTGACCTAGGCTTCAGCTTTCCCAGCAGTAGCCAGTAACCACTTGTTTGTTCATTTCCAGCCTCCAAAATCTAATTGCTATTGTCTGTTTCTCATTCTCTTTGTCCTTAAGGGTTCATAGCTTTCGAAAATCCATTTACCGTACTTTGAGCTGGGTTTGGGGAAGGACTAGCAATAAATGCACGTGTTTCTATCTGTTATACTTAATCTGATGTCTCAACAGCCTTTTTATAACGAATAGGCTTGTGCTTTTCCTACACCTAATGTGACAGCTGAAGCTGAAACTCCAATACTCTGGCCACCTGATGCGAAGAACTGACTCATTGGAAAAGACCCTGATGCTGGGAAAGATTGAAGGCAGGAGAAGGGGAGGACAGAAGATAAGATGGCTGGATGGCATCACTGACTCAATGGACATGAGTTTGAGCAAGCTCTGGGAGTTGGTGAAGGACAGGGAAGCCTGGTGTGTTGCAGTCCCTGGGGTCACAAAGAGTTGGACACGACTGAGCAACTGAACTGAAGCTGAATGTGACAGACAGTGCTCTAGGCTCACCAACCTGTGTTCTCCTCCAGGGCACTCGGGGAGATGACATTTCCCAGACTCCCTTTTAGTTTGGGATCATGCAGCTGAATTTTCAGGAAAAAAATGTGTCAGTGACTTCTACTCACTGTTTTCATTCCTTTCAGCCTCTTCATCCTTAAGAATGAAAGAAAAGAAATCAGAGACAGCTGAGGCGCCAGGTAGAAGCAGTTTAGATTCCTGAGTCTCTCTGGGAGAAGGATCGCCTGACCCACATCTGACTGCAAGGTGAACACAAAGTCAACCTTTATTGTTCTAAACCCCTGAGGACTCAGGGTTTATTTGTTGTTGCATCTTGGCCTGGGATATCCTGACTAATACAACAGCTTTTTATAGCACACTTCAGCAAAAGCCAACAGCATGTTCCCAAGAGATGGTTGTACAGGGAGCCAAAACCATACAATTGAAGTAGCCGTATGGTTCTCGGGTAGTTCTGGCTAGGCCCAGGGTTGCAGTCTGGAATATCCGGGGAAGCGATCACATTCTAAGTGCTCCAGACAGTCTCCATATGAATTACATTTTGAAATAAAAATTTTTTTTATCAGAGTTGGCCAGTTAAATCTTTGGGATTATATTCCTTATTAAGAATGTATCATGCAGATACTGTGTTTCCAGTGAAGTGCTGAAACATACACTTTGAAAATGAGCCCAATGAGAAGTAGGATTAACATTCTCTTAGAAAGATACAGTTGCTAACCAGTACTGAGGCTTGAATAGGAGGATAGCTTTGGGGAAAACAGCAGACTAAGGAGATCTATCAAACCAAGGAGATACAGCGGCCAAGGAGTTCCCCAAATAAGAGTTTTGAAATTTCTCCAAGACCTGCACGAGGAAGGTAGAGGCCCAAGGTGGACGGTCAGAGTGGACATCTGTGTGTTCTCTGCCTGTTGGTTCTTCTTTCCCTGGGAAAGAACTTCTTTGTTTTCCTTTGAGGGAGCTCCCCTCCTTCCCTTTCCATCAATGCGTGTGAGGTGGGGCTGACTTCACCTACCCACAGACGTGTGACCCCAGTCTGAGCAATCAGCACACTGCGTTCTCCAGGTCACAGGGATGGTTCAGGATGCACATGAAGTCTAGGTACACCAAAGGAGAGTGGACCCGGGGCTTTCGCTGAAACTACTGGGGAAGAATTATAGTTCCCCAGGGGTTGTTAAGCTGAATGATTATGGCCTTGGGATTGCTGAAAACCCTGCTGTCACCATGAGAGGGGCAAGTTTCCTGCAAATAAAACTAACGCAAGAGGAAAGCCAAGCTAAGAGGTATTGGGCCCAGGACCAACTTCACTGGAGACCCCAGATCCAGACAAACTTAAATTCCACTCTATCTCTGGATCTGGGAGCTATATTTCCTTTTTCTTTTTTTTTGTCTTTGCCAGTCTGCATTTTGTTTCTGCTCTCGCAATGAGGAGGGTCTTGGCTCACAGAAAGACCTTTCGGCCCACCTGTGGCTCATAGTAAACTTCAAAGACATTCCTGGATTCACAAATAAGAATGAAGAGCTGAAACAGAAGGGGCCACTAGTCACCACCTGGACCCCAAGGGTTTCCTTTGCTTTCCCTTCAGCATAATTAACCCCCTTTGCTGTCAATATTGGTATAAGACCTGCAACTCCATTATGCTTTTGGCTGGTGTGAGTTGGTTTTTTTTAAACCAGCCACCTTGGTATTCAGAGAAACATTCAGGAATGTACATGGAGACAGACCATTAAAAAAAAAAAAATCTACCTAGTACAGGGAGAGAAGGTAACATCTCAAGTCCTCAAAGTCTGTAATTCACTAGCACCTGTGATTCCTGGTATCTGTCTCTACATTTTTATAATTCAAATCATTTTTAAAAATGGAGTAGTAGCAAGAGCTGCTATCTTTTTTTTTTTTTTTTTTTAAGCCATGCTGGGTCTTCACTGTGGCACATGCAAGCTTTCTCTAGTGGTGAAGCCCAGGCTTTCTCTAGCTGAGAACTGCCCCACTGCTTGTGGGAATCTTAGTTGCATGACCAGGGATCGAACCCACGTCTCCTGCAATGGAAGGTGGATTCTTAACCGCTGGGTCACCAGGGAAGGCCCTGAATGCTCATTATAAATCAGGCCCCTTGACTTTCACAATGACACTGTGGGGTTGGTATCATTATCCCCATTTTACAGAAGGGGATACTCAGTCAAAAAGTAACTTGTCAAGATCTGTCAGCTAGTGAGTGGAATAATTAGGATTTCTGAAGCTGCTTTACTGAGGTATAATTTACATGCCATAAACTTACCCACTGTGAGTGCACAATCTAACAATTTCTAGTAAGTTTATGAAGCTATGCAGCCCTCACTGCTTAGCTTTAGAACATTTTCCACCTCCTTAAGAAGATCACCTTTGTCCCGCCTTGCAGTCACTCCCTGTCCACCCCCCCCCCTTGTCCTGGCCCCTGGCAACCCCTCATCTACTTTCTGTATCCAGACATTTGCCTTTTCCGGACCTTTGAGATAAATGAAATCATGCAGCATGGGAGCTTGTGCATCTGGCTTCCTTCACTCAGCTAATGCTCTCAGGTTCATCCATGTTGTAGCACGTGCCAGCACTCTACTCCTGCATGTTGTTGAATTGTAGTCTACCGTATTGATACATTAGATTTCGTCTGTCCATTCATCAGTTGAGAGTCATTTGAATTGTTTCCAGTTTTTGCTATTATGCATAATGCTACTATGGACATTTGCATACATGACAGATATTTTCATTTCCCTTCGGAAGACATCTAGGAATGGAATCACTGGATCATATTTGGATTTCAGATCCAGGTGTGTTTGACCCCAAAGCTTTAACTCGCCACCCTATGCTCGTCTGTTTCTCCTCCCTGAAAATCAGTCTCTGGCAGTTCACACCCTTAACCAGGGCATCCCCTTCTCTCATCACCTTACTCCTACAGTGGGAGCTATGGTTTCTGCTGGGCGAGACACTGAGAAGACATACTCTGATGGTAGGTCTAGGAAAGAAAATGACTCTCTTCAAAAGCACAGGCAGAAAGGACTTTCCTGTGGCTGAGGTCCAATAGGTGAGAATCTGCCCACCAATGCAAGGGATGCAGGTTCGATCCCTGGTCTGGGAGGATCCCACCTGCAGAGGGGCAGCTGGGCTCGTGTTCCACAATGACTGAGCCCTCAGGCCACAACTACCGAAGCCCGCGCACTCTGGAGTTCGTGCTCTGCAACAAGAGAAGTCATTGCAATGAGAAGCCCGCACAATGCAACCAGAGAGTAACCCCTGCTCACTGCAATTAGAGAAAGCCCACAAGCAGCAATGAAGACCCAGTGCAGCCCCCCAAAAAGGATACGGCATGGGCAGAGAGAAGTGCTGCAGATGAGGGACCTGTGACCCTCACTCCCTTCATCCTCAAGGGCGGGGGCAGCTACACACCCCTGGGCTGTTTTAGCACAGCTGCCCGTGTCCTCTGGCCACACCTGACCCCCATCGCTGGTAAACCGGCAGCCTGATGCCTGGCTCCTCTCCCCCACCTCCCTCCCTCCATGCTTTCCAAACTGAAGTGACACTGGGAGGTTGTGTGTGCATGTTGGGGGTAGGGGTGGAGGGAGGAATGGAGAGCTGACAGATACCAGCTGTCAAGCGCTGTCAAAATAATGCTGACAATAAGACATGCTCCCCAGGTCAGGTTCAGGACTAACACTGCTGCTTTCTGCCTGCAGGGACCAGCTCTCAATGAAGTCTTTGATGAGCAGCCCAGCATTTGTCATCGTGGTATCTGGCCTGCGGGGAGGATTCAGGGGCTCCTGCTGCAGGCACTGGGGGACGGGTGGTGAGAGAGAATAGCATGGATGTCTGTGGGTTGGGGGAGCTATAGAAGAGAGTGATTTGGCTTCCCCACCAGACTGTAAGTTTCTTGAGGGCAAGGACTGCTTGCCAAACCCGTGGGGACCGCATAGTACCTGGCATATGGCAGTGTTCAATAAATATTTGTGGGATGAAGCAATGGGTGAGGGAATGAATGACTGTGTGGATGGCTTCAGTGAGGCAAGTTTAAGGAAGTCCAACATAGGAGGTGGCCGGTTGGTTGATTTAGTCGCTAAGTCGTGTCCAACTCTTACGACCCCATGGACTGCAGCCTGCCAGGCTGCTCTGTCCATGGGATTCTCCAGGCAAGAATAATAATCATGGTCATGCTCCAGTTAGTTGGGGATGGGGTGTCTCTTCAGAACACAAAAAACATGGGAAACCAGGGTTGGAGGGAGAAGCCACTTCTGTTCACAGACCCCCAGGGTGAAGACAGGAGTGCAGCCAAGGCCACCACAGAATTCAGGCCTCTCTGCGACTCTGCCGGGGCTGCTTGCTTAGAGAAAGGGGCCTCGGTGGCTTAAGTACCGATCAGTTCTCACCCGTCCTCCCGCTTTCCGCTTCTCCTCTCCTGCACCATCCACATAGGGTGCAGCCATCAGTGTGATTGAGATGAGGCTCCGTGCCCTCTCCTGCCATCAGGAAAGATCTTCCCTGAGAACTTGAGCCCTAAGGGCAGCTGGGACACATTGATGACACTGTTGCTCAGTCGTGTTCCACTCTTTGCGGCCCCATGGACTGTAGACCACCAGGCTCCTCTTGTCCATGGAATTTTCCAGGAAAAAATATTGGAGTGGGGTGCCATTCCTTTCTCCAGGGGATCTTCATGACCCAGGGATTGAACCTGAGTTTCTTATGGTCCTGAACTGGCAGGCAGATTCTTACCACTAGGGCCATCTGGAAAGACCCAAGACATGAAGAGTCATCGTTAGAACCTTCCCTCCCTTGCCGCATAAGACTGACCTTCTTTCTTTAGGAAACGGAATCCTAGTGCTCACCCTACACTTATCTCCAACCCTACCACACTGTCACTGCACCACACAAAATATAATGCATTCTTGGCATCTGTACCCCTCCCAGAACTTAGTCTTGAATCCTTCTGTAACCCACCCCAATGGTTAGTATCAGGTGCCAATACAGTCTGAAACAGAGATGCCTGTGACTCCTTGATGCAAAAGCTATAAAATTTATATGCAGAGTACATCATGCAAAATGCTGGGTGATGAGCACAGGCTGGAATCAAGATTGCCAGGAGAAATATAAATAACCTCAGATATGCAGATAATACCACGCTTATGGGAGAAAGTGAAGAAGAACTAAAGAGTCTCTTGATGAAAGTGAAAGAAGAGAGTGAAAAAGCTGGCTTAAAACTCAACATTCAAAAACTAAGATCATGGCATCTGGTCCCATCACTTCATGGCAAATAGATGGACAAACAATGGAAACAGTGAGAGGCTTTATTTTCTTGGGCTCCGAAATTGCTGCAGATGGTGACTGCAGCCATGAAATTAAAAGAAACTTGCTCCTTGGAAGAAAAGCTATGACAAACCTAGACAGCATATTAAAAAGCAGAGACATTACTTTACCAACAAAGGTCCATATGGTCAAAGCTATGGTTTTTCCAGTAGTCATGTATGGATGTGAGAGTTGAACCATAAAGAAGGCTGAGCACCGAAGAATTGATGCTTTTGAACCGTGGTGCTGGAGAAGACACTTGAGAGTCCCTTGGATAGCAAGGAGACCAAAGCAGTCGACCCTATAAGAAATCAACCCTAAATATTCATTGGAAGGACTGATGCTGAAGCTGAAACTCCAATGCTTTGGCCACCTGATGTGAAGAACTGACTCATTTGAAAAGACCCTGATGCTGGGAAAGATTGAGGGTGGGAGGAGAAGGGGATGACAGAGGATGAGATGGACGGATGGCATCATCGACTCCATGGATATGAGTTTGAGCAAGGTCTGGAAGTTGGTGATGGATAGGGGAGCCTGGCTTGCTGTAGTCTATGGGGTCTCAAAGAGTTGGACACTACTGAGCAACTGAACTGAACTGAACTGAAAACTATAAATCAAAACTTCAACTCTCCCCAACAGCATCCTCTAGTCAGCCTTGACCACCACCATGATCATTACTATTTTCACAATTTGCTCAGGCACATTTCACTCTGCTATGATAGCAGTCATTAATATGACAAACAAATCTTCTAAAAGTCAGCAGGCAGCCCTCCAAGAACTCAAATGGCATCTCTTCAGGTGATTCTGCATTTTTAAAATAATGAATGTTTTTAAATGAATGTTTTTCCAAATATCAAAGTGGAAAATACTGAGACACTGTGCCCCGCTCTGTCTGAGGGCTTTTGTCCCTCTATCAATTTAGGAGAAGGCTTGGCTTAACAGACTCCTGCATTTTTTAGGCTTCGTTTACCAAGTGATGAGGACTCCTGGCAATAAATTTGAACACCTTCCATTGCTCAAAACAGACCTAAATAGGGAATTTGTCATTTTATTGGCTGTCCAGCATATAATTCCCCTTCCTGCTATTATCCCAATAAGGAAAATTCACATTGGATGTCTTCTTGGGAAAGAGAACTCCTGCCCATCAAAATGGGGAATCGCCCACAGGGTGACATCCTAGGGGTAGAGGAGGACCTGTCCATCATTGTTTGTTGTTGTTCAGTCAGTAAGCTGTATCCAACTCTTCGTGACCACATACACTACAGCATGCCAGGTTTCCCTGACTTTCACTATCTCCAGAAGTTTGCTCAAACTCATGTCCATCATTAAGGAAGCTCAATCTTGACTCTTTTGACCCATCCTCAAAGATGGGCGAAGATTGGTGAGTTCAAATTTGGCCAATGGGACCCTCTCTCCCTGGAGCAAGTGATTCAAGTGTGTGGGGCAGCTGGAGGCTGTGTTTATCTCAGCAGTCACTTTAGGGCCCAGACCTGCCAGTTCCTGCTCAGGTGGGCTTGGTCGGAGTTCCTGCTGCACAGTCCCTGGCTCTCCTGGCTCCTAAAAAATTTGTGAGCCCTTGATATCCCTTTAGAAAATTCCCTTTTACCCATTAGAGAACCACAGCCAATTTCTGTTGGTTGCAACCAAGAACCTTCCCTGACACAATTTGCATTATAAGAGCGATCATTCATTCAGCACCTTCTGAATGTGAAACATTGTACACTTTGCAGTTTGACTACAGCTACCTTTGTATGAATTACAAGATACCCCCTATGGTGGCGGGTGGGGTGGGGGGGGGGACTTGAAATGCCCCTTCCTCCATGGTGACACAGCATAGAGTGGGCTGGTCCCTTTGGGTTTGAGCAACTTGCATAGTCATACCTGCCTGCCTTGCTGTAATTTCTGTAACTACCCCTCAATGTTATCAACAGTTTCTGGGAAACCAAGGCTCAGAGATGTTAAGCAATTGCTCGTTTCACTAGTAAGTGGCAGAGCCAGAGACAGACCAAATCTGCTTGACTCCAAAGCTTGCCAATTACACAACACCCACTGCCTGCTGCATCAGAGATGGACCTAACCTAACCATCCAGTTAGAGAACTGGACAGAAAGAGATTTCCCTGGTGATCCAGTGGTTAAAAGTCTGTCCTTCCAGTGCAGAGAGTACAGGTTCCATCCTTTGTCTGGGAATTATGACCCCACGTGCTGCAGTGTGGCCAAAAGGAAAAAAAAGAACGGATAGGAAATGAAGCCAAGGAAAGACGATTTTAGGGTAAGAGCCAGCCCTTCTAGTCAGAGGCACCCTACTGAGCAACGTCCACAAGCATTTGTTCAGGGCTGTCTGATCAGCACCACCACAGTGGGGGCAGGACCTAAATACACTACACCCACTGAAGTTTATCAGAAAAGACAGCAAAGCCATGAGCGGGTGAGAGTCCATCTCCCCGCTGCTTCTCTTTCACTAGAAGCCAGAGTATAAGTACATGAATTTCCCTATGACCCAGCACTTCCACTCCTAGATAATTACCCAAAAGAAAACACAGATCTATAAAAAGATTTTGAAACATATTCATAGCAGTTTGCTCTTAACAATCCCAAACTGGAAACAACCCAAGGTCCACCAACTAAAACAGAATAAACAAATTATATACATTCACAGAGTGGATGATAGTGAATGATAGTGATTCTGTTCAGTGAATGATAGCAGCCAAATGCAAAAGACTTCATAGAGCGTGATTTCATGTAACTGAAATACAACCTATGGTGACTAACCTATGGCAACGAAACTAACCTGTGATGATTGAAGTCAGAACATCGGTTTTTCTATGGTGGGGTGGGGGCAGGGGAATAAGAGAACTTTCTGGAATAAAGGAACTGTTCTATATCATATCAATTTCATAGGTATTGTTGTTCAGTTGCTAAGTTGGGTCCGACTCTTTGTGAACCCGTGGACTGCAGCACACCAGGCTTCTCTGTCCTTCACTATCTCCCTGAGTTTGCTCAAACCCATGTCCATTGAGTTGGTAATGTCATCCAGCCATCTCATCCTCTGTTGCCCCCTTCTCCTCTTGCCCTCAATCTTTCCTAGCATCAGGGTCTTTTCCAATGAGTTAGCTCTTCGCATCAGGTGACCAAAGAATTGGAGCTTCAGCTTCAGCAACAGTCCTTCCAATGAATATTCAGGGTTGATTTCCTACAGGACTGACTGCTTTGATCTTGCCATCCAAGGGACTCTCAAGAGTCTTCTCCAGCACCACAGTTGGAAAGTGTCAATTCTTTGACACTCAACATTCTTTATGGTCCAACTCTCACATCCATACATGACTACTGGAAAAACATGGTCATAATCCATGGAGCTGAGCTTAAGAGCTACTCACTTTATTATACGTAAATTATACTTGAATTGTTTTTTCTAATGTCAGTTAAAAAGAAAAAAAGAATAAAGGCCAGAAGCTGCTCTTCCCTGGGGCTCAGAAGGCCACTTCTCCCCCCCACCCCACAGGTGTGGCCATCCTACTGACACTTGGCACTTCCCGACCTGCTCTCTGGCCCCCAGGCGGGTCCACTTATCCTCAGCCTCCAGACTTATCGCTCCTTCCCCCAGCTGGTGATGGAATTATCTCCACAGGATTCTAGCTGGGAAGAAAGACACTATAAAGAAACCTCTCAACATCCAAAGGAACTCCGCAGCTTTGGTTACAACTGCCCTCTGTAAGCTGCCCGTCCATGTGAGCTGCCTCGTGGACAGACAGCCTCAGAGGGGGAAGAGATAGCTTGGGTCCTGTGGTCCAAAGTATTCCTTGGGGAAAGAGAAAGACCCATTGTCTCAACGCAAACTGAAGAAGGCAGATGAAATTCCAACCGCCTGTCCGGGCCCTCGATGAAGTGTTGGAAATAGAAGTGGGGGAGAAAACGCCTCTTTTCTGAGAGGCTTTGTGGTATGAGAGAAAGAGCATGCACTCTGAGGCAGGGACAGGGGTTCAAACCCCAGCTGTGCCACTTATCAGGAGTGTGACTGGGAGCAGGTGACAGCCTCTGAGCTGGGAATGACGCACGCTTAGAATCCTACCCATAAAGCCTCATCCCCTCACCTGAGCTAAGCACATGGCATATGAGGATCGTTGCAACCTTCCTGCAGACACGCAGTAACACAAATGTGCAGAGGTAACCTGTGTACATGAACAGGCAAAGTCCTCCCCCTTCTTTGCATCTCAGGCTGAAGGTCAGTTCCTCAGTGATGGCTTCTTGGGCCTCTTGCAAACCAAATTAAACCCCCCTCCCAAATTCTCTCTCAAGCACTTATTCCAAATTATTATTACATATTCATCTGGGCTCATATCTCCCTTGTCCCCAGGCTACTATTTTCATGAAGGCAGAGACTACATCTGCTCTCTTTATCCACCCTTCCAGTAAACACATAACACAGAGCAGGGCACGTAGTGAGTGTTCAGTACATATTGTGAGTGAAGAAACTCAGATCCATGCTAAAAGATGGTTTGAAACGTATTCTCTCCAGAATCTGGAACGTGACGAAACTCAGTATGCAGCTACACATGGCAAAAGATACGAGATGTTTCTGCACGAAGATATGTGTTCATGGAGACTATCATTAAAGTGAAACCCACAAAACTTTATTCCTGGTTGGGATCCAGCCGTAAACTGGCATCTGGCAAAAGCACCATTTTTCATTCTAACAACCTGCATCTGTAAGCGGCACGTGCTCATAACAGAGCATATGCCTTTCACTCTGAAAAGCTCAATAAATCACTTGTGATATTTTTAATGGAGATGAAATTAAATTAAAACTATCAGCTTTTATTTTTTATGCAGTTCGCATTTTCAACATTTGTTTTAGAATAGTTCAAGATCTGTAAAACCTGGGGCTTTGGTCTGAGGTTTCAGGGTTAATTTCCATATTTATTTAAACTGCAAACATGATTCGGAAGTAAATCTACTGCCAAATATATATATACATACATGTGCATTCAGAAATCAAAGGTGCTTTTGGGATTATCAGTGGATATAGACTTCCAAGGCAGAGGAGCCTTGGAACTTAATTAATATTGCGGGGGAGGGGGTGTAAAATTGTTTTTACGAGTTAAATTTTTAAGGAGGTCAGCTTCTGAAGTATCATGCCACCCTATTAATCAACAACTTTCCTTTCTTCAGATCATTCTCTATGACTCACTTCTTCTGAGAAGCCTATTCTAAGTCCTCTTCAAGGAAAATAAACTCAGACATAATCCTGACCACCTGCCAGTGAGCTCTCCCCAAAAGGAGGCAGAAACGCTGAGCTGGGCTTGCAGGAACACTCTGAACAAGGAGCCTGCTCACCTTTGCTCACCAGGGTCTTTGCTCTGGGCTGGGCAGCCTCTGCCCAGCCAGGCTTCTCTGGCTGAGTCAGTCACACCTGGCCTGTTTATTTCTGAGCACACACAGTGAGTGGAACCCTGTGCTGAGAAGGTTTAGCAGCTTAGCTCTGTAAGGTCACCCTCTTTCTCTCCTCATCTTATACAGAAAGAAATAGAAGCCCAGAGAGGTTAAATAACTTGCCCAAGGCAACTGAATTGAACTGAATGGAGTAGGGGGTGTGTGGGGGATGCCAAGGTCAGGCTAATCAGAATCTTAGTGATTGGTGAAGAGAGGGGTACGTAGTCAGCGCCAATGAGAACTGGTCCTGGGATTTCTCCTGGTACCTCTGAGATAGAAGATTTCTTGTTCCTAGAGTTGCTGAGTGGGCAGAAGACAAGCCAAGAGCTATGACAGCTATCTTGCCACCAAGGAAAGGAATGATGTCAGCACGGAAGACATGGAGATGAGGAAGGGAAGGCACAAGGTTCTAGATAACATGGGGTGCCTGGACCTAGTTCTAACAATTTGATCAACCACAACTTTTCAGATACTAGGGGTGATACTTCTCTCTTTGGCTTTATCCACTGTGAGTTGGCCACTGTGCTGTGCTTAGTCACTCAGTCTTGTCTGACTCTTTGTGACCCCATGGACTATAGCCCACCAGGCTCCTCTGTCCTTGAACTTTTCCAGGCAAGAATATTGGAGTGGTTTGCCATGCCCATCTCTAGGGGATCTTCCCAACCCAAGGATAGAACCCAGGTCTACTGCATTGCAGGCAGATTCTTTATCGTATCAGGGTAACCCCAGTTGGCTGATCACTATTATGGGCTAAAACGTGTCCCCCCTAAATTCATAGGTTTCAGCCCTAACCCCCAGTACTTTAGAATGTGGCTGGATTTGGAGATACGGACTTTTAGAGAGAGGTGATAAGTTGAAATGTAGCTGTGAGGGTGGGCCCTAACCCACTCTGACTAGTATCCTTATAAGAGGAGGAAATTGCATGTACAGAGAGGTCCCACAGCCTCAGGCAAACGAGGAAAAGGCCCTGGGAGGAT
This sequence comes from Bos indicus, assembly GCF_029378745.1. NCBI lineage: Eukaryota > Metazoa > Chordata > Mammalia > Artiodactyla > Bovidae > Bos > Bos indicus. Next base: position 87,382,491 of record NC_091769.1, on the reverse strand, counting down.
GCAGTGTGTAGGTAGCCATCGGCAAGCCAAGCATAGAGGCCTCAGAAGAAACCAGACTGCTGACACCTTGATCTTAGAATTCTAGCCTCCAGAACTATGAGAAATAAATGTCTGTTGTGTAAGTCAGCAGTATTTCGTTGTTGCCGCCATGATGATTACTTCTTTGTGTCAATCTGACAGTCCTAAGGGGATGCCCAGATAGCAGGATTTCTGGGTGTGTCTGGGAGGGTGTTTCTGGAAGAGATTAGCATTCGATTCAGAAAACAGTAAAGCGATTCACTCTCTCCAGGGTGCGTGTGTAATTAGTCGCTCAGTCATTCGTGTCTGACTCTTTGTGACCCCGTGGACTATAGCCTGCCAGGCTCCTCTGTCCATGGGATTCTCCAGGTAAGAATACTGGAGTGGGTTGCCATTTCCTCCTCCAGGGGATCTTCCTGACCCAGGGATCAAACCAGTGTCTCTTATGTCTCCTGCATTGGCAGGCGGGTTCTTTACCACTAGCGCCACCTGGGAATCTGTTGGGGGCCTGAATGGAACAAAAAGTTCAAGGAAGGTGAATTCTCTCTCTTCCTGAAAGAAGAATGTCCATTGTTTTCTGCCATAGACATCGTAGTTCCTGGTTCTCAGACCTTCAGATTCCAGGACCTAGAACTGGAGTTACACCCCCAGTTTTCCTGGTTCTGGCTTGCAGATGGCAGAGTGTAGGACTTCTCAGCTCCATAACAGCCTGAGCCAGCTAATAAATCTCCTCTTATTTATCAGTCTATCTATGCATCCATCCTATTTGTTCTGTTTCTCTGGAGAACCCTGACTAATACAGTTGTTGTTGTCCAGTCACTCTGGGACCCCGTGGACTGCAGAACTCCAGGCTCCTCTGTCCTCCAGTATGTCCTGGAGTTTGCTCAAATTCATGTCCATTGAGTCAGTGATGCTATCTAACCATTTCATCCTAGCAAACTAATACAGCTACCAAAAGAATCTTGGTTTTCCTTTTGCTCAATCTATGGGAAGAACCATAAAAAGCAGCTTTTCAATACTGGATAAAAATACAGGAAGAGCTTCAGAAATGAGGGGGAACAGGGTGCTGAAATAGTCAGAAAGGACTTGGGTTGGGGGAAAGATGAAACTGGGGTTGGAAGTGAGCATTTTATGTATAGTAGATAAGTAAACTAGCCAGGGCTTCCCGGGTGGTGCTAGTGGTAAAGAATCTGCCTGCCAGTGCAGGAGACAAAAGAGACAAGGGTTTGATCCCTGGGTCAGAAAGATCCCCTGGAAGAGGGCATGGCAACACACTCCAGTATTCTTGCCTGGAGAATCCAATGGACAGAGGAGCCTGGCGGGCTATCGTCCATAGCGTCGCAAAGAGTCAAACATGACTGAAGCGACTTGGCACACATGCAAGCAAACTGACCAGAGAATAGCTGGGAGAGAAAAGGAAAAGTGGGTATTTAGGGGTTAGATTAGGGAACGGTTTAAAGTCCCGTCTAAGGAGTTTGGAATGTATGTTGTAGATGACAAGGGTTGGGGTAGAGGAGGGACAGTTTGAAGGTGGTGTCAGGGACAGGGAGAGACCAGAGTCAGGGAAGTCGTGACTGAAATAAGGATCGCTCCCAGAATCTCACTGGGGGATGGAGAGAGAAGGAGGCAACCCATGAGTTTGCTTGAGACAAGGCCCAGTTCCAGGCTAAGGAGCTCCTGTGAGTCGCCTGGAAAGCTCTGGGGTTAGACTCAGTGAAAGCTTCAGTCTGCAAATGCTCTCTACACTTCTACACTTGCCTCCCCTCAGGGGCACAGCTGGAGGCCACTGTCACTGCCAAGGGCACGCAGCTAACTCCCCCACCATTTCTGCCCCACCCTTAATGCCAGTCACTGTCAGAGCTTCCCAGTTCCACTAACGCCCATGGCCTTTGTGCGTATGCCTAATATAGACAATAAAGCCTTACTACCCCAACAAAACTCCCCTGGGTCCAAAACACCCTCTAGATCCAGCCTCCA